>NW_025334024.1:26279837-26879837 GCF_019186645.2 Phyllostomus hastatus
CCACTTGAAGAAGAGCCACCCACCAATCAGAAACACCCATCTGGGACACCACTTGAGTAAGGAATGAAGTTCTACTGTGTTCAGCCGTTGAGAAGGAGAGCTGCTATTTTTTAAAAATTTGTATTTATTTATTTTTAGAGAGGGAAGGGAGGGAGAAAGAGAGAGAGAGAGAGAAACATCAATGTGCCGTTGCTGGGGGTCATGGCCTGCAACCCAGGCATGTACCCTGACTGGGAATTGAACCTGCGACACTTTGGTTCGCAGCCCGCGCTCAAGCCACTGAGCTACGCCAGCCAGGGTTGAGAGCTGCTATTACAGCAGTCAGGTTAAGCGTTACTCTGCTATCTCCGCTGCATAAAGCAAGTATTCTGGTCTCCGTTCCTCAGGCGAGAAAGGTGCGTGACTTACCCAAAGTAATGCGCTCTGCATAGGGCAGAGCTGGGGTTCAAAACCAGGTCTACCCGACTCCAGACACTGCTTTCCCTCCAGATTAAACAAAGAAGCATTTCCAGCACCCCCGTGCCCTCCAGACATTCAGACACTGTGTTCCAGCTCTGCAGGGTCCCCCCGAGGAAAGGAAAGAGAATGAGCTTCTAAGGCAGCTTTGGGAGGGTAGGAGCCTGTGAGCCTGACAGTGAGAAAGGGACATGTTTGGGGGTGGCTGAGCCCGTCTCCCCACTTGTTCCTCTGTCCGGCTTACGGCAGCCCGAAGACCACACCTCCTAGCCAGTGACAGGAAACCTAGTAAGCGTGCATCAGGATAATCCTTTTGGAGCACAACTGGACGATATCTACTAGCATCTTAAACGCGGGTTCTCTCTGGGTCTGCACGTTGCCGTCTGAGAACTCACCCCACGAGGGTGCAGAGGATGTCTGTTCGGGGACTTAGTGCACGTGAGCTACAGGAGCAGCCAAGAGTCCATCAGCAGGGTCTTGGTTACGTGACGTATAGATTCTCTAGATTTAGAGAATTCTCTAGATTCTCTGAAGTTGTAGGAGGTTGTGAATCCTCTCACTGAGAGACACGGCTCCTCCAAAGAATGGGACCCCTCTACAGGGACTGCTCTGGGAAAAGACACATGAATCGGGAAAAGGTACAGGGCAGTCTCATTATGACTCCATTTTTTTTTAATAATAAAAACTGTCACCTTCGTTAAAACCTAGAAAAGAGAGTGGGACAACGTTCACCCAACTCTGAAGAACAGTTACGGCTGAGGGGCGGGGGTCTGGTACCTAAAAGAACTATCGTTTCCTGCGCCACACGTTTTGTGGGATGTCAGAATTGTTTGCCATCGGCCAGGATTACCTCTCTCATCAGAACAAAACTTTAAAAGTACTTTTTAAGTATCCGGTGACACCGCAGCCCGAGGGAGCGCAGGGAAGGAGTGGGGACTGAGGCGGAGGGGGACACGCCCAGAAGCGGTGGGCCGCTGGGGCTCCTGAGAGCGTGCAGGGCATAGCCGAGAGCCGCCCCCGCCCAGGAGAGGGGGGGCTGGGCGTCTGTCCGCACCCCCACCTCACGTGGGTTGCTGCCATTCCTGGAGATGTAACGGCCCTAGCCCACCCCACCCACACACTGGGCACACTCCTTCAGCCCGAAAGAGCCTTGGGCGGGAGAGGTGAGGGTTCGAGGTAGGAAGCCACTGTCCACGGGATGGTCCACACAGGCCACAGGTGGCCTCTGGGGTAGACGGCGGGGACATGGGTGGGACATCAGTGGACTCTGCTACAGCACACTGTTCCTGCACGCCACTGTGTCCCATGCGAGGGACCCAAGACACACACGGTGCATCTAACTTAAATATATATATATTAAACTAATAATACAACAAAACATACTATATAGACATCACTAGACCAGGAACGACCCTCCCCAGTAAGGGAGTTGTTTTTAACCCTTTCTCCCAACACTCGGCAATATCCAGGACTCCAAACCACACAATAATAACGCAACTGAAGAAGCCAGGGGCCGTGTTTGGGCCGCAGTTACCACGTACCAGGTGCCTGTCACGCCCGAGGCAGCCCAACCGCCCCAGCCCACCTGGGAGGTGCGAGCTGTCCACCGTGGGGGCGGCCTTGGCTGTGGTCCGGCCTACCGGTCCCACGCGGCGGGCCAGCCGAGCTCTGTGTTTGGGGTGCGCGCAGGGCAGGGGCTCCCGGGCTCACAGGGCGGATGTCAGGCACTCCACAGGTGCTGCTTCGGAAACCACGGGAGGAGGCATTCCAACCGCGGCCCTCGATGGGTCCTCTCACGCTCTCAGCGCAGTGTGTGCGCTGGGCTGGGTTGCATGCCTGGGCCTTCTTCAGAGCTTCCGGCCTCTCGGGGTCTGTACGGGGCACGTCCTGGCCCCCCTTACTCCACCGCTGCTGCGGAGGCCGGTTCCATCCGGCCTTCACCCAGCTTCCGGCGGTCCCAAGCAGACGGCCCCTTGCAAAGTCAAGACTCTGCCACATTCCTCTTGCCTCCTGCCCTGGGGGACTCTGACACTGTGGGGCTCCCGGAGCCTGTGGGACCCTCTCAGTGTTCACCAGGCGTGGATACCCCCCAAATTCCGGGGACCACCCTTGACCAACGGGGGTGGGAACAGATGGAAAAAGCTTCCCCTTTCACCCCTGGGTGGGTGAGGGGGTGGCCCTGTGCCAGCTCTGCCACCCTGCCTGCTTCACCTGCCCCTCCACCCCGCGCCCCTGCTCTGTGGGGCTTTCCCCCAGCAGCCCCCTGCCCGTCCGCCATAGCCTTGGGATCTGCTTGTGGGGGCATCCGGGCGAAGGTGAGGTTTTAGAGAGAAATAATCAGAGCCCCCGAAGGGCTGGGGGTTTGAACTGGGGTTTTGAGTAGAAAATGGAAATAGCTTGGCAGAGAGAAATGGGACAGGGAACCCCAGAAAGACAGAGAGAAAAATTAAGCCCAGAGAGAGAGGCAGACTCAATTTGCCGCTCAGCCCACCGCTTACCTCCCTTCCTAAGTCCCAGATTGCCTGCTCTTTCTCACGGTTCCAATCAAGGCTGTTCCGGAGGAAGCAATCTCGGCCGGGGCTCGGTCTGCCCACCTGCTGACCCAGGGGACGATCTCAAAGCTTTAGCCGAAAGAGTCCCGGCCGACGTTAGCCAGTCAACTGGACAAGGAGGAAAACAACCTATCCACAAGTGACTGCAGTGCGTCCCATCCGACACGAAGGTTTTGCACCATCCGGACCCTAATGAGACTGTGGCCAGGACCTGGCTGGGAGCTCTGTGATGACGGAGGGGAGGGCCAGGGCCCTGCAGCGGTGCACCCACGCACGCAAACCGACGGGGCAGCGACAGAAACACGATGTCTCCTTCCCCCCCGACGACACACAGGCAGTAGTAAAGTACGGCTTTTCCCTCCAGGTTTCAAGATTCATCTGTTGGAAAGACCTCCTGGCTGCCTAGGCCACAGGCTCTGCGGGGCCTGCGCGCACTGCTGCTGGTCCTTCCTCTGGAGGACGCAGTGAGGACAGGTCTCAGCCACACACACCAATGCCCGGCGGGAGGTCACCGCCAACGCCACCAGACCACCAGTTCAGGACAGAAGGGAGAGAGGCAGTTCCTCCCTGGGCCAATCACCGTCCTCAGATGAGCCGCAAAGGGACTCGAGGGAAACCGAGACCTGTCACCCCTTTCCTGGGGCAGAGGAGGGGTGACATTTTTTCCCCATTGTCATGAAGAAAACATTTTCAGAATGGTGATAAATGAAGCAAACACCCACTAGTGTTTACTCCACGTCAGGCACCGTGAGAGCGACTAACTGCATCAGCTTCACTGATCCCGAGCACTCTCTGAAGGAACTGCGTCACTTCCCTGCCTTGCTCACGAGCAAACAGAACCTCCAGACTCTCCTAGCTTGTACCAGGTCCCACGGGGAGCAAGAAGAGGGTCCGGGATGTGACCCCAGACCCTCTGGTCGGCCAAGTTCTCCTCCGTCGGTCACGTCAGCACGGGTCCCCGCGTGAGTCCCTCCGTGAAGAACGAGGAAGGACTTGGGGCAAAGAGGTGGCATGGGGCTGCAACCCCTTCTCGCGTGCGCTTTGGCCGGAGCAGAAATTCCAGGGACACCTGGCCGAGAGGCGACAGAGTGCGGCCTGTGGAGAGGAGGAGGAAGAGGGAACGCCGTGTGGGCTGGAGATGACGAACGGACCTGGGGACAACTGGCCAGCGAGCGCCTCCACGCAGCTGCGGAGCGTGGGGGGGGAGGGGGGATGGGAGAAGGGGGAGGCAGGGACTGGACGTGTGGCTCCAGGTCACGAACGGGGTCCGCAGGAAAACGTGTGCAGAGTCAGAAGGCAAGATCAGGGACGTTTCGCAAGTACGTGTGTCCCTTATCTGGGACGCTGTTCCTTTTCATTGAACGCCTGTGGGCATCTCCCTGGAAAAACTGAGGACGCTTATTCGTAAACATACGTGTTCCCCTACGTTCACCGCAGCCTTCTTCACGGGAGCAAGGCACGGACACAGCCCGGGCGTCCTCTGGAGGAGGACGGGACAACGAAGGGGCGGTGCACGCAGGCGACGGAGCACTACTCGGCCTCAAACGATGACGCGATGCTGCCGTGTGCGACAACACGCATGGGCCTTGGGAGGGTTGCGCTGAGGGGAATCAGTCCGATGGAAAGTGACGGGAACCGTGTGATGTCACTCATCTGTGGGGTCCTGCTTTGTTTTTAAATACAATACGACTGGGGTAAGACCGAGCGACATAGGGCCCCCCAGCTTACATTTGGGTTGAACCGGAAGAACAGTACTTTTTTGGACCCTTCCTAGGGGCCTAGGCACTGGGTTTATGACAAAAATGGACGCGGAGATGTCTTGCTCTCGGGGCTCCCTCCTCGGAGACCCAGAAGCCCACCAGAAGGGGGGGCCGCACCGGGAAGCGAGGCTGGTCGGAGAGGCTCGAGGTGCTGGGAGAACCGCAGTCCTTCCCCTTCTCTCTCCACACGCCACAGGAGGCAATCTCCACGCGAGCGGAAGCCCCCCTTTGGTGTGGGAGTCTGTCCCGGGGGCCTCTCCGCTGCCCTCCTCCAGTCCTCACGGCTAGGTCCTCTCCCGCTCCTTACCCTCCCCCTCCCCACCCCCACCGCCCGCTCCCAGCCTGAGGGTGCCTGCGGCACGGGCCCCTTCTCCCTCCTTCCCCGGGTGCTGAGAACGAGTCTCCCACCCCAGCCCAGGCTCCACGGCCCGCCTCAGACCAAGGGGCTCCCTGGTTGTCCCCAGAGCAGACTGCTGCTCCTCGTCCACCCTCAGACCCCGTGCCCCAGACTGACAGCCGGTGGCTTCCCAGAGCCGCTCCGTCTAGCCTCCTCTTTGTCCTTACCCAGCGCTCCCCAGACGTCCAGAAACGGCCTGTTGTCCATCTTCTAGCAGCAATCACTGCTTTTCTCTGAATTCAGAAGATTGATGTATTCACCGTACAGAAACGGGCAAAGAAAATGAACGTCACTCAGACCCCTCTCTCTGCCCAGGGTCGTTGGCGTGAGCTACCACGTCGGTGGGAAAACCCCGTGGGAATCCCCGTGTTACAGACAAGGAAATGCAGGACAGAGAGGCGAAGCGATTTCTCAAAAGTCACCGAGATGGTCAGGGGCCGAGCGGGGACCCAGGTCTGTTTGAAGCCAAAGCCCGTGCCCTGGACTTCTCCACATCCCTGTCCTCTTCCCGTCCCGCTGGGGCTCCAGGCACCTGGCACCACGTCCCCTCCCGGGCACAGATGGGGCAGGTGCAGGCGGCCTGGGAGGGCTGCTCCCCGGGACAGCGATGAGGCATGTGCCTCCTGCCCGTGGGAACGGACACCCACCCCGGGTGACCAGTCATCCCAGAGGTATGAGGTCCTGCCCTCCCTCCTCCTCACCCACGGAGCCGCCTACCCCGGGCCTCACCCCAACGGGTGGGGAAGCCAGTGCCTGACGCGACTGCACCTTTGCCTTCCACCAGCCCTGCCGCCTGGGCGGGCGGAAAGCGAGTCTGGGGGGAAAGACGCCGGAAACACGCGGACAGGTCACCACAAGGCCCTGCTCTCCCTTTGGCAGGAACACAGAAAGCGGGCTGAGCAACTCCCCGCCGCGGCATTCCTGCCCTTCCAGGTCATGAGGAGACGACTTTGGAGCACATTCCTGCGCAGGAGCAATCTGATGGCTGGCCCGCGCCGCTCTGAATACTGCCAGACGCCCCAACGCGCTTTTCGTGGTTCTCCTGGGAGAACCCAGCACTCCCTGGGGCACCCAGAGCGGCCCCAACCCCAGTTCACATCGATGAACTCATTGATGAGGACCTGGGGGGGAACTGTGTGTACACACACACACACACACACACACACGACCCATAGCTGCGTCTATAGCATGTTTTCTCTGTGATGACTTGTGTAACACCTGTTTCCCCCCACTCACCTGTGGGCTGCAGGAGGACGGAAATGATGTGTCTGGACAGCACGCTGCAGCAGCTCCCGCCTCCAGCACGGAGGCACAGAGCGAGGTGGGAATGAATGGGCTATCAGCCTGCCTTGTCTTCACCTGCTCTCCTCCCTTCCTCCAGCCCCCCAGCCCTTTTGTCCCTGGATCACTATATTCGCCAGTCAACATAGACCTCAAAACAGAGCCTGGTTCCTGCCTTTGGGAAACTCAATAATCTGGTTGGAGAGGCAGAACTAAGAGAGACTTCAAATATTAAGCACCTAACATCTAGTAGGTTGGGCCTTTTGGTTACAAGAAACAGAAACCCAACTCAAACTTATTTAAGCAAATAAGGAAACTATATGGGTTTCAGGCATGGCTGGATCCAGGACTTCTAGCAGTGTGTTATAATGTCATCAGGTTCATTTCCCTCCTCCCTCCCCAACCCCTCTTTTCATTATCTCACTGAATCTTCTCTTTGGCCCAGCAACATGGCCAACCTCATCCCCGTGCCTATGGCCCACAAGTGCAGCTTCCCCTAACAGACAGTCAGTCTCTTTTTCTCAGTTGCTTTAGGGTAAAAGTATCCTGTTTTAGGGAATTTCGTATCATGAAATGAACTTTAAGTCTTGTGTGCAATCTCAAACCCATCATTGTCTTGTGACAAAAAATAAACTTACCAGCAAGGCCAGCATGGCACGCTTGCCCCCGGAGCCAGGGCAGGACCCATGCCATCCCCAAAACAAGGCCTGAGGTTGAGAAAGGTGTTATTCCTCAAGAAAGTGGGGAAACCACGACCAGAAGGGGGAAGGGATCTTGGGCAGTAGGAGTAGCGGATGCCCATTGGAGCAGGAGTCCGCCACTCCAGCTTTGTAAATGCCCCTCATCTTCCGTCTTTCACTGGGTATTACGGCATTCATTCGATGTTCACAGCCATACTGAAAAGTTAGAGGCCTGGGTGTTAATAGCTTAATGCTATTTCACCTAAGGGGTAAAAATCTGGCTCCCTCACAGGTGGAGTGATTTGCCTGAGGCAACAGGGTGAGTTGTCAATGCTTTGAAAGTGGATGTCGCACTGGAAGCTGAGGGCCTGGAGGATGGTCCGGGGGGCTCTGGCACTGGTGTGGTAGCTCTGAGTTGCTAAGGCAGTGCCCTGACTTGGGCTCCCAAAAGCAGGCCCTGAGAAGAGGCCTTGGGTGCAGGGAATCTCTTGGAGGGGGACCGCAGAAGCACGGTGCAGCGGGGGACAGCGAGGCAGGGAGGCAGGGCAGCCCCTGAAGGCCAAGGGAATGACCCACCGTGGGGCCCCGGACGCCCGTGGAGAACATGTCTCAGAGTCACCCACGGGCACGTAGCCCACGGGATGGGACACTTGTCCACTCACCCTGGGCCCCGTCAAAGAGCTAACAGATTACAAATGGGAGCATAAAAATCTGGTCTAACGCGATCACACCACATGCTAGTCTGTGTGTTTGTTAAATGCATTCACTTATTGGTGGCAAATGTCTAAAGAACCACACTCTTTTGGAACCTTTTTTTTTTTTGGCATCTCCTCACTCTTCGCAGTGACAAAGGAGCTCACGACAAGTGGGCTCGCTCTCGGGCTCTGAGGGGTCCTGCCTGTCTGCAGATGTCCCGGGCCCCACTGCCGTGACTGGGACACTGGGTTTCCTGGGACGCTAGGAACGCTCTGGTGGACTAGTCCAAGATCCAGATTTTTTTCCAGAGTCTCGGATCCTCCGCAGTGGCTCTCTGGGCCTGAGCAGACTTGACGCCCTGGCTGGATCATCAAAGTGCAACCGAGGTGACCCTGGGTCACAGCCCGATGACCCAACCCAGGTCAGCAGCCCATCTGGCTCCCCAGACTGCCCCGGCCGGCCCTCTGCCGAAGGGTTCAACCTCCCTCCCAGGGGCCCTGGCATCCAAGAGCCCCACACTCGGACCCTCTCCTTTTAAAGGGCTCTTCCTTCCTTCCTCCTGGCTTGCACAATGGAGACAGCCCCGCTGTCATTAATCACCCAGGGGCAGGAATGGCAGGGTTTCCAGGCCACGAGAAGCCCACATCAAAGGCAGCTGCTCCTCCGTTTGGATTCCGCTTTGCGCCCACCGGAGCTTCAGAGCCAGGCTCTGCACGCGCGGGGTGCAGACGCATCAGGGTACGAGGGAAGGGGCGAGGGGAGACGGAGGACATCCTCGGGGTTGGCCACCGTGGGGGTTCGACACGTAGCGTCCTTGTCTTCCACCCTGGAGAGATGGCGGCCTCCTCAACCTGACGGACCGGCTACAGGGCCTGCAGGGCCCGGGGAGAAACGGAAACGGAGGCCCCTGGTTCAGAAACGGCCAACGCTCCCGGGACAGCCACACCAACGAATGCCGTCCTCAAACCGGCTTTCCCGGGGCGTCTCCGATGCGCCACCTCCTTCCGCAGCTGCTTGCTTTCCCGTCTCCCTGTTGTATTCTGTTCGTTCTCTCGCCACGCTCTGAAAACACTTGTTTAAGTTTGTGTGGGTCCACGTGTCCATTTGAGCTCCCCAGGAGAAGGCAGGGATCCAGCCCAGCCTTGCATGCCGCCTTGTCCCCCCCCCGCCCGGCACGTGGCCAGACACATGGGGGGCTCATCCATGTTTAAGGGTGAGCAGTTGCACCGCCCAATCATGCACAGTGGACTCAGTGGGCGCGGGGCGGGAGGGGGGGCTCAGTGCCCGCTCGTGCCCCCCCCAGAAACAGTATCGGTGTCAGCCCCACCACCGTTAGCTGACCCCTCTGCTGTCAGCTCTGACAGGGACACCGTGAAACCCGCATGGGGCGCGCTCTCAGCCCGCTTCACAGGAAGGGGATATCCTGCAGAAATTCAAGGGAGGTGGGATGTTGAACAAAACCCCATAAATAAGCCCCTGGCGCGCCTTGATGACCCTGCCTGCCACTGGGTCCAAATGTCATGTCTTATTTCCAGTCCACGGCCAGCGAGGGAAATCACTGACACCACGTCCACCCCCCTGCCTCATCCGCCCCCCCCCCCGCCCCGCTACCGCACAGTGTCCTGAAAAATCCTCGGCAACCTGTTGGGCGGTGTCTGCTGAAGCTGAGGGAGGCGTATCCGCGGCCCCCTCCCGCGTGCGCACCCACAGAAAGGCATCTCTGTCCACCAAGACGCATCCGCCGGGGTGTTCCGAGAGGCACTGTTCATGAGAACGGCACGGATGCCCATCGGCCGTAGAGCGGGTCGACGAACTGTGCATCAGACACCGTGCGGTAATGAGGAGCAACAGGCTACCCCCACAAGCCATGCTGCGGACGAATCTCACAAATGTAACACGGAGAAAGGATGCCAGGAACTGAGGAAAACACATTGTGTGAGTCTGTGCTCCTGAGGCATAAAAATAAGCGAAACGAATCTGTGCTGTTGGAAGTCAGGCTGGTAGCGGGTAGCCCGGGCGTGGTGAAGCGACTGGGAGACCCAGAGGCCCCTGAGGGCCCTCGTCCTCTGTTTCTGGATGTGGGTGCTGGTTATGTGGGTGTTCTCACTGTGGGACAATGAGTGCATTTACACTTATGATAGATGCATTTGGGGTATGTGTATGATTCTCGAATAAGAAGTTAAAAAATTTATTGATAAAGGAAAATCTCTAAATGTCCGGCAACTCATTTATATATATATATACACACACACACACATATATATGTATGTATGTATATATATATACATATATGTGTGAAGCAGATCACAGTGCTAAGAGAGGGTGGGGGCTGACTCCAGAGCTACAGGCTTGAGTGTGAACCTTGACCGCCACTCACTAGCTGTGTGGCCTTGGGCAAGTTATTTAACCTCTTTGTGCGCCAGTGTTCTTTATCTATACAACGAAGGAAACAAGAGTGAGGTAATACACGTAAAGGGCTTAAAAACACCCCTGGCAAGAGTGATTGTTATGCTTGTATACATGTTCCCTCTCACAGATGGGATATGATGGAGGAAGCAGGATATCCCTACAGAATAATAAATGGGAGACGTGTCTTTAAAAATATGTAAAATGGGGGATAAAGGGTTAATGAACAGGTATGAAGGACCCGTGGCCGACAGGGTAGGGATCGAGTGTGGGAGCCGATGGGGGGAGGGGCCGGGGAGAATGGAGAACAACAGGAGGAAGTTGGGACCACTGTAACAGAACCCCCAAAAAGATATGTACCATATGTAACTACATGCCTCACCACTTAACTGTGTGTCCTAAGGACTTTATATGTATTAAGTCATTTAATTCTTCTCACAGCCATTTTACAGATGGGGAAACTGAGGCATCAAGAGCCCAAATAACTTTCCCAAGGTCCCCCGGAGAGTAAGCGGCAAAGCTGGGGTTTGAGCACATACTCTTAACTATTTGAGCCAGTGAAGGAGGAACCTGAATTATAACCCACCCCGCCCCACCCCCGGTCTTGACTGTACATGGGAGACGCAGGGAAGGAGCCGGAGGGCTCTCCCGGCACCTGGTGAGCCAATGAGATAGACCGAGAGGCGGGTTTAACGAGAGACAGACACCAAAGCTACTGAGTCATATGCTGGCCAGGAGGAGGTGAGTCCATGGATCTGGGAAAAGGAAAAGATTGGCTACCCAATTAAGACTTCACTTTCAGGAGCGAACCCCCAAATGTAGGTGGCTCAGGCCGGCGTGAACATGGCCAGAGCCTGGGTTGTGTGGGTTTTTTTTTTTTTCTTGCTTTTTCCTTAAAGCCACGAGGAGCCCGCAAGGGGGGAGACAGGTTAGAACCCACACACATCCCAGCATGCCGGCCTGTGCCCTGCCGAGCAACTTGACTTGTCTACCGCTTCTGAGCAGCGGGAAAAAATGTCAAACTGTCACCCGTGATTAAAGTGGGATTTTCCAAAGGTTTCGACCACACTTCAGAATCCAAGACCTTATTCCTCTTGCAGAAAATGAACCCAAGTAGCATTCCCTTCACAAACGCATCACGGGACCGAAATTCCCAGACGGTTTTCCCCTCCGGGTTGCCACAGCGGTACAAGGTGGGGTTGGCCTTTGCTGGGGTTTCCTTTGCAGCCTCAAGCGGGTCTTCTCGGCTGCTGCCACCCAAGTCCGGTGCAGCGGAGCACATGCAAAGGCCCAGCGCCCTCCCGGAATGTGCAGAGCTCTGGAACGTGAACACGGTGCGTCCGTGGGCCCACCCAGCAGGCCTGCAAGGCTCCTGGAGAATGGAGCTGTGCCTCGTTCACCTCTGCGTGCGAGCTCATTCGCCTCATCTTCAGGGCTCAGTGCAAAATGAAAGTGTGGACCCCTTGTGCAAAGTTTACTTAAGAATTTCAAGATGGCAACCTCAGAGGATTAGACCAAGTGCCGGGTGCTGCTAAGCATGCGGCACGATGCACGGTTGGCACGCACCCGGGACCAGCCCTGCCTGTGTGCACGGGAACCCGGTCAGTGCCCAGCAACATGTACTGAAGGCCCAGCTTGCCATTACCTCGACCCCCTCGGAGCTTAGTCTTTTGGCCCCTACCCCCCCACCCCAAGTATCTGTGGCCAGAGGTAACCCAATTTGCAACCTCCGGTGCAATGCAATCCCTCAGTTTGTCTTTAAGGATCTGAAATTTCCAAAGAGCATACATGGGAGGAAAGCAGGGCTCTGGTCGATGAAGTCACGTGGTAGACCGAAGCAAAGGAACAGGTCCAACCACCCAGAGTGAGGCCGAAGTGTACACCCAGATCACCTTCTCCCATCCCGGCAGGCTGGCTCCCGGCAGGGACAATGGACCCTTGACCTCCACGGTATTTAGCCCCAGGTCCTCTCCAAATATTTGCATGAAGTGTGAGGACTGAGGGAAAGGGAAAGCCCGGCAGCCTGGTTGGCCTTTTCCTCTTGTCAAACCGGGACTAGTCTTCCAGTACTCTCCTCCCAACCCCCCGGCAATACCCCCCAAACCCCGCGAAGACCCTGCTCTTTGGCCCGGAGGGATCGTAGTTAAGTGCATCAGACAGAGTTTCAGTCTGCACTTCGTCAGGCTCTCTAAGCCTCAGTTTCTCCCTAAGACAGGTGCTAAGCCATCCCCCAAGCGTGTACACATTAGAGAAAGGTACTTTCCTTCCAGTGCAGGCCTGACAAGCCCAGGCACACTGTCTGAGGGGCACAGAAGGACTGGACTTCAGACCCCCCGCTCCTCAGCTGGGGGGCCCTTCTTCCGGGAGCAGCCTGTACGTGGCCGCGCGAGACAGTCTCTCCCTTGTAGGTCTGTTGTGGGAATGAAGTGCGATGCCCCTGGCTGGCGTAGCTCAGTGGATTGAGCGGGGGCTGCGAACCCAAGTGTCCCAGGTTCGATTCCCAGTCAGGGTACATGCCTGGGTTGCAGGCCATGGCCCCCAGCAACCGCACATTGATGTCTCTCTCTCTCTCTCTCTCTCTCTATCTTCCTCCCTTCCCTCTCTAAAATAAATAAAATCTTTAAAAAAAAAGAAAAAAGAAATGTGATGCTGTTTGAGCATGTTTAACACAACCATGTGGTAGATAATAATAATGTAGCATGTCATTTCTTTCTCTTGCATTTTTAACACACTCGTCATAAGCCACAAACCAATGCCCTTTTTAGCACCCTCAACGTGACTTTAGGTGGGTGGGGACAGAGCATTCATTCATATATGGAATACTGAGAAACAGTCCCTTGTCCATCCGCATGTCTTCTGAGGAAAAGTCAATGTGCAACACTTTCCACACCTGCTACTCTACACGCACACACCTCCGGAAGTCATTCCCAAGCAAGCAACAGGGCTGCAATGTATCCGCATTGCTTGCTTTTCCTTGTTTTTATCTTTTACAATTTCCCTTCATGGTGAGTAACATGTACTTTTCAACGTACTGCAGCAGTATCAGCTTCTCTTTCCAAAGACGCATAGTGGGGTGTTCACGTCGAGCCAGTGTAAGGCGCGATGTCAGACAAGCCATGGCGGTGGCGGCAGAAGCGGGGCTGGAGGTTTGGGGACCTCGACACGACCCGATTCCAGACCAGGCCAGATCTTGACGTTTTCGTTTCTGAACCAAGAGCTCTCGCCTTTCCCAACATGCGGCTGGAAGAAAATACAGGGTGGGGACAGATGTCTAATGCCCACGGGGGTCCCCCTGACCGCATCTAGAGCCAGGGCTCCATGTCCTGCGGATGTGCCAGCGCGGAGCACCTGGGCTCTCCGAGCTCAGCTCAGGGTTTGGCCCCCGCAGCGCCTGACTTCACAGACGTCCACCCCTCTGAGAGGGGAACCCGGGTCCTTCCTGTCTCCTGAGCTCTCTGGGTCTTCTCAGGGAGGGGCATGTCCCTTCTGAGAGACTGGGTCCTACGGGACAGCTCTATCTGGCCGAGCCCAGGCTGGCGAGGGCTCGGGGCAGCTGAGGGGCCTGTGAGCCACCCTCCCCGACCCAGGGATGCCAGTGCCCTCCAAGATGGAGGAGGAGGAGGTGGAGCGGGGACACGGCGTGGCTGTGTTGGATCCTGCGACATGTCACAAGGAACGGCAAACAATTGATTGCCCGTTAGATGACGTTGTGAGACACGAATGTCCTGGTGGCACTCGGTCACAGGCCTGGAAACAGCAAAGAGGCGGCTGGGAAGCCCATGGGCTGGGGGCAGGAAGGCGCTATTGCAAGCAAGGCGGGGTTTCCATAATGAGGCTTTAATGAGGGGAGCTCCCCAGCCTCTGTGGAGAAGCCCAAGGAGATGCATCCGGCTCCCCCGCTGCGAGGTCGCTTCCTCCCCGAGGTCCCCGAGTACCCGGCAACCCACTGAAGGCCACCTGCAGCCACCAGGACGGGTGTCCACTACACATCTCTCTTGAGCCCTGGCCAGCCTGCCACTTTTGCCCGATCTGAACAGCATCAAGAAACACAGCATTTCCATGCAACAATGCAAATGTGCTCATTACCATCTCCTCAATATGCATGAGGAAACGGCGCTAGGCTGGCCAGCCCCGCCACCCGGCTCTGGCCTTGCATCCAATAAGACGACATATTCATCTGCCAAGATGGATGAGGAGGGGGTTCGGATGGAGAGGCAGACCCACGGGGGCGGGGGGGGGGGGCAGGGGTCAGATCCAAGAGAGGAAGAGGAGGAGAAGAGAGAAAAGACGCCCGAAAGAAGAACCTGAGAAACAGATCAAGACATCGAAGAAGGAAACGGAGAAGATTAGGATGAGAGAAGGGAGGAGAGAAAGAAGAGACATGAGGATGGAGGAGAGGGACACAGTCCCGGAGTCAGGGACAGGAAGAAAGAGACATAAAATAAAGACGAGGGGCGGAGCGAAACTGAGGAAAATGAACTGCGAAGGGGCCCGGAGAGGGTGAAACAACCTGGCGAAGGCGGGCGTGGAGGAGAGAAAAATGAACGCCCCGGACGGAATACACAGACAGTGGGGGAGACGGACAGACAGCCATAGAGAGAGACAAAGGAGGGCGAGGGGGTGAAACTGCTCAAGCCAGGTGGGAAAGGATGGTTTTGGAGAGATCAAGAGGATCGCTCGCGCTCCGGGGCCCTGTGTGGTGCCATCCAGGCCACTCTGGGCACCGCTTATCGCGGGCTGCCCCTGCAGACCCTGGGCTGCGGGCCAGGTGGGGGGGAGCGCAGGGGTGGAGTGGGGGGGGCGAGCAGCCCTCTGGCCAGCCTTGCGCCTCTCCTCGGGCGGTCAGGCCTGCTCCTGGGTGCTGGGGCCTGGCTGGGGACCCGTCCTGCGGCGCGGCGCGGCCGCTAGCTGCCACAGCCATTCCCGAGCGGACAGCAAAAGTTGGCAAAGTTTCTCCTAGTTTCCCTGTCGCTCCTCGGGACCCAGGGAAGAGCTCTGAGGCCCGTGGGGAGCAGCAACCCGTCCCGGGGCGGCTCCTGGAGGCTCGGGCCGCGCCTCCTGGAATACTGCGGGCTGGATTTCTGGCCAGTTGCAAATCCCTCCCCGTGCGGACACCAGGCCACGCACTCGAGCAACCCTGCGACTGCTAATAGGAGAGAGAGAGAATGCGGAAGAGCGAGAGGGGGAGAGAGAGAGAAGGAAAAAAAAATATTCTCAGCTCAATTTAAGTCTCATGGAAAGGGCTTACAACTGTAATTAAATCATTAAATTCTTGTCTACGCTTCACAGAGCGGAGAGAAATTAACTTCCCACCAACCTCATTTTCTATTTGAACATGAAATAATGATTTTCTGCCCGTCTAATTACAAAGCCAACATCTGATCAAGCCAGCATCCAGAGGGGATTATCGCATGCACGAGTATTAGACCTCATTACCAGCTTGAGTGCAAAATTATTACATCTTGTAATTGGATGGTGAGATTTATATACAGATCGGCCCGGTTTCTGTAAGATTGTAATTACAAGCTTCGTTGGTTAGCTACTTATCAGAACTTTGCAGGAAAACAAAACAAATGACTGAGGAAAACGAGCATTTCATTAACCTGTAACCCGAGCGCGGGGGGGAGGGAGCGGCGGGAGCGTGCGCCGGCGTCTGCAGGAAGCGGAGGGAGCGCTGGGCCGCCCCGCAGCCGGGGATCTCAGGCCCGGGGTGGAAGGATGGAAGACCGGCTTCGGCGGGGAGAGCCGGCGCTGCAGCCGGCGCCCCGAGGGGCTGGGTGACGAGCGGGCAGCGCGTGGACTAGGTGACTCTCCGCTGGTGGGCGGATGTGTAGGGCGGCCCCGAGAGTCCCGGGTTTACGTCGGGATTCCGCCAGCGCTACTCTGGGCGCCGAAGCGTTTACTCGGGACACCCTGTGGGTGCGCTCTGCGGACCCCGGGCCGCGCTGCGGGAGCCTCTACAGCAATCCTCCGGAGCTCTTTTGTGCGCTGGGAACACTGGAAGGCGGCGAGATGATGGAGAAGCTTCCGCGTGCAAGGCGTCCGTGCGCGCGAGCCTTTCCCAGATCAGCTTCCCAGCGCACCTGCTTTTCCTCCCTGGGCGGTGTGTCACTTTGACCCCATCTCTTGGATTAAAAATCCCTGGAAAAGGGTCGGTTGGCCACGGACTGTCCAGTTCAGTCCGGAGCCAGGCTCCACCGCCCCGGTGGAGTTGGGGAGCCGGCGCCACGTCGGGGCCCGCCTGCCTAGGACGCTGAGTCCCAGGCCAGGGCCGGGACGAGCTCCGCTGAAGACAGGGGGAGTGGAGAGACCGCTTCCGCTTGGAATCTGAGCGCCTGGAGAAGAGCTAATTAATGGAGGTTCTCAGGTCCCTATCTGGTTCTGGGTCTGGAGGTTTACCCTCTAGGCCATGTCCCGCCCCCCACCCGGCGTGGCTGGTTCCCTGAGAACAGCCCTCTCCTTGCCCCTGGCCTTTCCCCCTCCTCCTGCAGTCCGACGCGGCCGGGCCAAAGGTTGATCAATGCCGAAGAAACATCTCCAGGGCTGACTGTTTTCTCCTTTCCTCCTGGAAGAGCGGGGTTAAATTTCGGGCATTTCCTCCCGGCACTTAGAGCGCAGCCCGTTTCCCTACCTCCTCACCTCGCCGTGGGCACTGCCCTGGTTTGGTGCCAACTCGAGGGCACCAGACCTGCTGAGCTTTGAGCCTGGCGCCTGGGAAACACTCTGGGGAGTCATGGTCTCGTTACCCTCAATTTTGAACCCAGAGATTTTTTTCCCCCGAGAAGGTGAGCTCATGATCCCCTGCGCCACCTCTCTGAGAGTTTTAACTCCAAACGAAATCAGGCGCCTGGGAAACGTGTCAAAGCCGCAGCCCCCTCTGATTCCTCCTCCTCGGGAGGGACTCCAGCTAAGGCCAGGGCAGGGAGTCACGCAGAATCAGGTGCGGAGGAGCTGAGGGCAGCGGCCTGCCCCAGTCTGAGAAGGCCACAGGTCGGTTATCCCCACTGAGCCCTACACCTGATTGCCTCCAAACCTTCCCTTGCGTCCCCCCCCACCCCCAATTTTCTCAGCATTCTCCCACCTCCTGGAGTCCCGGACCAGTGCAAAGAGTGGGGGCAAGGGGCGGGGAGCGGGGATGGGATGAAAACTGGGTGCCCAGGGGAGTTCATTCCCTAAGGGGGCTCCGCAGAGCTGCTGAGGCCGGAGGCAGCTGGGCTGGGACGCTCCCGATCCCTCCCCTCTGCTGGAATTCGGAGACGACTCCTCTGTCAATCAGCGCGGCGGCCCCTGTCTGCCTCCGAGCCGGGGCTGGTGTCTCCGCGGCAGAGTCGCCGCCCTCGCCCTGGTGTCCTCCGCCGACGCTCCCAACGCAAGCCCGGCCTGCGCGTCCGTCCCCGCTGCGGCCTAAAGCGTTTAGCCGGGGGCCGCCACAGTGCCGGGAATTTCCTCCCAGCTCTAGGCGGCACGCCCTGATCCGCGAAGGTGGGCGCTTGGAGACTGGGATTTCAGGTTTGATTTGGGGATATATCCTGCCTCAAAACTAAGCGTCTTGCCGCCCGTCCCCACCCGAGCCCGTGAGAAAATCCTCGCGGGGGAGAACACAGGTTGGCGCTGAGACCAGGGAGCGCGGGGGAGAGCAGTTGCCAAACGAAGGATCTCTACAGACACAAAATTCCACCGCACGAACTTCTCGAAGTGCTCTCGGAAAGTTCCTGGAGCCTCCGTCACCTGGCTCCTCCCACTCCCGCGCCCGCTCACGGTGCGGGCAGGGTCCACGTTCGGGCCGCTGCTCCCCAGGATCCCCGGGGAGTCCGCCCTGCAGACCCTTTCCTTGGCCAAGTCTGCCATTTCTAAAAATAAAATAAAATAAAATTTAAAAATCGCACCCGGACACTGAGGCGGCCTTAACGTGGCTAATTTCTGGGTTTGGTTCTCTCGGGTGGTGGGGGGGGGGGCAGCCTCGACCCCCTGAGCAGCGAGACGGCCTTTGAACGCACGACTGCAATGCACCTCCTCCCGCTCTTCTACCTCCCTCCCTCCGCCGCTCCGAGTGGCCAGCCTCCCGGGGTGCGAGCTGAGAAAGGGGCCCGGACTAACTGAGACCCCGGCACTAGCCCCGGACCCCGGTCTGGTCCCGACCCAGGCCCAGCGCTGGGGCAGGGAGAGAGGTGCCGAGGGGCGGGAAGCCGGGAGGGGCGAGCTGACCCCGTACTAACCCCCGTCCCCCAAGCCTCTCCTCCCCCCACTCCACCCCAGCCGCGCGCGAGGAAGGCCAAAGGGGGCGGGAAGGGACTGGGAGCGCTGGGGTCCTGCCCCCGCCCGGGCCCGCCCCGCGCGCGCGGTATTCGCGGGGGTGGGCGGCCTCGCCAGTAAGGCTCCCCAGCGATTGGCGACTCGGGAAGGAGACGCAAGGAAAAGTCGAATAAGAGGGCGCGACGTCAGACCTGAGATTTGGGGAAGGGCGAGGGAGCGAGCGAGGGCGGGGACGGACACACAGACAGAGACGGACACCTCTCCCTCCCACCCCTACCCGGCACGGCACCCTAAGTATGCAGAACTTTAGGCTGCCTTAGTCCAGGACGCAGACGCCGGGGTGGGGTGGGGACAGTGTTCTGCGAGGGAAGAGAGAGAGATGAGAGAGGAGAAAGAGCCAAAGGAACGGGAAGGGGAGGAAAGAAATCGTGAGAGAAAGGGAGAGAGCAGAAAGGACAGAGTTTCCTAGCGCCCAGAAGGGGTACAGAGCCCGGAGGAGCGGAAGCGATCCTGGGGGGAGAGGAGCGCGCAGAGGGGAGGGGAGGGGAGAGGAAGGGCGAGGAGGAGGAGGAGTGAGAAGTAGAGGAGGGCGAAGGAAGCGTGGCGCGACACCGCCGGGGAGAGGAGGGCAGCGAGGAGCCAGGCGCGGACGCAGGCAGCTCCGGCAGCGAGAGGAGGGAGCCCGGCGCGGAGAGGAGGGGCTTGCGGGCCCGTAGAAATGTCAATCAGAGCCCGGAGCCCCGGGAATCTTCGCCAATCTGTTCGGACCTGACCTGGCTCCTCGCCGCCGCCGCCGCCGCTGCCGCGGAGCAGATCAATAGGTGAACGCGGAGCGCCGCGCCGCGCGGGAGGCAGCGCGGCCCCAGCCCGGCCCAGCCCGGCCCAGCCCCCGATGCGCGCCGGAGCCCGCGGGTGGCGCTGAGCAGGGCGGCCCCGCGGGCCGGGCCCCCTCTCCGTCCGTGCCCCGCGGGCCACCATGTCCTTCCCCCAGCTCGGCTACCAGTACATCCGCCCGCTCTACCCACCCGAGCGCCCGGGGGCCGCCGCCGGTGGCGGCAGCGCTGGGGCCCGGGGCGGCCCGGGAGCCGGAGCCTCGGAGCTGGCCGCCTCGGGGTCCCTGTCCAACGTGCTCTCGTCCGTGTACGGGGCACCGTACGCTGCGGCGGCGGCGGCAGCGGCCGCCGCCCAAGGCTACGGCGCCTTCCTGCCCTACGCAGCTGAGCTGCCCATCTTCCCGCAGCTGGTAAGCGCTTGAAGAGCCGGGGGTGAGGGGGGTGGGAGCTGGGGCGCCGGACGGGGTGAGCGCGCGGGAGCAGCCTAGCGGGGCCTGGGCGGGGAGGGCGGAGGCCGCCACGGCCAGGGCTCATCCGCGCTCCCTCCGCGCGTGTCCCTTCCTTCCCCATGTGCGTACAGGGCGCGCAGTATGAGCTGAAAGACAGCCCCGGGGTGCAGCATCCGGCCACGGCCGCCGCGTTTCCGCACCCGCACCCCGCCTTCTACCCCTATGGCCAGTACCAGTTCGGAGACCCGTCCCGTCCCAAGAACGCCACCCGCGAGAGCACGAGCACGCTCAAGGCCTGGCTCAACGAGCACCGCAAGAACCCCTACCCCACCAAGGGCGAGAAGATCATGCTGGCCATCATCACCAAGATGACCCTCACCCAGGTGTCCACCTGGTTCGCCAATGCGCGCCGGCGCCTCAAGAAAGAGAACAAGATGACCTGGGCGCCCCGCAGCCGCACCGACGAGGAAGGCAACGCTTACGGGAGCGAGCGCGAAGAGGAGGACGAGGAGGACGACGACGAAGACAGCAAACGCGAACTGGAGCTGGAGGAGGAGGAGCTCGGAGGGGAGGAGGAGGACGCGGGGGGCGAGGGCCTAGCGGACGACGAGGAGGACGAGGAGATCGATTTGGAGAACGTGGACGGCGCGGCCACGCCTGAGCTGGCCCTGGCCGGGGCGGCGCACGGGCACGACGACCTGGGCCTGGGACCCACCTCGGACTCCAAGAACAGCGACTCGGACGACAGCTCCGAGGGCTTGGACGAGCGTCCACCGCCGGCCCTGAGTCTGGCCCCCGTGCAGCCGCCGATGGCCGCGGCTCCGCCATCTCCGCCCTCGCCCCCCGCGGGCCTGGATCCCTGCGCTCCGGCTCCGGCGCCCGCCTCTGTCCTGCAGAAGCCCAAGATCTGGTCCCTGGCAGAGACGGCCACGAGCCCCGACAACCCGCGCCGCTCGCCTCCGGGCGCGGGGGGTTCTCCTCCCGGCGCAGCCGTCGCGCCCCCCGCCCTGCAGCTCTCCCCGGCCGCGGCGCACAGACTCGTCTCTGCGCCCCTGGGCAAGTTCCCCGCTTGGACCAACCGGCCGTTCCCGGGCCCGCAGCCCGGCCCACGCCCGCACCCTCTCTCCCTGCTCGGCTCGGCCCCTCCACACCTGTTGGGACTTCCCGGAGCCGCGGGTCACCAGGCTGCCGCCGCCGCAGCCGCCTTCGCTCGGCCCGCGGAGCCCGAGGGCGGAACAGGTGACTGCTCGGCGCGACGGAGGGAGGTGGGGAGTGGGCCCTGGGGATCGCTGCGGGGCCGGAGAAGGAGGGCAGGACCCCCGGGGCTCCGGGCTTCCACCGCCTAGCGCCTGCCTCCCACGGCCCTGGGAGCCAGAACAAAGCGCCCTAAAAAGGCCCTCCTTTTCCTCCCTCGCTTCCCTTAGATCGCTGTAGTGCCTTGGAAGTGGAGAAAAAGTTACTCAAGACAGCTTTCCAGCCCGTCCCCAGGCGGTAAGAGACTCGGAGGTGGGCGGAGTGGGGGGACCGGCAGGCGGGGCAAGGGAAAAACGGGGAGCAAACGCGGGCCTTTTGCCCCCACCCCCGGGGAACGCAGCTGGGACAAGCTTTTAAAAGCAGACGACACACTCCGTCGTCATCTGTGAGGGCCCCGGGACGTGCCCCAGCCGCGTCTCCATCCGCGCACTGCGGCGCCATTCAGGGTCTGGTGCTGTGGGGCCTCGTGCCCAGCCCTGCCAGCGGGCCCCTGGGGCCCACCTCCCTCCTCCCAGACCCCAGCCTCGGGGGCTGAGCCCCCTGCACTGCTACAGGTAACCGGGGAGACCAGTGCCCACAACTGGCATCATCAGTGTGACGCCTCCCTGCCCCGGGCCCCCGCCCCAGGTTGGGTCTCCCAGTCCTCCGCGGCGCGGGCGCCCCTCTCTCTCCCGGCCTGTGCTACCGCCGCTGCCTCTCTCTTGCAGGCCCCAGAGCCACCTGGACGCGGCGCTGGTCTTGTCAGCTCTCTCCTCGTCCTAGTTCTTTTAAAATTTTTTTTAAAAAAAATAATTGTAATAATTGTAAAGAATATCGCTCTGTATAGTTATGACTTGTAAGCATGTCTGTGTATGAATACCTAAAAAAAAAAAGAAAACTAAACAAAAAAATAAAAACAAATTAAACAAGTCCCTCTGGGTCCTCCCCAAGTCGCTTCTGTGCCCCACACTAGCTGAGTTGGTGAAGTCGGTCTGTGAGGTGGATTTTGGGGGGTGGAGTTTCAGCGCGAATAAGCGCGCCTGACTTGTTTGTATATACAGAAAAAAAATGTACATATGTGTGAACCAAATTGTACAAGAAAGTATCTATTTTTGGCTAAATAAATGAGCTGTTGCCACTTTGACTACAACCCGCCTGTTGCCCCCAGAGGGATCCGTTTGCTGGTTTTGTTTTGTTTTTTTTTTGTGCTTTTTTGTTCCACCCCCGCCCCCACCCTCCATGTTTGAAGAGTCGCCGGAACCGGCAGAAACGAAGGAGAGACGGGTCAGACCCTGTGAGCGGAGGGGCGCGGAGGCGGAGGCGCAGAAGTGGCGGGGCCGGGGGCGCCGCTGGAGGAGAGGCCGCTGGAGAAGTACCCGGGGCTCCCGAGAGAAAGGGCCGAGGAGACAGGTGGGCACCCAGGGGCGAGAGTCCTTGCAAGGAATCTCGGGGAGAAAGCGGGCCCCACCCGCCGGCCCACAGATGCAACCCCGGGGTCTGGGGGCGTCCAGTGACCTAGCAGGAAGGCTTAGGAGAGGGTCTGGACGCACAGGGGTTAGGTTGGGAGGTTCTTCCCCTTCCCGCGCCCCCATTCTTAGATTGGCACAACTGAGGTTAGTTCCTTAGACCTGGAGCCATGCAAGCCCAGCTCCAAGCCCCCTTCCAACCGCCTTGCAACCACAGACTCCTCCTTACGGAAGCTCGGGGGGAGCGGTGAATAGGGGGTATACAGGGGAGCGGGGAGCTTAGGGGTGCACATCCTTTCCTCTTGGCTCCTGGGCCCAGTCGGAATTCAGAGTTGGGGGCCCCGGGGCATGGCAGCATCTGCGCGTCTTGGCGTCCCCGTGGGTTTTGCCTAGAGGCCCTCAAGGGCAGCTTCGGAGGTCCGGGCGCGGAAGGTCCCGGCCGCAGCACAGACCCAGGCCGGATTCCGGCTGCAGGCGCGACCGGTTGGACGGGCCGGCCGGGGGAGGGAGTCGGGAAATTTGGGGCTGGAGCTCCCTCTACAGGACAGAAGAGCCGCTCGGTGCGGGCCACCAGGGCCTCGCGGCTCCGCCCGGCGGCGCCGCGCCCCTCCGTGCCCTCCGTTTCTCTCCCAGTCCTCCAGCATCCAGCTCGGACTTGAGGTAGTAAGGAACCCAGGAAGAGGGACGCGTTGGGGTGCAAAGTGGGGATACCTTTTTGTATCTCCCTCCCCACTTTTAGTTAGTATGTTTATGAGGCGGCCAACTGCCAGGCGTGGGCCCTGCATAGTGGGCGTGTGACAATCTCGTGGGTCTCCGGGGAGGTGTGGGAAGAGCTTGCACACCCGAAGCTACGAACACACGCCACACTGTACAGCTTGGGGGTGCATGCGAGCGGAGGGAGTCCGGCAAGGCCGGGTCCAATGCAGACACAGCTGCCAGCACCCCGCCCCAGCCTGGGGACCCCCCACTCAGGCTGGGGCAGTTGAGGTGTGTCCGTGCCCTAGAGGTGAGTGGGAAGGAGTGTGAGTGCAGGGCCTTCCGGGGTCGCAGGGAGCTGGTGTAGCAGAGGCAGGGACATGAGGACACCGGGCAAAGGAGGTCAGAAACTGGAGCGCCTTGCACCCAGCAGGCAGCGGGGCGGGGGAGGGGGCGGGGGAGGGTCCCTGCTGCGCCCTCCTCTCCCTGCTCTCCCTTAACTTTCTTTCTTCTGGAGTTTGGGTCCTTTCCTGGTGGCCGCGAGGCTGTGGTTCGGCTCTGGCCCTGGGCACCGCCAGCGCCTCCCTGACGTGCAGCCAGCTCAGCGGCCTGGGCCCTGAACCTCCGAAGCTGAGGCCAGCCTGGGAACTTGGGGGGAGGCGGCTCTGTTAGCATGCGCGGCTTCACGTGGACAACACCCCCAGAGGCCCCGGCTGGCGCCTCCCAAGCTTCCCTGTGACACGGATCCCCCCTCACTTCCTGTGAAACCCTGAGCAGATAATTAACTCCTCTGTGTCCTATTTCCTCGGCTATGCAGTGGGAATAGACGGCTACCTCTAAGGGTGAGGGGTGTTTGTCAAAGCACAGGGGGGTAATGGCACGTGGTAGGTGAGGGTAAACCGCCCTAGTCCCGCAATTCTAGTCCAGAACCTCAGACCCCGCCCCCCAGCCTCCTGGCGGCATTCCTCCCCACCCCCTCTGGTCACCATGAAAGTGAGGCCTCTCAAAACCCAGCGCAGCCTAGGAAAGGGAAACTACCCGGGCAGGGAGGGCAGGTGACAGCAAAGCCGCGCAGCCTCTGCACGCTGATGGCCCCCCCTCCAAGGGGGAAGACCAGCCTGGGTGCGGAGGGAGAGGGTGTGGAGGGGCCAGGCAGAGCTGGAGAGGTCTGAGCACCTGTCCCCCATCTCTCTCCTGTGAAAACGCTGGGCTCCCTTCACCCTCCAGCCCACCGCATGCCAGGGATAATGGCATCTCTGGAACCTCTGTCCTCGGAGGAGACCCACCCGACCCACGGAAGGAGCAGCCTGTGTGGGTGCCAGAGGAGAGCGGGGTAAACTCCAGAGCCGCTCCCGTGTTTGCACGTGGGCCCCTCACCTGCCTCGCCATGACTCCAACGAGACAGCCGTGAACAAAAGGGAAAAGCGCTGCCTGGGCTTCTGGGCTGAGAAAGGGAAGAGGAGACAGCTCCCCTCCGCTGCCCTTTCATTCCACCAGGAAACAGGTTGGGCGTCCTCCTCCCAGAGCCTCCTCCCGGAGTCCTCCCCTCATCCCCTTCCTCTCGGGGCTCCTGGGGACTGCCTCGACCCTCCACGGTCCAGCCCTGCAGATCAGAAAGGAGAAAGGAAGCTGGGGGAGAGGAGGAGGAGAAAAAGGAAGGCAGAGAGGAGAGAGATAGGGAAGATAGGGGGATCTCATCCTCGGTCCTGATTAAGCTTCAATTAGAAATAGAATGTGTCAATCACTCCGCCCGGAAGGGGTTCCTGGTGTCGGGGCTGGTTATGCAAAGCACTCCGAGGTGTGTGGGGATAATCAGTTAGGTCAGAGGAAAGAGTGCGTGTCACCGCGTCCCTCGTTATCTGTGTGGAGCCGGAGGTGGGGCTGCCTCGCCGGGCCAGGGAATAGAATTATGTCCCTAAGTGAGAGCCCGCCTCTGGGACCGGCGCCTTGCTGGCCGCCTGTTGAATTTCTTTTCAGTGGAATACAGGGAGGGAGAGGTGGGATCCGGTCTGAAGGCCACACGGACAGGCTAGAGGTTGCGGGAGAGGAAGGGGTGCTCCAGCCACTCACCTGTCCCAGGTGAGAGGTGAGGAGGGGGCGAGCCCTCACCTGCTGGGCTGGGGGATCTCCGGGTGCGCAGTCAGGGCCAACGGGTCTGCCGTCTTAGGCCTGGGTTCTGGAAGGTTAGGGAGAGGGACTGGGTGCCAGATGTCTTCACTGGTTTGCTGGGAGATTCTGTCAGGAACTCGCGTTGAGCCTAATTGTTTGTATCCTTCTAGAAGTGTCATCTGTATCCTGTGAGTCTGGGTGGCATGTACTCTCTATCTCCGTCCAGTGAAAATGGACAATTAACCGCAGGTGTGCAAAACTGCGTCCGTGGCTAGAGGTACCTCTGACTGGAGTGGGAGCGAGTCTCGTCCTCTCTCCGGGCCCCTCTGTCACCATCTGCAGCACGGAGGGGATTGGACTACAAGAATGTATCCACATTCCCTTACGCATCCCCTGTTGTCTGGGACTGGGCACTAATGAAAACGCATGGGCCTAAAGATCATTACAGGAGTGATGGGAACCCGCATCCCCTGCAGGTACCACCTCCTGACCCTAACTGACGGCTGTCACCTGCCCGAGCCAGCCAAGCTGACCACACTAAAGATGTCCATCCGCTGTGCGACCGGCGTCGCTTTGACGCAGCCGCTGTTCCCGTCAGCATGCTCCAGGCCCTCCAAACGCCACCCCGAGTGTCTGGATAGAAAAGCCCGTGACGGCTCTCTCTCTGCGAGGGGAGGGGGTGAGTACTCACGGGAGAGACCCGGGAGAGGCCCTGGGAGTACTTCTCGGCCCACAATCCCCCTCTGCCAGGACAGAGGGCAACCACGTGTGGGGGCAGTCTTGATTGTCACCACTGGCTAGGAGTGCTCCTGGCACCTCCCGTGTAGAGAGCAGGGATGAAGGGCCTGCAAGGCACAGACCAGCCCTGCACACAAAGAATTCTCTAGGCCAGATGTCAGCAGGGCCGAGGCCGGAGAGCGTCCATCCTGTGAGAGCAGGGAGGTGTCTGGGGCAGCCCCCCCGGAAAACCAGGGCTTCTCTCCCAGAAACCTCGGCTCTGAGCAGAGAAACAGGAAAGTGGGGTGCTAAGTGGGGGCACTTTTTGTCCTTTAAAAGCCCTTGGCTCCGGAAGGAGGAAGCAGGGGTGAGAGAGAGCAAGCAGGGGGCCGTGCGGGCCTGGGAAACAGAGAGTGGGTCTCAGCTCAGCCCAGCGCCCTGAGCCGCTGGCTGGCAGGGGGACCATCCCAGGCGAGAGGGACCACGTCGGCCCGGAAGAGGATGCGCCAGGAAAGGTGGGGCCTTTCTCTCTGGGTGTGAAAACAGGAGCAGGCCGCAGGGAGGTTCTCACAGAGGAAAGCTCTCAACTCCTGTGGTTTGGCCTCACAGTTACTGCCACCTTTCAACCGCTGCCAGCCCTTCTGTGAGGGTCAATGTGTCTATTTATTTACTCGCTTCCGTTGCCCTGGAGTGTATGACCGTGTCTGTGTCTCTGCGTGTCTCTGTCCATCTCTGTGTGTATGTGTGTGTGTGTGTGTCTGCATCTGTGTGTCTTGTCTTTCTGTCTGTGCCCGTCTCTGTGTGTGTGTGTGTCTGCGTATACACGTGTGTGTGCATCCGTGTCTCTGTGTGTCCGCATGTCCGTGTGTGCCGGGGCGCGGGAGGGAGACAAAGGCAGGGGTGAGGTCTTACTCCGGCACCGGCCTCGCCTGGGACCGGGAGGCTGTGATTTCACAGCTTTTGTGCGGGGTGGCCAGCCCTGCATTCCCTCGCTGCACAGGCCGCTAACAAGTGGGCCCGCAGCCCTCCGGGGCCTTTGGAGTGCACTCATCTGAGAGATTGTGCTTTTCTCAGCCGCTCAGATTTATTTTGCCAAAGTTACAGGGCAATTATGGAAATGCGCCCTTTGAAGCTGGGCTGATTTCTCTTTATTTTCTTCTCCCTGACAAAGCAGAGCTTCCCTGCCTCTTGTGAGCTTTCTTTTTTTTTTTTTTTTTGCCTCTCCCGCCTCTCTCCCTTTCTCTTTCCTCTCCCTTTTTTTTTTCCTGATAATTATTAGAGGGAGTTTCCAGGGGTAATTTGAAAAAAAATCTTTTAAACGGTGATAAACATGGGTGTAGATTAAAATAATGTTACTCTTCTTTTAATGTTATCCATTTTTTTAATGGGTGTTTGATGGCCAGGAAGGGAGACGTGGGTCCATGGGAGCAAGAGGCGGACACCTCGTGCCCAGATCGTGGGCGCCTGGCCTCCTCGCCAGCCCGAGGCCTGGGGGACGCAGCCGGCCACCCTGGGCCCACAGACCGGCCCTGCTGCCTGGGGCCCCGCAAACTCAGCTGGATCAGAACCCTCTGTTCCCCCAGCCCCGCTCCGCAGGATGAAGAGGCCCAGGCTCAACAGAGCCGTGTTTTCTGGGCTTTGCACCTTATTTATCACTGTTGCGCGGAATGTGAAGGCTCCGCGTGAACTGGCCCCATTGATTTCCCTCCTCCTGCCCCACTTTGCTGGACGTGGTGCTGGGGTGTTGAGGCCAAGCGTCTGAAGCCAGATGGTGTCCACTTCGGGGCTGAGGACGCCTGCAAGTGGGGGGGGGGGGCTGGCCTGCTCAGTGTGTGGGGGCCTCGCTTTCTGTTTTTTTTTTGGATGGCTTTGAAGTTTGCTTTGTCCATATTTTTGTTTGCTCCTGACTTCCTCCCTTCCTGTCTTTGGGGTGAATGGCCCATTATCTGCGCACCAGCGCCGAGAGGAAGCCTCGTCAC
Source organism: Phyllostomus hastatus (assembly GCF_019186645.2). NCBI lineage: Eukaryota > Metazoa > Chordata > Mammalia > Chiroptera > Phyllostomidae > Phyllostomus > Phyllostomus hastatus. The sequence goes on from NW_025334024.1 coordinate 26,307,801, forward strand.
CTCCAGGAGCTGGCGGGGGCCTCGGTGGCTCGTCCTGAGTGGGGGCCATGTCGGCGCTCACTTCCTTTATGTCGTTTAACATGAGATAAAGTAAAGTTAAGTAAGTGCCTACTGTTTGATAGGCCCCGTGCTCCGCACTTTCTGTTCAGTTTATTTCACGTTCGCAGCCCCCTTCAGGGAGGGCACGGATAAAGTTGGGTTTAAAGGGGTGCAGGGGAGGCAGGGAGTGGTAAGAAATTGCTCTGGTGACATGGAACCACCTCCATGGAGCAAGCACCGGTCCGGGCAGAACACCCCACGTGGTGCGCTACCATCTGAATGAACAAGGGAATATACTGTTGTTTGTACAAGAAGCTGGTTAAGCGTGGTCGCCGCAGGGAAAGGCCTGGGTGCCTGGGGGTCAAGGAGAGGAAGAATATTTTTCGGTTTCTATCCATTTGCTTCTTTTTGAGCCATGTGGATGTGTTAACTCTTCAAGAAATTCTTCTGTGTTTAAGTAACTGAAATGCGGAGAGAGAAGGAGGGAGGAAGGCCGAGAGAAAGTGCATCTTTTCTGGATTTCACAGTGGAACTGAGAATGGTTCGTTCATTCATTCGCTTGCTCACTGGACACCCACAGATGTTCACAATGCACACATATATGCTAGACCACGGGCCCAGATGTGGCAGTCCATACACGCTAGACCGCGGGCCCAGGTGCAGCAGTCCAGAGGGGGTCCCTGCACTCAGGCTGCCTTGGTTCCAGTTCCAGCTCCGGTGACCTTGGGCTCCTGACTTCACCTCCCTGAGCTTTGCTCCCTCATAAAACAGAAAAAATAACTCAAATTCTGCCTCTCTCATAGGCTATTGAAACAATTAAATGAGATGATTCATGCTTAGAACAATGCATCATGCACAGTGATGTGCTCTGTGCATAATAATCATCTGAAATGACAAAAACTATTTTTGTTGATTATATCGGCACCCCCCAGCACCAGGCATCCCTGTGCCTACTGTACAGGCAGGTGAGCCCCACACAGCCACTGGCCCAGCACGGCCAGCACCGGCTGGAGTCAGTACACCGGCCCATGCCTGCGGGGCTCCAGAATGCTTAGGCAGCGCTCGCCTGTACTAGAGTGTGCCACTCGCTGGTGCATCGGGGTTTGGGGTGCAGTGCCCTGCAGCTGCGACTCCTCGTTGCTCCCGCCCCACCCCTCTGCCCGATGCACGTGAACCCAGACCGTACGGAGCCCCAGCACACCCGCTCTCCCTGGGAAGGACAGCACGGCACAAGGGCGCGTGAGGGTGACCCTGAACCTGTCACCTTCGAATTTGTCTTTATTGGATTTATTGGGATGTCACTGGTTAATGGAATCATATAGGTTTCAGGTGTATCATTCTGCACGACATCACCTATATATTGCACTCGCCACCCAAGGTCAAATTCCCTCCTATCACCACGTGTCCCCCCTCAGCCCTCTTCTACCCCCCTCCCCGGCCCCCTTGACCTCTGATAATCACCACCCAACTCCCACAACCCCCTCCCCTCTGACAGCTGCCAGTCTGTTCTCTGTGTCTATGAGTCTGTTTCTATTTTGTCGGTTAGTTTATTGTGTTCGTGAGATCACACACGTAAGTGAGATCATGCGGTGCTTGTCTTTCTCTGACTGGCTTGTCTCACTCAGCATAATGCTCTCCGGGTCCATCCCTGCTGTCGCAAAAGGTAAGACTTCCTCCTTCATACAGCCCAGTAGTATTCCACTGTGTGAATGCGCCACTGCAGCGTTAGTGACAGTAGCCCAGGTGGGGCAGCAGCCCCTGTGCCCATCAGTGGGTGAGCTGGTTTATTTTCTTAATAAACTGAAGGAGAGGACAGGATGAAGATCTCTGTCCCCTCGTTTAATTCCTTCTCATCTTTAGTCCTGAGGGAAAGGGGCTCTCAGGACAGTGACACACCGACTGACACTTTGCTGTGAGAGACCATCCGTGTCCGCAGGAGAAAGGCCCTGTCGTGCATTTAGATCTCTGCTACTCGCATGCAGCCCCCCGACCAGCGTCGACCTGGGAGCTTGTAAGAAATGCAGACCCTCGGGCCCTTGCCGCATCCACCGAATCGAGCCCAGCCTTTCCCCAGGACTCCCTGGGCGGGGTGTGCGCCTCCCATCTGAAACACGGGTCTAGACACCCCTCAGTGAAACAGGTGGTGCTTCCAGAGTGAAGACAGGGAACAGTCTCTGAGACACGGACCTCCTGGGCGATGCAGGATGGAGCACGCTGGCAGAAGGGGGCGGGGCGGGGGCAGGGAAGGAAGGAATGAGAGAGGTCAAGGGAGAGGGTGCCAGCCAACTAACCTTACCAGGCTGACTTTGCCTGGCTGAAGGCGCATGTCGCCCCTTCCTCTGCCTTAAGCACATTCAAGGTCGGCTGTAACACTGGGTTGCTCACCGACACGGCCTCTGTCCTCATGCCCTTCCAGATAGTTCAGAGCAGGGTGTATGTGTAGTTAGGAAAGTAATAACTGGTTTCTGACAGCGCACCTCATGGCTGATCCCCCTGGACTCTCAGGAAGAGGAGGGAGGAAGGAGGAAAAAGGAAAGGAGAGGAAGGAAAAGACAGAGAGAGGGAGGAGGGGAGGGAGGCCAGCCATTCTGAGTGGGCACAGACCAGGCAGCAGAGGGTCTAGAAGCAGGGCAAGGCAGGGACTGTCTCATTCACTGATGTTCGTCCGTTCATTCATCCATTCATTCATTCAACATTATTTATCACTCTAGGAGACACACGTGAGCAAAGTCCCTGTCCTTCTGGATTTTTTTGTCTACTGGATACACATAATTTAATAATGAGAATAAGAGTAATAGTAATAGTAACAATAATAATAATAGCAGCAATAATAATATTGCAAGACTATGAAGACCCAGAACAAGATGCCGGAAGCATGTTCAAGGCAGAGGGGCCACACCTAGTTCGGGGCGGGTGGGTGGAGGAGGTGGGTGCAGTCACAGACACGCATTTGTGTGTCTGGGGACACAGAGCGGGGGGAGCGAAAGCTCTGGACCCACGCGATCGAGCACTTGAAATGAGGCTGGTCCTCATCAGGAGATGCCGTAAGCCCGAAACTCGCAGGAATTCAAAGACGCGACACATGAAAAGGAAAAAGAATGTGAAGTATCGCAATAATTTTATGTTTGTTACACGTTGAAATGATAGTATTTTGGATCTGTTGGCTGAAATAAAATGTATTATTAAAATGAATCTCATCTGTATTTTTATACTTTTTTAAAAAAATCATAGTCACTAGACGTTTCTGAGTGACATAAACATGGCCTGGGCTGGATCTGCAGCGGACGGCATGCTCCCGGGAGACCGCTACGCCAGGGGTCCGCGCTGCAGCACCACGGCCTCCTCAGGCACCTCGAGTGCCTCAGCTCAGCTGCTCCGAGTTCCATGCCTTCTACCGTAGGTTACGGTTACCGACGTTTCCTGAGCAGACAGTAGGTGCTAAGCCCATGAATGAACTCATTCAATCTTCACAAGGTCCTACGAGGCAGGTACTATGATTCCGTCCATTTAAAAGCCAAGGCACCGGAGGCTCTGAGCGGTAACTCACCCAAGGTCATTTCCTCGGGCAGTAGGGGGGACACAGCACAGGACCCAGACAGTCCGGCTCTGCAGCCTGCACTCAAAACCGCCACGCTGCTGCCGTGAACGGAACAAACTCCACGGGAGGGCTCTGGACTTCCCCTGGGGCAACGCTGCATTCGAACCCTTTAGCTTAGCACCTGACACCACGTAAGTGCTCCGTGCCTCAGAGTGGTCATTATCTGACAAAGAGCTTTCTTGCCAAACAAACAAACAAAAAACCACCAGGCCATACCATGCAAAGCAATGACCCAGACTTCGCCAGGAGTTAACACTGACCCAAGAGGGGTCAAGACGGAAGGCACGAGGCCTTTTTGAGCTAGCTGCAGAAGCCACCCTCTGTCACTTCTGTAACATTCTACTGTGCTTACAAAAGTCATTCCCATCCAGGGCGGGTGGGCCCGCACCGAGGCAGAGCTCCCCGGAGGCACCGTGGAAGCCGGCTACCACCGCAGCCACCGGCACGTCTGCGTGATGTAACTCCGCCCCTGTCTTCCTTGTGAAGGCAAGACGTTCCTGGACTCCCGAGAGTCCGGGTGACGGGGTGCAAGACGCAGAAGCCCCGTTCAAACAGCCTCTTCTGAGAACGGGTTTGCTGGTTCACGTAACCGGGGAAGAGTGAGGGTGGAATGAATGTTAATGTCTGGGATGTGGTGAATACGCACCACGTGCTAAGCACACGGAGTAACTCATTTCATCCTCACGAAAACCCTGTGAAGTAGACCAAAGGCTGGAAAGCATCGCTACTTTCTGTTTTCACTTCAGCTTCCGCTTCGCTGTGTTCACCTCCTTATCTCAGACTCGATCCGGCGGCAGGCACACAGTTGTCCTGAACTGTGTGACCACGGCCTTAGAGCTGTGACCCAAGGGGAAAGAGACGGGTTCTCTTGCCCAGTTTCACTGTAACATCCCAAGGAACACTTCCGGCTGACTCAGCCTGGGCCGTGTGTTCGTGGCTGGGCCGATCCCATCGGCCAGGGGCGTGGCGAGAAGCGGAGAAGAGGTTCCTTGGAGAAAGGGAGGGTGCTGCCATCGTGGGAAGGGGGGCGTGTGCTGGGCCCACACAGTCAGTCCCTGCCTGCTGCCCTGCAGTGGCCGGGGAAGGGTCCAGGGGGGACGAGGGCAGGAAGGCCTGTGTAGAGGTTTGGGAGGCGGGTGGGAAGGGAGAGTAATCAGTCATTTCGCCGAAGACCAGTCTTAAAGGAACAGCAGCTGAGTGAAGGTGAAAGTCAAGGGCAGACAACCTTTCAGCCTTCCCAGGCCCAGCAGTCTCTACCTGATCACGGACGGGGACGGGCCTGGGTCATGCCCCAGCCCAGCTTTTCTCAAGCTTTCCCACCCAAAGGCCCCTCGGGAAGGGGGCGGGCAAACCCGCAGCACGAAGAACCTGAGGTCGGACCCAAAGGGGCCCACCACCAGACGGCAAGTTCTTTCACGCCTCGCTTTTTGTCTCCGGTGGGAGTTTGTGTCCCACTCTGTGTGGGATGTGTCCCTGTTGGTCTTGTTATAAAGGCCGTTGTTCCTGAAAGATCTTCAGATTAAATGGATAGTTCAGGGCCTCTGTGTATCCTGTGGCCTTGACACCGTCTGGGACGCTGCTGGGTGCTGTGAGGTCTGGTGCCTTGACTCACGGAGCTGAGACACGTGGGGTGGACGAGAGCTGGACCCCAACGTCTTGGGAGGGGGACAAGGACAGAAGGATGAGGCTGAACCGGGAGGCTCCTGGGGAGGGACCCATGTTTTCCTTACAGTCAGTAGGAGTTTAGAGCTTGACTGTCCCGTTTCCTTCCATCCTCTCTGCTCCCCTTTAAAACTCGAACCTGAGCTGAGGGAGGCAGCTCTGGGCAGCCATTGTCCCCATGCCGGGTGCCCTCACCGAGCAAAATGATGTACAAACAACCCATGAGCACATTAAAAGATGCTCAACACAGTCAGACATCAGAGAAATGCACGTCGAAACCACAAGCAGATACCACTTCACACCCGTTAGAGTCACTATAGTAAAAAAGAGGGACAATAACAAGTGTTGGCGAGGATGCCGACAAAGTGTAACCTTTTAATACACTGTTGGTGGGAATATGAAATGGCGCGATCCCTTTGAAAACTAGTTAGACAGTTCCCACTATTGGAACACCATCCACTTTTACATGTTATGTATCAGTAAGGATTACACTTGAGGTGATGAAAAACCCCAAATAACAGAAATATACCATGGCTATTGCTATCTACATTAAAGAAATCCAGAGGCTGGCGCGGTGGTGCCACGGTCCTCAGGGACCCAGGCTCCTTCTGCCAGTCTATTCTTCCACTCTTAGTATATTGTTTCCATCCTCCCTGTCACCTCAGGATCTAAAATGGCTGCAGAGGCTCTTGCCATCGCATCTATGTTCCAGGAAAAGAGAAGGAAGTAAGAGCAAGGAAGGCCTTCCTCCGCTTGGAATTCACTCCCAACAACTCCTACTTGTATCTCAGTGGCCAGAATTAAATCACACAGCTACAAGGGAGGCTGGAGAAAGTAGTCCTATCGCTGGCCACATGACTGCCTTCAGTGATCAGGTTCTTTTGGTGAGGAATAAGAAGACAAGGGGTGTTGGCTGGTAAGCAGCAATCTCTACCCTGTATCATAACCACAATGACCTTCTCAGCCCTCCATTCCACCCGACAATCAGTACATCTTTCAGTTATAAGGCCGAACAAAAAACATCACCTCTCTCCCTTGAGTAGTACGGGACAATTTCCGGAGCACTCTCACAGCCCTGGGCCAGTGCTGGGACCTCCCTGCTTGGGGACCAGGACTGCCCCCAGGGGAGCAGCCCCTGGGGACCGCCCTGCCATCTGAGTGCCGGGGGTCAGGTGTTTTCGGGAGAAGAGGAAACGCAGTGATAAGTCAACAAGCGAGGGGAGAAGCCCGGCAGCCAGGTGCCACTCGCCGCCTTTCACCGAAGGTGAGAGCAACAGTGGAATCAGTGCTGCTCAGGGAAGCCAAGGTACCGAGAGACACTGAAAGGCGCCCGGTTCATCCCAGGGGCGGCCGACTGCCCCCCGAAGCAGCATTGAGGACACACTGGGTCGCGTCGGGGGGCGGGGGCAGGGGAGGCAGTGTGTATGTGTGAACTCGGGAGCCGAGGCTGGGGAGGGCCCGGGTGGGGCTGGGAGGGGGAGCTGAGACCGCGCTACTGGACTCCCGTGCGGGGGGACAAGGAAGAGGGGGCTCCCGGGGAGCTAGGAGAAGTGCGCTGGGGTTCTGGAGCCACGACATCACTTCCGCTCTCCCCCCTGGTTTCCTCACCCACCGACCACTCTCTAGCATGGAGCGCGCAGACAGAAATAAAGGGGGGGGGGGGTGAAAGATCTGGCGAAGTGGTTTCGCTCGTCAACAGCTACTCTGATCTCCTGTAGCGTGAAGGCTCTCGGTCAGCCCTCCCCTGGGTTTCAGTGTCTGGTCCCCGGACCCTCCCCCGGTGGGTGGGAGGGTTCGAGTGCAGGAGGGCGAGCACCTTCCTGGGGAGGGTGAGCGGGAGTCCCCAGGGAGACCAGGCAGAAACCCCGCGAGAAGGGGTTCTCCACGCTCCTGACAGTGAGCCAGTCACCACACCCCCTAATGGTCGGGCCGGAGCGAGATGGCCTCAGGCCCATCAGAGGCCCCTGCACACGGAGATGCGGGAGGGCGCCGTAGGTTTCTCTCTCGTGTTCGACACGCGGGGCCTCCGGGAGTTCCGTCCCAAGGCGCTGTGCACGGAGGAGTCACTGTCCCGCCATTCAGGGCTCCAGGGACGTCGGCCTATGATTTTGTGTTGTCCCAGTGACCCCTGGCCGTGCAGCCTGGACATGTCTCAGCCTCTGGAGACAGCCCTCCCCCACCCCCAGGGTGTTTTCAGAAGCCAGTGAAAGCTCTGCTTTGAATAGTTCAGTGTCGGAAAGGGCTCAGGCCGTCAAACTAACCTGTGGAGCCCTGGCTGGCGTAGCTCAGTGGATTGAGCCCAGGCTGCGAACCAAAGTGTCGCAGGTTCGACTCCCAGTCACGGTACATGCCTGGGTTGCAGGCCATAACACCCAGCAACCGCACATTGATGTTTCTCTCTCTCTCTATCTCCCTCCCTTCCCTCTCTAAAAATAAATAAATAAAATCTTTAAAAAAAGATTCTCTCAAAAAAAAAAAAACCTGTGGAAGACATACTCATTCTTCCTCATCAGACTCGAGGAGAGCCATCCCTCCCCGCAAAAAGCCACCGTGTACTGAGCACCTACTCTGTTCCCGTACTTGACACTCGCTATGGTATCAGATCCTCAGAACCATTCCACGGGCGTGGGACGCAGCCCCTACCACCCCCTCTGCACTGAAGACCAAACACTGAACTTCAGAGAGGTTAAGAGGCTTGCTCGTCCCAGGGTCGCAGATCCGGTGCAGGGCAGAGCTGGGACCAAGACCTCGTGCTGTCGAGCACAAAATCTAGAGTCTTAAAAAGGGAGGCGCTTGGACAGGGGGCTTTGCTAAGGCTCAAAGGCAGGGCACGGACGAGAGGGGGTGGGTCAGGCACGCTCTGGGCGGCTGCCCCAGGCCCCCGAGAGCCCTCCTTCCACGTGAGACCAGCCCATGGCCCGGGGCAGCTGCCCGCACTGGGCACCCACCCCCAGCCTCCCCTGTGCTTCTCAGCCCCAGTAAAACCGAAGCTTGTTTTCATTCCCCCCGGGCGCATGCCCAAGGGAAGCAGAGCCTAGCCCCCACATTCCATTCTGAATAAGGGGCTGGAGGACTGTTCGATCTAATTAGAATGATTTGGCAGTTTTGGAAGGAGGATTTCTGACACACACGTCCCACTAGGCGGGCCTGTCGGATCATCCCCCGCCAGGAGCTCTGATGCCACTCGGGTGCCACGGCGGCCGCTGCCCAGCCTGTGGCTCCACCCAGAGCCTGTGGACGGTCCGCGTGTCCTCTCAGGAGCTGCTCAGTGTGATGGTTCGGGCGTGGCCCAGGCCCTGGCTCTCCCTCCCGCTGAGAGCCTTCGGGGGCTCCTCTGCACCCAGGCTCCTTCCGGCTCTGCACAGGAAGGCAGTTAGTTAGTTGCACCTTGTGAGACCTGCAGCTCCAGTGTCGGGGTGGAGTAGGGGAGGCGGGACCCCTCCCCTGGTGATGGAGCTGTAACTGCTCCTCTCCGGCCTGAGTCTGCAGGGCAACCCCCAACAGGGCTGGCCGGTTGCGGAAGGCTGTCTTGTAAGACTTTCCTTCTCAGAGTGCGGTCTGGGGACCGGCACAGCCGGCATCCCCTGGGGAAGGGGGGCGTGGGTGCACATGGGCTCCGCACTAATGCAGGAACGGTAAAGTGTGAGCCACTCCGTTCCAAAATCCTGAAAACCTGGAGGCCTGCCCTCCCTACCCCTCACCCCAGGCCCAATCGCTTTGTTGCAGGGCCGAGCACCCGGCCCCAGAAGCAGACGGTTCTGCAGGGAGATACGTGTGAGCACTGTTGCCGGCCACGTCCCTCCACAGTGGGCGCACAGCACGGCACAGCGCCGCAGCCCACCCCAGGCCCCAGGAAGGCTGCACTAAAGAGACGCGTCTACTTTTGTCCACCTGAATGCCTCCCAAGTGGTTTGACCCCAGATGTTCTCCTCCTGCAACACCCAGTGCGGGAATCTACCCAGGGAGACAACACCCTCCCTTGTAAGAAAGGCAAACACAGTCCCTTCCAGCATCTTTGGGAAGAGCCGCCTGCTGTCCCCGAGACAGCACATCTCGATGACCCGGTCTGAGGGCCCAGGACACACGAGGCAGGAACCTACTTTGCAGGGGACAGGAAAGCTGGCATCAGTCACCTCCAACTAGGGCCACACCCTGGACTCCTTAGGGCTCCGACCTGATTCTCACGCTAACTTCACGTTCAACGTGCCCGGCCCAGTTTCCTTGCAGAACTCGCCCCGGAAACAGCACAGCCCTCTCCCAGGCTCAGGACAGTGTCTCCACGCTCTCCCCCTCCCCACCACCCTGCACTCCTTGCTAACCTCCCCCTCCCCCCCCAATGCCTAGGCCCCTCCATCTACTCAACTGCCAGGGTCACTCGATTTTACTTCTGTCATTCCCTGCTCCTTCCCGCTGGGACCACCCCCGCCCCGATTTCCCCACCATCCCCCCTTCCTGGAACACAAGTCTTGCTCAGTGCACAGATGTGCCCCGTCCTTCCCCCGCACGACTGTACCATCCGCATCCTCACGGCGGGCGACACTGACGGAGCATTTGCCTTGTTCTGACTCTAATATGATTCCAATGCTATTCCTCCAGGTTTGAAGAGAGGGAAAGCGACGCACAGGGAGGACGCACGACTTGCCGAAGGCCTTACCTCTAGCAGAGAACGGCGGCCGGCGAGAGGATGTGAGGTTGCGGCGCGGGGGCGCGGCCCCAGGAACCGAGTGCTTCGCCCCTGCGCGGCGCCCCCTCCCTTCAGAGACTCTGCCTCGAGGGCCACCCTGGCCTTCCAGCAGCCGGACACACGGGACCGCCCTGTGCGGGGTGGGCTGCAGTGGGCGCCGCGGCCCCGGAGCAGGCCTTTGCCCCTCTCACTGGACAAACAGTAGGAGAACCAGGCAAGCACCCTCCGCTGCCCGGGTCTCCCTCTGGGGCGGGGAAGCGCTCAGCTTCGCGGGGCACCTGAGAACTCCTGAGTCTTGGGGCGCAGGCAGAGGCTGGGGCGCACACAGGAGGTGGCCTGGCAGGGGCTGGTTTCGGGCTCTGGGGGCGAGGTGAAGCGAGGGCTGCCCCCCCCCCCCCGCCCCCGCACCCAGTGAAGGCAGAGAAGCCCTCTTTCTCCCTTCCCTCTCCGGGTACAAACACCCCGATCTCCTCTGTCCTGAAGAGCATGGGGCCTTTTCTAAGGGAGGCCGGAATGCCCAGGTTTTAGGAAAACAGGCTCCTTCTCAATTACGTGTGTCCAGGCTGCCCTCCCTGCGGATCATCTGTGGGAAGTCGCTAATCCCTTAATGGGCTCCAGAGCCACCCAGCTCGTTTCCCCGCGCACTCCCACCATGCACTGGGGCTGGCCTCCCAGAGTGGGAGTCTGGCCTCTCTTTTGAGACTTGGGGTCCTCAGCCCAGAGAAGCGAGTCAGGGCCAAGGTCGGAACAGCTGGGTCCACAGCTCAGCCCCGCACGAGCAGCGTGGCACCAGCTCCTCACCTCCGCCCCCTCAGCTGCCTCATTCTTCCCACCAGACTGGCTCCTAGCGCGGACTCCACCCTCGCGGGCCTGCCTTGGGGAACTACGGTGTCCTCACTGCCCAGCATCCAGGAGATACTCAGTAAGCCACTGCAAGTGATGCGTCTCCGTAATGGGGCCTCTGCCACCTCTCCTGGCACCTGACCCCTAGGTCACCTGACAGAGACCCCCCAGGCAACCCCATGGGCCCATATGGCCCCTAAGTTTTTCCAGCAACTCCCCCAGTTACTGTATCTTTTCCATTGTAGGAAAGCACATACAACGTAATATTTACCACTTTACCCATTTGAAAGCGCACAGTTCAGTGACGTGCACGGTGTTACACAGCTGTCGTCACTGCCTGGGCTCCAGAATATTTTCACCTGGACAACCTACGGCCAGCCATTAAGCCCTCTCCCCGCACCCCCCTCCCCGGGGTGCTGGGCCACCACCGATCTGCTTTCTGTCTCCAAGGATTTGCCCGTTCCGAATACGTCCTGACAATGAACTCACACGCTATGTGACGTTTCACATTGACTCCTTTCACTTAGCACTTGTGGTTCATCTTTGTCATAGCGTGTGTCGGTACCGCATTCGTCTTTATGGCCACATAATGTTCCTTTGTAAGAGATGCCAGCACCTGTTGCTCATCCACTCGTCCACGGGCGGACACTTGGGTTTGTGCGCCTTTTGGTCATGGCGAATGAGGCATGGGCAAGCTTCTGTTCGAACGCCTGTTTCCGGTTCTTTGGGGTGCGCGCTCAGGAACGGAACTGCTGGGTCATGTGGTAATTCTGTGCCGGACGGACGGAGGAAATGCCAGGTCCAGTGGCCACGCCTCCCTGATATGGGTGCATCTTCACCATAAGGCATTCAGAAAGTGCGAGCACAGAGAAGAAATAAGTTGACATCACCCTAGTCCTGGCGAAGATGAGATTGTTACTTCTCTGAATGTTTCCCACCAGGAGTTTTTAGAATGTCTAAATAGATAACATATTCACACACTTTCCATTGATGAGTTTTCATAAAAATGGAAGTGCCACTTAACACCAACTTCTCGGCGGGGGGGGGGGGGCTGTTTAACACAGCCCCCTGGGCACCCCTCCTCCCCTACCTTGACTTCCTCCCCTAGCGCTGATGGTCCGACTTATGTCCTTGCTCATCGCAAACCCTGGGAATGCAAGGAGTGCCGACTGTTTTGTTCCTGCCCTGCACACGGTAGGGATGCAATAAGCATTAGCTGAATGAATGACTATTTGTGAATGCACGAAAATGCAGCAGCCAATTTCAGATGTAAACTCTGCTTTCAATGCGTTTGCCAGAGAGCCACAGAAATGGTCGTGCATTTTTCCCCGACAGTGACCAATCCCACCGGAATCTTCAAAGCCCTTGTTCGTCTTAGGAGGAACAGGGTCAGCGTGCCCTATGCCATGCGTGTAGGCAGTCCTGGGCATTCTGCAGGCCGGGACCCACTCCTTGCCGACCCGGGAACTCCCTGACTTCTATTTTGCCAGGAGGCCCCTCTCATTTCCACCCCAGACTCCTGCAAGGGCCTGGAAAAGGCGGTCCTGAAAGTCTCCCAACAGCCCAGAGCCCATTTGGTCCTCATTTCAGGACGGGTTTCTTCCGAACTCCAACCCAGGCCAAGGGTCCCCAGGAGGGACCATGTCCGTGCCTCCACCTTCCTGCTCATGTCAGAGCAATTCCTCCAGCCACCTTGTCACGGGCCCGCTGTGCTGCTGATATTGGTTACAGATGATGGCAATTAGAGGCCGAATCTCCCTGGCTCCTGGTAGAATATTGAGACAGAGCTACAGCTATTTTAAGATTTTAAGCAGATTTATACTTAGTGCTTCAAAGAAGGCCAGCCAGCAAGGAAAATATGGTAACTGTTGCTTTAAATTATAGCTATCATTACTTCAAAAGGATATTCAATCAGAAACCACTGAAGACTAAAACTATTTACATCTCCTGACACTTAAAAGCAAGCGAGCAGTTTTAGCCTGTCAGCCCTGGACATCTTAGCTACAAAGAGAGAGGCACCTCACTGGCCTGCGAAGAAAAACATTTTCAAGGGAGCGAGGACGAAGAAAGGATCTCGGGGGTCCTCCCTCTCGGAGCTCACCTCCCGTCCCTCTCCCACGGCCCGGGAGAGACTCGGGGTCTGGGGCACGAGATGCCCTCTGCATCTGCTGGCGGCAGTCTCTGAACCCCCCAAACGCCCGGCTCTCCCCACGATAAGGGAGCGGACTGCCCTCTCAGTCTGGCCCCTGGCCTTCAGGTCCCTGCCCCGGGGACATCCTGTCTCATCCCATTAACACGACCGCCAGGACAGGCATGTCCCCGGCTTCTTCTTCGGCGGCATGGACCCCGGACAGGAGGGCTGGGCTTTGCATCGGTCAGAGGCAGAGCTGGACGGTGCTCGAAAGCATGGACTCTGCAGCCAGGCGCCTCTGGGTTGGAGCGCGGGCTGTTCAAGTGACGAGCCGTGGGACCTTGGATGAGCCACTTCACCCGCCGAGGCTCGACCTCCACATCCGTGGCACTGGGGTGACCCGAGTCCCCCTCTCACAGGCCTGCGGAGAAGGTTGGATGAGATGGGGTGCACAGAGCCCCTGCTCAGTTAGGGTCGGGCTAAATGCCCCGATGAATGACCCCTACCCAGAAAGCTTGACACCACAGGGCTTGCTTTCTCTCTCATGCAGCAACTCAAGGCAGGTGTCCCTAGTCTGCAGCCGGCTTTTGTCCCTGGGAGGATCTGGGGACACGGGACCCCACCGTCCTGTGGCTCTGCTGTCTTCTCGGGTTTCAGACTCCTCAGCTTCCAGCCTCAGGAAGGGGTGTGGGCCATGTGCCGGGTCCTGAGGACGGATCTCAGAAGACCAGGTGAGGTGGCGGTCACCCTTGTGCTGCGTGAGTGTGACCCCCTCTGAGACGCCTCCCTTCACCCCGAGTCTGAGTCCAAGGACCCCTACCCCTGCCCCCTGAGCACTCACACTCCCTGTGGAAGTCACGCCCGCTGGGAGCAATTTTGGGAACAGAGCCAGGACCTCTGCTGCTCACAACCAAATTCCAGAAGAACTCAGCACCTGGCACACAAGAGGGGTTCAGAGAACGTTGGTGGGAAGAATTTAACAGTACACTTGGAGCCCTGCCGCATGCTTGCACATGGCAGACACAGACGAGTGCATGTCACTAAACTGGTGATCAGTAAATGTGACTAACGGGCAAATCTAGGAAAAGGATATACAGGCGTTCTCTGTACCACAGGCTAACCCTGGCCCAAGGGCCAAAGTCAGGCCACCACCTGGTTTTGCCAATAAAGTTTTATTGGAACACAGATAACTCCCCTGCCATGTACACAAGATACACAAGGGAGGCTGGGAAATATAGTCTTTGGATGAGTTACTCCTTCCTGGGGGGATCGCCCCACTATGTCAGGAGAAGCTGAAAGTTTTGGTGGACAGGGAGCTGTCACCTGCCACAAGCAGTTCGTGTACTGTTATTTATGACTGTTAATATTGTTTCAACTATGACTGTTTTCTAATGCAATCTTGCAGTTGCAAAAATGAGATCCGGGGAGATGTACCTGTTGACTTACGCAAGGTTACAGCTAGCAAGCAGCAGAACTGGGGCTGGAACAAAACTCTCTTGGCCTCTGACCCTCCCTGGGAGCCTGGAGAAAGAATCAGAAGTTCCTCCTCTGGGCTTTTTGCTTTAGATGGGTAGGGACCTTGGAAGGTTCAACCCCAGACTTCAGGAAGCCAACAGTTCACAGCGGCTGACAATTTTGCAGGATGGAGGAGGGTCAGCCTTGCTTCTCTCCAGGGTTCTCAAGCAGACCATCCCAGCCTGCCCTGCTCATTCGGAGCCCCTAGCCCACCATTACCCCTACCCACATGCTCCAGACCCTTCTTATAGCAAGGAAGAAAGAGTCACAGCAGGCACCACAGCTGGACAGAGAGTTGGTGTGGGAGTTGGTCCCTGCCCATCCCTGGCAAGACACTATTAGAAAAAGGCACCTTCTCCCTGCCCTGACCTGTGGCCCACTCTGCCTCCAGCCAGAGGGGGGTGGGCATGTTCCCGGTTGGCCGGGGCTCACCCCAGCCTCTCCCTCGCCAGTCAGGCCTTGGGGGGCCTGAGCAAGCACACACAGGCTGCATGGCCAGAAGGACGGCAAGGGTGGGGCCGGCGATCGCGCAAGAGTCAGTTGGATGCTCTGTGTTACTGGGCAAATCACTTCCTTCTCTAGGCTTCTGCTTTCCCTCCTCTGGTGTGAACACCATGTCACCGGTTCTACCCACCTGGTGGGGATGCAGAGGGTGGGCGTGAACATCCAGAAATGTGGCAATGTCTTGTTCACGGTGGACATTTAACAGCAACTCGATTTCCTTGGGGCGGATTATCTCTCCCTTGCTGTGTGTAGTCTTGGCGAAACTGTCAATCAAGGTGCCCCACCCTCCCTGGCCTGGTGGGTGTGTGCCTGACCCCAGTTCAACCAATTAGACTCTTCCCTGGGACTGTGAATCTTGAGTGGCGTTTTAAAGGATGGGGGGCGGGGAAGAGGACAGCGGAGGCAGTGGGGGCAGCCCGCACCCCCAGACCCACACACACATGCACGCACACTGGTGTCCGAACCTACTGCACCTCTACCACCTCTCAGAGGGCTTGCCTTATCTCCTCAACTAGACCTTCAGCCCCTTGAGAGCAGGATTAATATCTCATCATTCTTCTGGGTTTTCCTTTCCCGCCCCTTCCAACCTCCTCGGAGAGGTGGCCATGAAACATGCCCCATGCAGGCAGGGCTTTGGGGGAGACAAGGACCCTCTCCCCTGCCAGGTGGTCAGGGACCCCAGGCATCAAGGCGAGCCCACCCTCTGAGAGGCTAATACCCACCGATCTTTCTGGGTGAGGTTCTGGGAGGGTTTCAGCTCAGCGAGTGCTGGGCTGGGGCAGAGCAGGGAAAGGGCTGGAGGCGGCAGCCGGCTCTGCTCTAATCTCCTGACCACCCCAGGGAGCTCGTTCTTCTTCCGAGGGATCATAAAACTCGCACCTAATTTAGGAGAAAACGGTGACAAAAGACGCCGCTCCCCCACGAGCACTTTGCACCAGACAGTCCCCCTGATAAGTCATGGAGGATTTAAAAGGTTGCTGACATTTTCCGTTATGTATCTTTTCATTAGAGGTAACTATCACTTTCAGCAAATTGTTTCAGGGCCTGGAATGTAGCAATAAGTGATCTAATTAGCGTAGGTTGTAATTTAGAGAGGTTCATTATGTCACAGACATTATGACTCCTGAGTATTGCTGAAGGACTCATTTGTAGCCCTTGAAATGATTTTCTCATGAAGGCCCAGAATGTCACCCGTCAGACTGGTGTGGAGCCTTAAGGTGACAGGACATATGTGAAAGTCCAGCTTTCTTGGGAGCCACAGCTCAAGACGGTAGTAAACAAGACAACAGATACTTCAAGGAAAACCCAGTGCTGACGAGAGCAACACTGGCCCCTTCCACTTTGTCACCCGATGTCACATGAATCACTTAGGACAAACGTGACATTCAGTGAGAACCAAGCAGCCTGTGATGTCTAGATAGTTTAGATCTCACAGAGCCAGAAGGTCGGAGAAAGAGTTGGCTTTGAGGGGTTTTTTTTTTTTGCACCCCAAGTCCACAAAAAGAAGCATACCTATGACAACCATATTCACAAAAATAAAACATGCTGTTAACTGAACCACAACTTGTATTGTGCTACTGCGCCGTGGCAGACACTAGCTGGCTGCTGTCCATCGGCATTTCCCCGCTTTTCCTCCTGGGCATCCAGCTAGACTACATTTCCCAGGCTCCCTTGCTGGTACCCATGTGACTTATCTCTGGCCAATGGGATGTGGGCAGAACCGACAAGCATCACTGCCACACCTGGTACATCAAACCTTAGCACTGGAATAGACGTTTTCTCTCGCCTCCGCTTGGTGTCAGGACACGAAGATACTTGGGGGGGAGCCGCCAGGGGAAAAGAACCTGGACTCTGGTTCACGACTTGGGGGAGCATGTCCTCTCCTACCCACCGCCAGCAGGGCAGGGCATGGGGGAAAACGAGACCGTCCAAGCCCGCGAGCATCGTGCACTGCATTTTACAGGATCGGTTAGACCCTTGACCAATAATACATGCCTGCGGATGTCCCCATTAAGTCGGGGCTTCTCGGTCTCACCGACCAAAATCTCGAGGAACTCCATATTCCGTAGTTTCTGCTAGAAAAGCAATGGGTTTCTCCTCCGGTCTTCTACATATTTTTTAGAATTACAGGAACTTGACAACCTTCAACCCTGTCAACTTGCAAGCTTCCACAGACACGAAGGAAACCGAACGCCTGAGTGGAGCGTGCCGGGTCTGGAGTAACCGTGGTGCCCACGGGGCCGGCGGACTGAGCCGCTTTGCGTCCGACTGTACCGGATCCCAGAAAAATGCGCTGCTCGGATTGGCCACACCGGGGCGTGCGGCCCTCCCCAGCCTAAGAGCGGCGCCAGCTCCCCAAACCCTATGGGCTGAGAGTGGAGAGGAGTTGGCTTCTCCGGGGCAACGAAGACGCCGTTACCAGAAGAAAGCGGGCCCGGAGGCGGGGCGGGTAGACACTCACTAGAGGGACCAGTCGGGAAACTCAGATTCACAGGAGGAAACTGAACTTCCAGGGACCTCGCCAAGACCCCCCGAGCTAAGACGGCCAACAGAGCAAACCACCCTCTCCCACTTCTGCGGCTGCCCCGGCGCCCCGGCGAGGGCACAGGGGTGACAGCGTGTCCACGGGGACGGCCGTTTTGGGTGTGATGACCCTCAGACCGCCAGCACCTGTGGGTCACCATAACCCCCAGAGGAACCACATCCCCTAATGCACGGCCCATAAACCCATCAGCTGTCCGGAGGCTGCAGAGGGGTTTGTAAAAGGCCATTCATCTCATTAATAATTGGGCTGCTGCCAACTTAAGTGGTTCGGTGCTGTTAACTGGAAGTGTATACTTTTTAATGTAAGGAGCTTACTCCCATTAGCTGTCTTCTCTTTGGAAAAATATGGCCAAGTAAAAGGTTGCGGTTTCAGGACCTGAGAGAAGAACCTGGCACTAGCAGGCCTCTTAAGAGTTCACCTGTGCAGCTGAGTTGACTCCCGACGCTGAGCTCCAAAGGGTGAAACCCATCTCTCGTGGAGTAAACACCGAGGGAGAATCCCACAGACGGCGCCGGAACACTTGATTTTGTCGCTGACCTGTCTGTGCCAATGTGGTCTGGCTCACTGGGGGCGAGGGGTGGCAGGTGTGGAGCAAGACCTCTTGGGTGAAGGTTCCTGGGCGACAGCGTCACCTGCATCCGTGACGAGGATACTTACCTCCTTTGTGCTTCTTAATGCAGAGGCAGTTCTAGTGGACATAACATCGGGGAGGTGTTTGCGTCTTAGTTTATGAAATGTTTTGGTGGTTCCAATAGGTGACTTGGTGCTATGGAGTAGGCTGTGCCCCCCGCCCCCCCAAATATGTATGTCAACACCCAGTGTGATGGTATCTGGGGATGCGGCCTTTGGGAGGACGTGAGCGTGGACTCTCCACGGTGGGACTAGTGCCGTGCGAGGAGACACACAGGGGAGGAAGGGCCGTCTCTCTCTCTCTGCTGTGCAGAAAGCCCATCTGGAAGCCAGGAAGAGAGCTCTCACCAGGAACCGCATGGGCCGGCACCTTGATGTTGAACTTCCCAGCCTCCAGAACTGTGAGAAAGAAATGTTCGTGCTTCAGCCACCCTGTGCCATGACAGTGGCCGGAGCACACTGAGACGGTCAGCTAGGTCCTCACCGCTGCCTGCCCGTCACCCTGCTGAGCGCCCCACGGGGAGGAAGAAAGCGAACCCTGCTTTCCTCAAAACCACGGCAGCAATTTGCTTGACCAGCCTTGCTCTTGCTGAGACTTTCAAAACATGCTCAAGAATGTTCTTCTGCGCCAGCTGCAAATCAGAATTCCTACAGCGGATTGTGGTTTAAAAAAATATGAGTTATTGAAATGTTTAATTTGGTCCAAAGTTTGCATCAGCCGCTTCATCTGATAGACTGAAAGAAGAGGAGAAAAAAAATTTAAATCCACCTAGGACTTTTCCAGACTCTCTCTGCTTTTGCCAGGCTGTGATCTAATCCTAGAAACCTCTTTAGGACTGTTTGGGACTATGTGGAGTTATTTAAGGCGGGCCGGCCGCGGGCTTCGAGAGTGGCACTCGACACGTATCAACGATCGGTTGCCTGGGCCCTAGAAACTTATATTTAAATAGCAGCTGCACTTTATGACCCCTTGCTTGTTTTGTCTGCCCTATAAACGTTGGGAAGTTTCAGGGAAAGCTCTGCACGGGGAGAAGGGAGCTGGTTCGGGCGGAATCAGTGCCGGTCAGTCCTTTCTGTAAAACTGAGCCGGCTTTATAAAGATGTTCAAGCACATTACACATTTTCCCTCAGACGTCCAGCTGTTTCTCCTAACTGCTTCCAGAGAACCCAGACACAACCAGAAATGCTCCAAGAGGAAAGATCCAGCATCGCTGAAAAATAACCACCCCCCCTAGCCCCAACTGGAGGGGCCTCCTGTCTTCCCGAGACTCCTTGCACGGTGAGCTGTCCGTCACACCTGTGCAGGTGCGCTGTCCGCTGAGGGCCGGGTGCCTCCTCCTGCGGCGGACTCGCCCGCCGCCCCGTTCCGCCCACTCTTGCTCGCCTGCCGTCTGCCCCAGATGTAGAACAGATTACAGTTTCTGTGTTTTTTGAGAGAGAAAACAAAACGGCCCGCGTCTCCCCAGCACTCCCTGCCACGAGACCCGGCCAGGGAAAGAGAGCCCAGGGGAGAGCGGGGCCCGGTGGGCCCAGCTCGCTTTTCAAATGACCGCGGCTCTGCGAGGCTGGAAACGTCTGGAGTGTGGCGAGGAGGCGCGTCTCTCCCCCGGGCTGGGAAAACACACACGGCTGAGCAGGCTGCCGGGACCAAGGGGGAGGCTCTAGGCTCCCCAGCTCTCCCTGGCCCCCCGAGGCCCGTATCCCACAGGCAAGGGCTTCCCTGGAACCCCATGTTCTGTTATAAGCCCTCACTTGGCTGGACGACTTACTTCAGGCTTGTTAGCCGTGTGAGGCCAAGGGCAGAAAAAGGTGCCGCACCCACAGCCAGGGATGGCCTGCTCGTCTGTGGCACCGAACACTCACACAAGGGCTCCCAGACTCCCTGTCTCACGTGGTCCTTTCAATAAAGCTGCCCCACGAGGCCGGACAGTGACTGGCACCCCAGTGTTAGGGATGAAAAAACTGAGACACGGGGTTTCAGTGGCCATGAGAAAGGCCTTGACGAAGATCTCTTGCGTTGGGCCGGTGGCTCCCGCCCCCTGACTTGTCGATGCTCCCGGGCTGCCGCGGGCTCACCAAAGTCACTGTCGCTTGCTCTTCCGCCCATTCGCTCCGTGACCTCAGGTCAATGTCCTCCTGTTACAGATCTCCGTAACACGGGGATAATGACCACGAGGCTGCTGCTACAATCTACTTAGATTACAGAGCTGTATAAAGCTCTTAGAACAGTGCCTGGCACGTAGTAAGTACTCAATAAACGTTAGCAATGATGATGATGCTTTGGAGATATATATTTGCATATGTTTCTAGAAAAGACTCGCTGGAAACTTGGCCATCAGAATTCCAGACAAAAGAAGATTGTGATCAGATGATGCTGTGGTCCTGTCATTTCTCCCCAAACATCTAAAGAGGTCAGAGCATGGTCTTCTTGCCTCTCCTGTGCAGCAGGGTCTCGATCGAAAGGTTGTGGGTTCGGTCGTCAAGAAGGCCCCTCTGCTCTGCCGGCTCCCGCTGCCCCGGGCTGTTCAGACAGCGGAAGGGTCTTCCCCTGTGGCAGCAGTCAGAGGTAACGCAGGTAACACCGAACTTTCCGCCGAGGGAACGGAGGACATCTGGAAGCCCTTGACCTACCCTTCCTCTTGGTATCGAGCATCTCCCTGTCTCTCTGTGATCAAAACCCATCTGGAGGCCCCGTGACGGAGACCGCTGGCTTTCCCAGCATCCACGTCCCCGTCTCTCCCGGCGGCCACAGGGCTGGGTTCTGGCCGACGGAACGGAGCAGGAGTGATGTCCGCCACTCCCCGGCCTGGCACAGCAAACCCTCACTCCTCTCTTCCCTCGCACGCCCGCCGAACGGGAAGGGCTCCGTGGACCAAACGGGGGCTGAGCCTCAATACGGAAGGAACCTGGGTCCCTGCATCACTATACGGAGGAAAGCTGCCCATCAACCCGGAACATCTGTTTGTATCGTGAAGAAATAAACTTATATAGTGCTAAGCCACTGAAACTTGGAGGAAAAGTCCGTCTGCCCCCGACAAGGGCAGGTCCCCATTGTGGTAAAATTCTACAGCAGTGACTTGGCCAAGGGCGCACAGCTAGTTAGGGATTCAGGTTTCAACTTCTCGCCCAAAGCTCTCACCATTAAGAGCTTATGAAAAGATGTCACCCATCAGTGCCTGAAGCACAGCAGTTCTCCACAGTCAGATGGACAGATGGATGGATGGATGGATGGATGGATGGGCAGATGAATGGATGGGGGCGGGTGGTATGTAAATGAATGGAGGAACGGAGGGGGGTGATTGGTGGCTAGATGGATGGATGGCGTGGGGGCGGGTGAATGGATGATGGATGGGGGTTGGTAGATGGATGCATGGATGGATGGATGGATGGGTATGTAGGTAATAATCCTGTGGTCATTTCTCTGTTAAATTGTCTTCAGTTAACAGAGGAAGACCAGAAAATGCTTGTTTCTCCTGAGGGCGGGAAGGAGCCCAGATCCCTGAGAGAGATGGGCAGTGCCGTGACCCCGTCTCGCGGGTCTGTGCGGCCTGACCGAGGGCAGGCAGATGCGCACTGCAATCACTAGGGAAATCACCCAGCCAGACTCACACAGGGGCCCTGACTCAGCCTTCCAGTGACCACACAGCCCTTCAGGACAAGGCTGAGCATGCCCAGGTCCAGGCGACGGAGGCCGGATGTTCGTCCTGACGCGGCTTGCTACGCAGGGGTGAGCCAGATAAGAACACCACCTTGTTTTTACCCAGATACAGAGGGCGTGTCAGCCAGCTGGGCAAGCCCCGCCCCCTCGCCCCGTTTCCCCCCACCCCGGCCACCCCGGGGGGTGTCCCTCCACTGTGCGAGGCCCAGAAGGCTCCCGCTCTGCCCTGCCTCATCCCCTCTCTCCGCAGGGCCTCGGGGGGCTGGGCGCTCAGCTCTCCGGCAGGACGGCCCGGCTCGCGGCCTCCCAGGGCCGCTCCAGCCTCCCCGCCTCTGGCAAGCAGGCCCTTTAAGCCCGTCTTTATGTCCTTATCAGCGCTCCGCGCAGGCCCAGGTGCCAGGCCTCATTCGCTCAATTACCGTCTTCCCGGGACACAATGCTCTCTTCTGAAAGCCTGCGCCGGGCGCAGATAGACACACTTTCATGGCAAGGGTTCAGCGCTAAATCCTCTTTTGATACTGTCAGAAGCTCCCTGCCAAGCTGACACTGTATGTTAGAGGGAAGAGAGATCACCGGCGCAGAAAGCCGAAATTAAATTAAACAGGATATTAATACCTAGTAGTTACGGAAATGATATTTCTTTTCTCTCTCTCTCTTTTTTCTTTTTTTTTTTTTTTTTGATTCCTCTCTCTTTCAGTGCCAAAGCCAAAAAATACATCCCAGCCTGGCTGAGCCAATCAGGCCCCGAGCTTTCTCAAAAGCAAAACACCAGCGTGATTCTTCTGGAGGAAGAGTACTCCATGGGCTTCCTTCCGCACCCCCCGCCAGCCCCCCAAAACTCAGGCTCTTCCTGTTTGCCTCTGCTCCCCCGAAATGCTGTCTGCCTGATCTCTCTGGAGAAGGAGGGACCTGACACGCAAGCAGGGTGGTGGGGTTACGGGCGGAGATTTTTCTTCTCAATGTCCTAACATTTAAAAATTAGGAGCACATTTACTTTTATCATAAAAACTCTGTTTCTACTTAAAAAAAAATAGACTCCGTTTGCCCTCCCTTTGTGTCTGCAGTCCTGGGAAACTTCTCATCAAACGCTTGGCTGCGGGTCGACACAGCTGAGAACAGCCCTGTGGTCGCTGGGTCGTCGCTGGATGGGGTTCGAGCGGCACTTCCCATGCGCCCGGCCCGTGCTCAACACTTTACACGAGTCGTCTCCTTTCATCCTGACGACAGTTGTGCCGGGCGGCTGACTGTTACCGGCCCCTTCCAGAAGCAATGTGCACACCCATGTTCATAGCGATATGATTCATCATCGCCCAAAGGTGGAAACAACCCAAATGTCCATCCATGGGCGAATGGATTTAAAAAAAAAATGTAGCACAGGAAGTCCTCACTCAATGTCACCCATTGGTCCTTGGAAACTGCAACTTTAAACGAAACGACACGTAACAAAACCCCTTCGACCATAGGCTAGTGGTTAGAAACAAGAGTTAAGTCCCTATGGCAGATTGCTGGTCACAAAAATATCACCAAACTTCTAAATAAAGACCCAGAACACTTCACTATTGACACTATGGCAAAGGTGAGCTCCGCCCACATTTCAGAAAGATGAATCCAGACGAGCACAATGCGCGGAATATTAGTCAGCCTTAAAAAAGGAAGGGAACGCTGCCCAGGCTGCCTCCTGGATGCACCCTGAGGGCATCATGCTGAGTGGAACGGGCCGGTGACAAGAAGACAAATGCTGCGTGGCTGCACTTACACGGGGAGCTTAGAGCAGTCGGCCTCACGGAGACAGAAAGCGGCGGGGCGGCCGTGGGGGTCTGGCAGAGGGAGTATGGGGAGTGCGTGTTTAATGGGGACAGAGTTGCAGTTTGGGAAGACGGGAAGTTCTGGAGATGGATGGGGTGGTTGCCCGGCAGTGCGAGGGTGCTCCGTGCCCCTGAACTTGTAACTGGCTCCATGCCACTTGCAGGTGAACAAGGACCGATTTCATGTTATGTATATTGGACCATAATAAAGAAATGTATAACAGAGACATAAGGAAATGAAGACTCCAAAGGCGAGATGACAAGGGCAGTCAGCGGCCGCGGCAGACTCGTGCTCGCCCACGCCGCAGCCGTGCGCGCCCACGCCGCAGCTGTGCGCGCGCCCTTCACGGAGCCGCGCTCCCTGGCATGCAGCCCGGCGCTGTCCTCGCGAGGCTCTCGGAGGCTCAGACCTTCCAGGGCCTGCTCGTCGCTGCTTGAAACGCAATCCAAGCCAGAGCACCAAGTGGCAACAGGAAGGAATGCAGCGCGGATAGGAGCTGCGACGTGGACACGTCTCAGAACCGTCCCCCTCGGTGAACGAGGCCAGACAGAAGAGCCCGCATGCTGCACCGCCACGCTTCCGCGGGGCACGCGGGACAGGCGCGGCCGGGAGGAGCAGACGGCAGACAGCGGCTGTCTGCGGGGACGCAGGGAGGCGGGGAGGAAGGGCGGGCCTGTAAGGGATCCCAGTGCTGACGACAGCGCTCTGAAACAGGTTTAGAGCGACGGTGGCACCACGTGGGGAGTTGACTTTGAAAAGCACTGGCTGTACAGTTGAAGAGGATGAACCACATGATATGCAAAAACGTGCCTCAGTAAAGCGGTTCTTTTAAAAATACAATGTGAAAGCCCTGGCTGGCGTACCTCAGTGGATTGAGCTCGGGCTGCGAACCAGAGCGTCGCAGGTTCAATTCCCAGTCAGGGTACATGCCTGGGTTGCAGGCCACGGCCCCCAGCAACCGCACATTGATGTTTCTCTCTCTCTCTCTCTCTTTCTCCCTCCCGTCTCCAAAAATAAATAAATAAAATCTTTAAAAAATTTTTTTAAAAATAAAAATACAACGCGAGTTCGCACCAAGCCTGCGAGGCCGGTGGATGCCTCTCCGAGTGCTCTCCCCGAGCTCCCTTCCCCCCGCCCCCTCCTCTCCAGGCACAGCGGCCCCTCCCCTGCTCCCCGAACACACCAGACCCGCTCGTGCCTTGGGGCCTTTGCACTTCCTGTTCCCGTCCCCGGAATTCTGTTCCCTCGGAGAGCCACGGGGCTTCCTCGCGTGATCCAGCTCCCTGTTCAAGTGTCACCAAGTCAGAGGGACCTTCCCTGTCTAGAGTAGCCTCCCCGATACCTTGTCCCTTTACTGTGCCTCATTTTTCTTCTTGGCACGTGTCGCCCCCTCCTGACCTTCAACGTCTTTGTTTCCTCCCTGCCCACACAGAGTGTCAACTCCGAGAGAACCGGGGCTTTGTGTCGGCTCCCTGTGGGATCCCCAGTGCCTAGAACAGGGCCCGGCCCGCAACGGGTCGTCGACATAAATGTGTTCAATGAACGGAGGAGCCAACGATTGAGAAAGCAGAAACAACTCCTCAGTAAACATCCTCCTAGTATTAAGGAAACGAACAGCTTGGTCCATCTCTCTCCTTCCCTCGTCTGGCAGCTTCCACGGGGGGCGGGAGCGGGGGAGGGGGGCATCTCCGGTCACCCCAGCTCCACAAAGCCTCAGGGAAATCCCGACCCTCGGCCTCCCAGGGAGGGTTCTGGTGGAGGCTGGAGGAGGGCTGCCTACCCCATGCCTGGGCTTAACGTCCTAGGCACTCAAGGTCACGATCACTGCCCTGCCCAAAGGCGCCTGCGTTCAGACCTGGAGCTGAGCGGTCCAGGGATTTCCCCCCCGCCCCCACCCCACCCCCCGGGCATAAGGAGGCAGAGCAAGAACACGGTTCTCTGGCTGCCCCATCTGCAACGGTGCCCCGCCTGCTCGTGTTCTCTCCTCTGACAACCTCCTGGCACGGAACCCCGCGGAACGGGGAGCAGCAGGAAGATTGATCCCCCATAAATCAGGCCCGTTCAGGCTAAGAAGTCATTACGTGATTGCAACAAGCGCCGTCAGAGGGGCAGACCGTGGCCACTGGCGGTCCCTCCGTGCGCCCAACACCCAGACGCCGCGTCTCGTGGCTTGTAGTTGCTGTTGTTGGATTGCTTTCAAACATAAATAAATGACCTGGATTCATAAAACATAAAACAAAGCCCCGGCTGGCAGTAACAGATGGAAAAGGAGGGGCAGCAAGGACTAGTGCTCAAGAGGAAATGAGGGGAGACGCCCCGCCCCCGGCCTCACCCCTCCCCACCCAGGACGGACCCACCTTCCTCATCAAACCCCGCTCTGCCAGGGGCTGCCTTCTCTAACATGTTGATGCTTTGTCCGTCATGGATGTTTTTGCATTAATTCTGATTTTTTTAAAACATTGCATTAAATTATTATTTATCTTGATTAAGAGTTTTCTGGAGTCCAGTTAAATCTTGCCTCACCTGCCACACCGTAGTCTCAGGTGTGCGGGTCACATGTCACCAGGTGAGCAGGGCACAGGGCTGATGTGTCGTGTGTGGGCAAGGGGGATGGAAGAGGACGGGGGGGGAGCAGATTTGGGTCAGCTGCAACCCCTCTCCTCCCCACACCCCCCCGAGTCCAGAAACCCCCCAGGAGAGAGACCGCCCTGAGAGCTCCTCCTTCCTGGGACAGGAGAGTGACAGGTAAGAACACACACCGGAACCAGCACTGACCGAGCTCTCACCACATGCTCATGCTCAGTGTGTACATGTTTCTGTTCATCAATCTCACGACGACTCCGTGAGTACGTGCCGTATGAAACTGCCGTTAATCAGCCCTTTCTGCCCGCCACTGAGGGTGATTTCGTGCGGTTTGGCCTCACAGCCTTATCCCCACTTCGCTGATGAGTGAACTGAGGCACAGACAGGGCGAGTCACTCACCCCGGATCCCGAGGTGACAGAGTCAGGATTCCAACCCGCGCAGGGTGCGGTAGGCGGCCCTGCTTTGAATCGCTCCCCTCTCCTGCTCGCCCGCAGACTCTGTCGTCGTCACGGCCCTCCTCTCCCCGATCAGGCACAGGTGGGCTTTGTTTCGTAAGGGGGACGCACTGTTCAATGTATCCAAGAAGCGCTTCCCAGCAGCCTGACCCAAGGTAGCACCAGTGGCCCGAGACAGGGGCTCCCCGGTGCCTCCCACAGGTAGCTCAAAAGGTCTGGGGCCACCGTTGGCCCCTCAGTGGAAGGAATGCACGCAGGGGAGTGCCAGGCCCCTGGAGCGAGGAGGTGAGGGTGAAAGGGGACACTCCTGCAGCGCATCACCCGTGGTGGTTTACTCAGGACGGGGCGCCCACAGGGAACACAGACCACGTCTGCTCCTGGAGGGCGGGAGTCCTCTGGAAACACAGGGCCAGCATTTATGGGTGAGGGACACCAAAACCACGTTCCTAACTTCCACCTGGCCACAATCCACCAGCATCTTTCCCGATATCCCAAAGGTCTCCAGACAGTGGGTCACTGCAGGCCAAGCCCCCAAATCACAGCCTTAAAGTCCTCGGGTACCCACTGGGCACAGACCCAAAGAGGCACTGGGACCAGGGCACTGGTCACTTTCAAGGATACTGACCCATAGCTGGACGATGAACCCAGGCACAGGGCCGGGTTCAAGCTGTGGATGCAGAGTATTAAGACCTGGATGATGATGATAATGATGCTGATGATGAACCCCACCAGCTTAGCAGCGACCATCAGTCATCAATCCCTGAGAAACCGTGGCCTCGGCCCCTGAGACGCAGGAGAGATCCGAGCTGCCACCCTCCCTCCCACCCGGGCCCAAGCTGGTGAGCACAGGGCTGTTCGAACATTCCTTCCCCCCCTCCCCGGGGACATCTGGGCCCAAGAACTCTCCTCTGACGCCCTGCAGCCGCCCACTCCCACTCCCACTCCCCGCTATTACCACGTCCGATTTAATCGTTAACACAAGGCCTCCTCAGGTAGCCCCAGTGAGCAGAATCAAAATGAAGCAAAACCTGCAAATCTGCAATTATGCTCCCTCTCCACGCGCCCCCCCCACCCCACCCCCCGCCACCCTCCGCACCCCGTTTTGGCAGGCAGATGGCGGGGAGCAGGACTCAGAGAGCTAACGTCCGGAGCTCCGGCCCGGGCAGCCTCAGCTCCCCGCGTCTCTGTCTTTTGTGCAAGTTTCATAAAATAAATCCTGAATATCAATAAAGTCCGTCCTATTTTTCTTGGCATGTCCCGGCCCCGCTCCATCCTCCTCTTGCAGAAGTCATGCTACAGACAGATCACTTTTCCGCAGATCCTTGATGTGGTGCCGCGAGGGCTGCACGTGATTTGCTAAAACGCTCCAAAGGTATTCAAATTTCTTTAAAGAAGAAATTCAATTTATGTGCATTTATATTACAATGTCTGTCAGGAAGAAAGGCCATAATCACCAGCATATTTTAGATTTACATTTTCTTCTGTACATGAGGTAATGGTATTAGAGGGAAACGAGGAGGCTCCGCGTTGAATTGGACGCATGGTCCTATTTTCATTGCCGCTCAAAGCAGGTTTTTGAAGTTCTCGAGGAGAGCATATGTTAGCATATGTTAGGGAAATATCAAGAACAGGAGGCCGGGTGGCTGAGAGTTTAAAACATTTGTCTTTCCTCCTGGCCTCTCCATGTGGGGCACAGATAGGCTAGCTCTCCACGCCTCGACCCCCTCAGGAAGCATTCGGGGTTTCAGCACCTGACAGGAGTCAGGAGCGGGGTCCAGGCGGGGTGCACGTGTTCCGAGGGCGCTGTCCTGGCTCGCCCGCCGGCCGTGCCGAGAGCAGAGCCGAGGCTCCGGCGAAGGCAGGAGACGGTGAACCACGAGCTCACCGGGGAAGCAATCCTTGGTCCTGGATAGTTTTAAAATTACTTCCAGTGCCTTCTCCTGGGAAAACGCGCCCCTCGGGTGCACTTGGGGAAGCTTCTGGCTTCCACCCTTCAGCCAGTTGATGGCCCAGCGCGAGCAAGCTGGACTGCTTCACATAAACAAAAGACTGGAGTCTCTGGTTCGTGCCTAAGACCGAAAGCCGGTTAACAGGCAAAGCCAGGGTTCCGGTGCAAAAGGTTTGGCTCCACGGGCCGCAGTGCTAATGCAGTCGCCTTGGGCCATCCACGTGGAGACTACATTTAGATTTCTGGGGCCCTGCTCCCCAAACAAGGCTTTGAGGGAGGCTCCGTGGGCAGATGTCCCTTGACGATACCGACCAGGTCCTCAGCATCTCGTGTTCCTGCTCCACAGTAGAGACTCGGACGCCTGGCCTCACTGCCTTGAAATGACGGGTTAGAAAGACCAGGGGAGGGGAGGAAGGCAACATCCCCCCAGGTCTCTTCCGTCGTCAAAACAATGCATTTTCTGTGATGGGAACTGTTAACAGAATGTCGCCGCCTCTTTCATTATGTTTCCCCCTAATTTAAAAGTAGCAACTCTCAAGAGTAGGGTATTTGGGAACTATGTAGAGTATATGGACAAGCTGAAAACAGTTAAAATCATGCTTAATTCTCTTTCAGAGGCAACTCTTCTTAACGTTTTGGCATAGAGCTTTCTGTATATCAGGCACACATATATGTCATACTTATAACCTAATTTGTATAAATATATTGTTTCATGAAAGTGAAATATTAGATTATTTTAAGGACATATTGGTTCACAACAGATGGTAAGCATCTTTTTACATCATTGGATACTCTTCCACAACATAATTTTGGCAGCTGCACGGCATCCCCCTCTGCGGCTGTAACCAATTGTTTAACCAATCCCCTTTTGCTGGACACTTAGGTTATTCCCAACCTTTCACAGATATATCGATGCCACAGTGTACACCTGTATGGACAAGCCTTTGCTCCGCCCCACAGTTATTTACTTAGGACGAATCCCCCAAAGTGAAATGTGGGGGTCACAGGATGTGTGTGTTTTTGCTTCTTGTGGTCGAGATGGCCGCTCTGTCCCCAGGAAAAGAGTGCCACTCCCTCTCGCCATCAGCAGTGTGGACGCTCCGAGTTCCACTGACTTACGCTCTGACTTAAGTGCGTTAGGCAAGTTTTGTTCAGCCTGGAGAAACGTGGACCACAGATTTCCTGGGAGTCCGGCCGCCTCCTGGGGCAACGGGAAAAACCACCTCCCGCTCACGGAAGATGGAGGAAGAGTTCTCAAAGAGGAGAGTCCACGGCTTGGAAGCAGGTGTCCGTGGGGCCCCTGAGGGCCTTCTGGGCGACGTGAGAGCCAAGGTTCGCATCGTACTTCCCGACCCTCCAGGAGACACTGAAACGCGGTGGGATTGAGACTCTCGGCCGGGATGGGACAACGGAAGGGAAGACCTTGTCTGGTGTTTTGTTTTTTTATGTATGTGATTTATTTAGACCTCTAAATTGTCTTTTTTTTTAAAAAAGGTTTTATTTATTTATTTTTAGAGAGGGAAGGGAGGGAGAAAGGGAGAGAGACAGAGAAACATCAATGGGCAGTTGCTGGGGGTCATGGCCTGCAACCCAGGCATGTGCCCGGACTGGGAATCGAACCTGCAA
Source organism: Phyllostomus hastatus (assembly GCF_019186645.2). NCBI lineage: Eukaryota > Metazoa > Chordata > Mammalia > Chiroptera > Phyllostomidae > Phyllostomus > Phyllostomus hastatus. Next base: position 26,338,030 of record NW_025334024.1, read on the forward strand.
TGGTTTGGTTCGCAGCCCGCACTCAGTCCACTGAGCTCCGCCAGCCAGGGTTGCCTGGTGTTTTAAAACAAAAGTCACAACAAATAGGGAGTGTTGGATGGGATAACACAGCATACATCCCCTCTAAGTCCACACACGAACAGAGAAGTCTCTGTTTCAGTTTCAGTTAGCCACAGAGTTTCAGTTCGCCATGGAGAAGAGCCGTGGCTAAGTGAAAGGGAGACGTGGGCGGGCCATACGTAAGCGGCGATGCCAGCACACCGCATGGCTGAGTGGGCTGGCCGGGCAGCTCCTCTGTGGGCGCTGCCTGGGCTTGGTCACGCACCCGGAGTCGGGGGAAGGTCGGATGGCCTCGCCCGCACTGGCGGCTGGCTGGGCCACGCGGGCCCCTCCGAGCGGCCCCCCTCCCTCCCTCTGGAAGGCTGCGCAGGCCGCTCCCCTGAGCTGTCAGGGTGCAGCGTCCCGAGGGCCCAGGCAGAAGTTGCGGGCCTCTTCTGGCCTGGGCTCTGAAGTCGCCCATCCTCACTTTTTAAAATTTTATTTTCATTGCGTTTTTACATATATATGTATATATATATACACACACAAATATATAACATAACATTTACCATTTTAACTGTTTTTAAGCGTGCACTTCAGTGACATTAAGTAACTATATTGCTGTGCGATCATCACCACCATCCATCTCCAGAACTTTCTCATCTTTCCAAACGGAAACTCTGTCCCCACGAAACACGAACTCCCCATCCTCCCCTCCCCCTAGCTCTTGGCCGCCACAGCTACTTTCTGTCTCCACGGATATAAGGACCCCGGGAATCTCCTATAAGCGGACTCGTACAGTATCTGTCCTTTTGGGACTGGCTTGTTTCACTTAGCTTAATGTCCCACAGGTTCATTCATGTTGAAGCACGTGCCCGGATTTCATTTTTTAAGGCCGAGTAATATTCCCGTTCATGTCTATTCCACATTTTGTTCATCCATTCAGCTGTCCAGGGACACTCGGGTTGCTTCCGCCTTTTGGCTGTTGTGAACAACGCAGCCTCCTTTGTGATGAACTCTGGAAGTTAAAGCACGCTCCAAGCCTCAGGAGGGTGGGGAAGCAGACCTTACCCGTCCGCGGGAGGGGCAGCAACTGCGCAAGAGGAGGCCATGGATGCAGAGTCCCCTGGCTCTGTTGCTGCAGGGCCATCCCGTCACGCCCACCTGTGACGGCAGCGGACGACAGCACTGCCACCCAGCAAGGTCCTGGCAGAAGCTCAGTGCCATTGACCGGTTACGAGCGCAAAGCCCAGAATGCGGGGTCAAGGAATGACTTGCACGTGCACAGGAAGGGGAAGTGGGCGTGGCTGCGGCACACGGACTTTGGGCGAGCGAAGTACCGCTTCCTTCCCGATCAAAGACGCGATGAGCTTAGGGCCGTGTTTATGAGTTGAGCAAAAACAAACTCTGCGGCGAGCGGAATGGTCTGCGCAGCAGATGAAGCGGGGTTGTTAGAAAAAGGAGTCGGAGCGGGAGCGGAGGACCCGAGTCCGGCTCCTCCAGCGCCCGAAGAAAACCTCGCCGAGCTACCGCCTGCGCTGCGTTAACGCCGCACCTTCTCCGGCCTTCCGTTTCCTCCGCAGCGCCGTGCAAACCACGGCGTCTCTCTTGTGGCTGGAGGACGGACTGGTGTCTGTGAGAGTCGTCTAAAAAAAATAAGGAAAACTGTTTTTATGGGTAGCTCCTTCCTCCTTCCCGGGGCGTTCTCTTTCAAGTGGCCACATGCTCTTTTCTGGTATCCAGTTCTCCCTTTTCTTCCCATCTGGGGTCGCCGACAATGGTCCTGTCTCTGCTTTATCTGACTTCTCTCTGAAGTGCAGCCAGGTGCCCCCGAAGGCTGGGGAGCTCGGTTTACCAGGCTGCTTCCTGGCACATTTTGATTTCAAAGTGCGCTGCGGGTTCTGGGCGCATGGCACACAGCGGTGACGACCGCGGCGGGAGCGGCCAGCCCTGCCCCTGCCCCCTTGCTGTTTACTCTCCATTTTCCTGTCCCCCCGCCAGGGGCGAATGAACACAGACCCGCAGAGGCCCATTCAGAGCGGAATGGAGGCCGCCGGCCTTGTCAGTCCGCCTCGGTCGGAAGGCCCTGAATATCATAAGGCGGGAGGAGCGGTAGCCTCCCCGAGCCTCAGTTTCTTCATCTGTGAAATGGGGTGAGGCGAGTGAGGTCGAGTCACGCAAGTGCAGGGTGGGGAGGGGCCTGTCTTATTGAAAAGTTTGATCATTTGTTCACCATGGATTTTTTTTTTTGCATTTACTTTTTAACAATTGCATTAAAATATTTTCGGGATTATCCCACTTTTTGGCACCCCTTAAATGTTGTGCCAACAGCACACGTTTCACTCGCCCCACCCTGCCTGACAGCACCGACCTCACGGGGCTGTGGCGAGGACGGGATGGGGGGACACGCGTGAATCAGTGACAGGAACGCAGTCAGCGCCTGGCACAGGTGAGCTGAGGCCATAATCACTGCCTTTGTTGTCCGTCCCCCCTGCCGGGACTGTGGCTGAGGGAGGCCACACCACCCACCCGAGGCCACCAACAGTAAACACAGCTGTGCCTGAATGCGGAGAAGCTCTTTGGATCCGTTTTCCTTGGTGTACGTAGTCACAGTGGCAGAAGGTGCAGACTGGGGAGGCAGGAAGAAGCTCATTTTTTTTTTTCAGACTAGACAACACTTTTCATCTCGTGTCCCCAGAAACGGGCTCTGTCCTGAGATAAGATGGGGTGTCCCTATCTCTGACCCTCCAAACTCAGTTCAGGTGCTGATCCTAGCAGCTGCCTCCCTCTCCCCGCCGTCTCCTCCACCCTCTAGGAGCCTGCAGCAATCTCCAGTGTGGTGATCAGAGAAAACCAAAACCCTCCAGGCATGACCACCTGCCCCGAGGGCCCAAACTGCCCCCTGTGGAGAACATCCATGCAGCACACGGACCCAGGTGTCTTGAAAGAAGGAAAAGGGGACACTTCATAGGACGTTCTTATTTTCTTGGAGCTCTGCAACGTGAATGAATCAGGGTTGGGTGGCAAGTACGAACATGGTAAGTTAAAATAATAATAAAGCTGCCTTCTGATAATGAAAAGACACCCACTGGGAACTTACCGGGGTTCCCCGTGCGCTCCCTGCTGCCTGTCCCTCTGCCCTGGTCCTGACAGCACCCTGCAGGGGAGCTGTTATCATTCTGCTTTCCAGATGAGGAACCCGAGGTTCGGCAGGACCCGATGACTCACCCAGGGCCGCACTCCAGCCAGCGGCAGGTCCAGACACCCAGCCAGGTGGGCCCAGCTCCAGAACACACATCCTTCCCACCGCTCCATTCCCGAGACGACTCTTCCCGCCCTCGTTCCAACCGCTAGCGGAATAATCTCCGTCTGACCGTGCCTCGCCGCACCTATCAGCACCCCCGCCCCCCGCCCAGTGCTCTGGAATGAAAATATCTGCGAAAATCGGCCGAATTTCCAAAAGCTGACATCCAAATGTCTGGAAGGCTGCAGCAGGGTGATTGAATTAAGAGAAAGTATGCTTCAACAGCAAGCGCCCCTGCCAGACCGAATTCTTGTTTGCCGTGTTGTTTTTGGATGAAGAACAGGACCCTCCATATATGGTTAGAACTGAGGTGATTCTGCCCCCAGGATCCCAAAAGCCACACGCAGGGGGGCCTCCAGCCACAGGACCCTTCCTCTGCATTTAACTTGTGAAGCTCACTTGGGAAAACATCTCCACTGGCGCCACTCAGGGCCACCTGGCCATCCCTCTGCAGGCTCCGGGGCCACAAGCCACGCTGAAGAGGGGCTGCGGACACCAAGAATCTTGTCACTCAAAGAGGGGTCCCTGGACTGGCAGCAGCAGCCTCGCTTGGGAGCTTGTTAGAAATGGATGCACAGCCTCAGACCCACTGAATCAGAAATGCTGAGGGTGGGCCCAGAAATCTGTATTTTCTCGAGTTCTCCTGAAGATTCTGATGCCATGTGGGCTGGCCTTCAGTGTTTTCCTTTGATGGGCTTCACTCGAAGGGTAGAGCTCTCTCCAATTTTGGCCAAAGTGAAGAATTTGGGATCCGAGAGAGTGAAAGGAGTTATCTGAATCTCGAGTGCAAAAGCGTTTAAGAAAGAAAGGAATGGAATGGGCCAAACGTGGAATAAAGGTGGGGGAGGGTTTGTAAGGACACGATGCCCCATCCGTGTCACCGGTCCTCGCGCGTGAGCAAAGGATAGGTGTCAGAGCTGAAAGGGACCCGTATCTCTCCTTTGGTCTCTGTGCCTTCGGTCCCGCCCCCGGAGCTGTCAGAGTGATCTTTCTAAGTCACAAATCAACTTTGTCACTCCCTTTTGAGGCCTCCAATCAGCCCAGGGCTAAGGTCTCACACTCCCCAACACGGGCCCTCTGTAACCTGGCCTTGCTACCCCCTCAGCCCCCGCCTGGAACTGAGCCCGCCACAGGTACCCGCCCCTTCCGGTCCCCACACTCTGCCTGGCCTCTCTTGGTCTACAGGTTCCAAATGCCTTTACCTTTACCTGGGCTTGCTCATCTACAGGTGCGTCTCCCAGGCACCTGTTCTCGAGAAGTCAACCCCAGAAATCAGTCTGTACCCCAACCCCCATGCAACTCTGATACAAAAGTTGTCCATCTGCCTTTACTTCTTAATTTTAAAGGTCAAAAGTTGCACATTTCTTTTTTTTAAAGACTTTATTTATTTATTTTTAGAGAGGGAAGGGAGGGAGAAAGAGAGAGAGACAGAGAAACATCAATGTGCGGTTGCTGGGGGTGTGGCCTGCAACCCAGGCATGTGCCCTGACTGGGAATCGAACCTGCGATGCTTCGGTTCACAGCCCGCACCCAATCCACTGAGCTACGCCAGCTAGGGCAAAAAGATGCACATTTCCGCAGCGCCATGGTATTCTGGGACGGTCGTCAGGAACTATTCAGAAAAGAGTTGGCACCATGCGGTGTGCTCAGCTGGTAATGAGCCAAGTTTGGGGGTCCGATGTCTTGTACTGGGAGAAAAATGATCACCCTGCATCCTACCACTCCAAGCCCTCCGATCTATCACTGGGGTCTGCCTCCGTTTTTACATTTCAATTCATTATTTCCACGTTGACTTTCCTAATTGCCACCTACGTTGAGCCTCTGAGTAGCATTAGCCTGTTAAGAAGCTATAACCCACTTTCTAAAAGAAAAAATGCGGGGCTTTTACTTCGGTCCTTACTCGTGCATAAAGACGTTTGGTGATTACCACCCCACTTGCTTAGGTATTTAGCCAGCATCTTGGTCAGGGGCACTCATTTCTCACTGACCACTCACGACAATGCTTCCCCACCCCCCACCGTCGAACACAGCTCTAAGGTGTCTCGCTGTAGCCCCGGGCAACACGCTTCCTGATACACGGCAACACCCGAGGCAGGGCGTGCAGCCCCGCAACAGAGGACACTGCGTCCTGGGAGCGGGGGTCCTGGGGAGACGCTGTGAGGTGGGAGAGGAGGAGGAGCAGGCACAGGACGGCCGAAGCCGGGAGAAGGCCAAGGGCAGAGCCAGAACACTCAAGTGGCAAGGAGGCTGCTGGGTCCTGGGCCAACTTACGGTGAGGGGACACGTGTTTCTGCTTTAAGTGACTAGTTTTTACTTTTAACATTGAATGTTAACATTAAGTGCATGATCACAGATCAGTTTACAGGGATGCGGTACATCTGTCTTGGAAATGGAAAACAAAACTGAGTGACATCATTATCTCGATTACCAGAATCGGAGAAAGGAATCGGGTAATGGCCTGGATCATTACCCCCACAGTACGCGTCCCCCGCACAGGTGGGGAAGACACTTGGCGGACAAGAGCTACCCTCCGAAAACGCAAGGAGGCACTTGGGACAGGGCTCAGATCCCCTGGTCGCCCCAGACGCCGCCGCCCACCTTGCGCGCGCAGCCTGGCGCCCCACTGCGCCTCGCCTGCCGTGCGTTTTCAGCTGACCTCCGAGGCCCAGCCAGAAGGCAGGAAACTGGCAAGTTCGATTATTGCTTCAATAATAAGCGAACGGTTTCTGGTTTGCTATTTACACTGCTCTCTGGGAGAGAAAACAAGTCTTCCAATTGAAGTACTCCAATTTCTACTATTTATCCAAGATTACACATCTAATCCCATAATAAAACACCGTTCCTGCCCAGAAAGCAGAGTGATTGCCTACAGATGTGCCCAAACCGAAACATCTGCACGTCCAAGATGGCCACTGGCACGGTACTTGATCCACTCCGGGCTGATGATTGAAACGGCTAATTAACTTCTGAAACTGGCAGTGGAAACCCCACGTGGGCCGGGGACCGGCAGGCTGGGAGGACCCTCGCCGCGCCCACGAGGTGATGCCCCAGACGGACCGAGGCCGCGCTGGGTCCGACTTCAAGCCACACCTTGCGGGGCCGACGAAGTTTGGACCCAACGGCGTGCCGTCACTGACACATGGAAATAAAACGCTTTCCTAATGGTGCCTGGCACGGCGTCAGGAAAATACCTCATCTGAATTTTTATTCAGCTGACAAATGATGTGCGTCCCGGCCTTTATCTGGCTGCTTATATTAAATATCTGAGTGCGACAGAGATTTCTCAATTTGCTCGTTTCTCTTGGTGCCATTTAGAATGAGAGACGTATCACGAGGCAAGGGAGATGCCCACCTGCTCGGAGCAAAGCCCCGGAAGCTGCCTGCCCCGTATCACATAATCGTCTCGGCTCTACCTTGATTTGTCTCTCAAAATACTGTTTAAAAATGTAACCCAATCACCAAGTCCAACAAGCAGTCTGTTTATTATTACCTTTGATAGAAAGGTTCATAACATCCTGTAATGTGTGTGCATTTTTTATTCCGTTTGGCTACCAGACACTGAAACCATTTGGGACATTTATTAAAATGCATTCAGCCGCTCTTTAGGACGAGGTTAATGTGGGATTTATGCCTCTGTGGTGCTCGGTGCGCAAAGCGGTAATAATGCTTGTTTAGTACTTAGTGCACGTACAAAATGGTCGGCCATAAAAATCGAAGGGATGCCGAGATTGGCTAAAAAAAAAAAAAAGCACAGAATGGGGAGTGATTTCTGCAAGTTGGGGGGCTCAGACAGGACACCAGACAAGGAGGAGAAATGTATTCTAGTGGAAAATGTAATTCTCTGGTTGCATGAGGCAGGCTGGGGAGTGGGGGCTCCCAGAAGCCTGGTTTCACAGATCCCCGGCTGCCGGCCTGCACAGGGAGCAGCCCTGTGCCACCAGCAGGGACAAGAGATGCTTCCTGCGTGGCCACACTTCCTCCTTGCATCTCCCTAATTCTACCCCAAAGGCCGTGGCCTTCAAACAGAGCCGAGTCTGCAAGAGGGCTAGAGGGCCAGGGACACAGCCAGTCAGGCAGTGGGCTCAGGCCCTGCTGCTATCCAAACCAGATGGACGCAGCAAGATGTGGATAAAAATTCCAAGCCGCTTCCTAAGGGCTGGCTGGGCGTCCGGGCAGCAGGCAGAGCACGCACGTTTCCTACACATGTTGGTGATGTGCTCGCTTCCAAGAACGGAAGGGATCCAGAAAACCCCTGGAAACCGCCCAGCGCCATCCCAGGAAAACCTGCCTGCTCAGGGAGCCGCGTCCCAGCCAGGGCAGCTGAAAGCCGAAGGCCTGTGTCCTGCTTCCGTGTGGGAAATGCAGGCTTTAGGAGCTTATGACCTGGAGGGGTCTTAGCTCCGGGTGCATCTCAGCTCCCTTCCCTGAAGCAGGGGATACACAGCAGAAAGGATCAAGCCCGCTCTCCCACTGCTGCCACTGGGTGGTGGCGGGGGGGGGGGGGTGTTGCTAGGGACTCTGGGCTCCCTCCCACCCCAAATGAGGACAGGCGGCCTGAAAGCTCAAATCAACAGGGGCAGCCGAGCTCCCAGCATCTCCCCCTGCAAGAGGGCAGGAGCCTTCTCTCCGGTCTCCCTGCCTCTGCTCTCACCCTTCCACTCCATTGTCCCACGGTAGCCCCAGGGATCCTCTTTAAACAGGAATCACACCTAGTCAGACCCTCCAGAGGCTCCCGACTGCACTCAGAGGAACATCCGAAGTCCTCACCAGGGCCCACCAGGCCCTACAGAACCTGCTTCCTGCCCCTTCCCACCATTTCCTCTCCTTCCACGCACCCCCGGTTCACTCCGCAGCAGCCAGCTGGCCTCCTCTCCGGCTGTTCTCAGCTCGGCGCTCCAGACCCAGGGCCTTTGCACGTGCTGGCCCCCCGTCCAGAAGGCTGCTGCCTGAGATCTCTGCATTGCTGCCTCCTCTTAATGCAGACCTCGGGCGAAACATCCCCTCCTCACAGAGGCCTCGTCTTGCCCCCCAGGGAAACATGGGCCCCCATCGCTTTCTCTCATAGCACCCTATTTTAGTGATCTGCATAGTCCTTGGCACTGCCTTCCTACCATGCTTATTTCTTGTTGTTGTTTTGTTGTTGTCTCTTCAGCCCCTCTGTGCCTTTGAGGGCGAAGGCCTTGCCTCCCTTCTTCACTCCTTCGTGCCGGCTCCTCGTGCGGGGCCAGGCACAAAGGAGGGTTTGGTAAATAGGCAGTTGTTGGGTGGGTGAGGGGCAGCCGTTACCAGGCACCAGGCAGCGTAAGCACTTCACAAACATGGTCTCATCTGATCTTTGTGATAACCCTGCGCTCTGGCTACCGGATCATCACTATACTCACCCTACAGATGAGGGACGGACTGCATGACGCCCTTGCCCAAGGCCACCTAGTGAGAGGGAGGCAGTGAGGATGCAGGCCAAGTTTGCTCCTGACCCCAGAGCTGGCCTCCCCACCACTGGGCTCCGTGACCTCAACGCATGCACGGCCCACAGGAAAGGAGGAGCGGAAGGCAAGTCTGGCGGTTTGTAAGAGCTCCTGGGCGACCGGCCCTGGAACCAGCCCGCTGCTCTCCCCACCCCGAGGCCCCAGCCTGGTCTCTGCAGGTGCCTCGTACACCTGCAGCTTGTGTGAGGTCCAGCAAGGTGGATGCAACGGCACACATTCTCTTCCCTGACTGTCCCCCTGGGAAACCCCAGCCCACCCCAAACCACCCTCCTAGGCCAGCCCGGGGTCCCATCGCTGTGCCAGCTACACGGCCCTCGTGCACGTGCACATGCACGTTCCTGCCCCAGCTCCTCGTGGGCCCCCTCCCCCTCCCCCATCCCCACCCCCGAGTGAGTGAGGGTTTCCCTTTTTCAGTCGCACAGCACAAACCACAGCAGGCCACGAGAAAGCAACGGGAAGGGCAGCCAGCTGGACTGCCAATCAAACGTCTAAACGTGGGGCCTCTGGCTTCTGACGGCGTTCCCGTCGTGCCTGCGGCTCATCTGAGCAACCAGGTCAGGTACCATTGGCGCTCCCGGCTCTGCATCGTGGTGTGTGCCTCTGACCCGTCCCAGGCGGGGCGTTTCGTTTAGTTACACTGGATGACAAGTGTTTCCAGGGCTGCAAACAAGACGCTTTCGCTAAGAAGTTAGGGCCGTTGGAGCAGCATGAGGACCTTGTTATTGGTGTTTGAACGGAGAGAGGGAAGGAAGGCGGCAGAGACGCTTCCAGACAGCATCCGGGCAGACGGCGAGTCAGAGAAAGACAAACAGACGAAGCCTCCGCTGGTATCGACACAGGCAAGGCATTTATCTGGAAATATACTGAGTAATTAAATTAAAACGGGCAGAGCCCCGCTGTGTGCGCCAGTCTAGAAACAACACGAAAAGCCGGCATGCACCGTGGGCCTGCTCTGCGCCAGGCACATACATTCCTTCCCTCGACCCTCGCAACAGCTCTGCGAGCCGGGCACGCCTGTCCCCACAGACGAGGACACGGAGGGGCGGGGAGACTGCGTAACTGCCCAGGGCAAGGCACAGAACCCAAGCGGCTCATGGCATCTGTCAGACTCTCAGCTGCGGTGCTAACAGCTTCCATCCTCACTTAGATTAAGTAGTGCTTTTGAGCTCTGACTGGTGTAGCTCAGTGGATTGAGCTCGGGCTGTGAACCAAAGTGTCACAGGTTCGATTCCCAGCCAGGATACATGCCTGGGTTGCAGGCCATGACCTCCAGCAACCGCACATTGATGTCTCTCTCTCTCTCTCTCTCTCTCTCTCTCCCCCCCTTCCCTCTCTATAAATAAATAAATAAAATCTTTAAAAAATAATAAAAAGAAGTGTTTTTGAAGCCAAAGGCACAAACTCTGGGGTACTCTTCAAAAAAAACAACAAAACACCCGTTCCCAGACCCCAGCTCAGACCAATCAGAATTATTGGCAGCGGGCCCCCAGGCACAGGTGCTTTTCAAGATTTTAAAAGGTGATTTTAACGCACAACCAGACTGGACATCCACTCTCTAAACTGGGGCCGTGGTTCTCAGAGTGGGGGTCCCTGGACCAGCGGCAGCACCTTCCGCGCCCTACCCCAGACCAGATGGATCGGAAACTCTGGGTGGGGGGCGCGGTCCAGCAGCTGATATTTTAGCAACCCCCCTCCAGGTAGTTCGGAAACCTGCTAAAGCTCAAAAACCACAGCCGGACAGGGACATACTAGTATCCCCAGGTGCTGCTTTCCAGTCTTCTGGGAATGTTCCCGGAGGTGGGCTGCCAGTCCCCACACTCGTCCGGTTTTAATCTCACGAGGAGCACTCGCATTGCCTTCCACGGCGGCTGCACCGCTGTGCATTCCTGCCAACGGCGCTCAAGTGTTCAGGCTTCCACGTCCTCCCCAACACCTGCTGTCTTTTTTGGGGGGATAAAGATATCTTGACACGTGGGAGGTGATCTCTCACGGTGGTTTGGATTTGCATTTCCCTGACGACTAGTGACAAGCAGCATTTTTTTCATATACCTGTTTGCCATTTGTATGCCCTCATGTTCGTTACAGCACTGTTCACAATAGCTAAGATGTGGAAACAGCCTACATTTCCACTGACGGGTGAATGGATAAAGAAAGTGCGAGATATATCTATCAACTATCTATCTATCTATAGATATATATAGATATATCTATAGATACACATATATATAGTGGAATACTATATAGCCTTACGAAGAAGGAAATTCTGCAATCTGCAACAGCATAGACGAACACTGATGACGTTCTACTAGATGAAATAAACCAGATACAGAAAGACATGATTACACTCACACGAGGAACCTAAAATACTCGCATTCGTGAACTCCAAGACCGCGACGGTAGTTCCCAGGGGCTGGAGGGGCGGGGGAATGAGGTGTTACTGCGTGAAGTTCGGGCGCGTGAAAAATCCCTGGAGATCTGCTCACGACATCGCACCGAAGCTCAACAACGACACTAAAACTTGCGGAGGCTAGATCTCACATGCTCCTCGCAGTGAGATGTTTTAAGTACTGCCCTCACTTAGTTGTTAAAGACCATTTAATTATTCAACAAACTAAAACCACCCGCTTGTATAGCTTTCCAAAAAAAAAAAATGCACTGCCCTTTCTAGAATACGAGCGTCACAAAGGCAGGGACCGAGTCTGTTCTGCTCATCTCCCCGCTGCCAGCGCCTGGCGCCGAAATGCTTGAACGTGACTGAGCGACTGCTCGCAAGCTGATGCCGGTGCTGTGTCTGTTACACTAGGAAAGTGTAAACCGGTAAAGATTTAGCTCTTGCTTTGCAAAGTTAGTTAAGGATTTGCTTAGTTATCTATATTGACAAGATTAAACTCTGCAGTCCAAAAGTGTGTACTTAGCCTGTGTTTTTGTTTTTTTTTTTTAAACAGGCCACAGAGACAACACAAGTTAACACCAACCACAGCAGTAATTGCTGGCCTGGCCCCTACTGCTCTTGGTCCTGGTTAAGGAGGCAGACAGCTGATCTGCAAGGCTGTTTCCCTTTCTGCCATCACAGCCCCGGAGGGTGAGGGCTGCCCGTTATTGACGAAGACAGGAGACTTTTCCTAGCAGCTGAGTCAATCTCGCACGCTTCCGCCCAGAGCATTAACCAGGCTTCCCGCTCCCCTCACTTTGAACGATCGGGCACCGTCTGCCTTTCTGCGGTCGCCTGCTTCCTCGCCACCCCCTTTCCACGGCCTCACCTGGAAATTTACTGCGTGTGAAAAATGACTTGGAACCGCAACAGTCACTGCAAGGGAGCCATGATTAGATTTGTCCCCCGCAATGAATGTGTCTGTGATCGGCAGAGGGGAGGGGCGGGGGGGCTGGAGAAGGGACGTTATGGAGCGATCAGCAATCAATGGTGGGAAGGTGACCTGACACCAGCCTTCTGTGATTGTGATCAATATCGCTCTGGCTTTGGTGAGCCCCTCTCAGCCCACACTGCTTCGTCTTGATGGAGTGCATTCTTGTATAAATGCCTGAAATAAACAGCACGAGGAGAAACTCAGGGATACTTTAAATTACTTCCGTACCGTACGAAGGCAAAAAAGTGAGTTCCACTGGGGAGAGACTGTGTCTCTTGGAACCAAACAAGCGTCTCCTTTAAAAACCTCATCATTGGTTATTTACACACTCCACAACTTTGCACTGATGCCGCATCCCGATCACCATAAGCATTTCCAATTTGACAGAACCGACTACAGTGAATGCGCACGCTCTTCTAATTTCCGACACGGCTGCCTGGAGATGGTGAGGGGCGGAGATTTATCTGTTTGTGGTTTGAATGGGATGATGCCCGAACGTCTGGGAGCCAGGGCTGTTTTCTGGGAACGTGAACTGTCTTGAAACCCTGGCTGCCGCTCTTTAGGAACATGAAAATGAGAGGGGCCGAGATTCCTGTTCTCCTCACTGGTTGCCCCCGCTCGGTTTTCCTGTGCTAAGGGGAAGGATTTTGCTTCCTCATGATGATGAGGGCACCCTGGGAGAAGAAACAGCCTTATCTCGCCAGAGCCCCGCTGAAATCCCAATAAGCCCGTTGTGAGCTCGCGATTGAAGTGTGATTTTGGCATCTCTCCTCTGGTGTGGAAAGAGATTACACTGAGTCATATTTCAAAAAGGCACGGCTGACACAGTATAATCTCTGGTCTTAACTCCCCCTGACCTTGAGCAAGCGGCAATAAAGTGGAGGGGCTGCCGCGGGTGGGAACAGAGGTGCAGACCATGGGGAGCTTCTCCCGGCTGCCGGGCGAACAGGAGAATCTCATCAGGCCCGGCTGGGACAGCGGTGTCACTGCAGGGGCAGCTCCTGAATCCGGTGAGGGGCGGGGCTTCAGCGTCTCCTCTCCCACTGCCCAGACAGGGACAAGGCTCTCAAGGACTGAGGTCCCGCGTCACCTTCCTAGGAACGCAGCTCGGCCCCTATCCGAGCACCTGACTGATTCAAACCCCCAAAGGCCTCACCACGACTTCCTCTCCTCTTCCCCAGCCCTTTCTCTTTCCCAGTGACAATAATGAAGCTGAAACTGTCTCCAGAAAAGGCATCGATCTGTTTATCTATCCCCTGCTAATCAAAAGTTTCCTGCCTCCCCGTTCAAATACCAACGATTTCCTTTGCGGAATCAAACAGGTCTGTTCTCAGAGACTGAGCGCGTCAGTGGAGACGGTTTAATTACCACCTCCAAGCCCCTGGCCTGAATAGCAATCTTCCCCGAGTTACACGATGAGCACACATCGAGGGAAGAATTGAATCAAAAAGCAGGAACTGATTAATTGCAGAACTGACTAATCATGTGGAATCGGGCTTCCCTGTAATACATGCCATCCCTTCCCAGGTCCCACGCATCCCGGGAATGCCAGCGCAGCCCCTGGGGACTGTGACAGGGAGTCCCTCTGACGCATAATAAATGCAGTTGCTTAGAGTGGGCTTTGGAGTGTCAAAGGCTGCACTTCTCGTTCTGGCCATTTACTGCCTGGGAGCCTCAGTTTTCCTACAGTAAAATGGGAACATTACATATCCCTATACAAGGCTGCTATGAAGATTCAATCAAATAAAACAGGCAAAGCCTTGATCATAAGGACAGGTCCATTCATGGCAGCTATTATTGTTATCATAGAATCATAAGCATGTGTTTATAATTGATTGTGTGATATTTTATATAAGATATGCTTACAAATTTGTGTAATATTAGAATGTTGTCATAAGGTTTAGTAAGCAGACGGTCTCCTTCATGCATCGTTGCACGCCGGCATGGAGAATGGTGCTGCCCACAGCGGTGTTACGTAAATATAGAGAATAAATCACTGCAACAGGCACAGGGCGGCACGTGGTGACACACAGACACGCTCGTCCCTTCCCGCCTGATTCTGCCGTGAAAAGATGCCAGAAGCATGGCCACTTGCAAAGACGCTGGACCCTCCCTTGCCCCTCTCTCTGTCGCCTTGGAGTGGCTGCCTTGCCAGGACGGCCAGGCCCAAGCAGTCCTGCAGAGGAGGGTGAGAACCCCCGACACCAACGGCCCGTGGAGGGGCACGGCCAGCGTGGTGAAAAATAACACCTTTATTGAAATAAACAAAAACAACCCCCTCCTCTGTCCAGAAAACATTCAGGTCCAGAGCCCCCATATAGCTCCATCCCCACCCCCAACCTTTTCATTTTTCTCTCTCGAACAGACGCACATGCGCACACACGCAGCTCTCTTCCTGTTCTGATAATCTCCCACCTTCCCATGTGGATGGAAACTGGGTTTCCCCTGCCATTCATCACCCACAAACTGAGGCCATGCTGGGCTCCCCAGTCAGGGGCCCCGCTGGAAGCCATGTCCCCAAATCGCTGACTCTCACCTTTCCTTGTCAGTGACACCAGGAAGCCTCAGACCGTTGGGAGCGGGGTCGGAGTCAGCCTCTCTGGAGTGGGCTGCGAGGCCTCTCTGTGACAGTCCCAACAGGCTCCTCCCCATGGCAGCTTCCTGTCCCTCCAGCCTGCCCCGGTGTCACGAGTGACGTCTGTGGGGGAGAAGAGGAAGGCTCTCCCAGCCATCCCATTGCTCCCGAGGCACTTGCTGCCGGTGCCCGAGGCACAGAGGGCCTCGCCCATGGGTGCTCTCTGAAGCGAACTGCAGCCAGAGGGACACTGAGATGCAACCGGCATATCCCGTGCCCCCCACTGAAACCAGATGCACTGTTCTTTAAGGTCTTTGCCCCCCGAAATTGCAAAGCCCCCACATATAAGAATAAGGGAGAGGACTTTTTTCTGGGGACTCTACTAGGAGAGATTAAAATGGTGCCACACAATTCAACAGACGTGTACTGAACCCCAGGCCCAGGCATGCACACACAGACACATCTATATACATGCATGCATGTGCATACATGGCTACATACATGCATGCACACATAGACTATATGCATACATGCATGTGGAGACATGACTGCATACATGCATGTGCACACAGACACGTCTATATACACACATGCAGTGGTGACTAAGACAGGTCCCCACCCTCAGGGAGCTTGGTGTCCCCTGGGCAACGGGAAACACAACAGACAGTTAAAACATGTTACGAGGACTCTGGGATGGGGGAAGGCCAGGGTGTCATGGCCCAGAGAAGGAGATGGCACTTGGCCAGGGGACCTCATGGCATGCAGGGGTGGAGTGTGACCCAGGGCCTGGTGACCATGCAGAGGAGCTACCCAGGAGGGCAATGGGAAGCCACTGAACACAACCCTGATGTGATCCTCCCGACACCGTGCTATGGCCACAGTGTGGGTAATTCGGAAATGACCCCAGGAGACCATGGCAGCAGCTCACCAACCCGCCCATGGCTGCCCCTCAACCTGATCTAATCTGGCAGCTCGGTGGGGGCTTGCACAGGACCCCTTGCTGTTCTCCTCGGTCCCCATCTCTCTGCACCCCCTCTTCGCCCCTGTCCTCCTCTCTCTCTCTCTCTCTGCCCCCTTCCTCTTGGTCCGTCTGTCCACCCCAACTCCATTCTCATTTTCTCGGCTCTCTCCCTCTCCACCCTCCTCATTGCTGCCACTGCTCATTCCTCAGCCTCCCTGGATCCCGCGTGCCCTCTGCACCCCCCACAGCCACAAATGCAGAGCACCAGACGTCATTTATTGTTGTGAGTTTTTCCCCGCTGTCGGCACACACGCAATTCCCACCCAGCTCATCATGCAACTGTGACCTTTCTGATATTCACTATTAATTAAAGAAACCAATGCCCTTCTCTGAGCGTGGGGCGTGCTCTGAGCAGCGTGGTGACCTCTCCAGCCACAGAACAGAAAGGGCCTGTTACGCTGGCCGCTCACTCTGCCCCGCACCTCTGCGCAGGCTGCGTGGGTGGGTGGGGGGCCCACAGGGCAGACACACAGAAACAAACGTGGTCGGGAGCCCCTCAAAAGTCACTTGGCAGCTGGACAGCACCACCCTGCACACGTCCAGGCCCTCCCAACACTCACGGAGGGTCAGAGGAAATGTGGGTGCCCTCGGCTTCATCCTTTCCTTTCTGCCTCACCAGACACACGTCCCCTCCTCGCCTCCTGTTGGCCTGTCCCTGGCCACATGCAAATCTTCTGGGGCCCAAACTCCGGCACCTTGCAAAAAGGAAGGTTTTACACATGGATTTTTTTTTTACAGGAGGTCATCTCTCATGGAGCTGTGCTCTGACTTAGCCCGTGTTGCCCAAGCCACACTTGCTCCCTTTGGCTTTCCATCCCTCCACCTCCTGTCTCTCCTCGCCTCCTCCCTCCCCACCTTTGTCACTCAGCTCTGAAAACATGCAGCTGCCCCGGACATGGGTCCCACGGGAGCCGAACAAAAGGCCTGAGTTCGGTGCTGTGCAGAGGCACATGGCAGCGCATGGAGGCCCAGCTCTCCCTGGTCTGTGGGCAGGGGCTGGGCCGACCCGCTGCTCTGCCTGACAGAGTGGGTCCTGCAGGGTGCAGGGACAGGGCTGGGGGTGGGGGTGCGCAGGGCACGCTGCCTAGGATGGGAGCCAGGGTTTCAGTTAGGCGGTGGCCTCCGAGAAACAGCCCATTTGCATACCCAGCCCTTTCCCACAGCTACATCCCTGGCTCCTTATCCCAGATTCCCTCGCGCTCCAGGCCCAACCAACAGCCCAGGAAGAAACCCTGCAGACAGTGCCTGACCCGCATTGCCGTCCCAGCCACGGGTCATGCTGCTCAGGGAGGGCGTGGCAATTCCGCCCGGTGCCCCTGCAGCTGCCTGGGCTACCCACGTCCACTCAGGCACGTCTGGGAGCCAGGCTGTGAGCGTCAGAGGCTCCCATCCGTGCACACGGCACTGGGCATGGCGGTGGCCCACAGGCGGTTCCCGTTCCTGAGCAATGTGCCCACCGGCACTCAGAATAAGAGCAGGCAGGCCCTACCTCGGGGGTTAAAGAAAGGAAGGCCGTGCAGACAGATGAGGAAAGGGAGACGCGGGAGGGAAAACTCAATTTCCTGCCCCAAAGTGTTAGACCACCTGACCTTGGACCCTGAACGTTGTGAGCTGCGGCCCAAGCTGGTTCGTCGTACTCACTCCTGACAACAAATGGGTTCCGAAAGCTCCACCCAACAGACGACCTTGGGCCAAAAGGTCTTCCTGTGCCCTCTGAGGCCATAGCAGCGTGGGGCTCAGGGTGCTCGTCCCCATCTGTCCCTGCCATTGCTTTCCAGCTGAGAGGAGAGCCAGGTCCACCCAGGCCTTCCACAGCTGCTCTCTAGGAAGACCCAAGGCTCCCTTGAGGTGCTCAGCTCCCGTCCCCCAGAAGGCCAGACGCCTGGCTCCAAGCCTCCTTCCTCAGCGTCAGCTCCTCAGGCCTTCCCTCCAGGCCGAGGTGCACTCTAGTGACACCATAAGGCGGTGCCTGGGCACTGCAGAGAGAAAGGCCCCAACGGCGCTGGGAGCAGAGCTCACAACTGGTACACAGTGCCGAAGGCGCACACACACACACTCAGAAGAAAGGGTGTACCGCCGATGGGCATGCTGAAGTAGCACCGCCCCCTGCCTGGCCACGCCCACTTCCCCAAGAGTCTTCACCCATTTAAAATAGAACCCAATTTGGGGGGCTTGCAATGGGAAAGGGACCCCCAGAAAGCCTCTGCTCCATTCCCCTGCCTAAGGGCGTGGTTTTCTCCGCCAAGACGCCCCCTGGCTCTCCCTTCCTCTGTAACGCCCGGGTCTCCTGCCGTAAGGGCACCTCCTCGGACTCAGCCACGAGGAAGGTCAAAGGCGCTCACCCCTCCCACTCTGAAAGGCCCTAACCACTGTGGCACCGCTGGGAAGGAAAATTCCCAGGGACGGAGTAAGGTTTTCTTCATAAAATCCTCCCCCGCCCAAAGATAACCAGACCCCCTCAGAGGAGATGCCACACACGGCAGCTGCCTCCTTCCCAAGGGCGGCTCGGAGCCGCCTTCTCCGTCTGGTTCGCCTGAAACCTTTGCCCGCCAGCCACGCGAAGCTCTGGCCAGGAGCTCACCTGCCCAGCGCTCACCTCCTTAAAGCCCCTTCATGTGTATCGTGTGGCTGGCACCCGGATCGCTCTAGTGACTGGTCAACAGGGGGGTCGACACGTCGCCGTGGGAGTGGGAGCTGGGGGGCGGGGCGAGGGCAACCACGTCCGGCCAGGAGTGGCCGCGCGGTTTTCCTTTCCGTTTGTAAACGGACGTCTTCCCTGTCCTGCAAACGGTACTGCTCCTCCGCGTGTGGAATGCACGTCAACTTTCCTCTGAAGTGATTTCTCTCAGTGAAAGAGGAATCCCTTGGGTGAAAAGTATTAAGGCAAGAATAATAGAGTACTCAAACGCGGCACGAGCCGTATTTGACGACCTAAGGACGACAGTCAAGACAGTGACGTGGGGCGAGAGTGACGCCGCCAACTCTCACTCGCAAACCACGCTGCTGCTTCCGCACACGCACCTCCGGCAGGTAGTGAGTGCTGACTGCTGCGCCAGGAGCGGTTTCCGAGGGCGCTGCTGCTGTCTGCTGTCGACTCAGCACCCGCCAGTCTCCTTCCCAGGATCCCTCGGCAGCACAAAGCTAGGAACTACATTTCCCAGAATTCCCTCCCCCCGTGTGGTTCTAAGCGGGAGGCATGAATATGGAAGAGAAAAAGTCATTTTTCACCGGAGGCAGTTGCAGCCAAGCGCCGAAGGTGGTGTGACGTTTACAGCAGACGGCCAGAGAACTTCCAGAAGGACTCATTTTGCTGTTAGAGATGGAAGTAGTTGGGAGGAGCTCCCCAGATTTTCTTGAGAATTACAGGGGCGTCCCAGCAAGCTCTTGAATACATGGCTCCACTCCTTCGGGCTGAGGACTTCAGTGGGCTTCCCCCACCTGCACCCTCCAGCTTGCCCCGTGGTTGTACAAGCCCCTAATCGCAATGTCAAACCCTCCGTATCTCCAGTACATAGAATGGCTTTTGTTTTCCTGACTATGGAGTCCACCCTTCAGAAGTCTATTCCCTTAGTTGCAGAGACAAGACACAGAAACATCAAACAATGAAAGAAAATACACCAGTTCTCACAGAAGCTCAGGAAAGCCCAGTCCTACAACAATCCATCGTAGAAAAAACCAGCAGACTTTGGTAGCAGGTGGTGAGCCTGTGTAGGGGACTTAAACGGACCCATACAGTCTGATTCTTGTAGGCTGGGAGGCCATCCAATGTTAAAAGAAACAAACAACTGAAAAAGTTTGCCTGAGAATCCTTCTTTGGGTGTCAAAACACAGAAGTCAATGAGAAAATGTCCAATGTCTTCTAACAGGACCAAGAACACAGATGCTATCGTTGATAGAACATCTTTCAATATCCCAGAAGAGGCCAATGGATAAAGGTGCTGTTGGCCTTAAACTTCTTCCTCTCTGAAGACTGGGGAGTTAGAGCTCCTTGAAGCAGGTGATATGCCACCTGTGTTCAGAGAATTTTAGACCTGGTGTTCCACTGCAGCTTTGCTGTGTCCCCATGGCTATCTGAGAATATATCATAAGATATTTTGGTCTCAGTTTGGCTACCTATAAGCTGGGAACCCTAGTAAGCCCTTAGAAATCTTAAAGCAGAATTCCCCACACTTTATTCAGGAACATGAGTTCTCAAGCATACTGGGCCTTCAGAGAAAAAGAAAAAGTATTCTATGGCCCATCAAGTCTGGGAAATACAGGCTTTAGTGGAATTCAATGGGCTTTTTACCACAGGACTCCCCAGATCTTTTAATATGTGACTTTTCATAGGCATGACCATGCCTGCCGGGCACCCTAAGTTTGTTTGACCAGGAGACCTTCTCCCACCCCTCCTTTTCCACAGAGCATCTTGAGGAATTAGTGTCCCAAACTTTAGTAAGTGATGGTTCCAAAGATAGAGGATTTTTATGGCCCCCAAAGCATATGATTTCATGTAGAACTTTAAAAATGCACCTGCCTAAGAGTAACATCAACAAGATGGTAGAGTAGGAAGCTCCAGGCACTTGTTCCCCCAGGGAAACCTCATATGAGCAGCTAGAGTTTGGCTAAAATAACTGTATAGGAGCTCTGGAAACCAAAGAGCCACAGGAACCAAAAAATGCCTGATCAAGAAAAAGCCTCATTTAAAGAGTGGGAAATTTTGTGATCTTCTTATTCATCCTTGCCTTACCCCTTCCCTGGCGTGGCGTGGCGCAGTTTAGAGGAAATAGCAGCCCGACCCCCAGTTCCCTTCCGTGGGTCAGAGAAAGCAGAGTGGACCCAATTTGCAACCTGTCCAGGGGCTGCCCAAGGGATGGGTTTCTGCGTCACCCAACTTGGAGCTCAGACAGCCAAACGCAGCACAACTTGGGTCTCAGACTGGAGGGAGTGGCAGGAAGCGGTGGGTGTGGCTCATGAAGCCTGCAAGCGGACTACAGACCTGAAGATTCCTGAGCCAGGAGATTCGTTATTGGGGAATATAATCAAATCGCTAAGGCCCGAGAACAAACAGGGGTGACACTCTTAGGAAAACTGAAACATTTGAAAGCAGTCATGTATATGGAGGAACCAGAAAGAGCACATACACAGTCCCAGAGAAGGCACATGTCCTGAAAGACCAGAGAAAACCTTAAGTCTTTATTCAAGGCTCAGAACTTGCCCTGCTAACTAATGAAGGTCTTACCTACCAGTCTGCAGAGACTGGGAGAGGTGGCTGATTGTTTAAACACCTAATTTAAACAAAATATCACAGTGCATACAAATGAACCAGGGAGACACGGCCCATGCAAAGGAACAAAATAAATCTAAAGATATGGTCCCCGGAGGCGGGGGGCAGGGTTGAAAAACACCACAGGCATCAGACTTACTAGGCAAAGACTTTAAAGTCAATGTCTCAAACATGATTAAAGAGCTAAAAATAAATATGAACAGAGAACTAAAGCAGAATCAGAAAAACAATATATGAACAAAATTAGCACATGAAAAAAGAGGTAGAAATTATTTTAACCAAAGTGCCGAAAGGAAATTTGAGGGATGAAAAATGCAATAGCTGAAATGAAAAATTCACTAGAGGGGGTTCAAGAGCAGACTGAAACAGGCAGAAGAAAGAATCGGCAAACTGAAAGTGAAGTCATTTGAAATGATTAAGTCTGAGGAGCAAAAAGAATTTAAAAATGTAAAAAGAGCCACGGGGCCTTATGGAATACCACTAAACAGCCCGATACATGCATCATGGCAACCCCAGACAGAGGAAAGAGTAAGCAAGGGGCAAACAGATTTCTTTGCAGAAATAATGGCCAAAGTCCCACATTTTAGGATATGCATAGATCTACATATTCAAGAATCTCAGCAAACTCCAAGAAAAAAGAAATATCCATGCCCATTTATCCAAAATTCTGACTTCTGAGGAATTTGTCCTTAAGGAAATATTTTGATCGTGAAAGTGGGTGAGCAATTAGCTGCAAGTGTGTCTCACAGCCATTTTCACCTGCAAACAGTTGGGGCAACCTCTGCGTCCAACACCACGGAACTGGGTCAGTGAAGTATATTCATAAGATGGGATATCATGCAGCCACTAAAAATGATGTTGACCAGGCTCAGAATTGAACATTAAGAGAAAAAAAAAAGGTTTGCAAAATTCCATGTGCCATCTTATTTTTGTAATACAGGTGGGTACACATGTCTGTCCAAACATATTTCATTTTAATGTGCTTCGCAGACATTGTGAATTTACAACGAGCAGGCAAGTCCCTCTCCCAGCAGAAAGATTGCAACTCGTTTCATGGCGATCCCGGCTTTACTGCAGTGGTCTGGAACCAAACCCTCCGTGTCTCCGAGCTCTACCTGTACATGAAAGAGGATTTGGACAGATAGCCATGAAAGAAAAAAGAGTAGATTGTTTTTTTTGAATGTGTGAGACTGAGGGTGTTTCTTGTTCTTCTTCTTTCTGCTTCTACCAAACAACTATTGCGTTTGTAACTAGAGAGAATAGTCTACTTGAAAACTAGTCACATACCTAGCAGGTGTCAAAAGTGGGATTTGAACTGAGATTGCTTTCCAGGTGACACCTCTGTCCTGGCACCCAATGTCTGCTCTGGAGTCTGTCTCTACTTCGAATGGTCTCTTTCCCAGGGGGCAGCTGCTACCATCGCCACACTGTCTCTGAGGGTCCCACCTCATAGTTTCAAGAACTTCAACAGGTCTGGGGAAGTTGCATCATTCAATGGGCTTCCTGTTCTAAATTAGCTGCTAAGCCAGACTTAACGCTTTTGCTTAGAGATGCTGACCCTTAACCGCCATTTCACTGACGAATAAGCGAGCCACTCACCGTGAGCACCACGCCTTTCCCAGGCCTCCCCCACTGCTCCTGGGTACCAGAGCCAAGAGTATGGACGGCAGCTCAAACTGGATGTTCTTATTTCTGGGCTGGCCAAGGCGTCTCAGCAAATGTCCCCTTCAGTTTACATGATTGCAGCGAGCATCGCTTTCCCCCAAGGGGCTTTTGGACCTCCAGCGTAAACAGGAAATACGAGTTGGCCCCCTCACCTTTGCCAAAGCCTAAATGAAATCACATAAGAAAGTGAGAAAATAGAATGAGCGATGGTCATTACCTTGCCACAGCTCTTCCACCATAACGAGGTCTGACCAGCGCTGATCCACCGCGCACCCACCTACGTGCCCAGACGACGTGGCTCTGAGCTCACGTCCCCGTACCGCAGACTGAGATGTTTCCCATCCCAAAGAATCTTCGTATTTCAAGACTATGAACTTCGAACTGTGCAGTGTCTGCAAGAATGAAATTTCACCAGGACAGGGACTCAGATAGAAGCCAACTGACGGATGGTTCCCCCTGCAATTTTCAGCTTTGAATAATAAAACAAAAGCTTATCACAAATCCAGGAATCTTTTGCCACCGAGAGTAGAAACCAGGACCTTTAGAAATCCATGCACTTGTAAAGGACGCTAACCCCCTGAAATCATTAACTTGGGGATAGCCAAGAAGTCTGTTTTATGCTTGAGGGACAAGTGCTTTTCTGACAGACACTTTCGAGTTCCAGGAGAGCCCCAGCCGCGAGACAGTGATGCCCTTGGTGGGGAGCCTGACCTGGGTCCTGCAGACCAGGGAGGGGGTCTTTGGGGGGCCCTGGATGTCCTGGGAAAGTGCTCCTCCTACACTGGTGCAGGTTGAACAACAGAGGCGTTGACCTCAGCACAGTCGACCTCTTTTATTGGAAAACTTTATTTATTCGTTGACTTAGAAGGGGGGAAGGGAGGGAAAAAGAGAGGGAGAGAAGCATCGATGCCAGAAAGAAATATTGATCGGTTGCCTCTCATACGCACCCCAACCCATCTGCCCATCAGTAGATAAGTGGATAAAACAGCCGTGGTACATGTACCCAATGGAATACTACTCAGCCATCAAAAAGGGAAACCTTACCTTTTGTGACAGCATGGATGGACCTACAGGTTATTATGCTAACTGAAATAAGCCAATCGGAGAAAGACAAATACCATATGATTTCACTCGTATGTGGAATCCAATGAACAAAATAAACTGATGAACAACATAGAAACAGAGGCGTGGACACGTGGAACAGATGACAGCTGTCGGAGAGGAGGGAGGTTGCAAAACACACACACACACACAGATACAGACAACAGCGTGGTGACAGGCGGGGGCAGGGGGTTGGAGGGAGGTGGAAGTGGGCAAAGGCAGGGGGGAGTGGAGATGGAGTGAGCACCGTTAACCTCTTGACAAGAAGGAAAAAAAAAAACAAGAAGCAAGGGAAGCCCCAGATTTCCGGGATATGCCCACTCTCTCCAGTACTGGTCGTGAGATCCGAAACAGAAGGAGTCAGAACCCAAGGGCTGAGAGAGAGGAATGTCCACCAGCAAGAACTATTTTTACGCCTAGGGAACAAAGACCTTAAACTAAGACTTGGAGAAGGGAAAATGTGTCGGTCAAAGCCATACCAAAGGACAGCAAGGAGAAAAGAAGAAAAGAGCAGGGGAATCATCATTAGGCATCTGAGTCATCAGGTTTGGGGCTGCCAGCCCCTCCTTTTCAGGGGCTATTAAAATGTTTGAGACCTAACTATATATATATATTCCAAAATATGAAAAGCAAACCACAAAATGGAAATAAATAGGTGTCTTATTAAAATGCC
Source organism: Phyllostomus hastatus (assembly GCF_019186645.2). Taxonomy (NCBI): domain Eukaryota; kingdom Metazoa; phylum Chordata; class Mammalia; order Chiroptera; family Phyllostomidae; genus Phyllostomus; species Phyllostomus hastatus. Next base: position 26,362,525 of record NW_025334024.1, read on the forward strand.
TGCAAAACGTTATGATATCAGTTTCATTAATGACTAAATTTAGCATTCATCAAAACTCCATTATGCTGGAAAACAGTTCGAAGGGTAGCCGTCTCTCCCTTTTCAGAAATTCCTAGGTGCACGCAACGATTACCCACAAATCTCAGGCGTCGTACGTGAAATGAGGTACTTACTTTCTCAGAGCCAAATCATTTCCGAGACAAAATGAATTTCAAAAATCTCTCCAGCAATCGTAGCGAAAGCGAGAGGTGGGTGCATTTGAACACGCGTGGTGTGGTGTGGGGAGGGGTCTCCAAAGGTCAGGGAGCCGAAGCACCAAAGCAGCCCCCTCCAGGGGACGCCAGCCAGGGAGCCGGGGAGGCCCTGTCCCCCCAGTCCCCTTCGGGTGGCCCAAGCCCAGCCTGGCTCCCTGCACCTCCCTGGCTGAGCACCCACCCCTCTTCTAAGCTTCTGTCCTAGCAACAGCCCCAGGGCCAGACCCCTAATTGCCAGCTTCTTCTAAGTGCCAGCAAAAAAAAAAACCCAACAACAACAACAAACCCTCTCCAGCCCTCCACCCGCTTCCCTGACACAAGCCCAGGGGTTCAGGCAGGTTCAAAAGGTGAAATAAATGAATCTTTACACATTCTAAGGACCCGAGCTGCATTCTCCGTGGCATTCGTGCCTGGGATGGCAGCAAGTAAAAGCAGGTGTGTGCAGAGCGCCCTGTCAGCTAACGACACTGATAAGCCTGCCTTGCCCGGTTCTGCTTCATTTCAAACAGACGGCTGGGAAAAAAAGGAGGGGAACGCGGAGCAGAAATAATTGCTGGAGCTTCCAGTAAGCTGAGAGAGAGAGAGAGAGAGAGCCCGCAGGCAGAGATCCGAGCTCCTGATCCCCACCCCCCGCCACCCCCCGCCTTTTATTTCTATAACCTTAAACGTTCTGCTATTATAAAAGTCATCATGTCAGCTTTCTCCCCAGCCTCTCCGGCTGCCCATTTTCCAATTGTATCCATTGGTAAGGCTTTTGGGCTGAAGGATTTTCCTCTTGATTTATGGTGGCTGTGCTTTAAAGATGAAGGGCACACTCCAGCGGCTCGATGCCAACAAACATGGAGGCGCCCCGGCCTGGGCACGTGAGTGTGGTCACACCGTCCCAACGCCGCGGAGAAACTGGGGGAGGCGTGGCGCGTGTCTCTGCTTCTCTCTCCCTCTCTCTCTCTCTGTCTCTCTGTCTCTCTCTCTCTCATCTCTCTCTCTTAAATAATAGATGTTAAAGCAAATTGCAAGTGAATCGTGTTGTCATGAATCTCTGGCTAAAGTGGGTGGAGTGGGGGGGGTTGTCTTTGGTTCTCAGCAGTCATTTGGGACCGGATGGCCGGCTTCAAGTTCTTGAGGATATTGACGGCGGCTGGCTTCAGGGGATGGGGAGGGGGGGGCGCGGTGGGGGCCCCCTCTCCATGGATCCCTTCCAAGTCATTGCTTTCTAGGAAAGGGAAAGGCCGAGAAATAAGGGCCTCGGACTGCATGGACAGTAATAATAATAATAATAATAATAATAATAATAATAATAAGTAAATAAAAAATACAAGCCTAACCGACCCCGTTCAGCCAGTCCACACGCTTTGCAGGGAGAACTCACGCCCGCTCTCTAAGTCCGCACGGCAGGGGCCCCAGAGGGCGGCTTACTAAGATGTTCGAGCGTGCGGTGGGAGGGCCGCGGAGGAAACAGCGGCTCCCACAGTCCTCGTCACGCACGGCCCACCCCTCCATTGGGAACTCCGGAATACATGGCCTGCCCGCTTCCTCAGGCAACGAGCACGCTGGGCCCAGTCCCACCTGTCACCCGCCATTGCCCCGCCTCCCCGCGGGGGCAGGAGGCGGGAACTAAGGAGGGAGATGGGAGAGGTGTCTGTCCGCCTCTCTCCCCCCAGGGTCTTCGGAGCGGTCTGGAGCTGGGGGCAAGGGCAAAGGGACGAGGGACAGCGCCGCAGGAATCTCGGGGTCCGATTCGGGGGCCACACGCCAGGACGCCACCAAACACGTGTGTGAACTGACCAGACACCTGCGCGTGAATTTATCAACGGGGCTCTCGGGGTGGGCCTGGCAGAGACGTATGAGCCCCATCTAGCAATCGCCCCGGGAACCGTGATGGAGGTTCCCCACGGCCCCTGGCCTAATTCCTTCCAATTAATCTAAGCATGCAGACTACAGGCCTGGCTTGGCGCAGCCTCCGGAGTCACCTTTTCTGAGGTTTAAGCTTCTTTCAAATGCTGCTTGCAAGGAAGGTGGCCCTGCAGGCCCAGGTAAAGCTGCAGGAAGAAACAAACCTCAGTATCCAGAGGGAGAGAGAGAGAGAGAGAGAGAGGGAGGGAGAGGGAGAGAGACAGAGAGAGAATGCGAGAATGCTAATTGTGCCAGGGACACTGACAGATTTGACAGAAAGTGTCTTCATCGAGAAACTGCGGTCTGAAGTGCCCCCCCAACCCCAACCCCCTTGTTCCTTCAGAAACGGGAGGGGAGAGGCAGGAGGGAGCCTGACAGGAAGTGAGGAGATTCGGGACTTCAAATACAAACATTATGAAAAACAAGCAGCATCTGCAAACAGTAAGTACTTATTTATATTTTATGGAGTGTGTGCTTGGGATCCTGACAGGTTTTTAAACAGAGACCATATTAGACCCATTCAGAGGCGAGAATGTCCCTTTTAAAAATGCATTAGCCCGCGGCCCGGGCAGGTCGGCCCGGCTGCGCTGGCCTCAGGTGAGCCCTGACCCCTCCCGACCTGGTCTAACAAAACACACGTGCGGGTTGGCAATGGGACCGTTTACGCTCCTCTCTCAAGGTCAGCACAGGCGGGCGCTGGAGGCTTAGTATTCAGCAGGCTTCTCCCTCGGCTGACACAGCCGCTTTGAACTTTTCCCTTTTGAACAAATAGGAAGGGAAACTGCGAGGGAACAAGCGCTGGAAATCATAGGCAGGACCGCGCCGCCGATAAATAAATAAGCCCGCAAATAAATAAATAAGCGGCCAGCCGTGGCCTGGGCGCATGAAAGGCGCCACCAGTAGGGCCGCCGTGGTCCTGTGCACGGGGGCGCACCGGAGAAACTTCCACATGAAAACAAGAGAATAAACCTGCGATCTTTTTTTTCTCCTCTCTCTCTCCCGCACCTCCGAAGAATGAACCCTTTATTTCTGACAACAAATGCGAGACAGTTGGCAGGTATGGTGTGCTGTGCACCATGAAATATTTAGTAAGGCAATAACGACTCCCCGGGCAGCTTAAGAAAACCACGATGCTATTCAGAGGGAGAGCCGCGAGCAAACGGAGCGGGGGGAGTCTACAAAGAAAGATGAAGGGAGGGTCTTTCATCAGGACTTCCTGGCCAATAAGGCAGCCAGGCTTGATCCGTATGTTTTGAGAAAAATCAAAGTGTCACAACTCTCCGAAATGTCAATAGCTCCGGTAAGGAATATTGTCTAACATTTTCTATTACAGCGTTCAAGAATTTGTCTCCCAGCACAATTTGGAAGGGGAGAACTCTTTCATGGCGGGCAGGCTCGGGGAGAAGGCGGGCGGGCCATGGTGGGGAGAAGAGAGGCCGAACAAGGCGCATTTCAGGACGGCGTGGAACGGATACAATGGCGCTCTGGGCTCCCAGGCCATCCTGAAAGTCAATCCCCTGGGGAGAGGGGGTGCTCCTCCGCACCCCCCCCCCCACCCCGGCTCTGTCCTCTCTTTGCAGACACTCCTGCCAAGACACTTCCTGGACCGGTGGGATGTCACTGAGCCGTCTCCGTGCGCCCGAAACCGGAGAAGCTGAACTTTCAGCAGCCTCGATATTTGGATAATCCCCAATACTGACTTCAGGGTTGGGCCTGGGAAGGCTCTTCTGCACACTAGGGGCCTGGACCCTCCAGGGGACCCACTTTAGGGGGGAGAAAGAGACCCTGTATGCAAGCAAACAATGGATTGCTGCCTTGGAGAAATGCAAATAAAATCCACGCCCCTTGCCCTGGGCGTGGGCCCCCACTGTAGCTAGCTTGCTAGGTAGGACTTCCTGCCCAGTGTCTGCGGGACTTGCCTGCTCTCAATCACCCTGGGAATCCCAGAGGGAAGACTCACGCACGAGTGGCTCCTGCCTGGGCCGGGTGGAATCTTAAATGGAATGAAACAGGCCTGCGACAATCAATATTACTGACAAATTAATCTCTGCAAATAAACTGTTGTTAGCTTCAAGGCTGTCTCCGTCCCCCCCAAAGAATTGTTCGAATGGAGGCGAGGCCGCCGTGCCGCTGGGTTGGTATTTTTGCCGGTCATCTCCCTGTGGCCAGCACTTGGGTTATCCAGAGGGATTCGGTTTTATGAAAGAAAGCTATACAACGGGCTCTGCCCTTGCCCCTTTCGCTCCCCCTCCCCCGCCAGGGCTTGGTCTCTGCTTCCGAACAAACACGTGTGCCCAGGGCTGAGCAGATGCCCTAACCCGTGTTGAGGGAGGGAGGAGGCAAGAGGCAGGCAGGCAGTGGTCATCTCCACTTCTGCGCCAACTCAGCGTCCATCGGACACGGTTTGGAAGGTAAGCAAGGCACTCGATGTCAAGGTTTCCAAATCCCAGGTTTTCTTAAGGAATGGGAAGGGCACACAATTCTTCTGCAAGCTCCCCAAGGTTCCTCAGTGTGTGTGGGAGCAAGTGGGGGGGGGAGTGCCTCATATCTAGAGCTAAAAGTCAGTCACCCAGTCTGCACCAGTATTAAATATTGGGATATCTTGTACCCGTTGGTCGGTAGCCATTTCCCACAAGTCCTCTGCGGCCCGCTGCCCAATGAGGCCTTTCCCCAGAGCCTCCTCCCTTCCACCTACAGGGTTGACAACTGGCAAAGCAGATGGGCCCCCAGCACATCCAGCCATGTGCCGATGGGGGGGAGCACATTGGTCCCCGTTGTTAAATATTTTGATCTCACCCTAGTTCAGTTCTACCACCTTCATGGCCAAGCCCGAGGCCAAGCGGCCTGTCCTGGGCTGAGCTCTTCTCGCAAAACTTCCTCGAGGGAGCAAGAAAGAAACCCTCCTTGGGACGGGGTTTCCCACTGACTTGCATCTGAGACGGGCATGGAAGTGCCCGGGACACTCGGGGTCATCGGAGCAAACGGGCGAAACTCCAGCGCCTCTTTCCCAAGCCACCAGCAGGAAACGGCAGCCGGACTCAACAGCCACCAGGGTATAATCGTCATTAGTATGTAAATTTTAAAAGCTCAGTCAAAAATATCAATACTTCCCACTTAATTTATTACTGTATAAAGATGGATGGTGGCGAGGCAGAGCATTGATTTTTCAGAGCCCTTCAAAAAAAAAAAAAGGCGAGGAAGAAAATCGTCAGAGGCAGCTTAACACAACACGCTGTGTCCCCCAGATTCATCATCGTGCTTTTTAAAAACACACCCTTACGGAAACACTGCACCGAGCGCCCGTGGGGTTCAATCCTATTCAACTGGCTCTTCTGAAAGTGAAGAAATGGGACAGGGCAGGCAGGCTCGCGGCCCGCTCAGAGCGGATTAGATGTGGAGGCAGTTAGCACTCGTCGGTATCGACAGCCAACCGTCAGGCGGCCGCAACGCGGCCCGGCCACTGAGAGGCGATCGAAGGGACTGCCTGGCCGGGCTGGGCCGCACAGCCTGTCAGCTCCCGGTCCCCGGCCTGGTGACGCGGGGCTGTCGCTGATGACCCTCTCTCCGCCCGGTCTAATGCCGCCATCGCCCTCCCATCTATTAAAGTGCTGGTAGGAATAGTCGTAACCCCTCCGTGAAGAAGCAAATTGGTCACCGGGTTGAAACCTGGGCTGGACAGGCTGCCACCCGGGGAACCGCGCCGGTGTCGGAGATGACGCGGAGGTTGGAGTGTCACCGTCCCCTGCTCTGTGAAAGGAGGGGGGTCGCTGCTCCACCTGTGACACCTTCCGACGTGCACCTGTGCACAGAGGGAGAAGAGGGGTGGAGCAAAAAGGAAAAGAAAACGAGGATGATGGAGAGACAGGTCCACTCATGCTGGAAGGGTCTGCACCACCAGGCCCCGCGCTCTGTTCAAATGCTTCTCAGGAGCTGGGGCTTCGCATCGCTGGATGCTCTCCTGGTCACAGCAGGCGAACCTCCCCTGCAGCCTGGGCACGGGGCCACATGCCTTCCATCTCCCGGAGAGCCGAGATTTCCGAAAGAGTGGGGGCTCTTTCCAGGAGAGACGGGGATACCATTTGTCTCTCGTGTCCTCAATTCCAGGGCTCTGCGTCTCCCTTTCCCCAGCAAGCCCTGTGAACCACGCACAGTCGTCCTGGGTTACAGCATGGCAACTGGGGAAAGTCATTTCCCTGCGGAGGTGCTCCACCCATAACCAGGCCTACGAGGCAAGAGCAGGACCCTGCGTCCGTCAGACTAGACACGCGCACCTTTTCGAGAAGCGTTTTGTCAAGAGGAAACCGGTTGCCAGTAAGGGCTGTTCGTCGGGGTTGGCGCTCTGGGGCTAGTAACTCGAATTTATCAGGATGCTTCCACCGCGGGAAGCCGCGGCCTGGTTCTCCTCCTCACTTTGCGTGCGAAGTGGGACTGCGGTGGGAAATGAACATCGAGTCGCTCGCTCTCTGCCCGCCGTAATTGGATTTCATTCATTATCTTTCGTTTCCATAAAATCACAGGAACACACAGGCATGTAAATGGGCAGGCTAATTGCGTATGGAAATTCAGCTGCCGTGTCGGTACGAGTTTCCCCCTTGCATGAGGGTGACACAGTTGTGTCGTTACCAGGGAATCTTACAACAATAGGTAATCGTAGAGGGAAACAGGTGTAATTAGCCAGTCTCTCCACCAAGCGGGTAGCATTCTTGCTTCAATATTGACGGTAGCAAACGCAGCCTGCAATAACGACAGTTTTCTCAGCCGCGCCTTCCAGAGCCTCCAACAAATATTATGAAAAGGGGTCATCATCCACTTGCTCGCACGGCTGTGCCTTGCGCTTGAGAGGGAGGCTTCTGCGTGGTTGGCCGGACAGGAATGTGGGCTGAGCCGGCAGCGCGGTCTCACGGGGATGAAAACGAGGAACTAAGATCCCTCCGTTCCCTCCCCACCCCCCCACCCGCGCTGCTGCTGGGCGGAGCAATTAAAGCTGCGTATTTAGAGATGACATCAGTCAGGAATCTTGCTCAGAGAAAACGTGTTCTTGCTTCCCCTCCTCGTTCTTTCCTCGCCCCGGTTCTGTCCGAGGAAGCCCACGGCCCACTGCAGAGCCGCGGAAGGCTGCAGGCTTGCCGACGCCACGCTGCTCTCGGGGAGGCTCAGCCCGACACCAAATAAAATCAGCGCAGCGCACCTGGCGCAAACACCCTCCATGGCTCTTTATTACCCAGTGATGTGCACTTTGACCCAACCCCAACAAAATTTAATATTTTTTTCTCCCAAATATTTAGAAAATCCATTCCGGGGCTCGAGAGGAGTCAGGGAGTCTGCGAGCCGTCATCCGACATCTGAATTATTCTGAGGCTAATACGGGAAAGCTATTCACAAGCTTATTTGGAGATGTGTCAATCAAGATACCACTTGTGCAGGGGAGATGGACTCGGCTTGGGATTGCAGATAGCTTTCAGGGAAACCGCAAAATAAAAGGAAGGCAAGCTCTGGTGAATGTGTTACATCTTCATTCTTGGTGAGGACTTTTTTTTTTTTTCTTGCTACAGAGTATCAACCGAGGACAGCGGGCGTCTCAGGGATGTGCCTTTCTCCACACCTGCAAAAACGTTTTAACGTTTATTAAAAATGATAACCATACACAGCAGACAGGGTGTCGAAACGCGCCTCTGTTCATTTCAATGCTCTGATTAAGATTTTAGGCAACGCTTCTAAATGAGGCTGTCAGGCCGCCGTCCTGCACGCAGCGCGGGGGTTCTGATCCCGGGAAGGCTGGGTTTGCGCAGCAGCCTCTCGGCGAGGGCGGTGCGCCGGACGAGCGGCGCCCGGTGTTCCTTCACTCCGTTCGGAGAGGGGGGCAATGCAATTAGCCCCAATTGTCCGCGAGACGTGGCCCAAAATTTAAAAAATGGCTGGGCTCTGGCAGCTTCCTCCTGGGGTATTTCCCAGCTGACAAGTGACAATGTTAATTACCCATTGTTAGGATCTGAAAGACACAAGAATTTCAATTATGTAAATGTGGAGCCATTTTGGAGCGTTAGGAGAAAAAAAAAAAAAAGGAAGAAGAGGAGTGTGTTTTTCTCGGAGGGAACTGTTCATCGCTGTTTGGAATCTCCGCCAACGCCCCTGCGATGCGGGTGACGCGTCAGAGAGAATCAGTGCCGTCCTCGTGTGAGCAACCCTGGGATGGCTGGTTTCTCCAAAAGCAAAGAAGAGGACATTGTCTTTGACATTCCGCTTCTCTGGGCAGCGCCGGGAGGCCCTGTCATCCAGGTCGCTTGGCCGTTTCTGCTGACGTGACATAGTGGCGTCTGTGACAGAGTGCTCTGCGGAAGGCAGAATTGGGCCTCCACCTTCCGCACCTGGCAGGACCACACTGTTACCAAACAGAAGTGACACCCAGCACCTTCCCACAGGCCCCCCAGATAAGTTGGAAATGGGGTCTGCTAACTACGGAAACTCCAGCTAGAAAAATCCTGCAAATGGGAAGCACAAAATCAAGATTTCTTCGGTGCTGGGGAAAATTCCAGAATCTTCCCATTGTCCAGGAAAAGCCTTTCTTCCAGAATTACGCTCTCCACGGCTGGTGGGCTTCATTCGTTCACCATCCTCTTCCTCATTAGGAGGCTGTCGGACGTTCAAGAGGTACGTGGTGCCCGAGGAGGCAGGCGGGTGTTTATGGGGATCAAGTTGGACTTGACCTCAGGCTGAGCTGCTCCAGTCCTCCCGGGGTATTCGGTGTATTTCAGGGCCTTGGGGAAACTAAAAGGTTGGGGGTGGGGGTGCAGGGCGAGACCATGTAACTCAGCTAGGAAAGAATATAAAATTTTATTATTATAGTAAAATGAACAGTGATTGATATATTATGAACTGGGATTTAAATTTATTAAATTTTTCAGTGGAAACAGGGGACTTGAAATAAAATGTTTTCTTAGAGTACATCGCCTAACCCTTGTCCCCATCCCACCCCAAACCCTGGGAAGCTGGGTGAAGGGTGGTTCAAGTTCATTCTCCTCTGCTGGGTAGTAATGTCAGGGAGGCAGTTTGAAAAGGTCTGGTATGCCTTGGCCCTCAAAGAGTGTTCAGTCAGGCGCCTTTCTTTCCTGCTCCCTAGTCCGACACAAAATGAGCCCAAGGTGTCGCAGAGAGGGCGTGGTCCTACCTACCAATGGGATCATCTTTAATGCAAAGGACCTGAATGAGGGGAAGAGGAAGCCGGGGGCGGGGGAGGGGAAGGAGGGGAAGAGCGGGAGGGTCGCACCCACAGCCTAGAAAACAGCTAGCTCAACTTTATCTGCAAGGCAAGCCAGCAGCCTCGGACCCCACCCACGGGTCAGTCCCGCGTTCAGCAGGGTTTTGGCAGACCTGAGGGCAGACTGAATAAAAATCTAAGAATAATTTGTAAGCAAGCCGGCCGCAAGACGGTGAATGGAACCGCTAATTGAGCGTTTGTTACGTGCCAAATGTATTCTCTTCTCGCCTGACCACCATCACAGACCCATTTTCCGGGGAAAGAAACCGAGGCTTAGGAGGGCGGAGCCACTGGGCCAGGGGAAACAGCTAACAGGCGGGGGAGCCCATGTGCTCGCCCTCGGCCACAGTGCCTGCCTCAAGGGCCACAGGCGCTTGACATCTGGGACGCCCACAGGTCTCGCTTGGGGAGGGAGAGTGAGAATGGAAAAGCTCTCTCCAGAGGGAGGGGTGTTGGGGGACGGGGGGATGCAGGTGAAGGGATGAAAAAGTACAGACTGGCAGTTACAGAGCAGTCCCGGGGATGAGTAGTCAATAATATTGTAATAACTCTATACGGTGCCAGGTGCGTACTGGGAATATTGGGGAGTCCCTTTGCAAAGTATATGATCGCCGAACTGCTACGTTGTACACGGGATACCGATGCAAAATAACATGGAATGTCAACTGTAATTGAAACGTTTTTGAAAATAATAAAAAGAGAGAGAAAAATCACCACTAAGGTGCTACAACAATGTCATTGCTCCCCATCACTGAATTGATTGCGTCTGAACAGGGGTCCCTGTTGTTTGCTCACCTGGTTTCCTGTGAAGCCCCGCCCATTCCACTGATGACCCCTTCCTCGTGGACCTGCTCCACCTCCGATGTGAGAGCTTCTTGGGCTCCACCCGAGACGCTTCCAACTCCACACGGTCGCCCTAGACCAGGGCGCCTCAGCCTCGGCACTCCTGACACCCTGAGCTGGAGAGACCTCTGCTGTGGGCCTGTCCTGCGCATGGCAGGCCGCTGAGCAGCATCTCTGGCCTCCATCCTCCAGGGGCCAGGAGCACCCACCCCGTCCCCTGGTTGTGACAACGCAGGGTGTGCCCAGACATTGTCAGATGTCTCCCGGGGTGCAAACACCGCCCCTGGTCGAGAACCCCTGTTGCAAGTGACTGCATCCGTTTCCATGGGTTCATTACCAACCACACATCCAGACGCTGACCGCCTCCCGAACCTGTGTGTCCAGCCCGGCCCTCTCTCCCGAGCTTGGACTGAGTTACTCTGGGTTAAAATCAGACCTGACACATCTCTCTGACAAGCACCTCAAACGGAACACGTTCCAGACTGAACCTCCCAGACCCGGATCCAGCCAGCTTCATCTCGCGCCCGCGGCACCTGCATGTCTTGGCTCCCGCTGTGCGTTCTGTGGGGGCCTACCTTCCACCTGCAGCTCTCCCTGACTGGTCTTTAAGTCTACCTCCAGGAAGCCACCCTTGAGACTCACAAGATGGGGTGGAGGGTCCCACTGTATTACAAGTCATTCATTCATTCATTCACTCACTCACTCACTCAGCATGTTAGCTGCTGGAGATCCAATAGTGAGCAAAATCCCAGGTGCTTCCTGTCCTCAGGGAGCTTATAGACCAGCTCCTCCGTCAGATTCTGGGCTCCCAACAGGGGCCCCGTCTTTCACCACTGAGGCCCAGATAGCTGAGAGCCTGATATAGAGTACATTCTCTGTAGATGCTTTTGTAGCTAACAAAACATTGTACACCTCAGTGCCACAGGCGTCACATGGAAGCATCACTGGCGGGGGACACCCCCATTCAAGCCTCAAGCTGGGGGGGCTGGCCCCACCTTCTCCCTCCCCGGCTGCCCCAGGGGGATGGGCTGGCTCAGCCATGGAGTAACCTGTTAGGCCTGGCATTTGCTCAGGGATTACTGGGCCCCTCTCTAAAGAGGGTTACCTTGTGTCCAAACCCGCCAGGCGTGGGAATAGCCCTCCAAATATTTGCTGAAAGTTCCTGACCTTTACCTTCCGTCCCACAGCCCCACGAGGCCAGCAAGCTGAGCCCACGCAGGTGACTGGCAGCTCGGGGCTCCTCCCTCCTCCTCCTCCTCTCCCCCAGCCCACTCAGGCTCCTCTTTGGTATTCAGCCCAGGCCTGGCTGGGAGGGCAGGGCCTGTGCTTAATCACTCAATATGAAAGAGAGAACGCCCGATGCTCTCGTGTTGATTCTGCTAAGACCATTAATGCCCTTGGTGGCATCGCTTTAATTTGTGCTCTTGAAGGCAAACTGCAGTGGCAGGAGCCCCAGCTGGGAGAATATTGCTGATATTAAAGATCAGGACGGATGGGAAGCCAGCGCTGACCCGCAGAGGGGCAGCTGGAGAGGAGAGATGCAGGGTGTGGAGGGAGAGCCTGTGGCTTCGGGAAGTTCAACATCCCCCCCCACCCAAGTCCTCTGCACCAAGATGAGTCACTTAACTAGTTCAAAAAACATTGCACGAGGTTCTGGGCAACAATGGGATTTTTTCCTGCAGGTAAAGCCCGGGGGGCCGGGCAACAAGGTCACTGCTAACTAAGAGGCAAGAATAGGCTGGGCAGAGTCCCAGGGAGACGCCCCTTCCTGTCCGGGCTGCAGGTGAAAGAAGGAGGACAGGGCCCACCCTGGTGGGGAGGGACCCCCAGGAAGAAGACACCAGAACTACCGAAAGCAGCCCTAGGAGCCACAGAGTGAGAAGGAAAGGGTTGCCCAATAAAATCCAGGATGCGCAGTTCAGTTAGAATTTCAAGAAACAACACATCATTTTAAAAACTTGACTGAGATGTCTTTGATGTATAAAAACGGTCTACATTTAAGGTGTACAATGCGACCTTATGATGCATGCGCACACTGTGGGAAGAGCGCAGTTAAGCTAAATAACCTGTCTCTCCCCTCTACATAGTTACCACCCGTGAGCGTTCAGGAGATTTAAACGGGTATCCGTTCTCTGAGCGCACACCAGGCACGCGATCCGGTATGTACCGCCAGCACCATGCTGGGTGTTGGATCTCCGGGGCTCGTTTCTCTGGCAAACCTGACACTCTTACCCTTTGGTTCCCGCCCTCAGAAAAAGGGGTCTATACGATGAAATAGGATTCAGCCTTTAAAAAAAACACGAAGGGAGGACTGCTCTTTGCAGCAACATGGGTGAATGTGGAGGACATCACGCTCAGGGGGAGGAGCCAGACACAGAAGGACAAGTGCTGCACGACACCACTCACACGAGGAACCTACAGCAGCCAGACTTCCAGAGGCAGAGGGCGGCGTGGCTGGGTATTCGGGTTGGTGAAGGGCGGGGAGGGGAAATAAGGAGGCATTGGCCGAAGGGCCTATGATATTTTTGTACTGGGGTAAAATACACATAACATAAAGTTTACCATTTTTAAGTTTGCAGTTCACTGACACTGAGTCAATTCACATTGTTGTGCAACCGCCACCCCCATCTGGTCTCAGCTTTTCATGCCCCCAACGCTTACCTGGTTCAGCCCTCACTCCCCATTATCCATCCCCCTCCCCCGCCCTGGCAACCGCTCACCTGGTTTCCCTGTTTGTGGGTTTGCCCGTCCTGGACCTTCCGTACACACGGGGCCATACAGGACCTATGAGGCCTTTTGTATCCGACTTCCTTTATTAACACAACATGTTCCAGTTTCCTTGGTGCTCCAGCGTGCATGGTCCCTTCATTCTTTGTGATGGCTGAGTCATATTCCACCACAGGGGCAGACCGCACCTCGCTTATCTGCTCCTCCTCTGACGGACACTCCAGTTGTTTCCACCTTGTGGCAATTCTGCATATTGCTGCTCTGGACACTTGGGCGAAGTTCTGAGCAAACGCCTGTTTTCAGGACTTCCGAGCGTGTGCCTGGGAGCGGAATTGCTGGGTCTCACGGGACCTGCATGGTTAACTGGCTGAGAACCTGCCAGCGGTTCCCACGGGGACGGCACCGTGTGTCATTGGCAGCAGCAATGAGTCCAGGCCCCGAGGACCCTGTGGGTGCAGCTGAGTGGCGGGGGCTCTGAAGGCGCAAATGTAAGACACACCACACAGTGCAGAAGCGAGGTCGGTACGGCTTGCTGCGGCGCTGGCTTTGGGGAGAGAGGGACAAAGAGATGGCAAGGGCGAAGCCTGGGTTTTCGTCGTAGAGAGCGGTACCCTTCGCCAGGGCGGACCTCCATCTCTGCCCCAGTGGCCTCTCTTCAGGCACCAGAAAGCCCGCGCCCCTTCCTGCTGCGTGAACCTGGTACAGTGTACTGGGAGCCGTGACGTGTCACCCAGAGCCCGCCTTGGGACTGCAGGGCGGGTCCCCCCAGCCACCGGCAGTGCCGGTGCGCTCGGCTGTCCACCCTCTCCAAGAATGGCCCTGGTGCAAGAGCTTGCATGCGGCCCCACGCCCTCCCGGCGTGGCCTGCATGTAGTGACCGGCAGCTGAGTGAGTGTCAAAGCCCAGACGAGTCCCAACTCGGGACAAGCCTGAGGGGCCATCCCGGCCTCAGCCCCCAGGCCGTCTGGCCGAGGCCTTCACGGACACACCGTGTTCTCAGTGCCAGCATGTGCCAGGCACGCAGCAAGTCATCGGGACATACTTGTTTAACAAACGAGGTCCCCCTCGGGGACAACGGTCGAGGCTCCCATCCAGTGGCAGCTGGCCTAACGAAGACCCAGCCTGGACCTCTCCACCGAAGCTGGATTCCCTCTCGCTGGGAAGATCCGTGTTCAAAGGTGGGATTTCTCCTGTCAGCGACGACCGGCAGGCCACTTCTATAGCTCCACCCCTCCCCGCCCCGTTCACACTGTGCAAAGGGGTGGCCCTGTCCTTCCGGCCAGTACTCCGGGACCCCGGTCTGGCCGCCATGTCCCCGCCATGCCCTGCCCTGGGCTCGGTCCCCCTGCTGGCGCCTTGTTTTCCTTTCTTTGTACACGGTTTCCAGGGGGGCCGGAAGCCGGAGGCCCCGCCAGGGCCGCGGGCTCAGCGCCTCTCATAATGGGAGGTCAAACGCAATGAAAACCCGCCTTCTTTGCCCCATCATCTGAATTCCTACATCGGCTACGACATGGCTAAGGGGGAAATATTGGATTTATTTTTATGAGTTAGTCATCACCCCAAGGCCCCAAAGAGGAACCGTGCGAAGTGAATCCATTCAGAAGGTCGGGAGGTCATCGCTAACTTGTAAAAATAAATCCAATATTTTTCACTCTGTCTTATTAGATTTATATGATGCAGACATCCGGGGGAGGTTTGGTTGGTTTTTTTTTTAAACAACAACAAAAGAAAACACGCTCATTTTCCAGCACTATTTAGAGAACTTCTTCCCAGCCTCAGTCGGATACCCCTTCCATCAGCAGGCTCTCTGCTGGCCATCTCTGGCCATGTGACAGTTTCTTGTTTTTTTTTAAATTTTTTTTTAATGAGTAGCCGAGAGTCCTCGCATCTCCCTTTCCTCAGTTCATCTCTGTAGAAACCAGGACCCAGGCTTCAGGGCCTCCAGTCACCAGCACGGAGGTGGAAGTAACCGAAGACACCTGGCGGGTGGTGTACCCCCAAATCCACTCTCCATCGGAAAAAGGAGGCAGCAGTGTAGCGTGCAATGGACCACGGCCATCACTCAGGAAACAGACCGCGCCACCCACACGCTGGCCTCTCAAGTTCCCCAGGCTGGTTCTCTCTCAGCCGCGGTCTCTCCAAGGACAACAAGGGCTCATCGGGGGCACAGGGGTTTGGGGGGAACGTCCACCCTACCGCTGGTGTTTGCTCAAGTCCACTCCCCTGCTTCTCGCTCCTTCCTCATCACCCGCTGTCTCTAGCAAGAGCCCGACATTTGATTGTAACTATTTCTGCTCCTGAATCCAGCCTCCCCTCTGTATTAGTTTGCTAGGGCTGCCATAACGAAGGACCACAGGCTGGCTGGCCTACACAATAGACACCTATGTCCTCCCGTTCTGGAGGCCAGAAGTCCAGGATCAAGGTGTTGGCAGGCTTGGTTTCTCCTGAGGCCTCCCTCCTGGGCTTTCAGACGGCCACCTTCTTGCTGTCTGTGCACGGTCTTTTTCCCTGTGTGCATGCGTACCCAGCATCTCCATTTCCTCTTTACGAAGTCACCAGTCCGACTGGATTAGGATCCACCCCGAAGACCTCATTTTAACGTAATCACCTCTTCAAAGACCCTGCCTCCAAACGCAGTCACAATCTCAGGTGCTGGGCATCAGGGCTTCAGACCTATTGGTCTGGGGTGGGGGTGGAATTTAGCCCACCACACTCTCCCAGGAAAGACACTGAGCTTTCTCCCACGAAGGAGGGTCTGTTTTCAAAGGGCTCTAACACCCCTCTCACCACTCCACGTGCTGCCCTGTGCAAACAGGGCTCTACAGAGACCGGAGGCCCTGAGTCGCCATAGGAAGAGGGCAGAGATGCATGAATTATCCTTAAGGGACATCACCGTCAAGTAACCACCATTCTTGTCATTTCATAGCCGCATTTCATATTTTGTGTGTCAATGCCCTTCTCACAGATCACCTTCCTTGCACTTCAAGGTCGCCTTGGACAGAAGAAGAAGGGACGAGATGAACTATGACTTTAATCTGCCCATTATGAACGGTGGGAAAGTGGGTAGCCCCCGTGGTCTGTTGTACGTCAACCTCGTTCTGGAATCCGGAATCACAGGTTACTGTGTGTCCGCAGGGGAAAAGCCACCCGTCTTTGCTCTGAATTCCCAAGGCCGCTTCTCAGCCTGGGGTGAGTACCCACCCCCAGCCAGAGGGACCCCACGGGGCTGAACGCGTCTCTGCCTCCCTGGAGAGAAGGAGCCACTACGTCACCTGTCTGTCTTGATGCGCCTGTCCTGACTGCCAGCTGCAGCCCTCGCCTCCCCTCTCTTCTGAAGGGTTTGGCGGACAGGCCGGAGAAGGGTCAGGCTGGGGCTTGAGCACAGTGAGTTCTGCTACTCCGCCGTATCCCCCAGCGGGTCTCACGGCAAGCTCCATCCGCTCTTGGGGTATAGGGCTCCAGGGCAGCCACGTAAGCTGCTCTCTGAACGCTGTGGTTTGAAGGGCACGGAAGGAACCTCCTGTCCCCAGAATATTCTCTGTGCCTTAAAAACTCACCATTAAAGCCATGCCTTTGACTTAAGGAGACATTCCTCTGAGTGTTCTTTGTGGAACGCTGGGTTTATATAAATCAGTATCTTGGGTGATAAGGAAGGGCTCTTTCAGGGCAGGGAAAGAGACTGCATTTTCTTGTCTGCACGGTTTTCCCAGGTCCGAGCCTGCGGCCTACCTCATAGGATGCTCCATAAATCTATGTAGATTGATGGTTTCTCTGGCTGGGTGAGTTTGGGAAACCCCAGACGAAAGCCAACATTCTGTCCGTTTTCCTACCCCAGGCCTTCCCAGAGCTTTGGTCAACTGGTGGGCCTTAGGAAGTCCCTGCAAGCATATTTATTTGGGGCTAATACTCCCAAATGCAGTTAGCCACCAGACTGAGAGCGTCTCACTCTGCTAACGGCCTTGGGGTGACTCGGGAAGCAGGTGTGCAGGGAGGGAATCTGGAGTTTGCGGAAGCCGGGAGGTCTGCGGAGCCCCTTCCAGGGAATGGCTGACTGACGATGCTGTCTCTGGGAGGGATGCGATTCAGTGTGTGTTGGTTATTCCAGGGCTCGAGAGAACAGAGGAGTGTCGGGAGCAAGTGCACGTGCGCGGATTTGTCACCAGGTCCCCAGCAGAATGGCCAAGGTCTGGGGCAGGTAAGCCTTCACGGGGATGGGGACCGAGTGGGGAGCGGTGAAGGATGAAGAAGGAAAAGAATCAATAGGACAGAGCCTTGGGGCCTGGTAAAGGCACAGAGGTGGGTGGGAGCGGGGAGCTGGGGCCCCCTAAAACAAGTGTTACATTACGTCCAAGCCTGCCCCTGGCCCCTGACGCCACCCGGTAAACACCACGTCATCATCAAGAAGCTAAGTCCATTCTTCTCATTCCGGAAAGAGGGACAGACAGACACACAGACAGAGCAGCCCCCACTTCTCAGGGCTTCCATTTAGCTCCCCTTCTGAGGAGCTGCCGGCACGAGGCACACCCAGCAGTGCAATTTAAAGCTCAGGACACTCGGCTTCCAATAATTCCCCGCTAGGTCCCCGCGTGCGGGAGAGGAAATAACGCCGGCTGCAGGCGCTGGGAGCAGCATCGCCAATGCGAGCTCCGTGCTCATGATCACTGTCTCAATTTTCTGCAATCGCCACCGCTTCTCCCCCGACTTGGGGGCCCGTGTCACCGAAAGTAATAAACACATCAATCCGAAAGAAAAAGCGAGCACCGTGCTGCCCAAAGTGCTTCCCCAGGCCAACGGGCGGCTAGCGGGATGCAACGGAGGGGAGGGGTCTGAGAGGCCACTTCCCGGAGAAAGGTTCTGAGGACGGCACCCACCCATGGCCGAAGATGGGCCCACACCGCGCCCGGCACCCTAATAAGTGAACTGCAGTTTCTGGCACTAATTGCAGATTTCAACCTTCGTTGAGATCTCTAGCCCTGGGATTAATTTGTAAGTCTTTCTGTCCAGCCAAAATCTGACAGCTCTCGCCTGGCCTTGGCCTCCTCCAAAAGGCAAGGGAACAGGGCAAGATTTGTCCTGGAATCAAGGATTTCCTTTCCTTAAAAAATAAGCCCAAATGATAATAACGCCTCTCAAGTTATTACCCTTGGATTCTGCAAACATGTACGGTAGACAGCAATCACGGCGTTCCCCGAAGGTCTCCCCTCCCCTCCCAAATAACAACAACAAAAAATTATGCCTGAAAGGGAAACAAAAGCAATTTATGTTTTCCCGGCATCGCCCCCGAAATAGCCAAAGATGACTTGCATACCGAACGGACAAAATCAAATCTTTCACTACCGCTTAAAAAAAAAAATCCTATTACAAATTACATTTAACTCAGGTGTGTATAGTTTGCCGGTTCTTATCCGATTGTAAATTAGACCAGGGTTGCCTGTGGGGAGGGGAAAGTGGCTTTTGAAACATGTCTTATTGACTGGGTGGAAATTACCTGCAGCGGATTTGTGAAGCAAATTTGAGGCAGGAGGCGCCCCCAGGCAACACTGTATTGATCGTGGATTGATATTCTGCTGATTTTCGGGTGAAAAATAAATATTGTTTTAGCAGCAATTTAATTAACAAATCATTGCACATATGGTAAGAATATTGTGTTGTCTAATACAGGGACTGAGGCTTTCTATTTTTTCTTTTAAACAATTAAATCAGGTAAATGCTTCGTTACACAGGCAGATGAACTGTGTTTCGTTATCACTCTAAGTCACTCTGCGGATCTGCAGGTAGCAAAGGGACGGTTATGGGCTCTCCACTCGTTTTTCCTCGGGCTGGCCACGTGGCGTTCCTGGCCTCCAAATGAAGTGAACGCGCTCTTCTCCGGCGCCGGCAGAAACCGAGGCGGGCTGATTTCGGCAGAGCCCCAGTGGGACCGCAGGGAGGGAGCCGGAGGGAGTCGGGAGGCCAGGCTGCCCAGCCCGCGCTGTCCTCCAGCTGCAGTGCGGCCTCGGGCAGCTCACGGCACATCTCCCCGCACCCCATTCCTTCCTGGATGAGGTCACCCCTGAAGGAACAGTGTTCCGACAAACCAGCCACCCTTGGAGGCGGGAGGCCTGATTTCCAGTGTCTGCCCATTCCCGTGGTGTAAACACCCCACCGTGGCTGAGGTCAAGGACGCCCGCTCTGGCACCGCGGCATGTGGCGGAGTTGGGAAGAGACGCCCCCAGCCGCCTCCTCCAACCAGCTCCAGCGCAGGGCTGCCCCTGAGATGCCTGTAGTTTAAGAATTCCGTGAGTATGTGAAAGCCACCTATGTAAACGGTGCACCGGCTTTCAAAAAAATAACGTAAATTTGCGTGCACATACACAGGAAGTGAATTCAATCTTTTTAAAAAAATAATTTAGAAGCCCTGGCTGGCGTAGCTCAGTGGATTGAGCGCGGGCTGCGAACCAAAGTGTCGCAGGTTCGATTCCCAGTCAGGGCACATGCCTGGGTTGCAGGCCATGACCCCCAGCAACCGCCGCACATTGATGTTTCTCTCTCTCTCTATCCTCTCTATCTCCCTCCCTTCCCTCTCTAAAAATAAATAAATAAAATCTTTAAAAAAATAATTTAGAAGTTATTTCAGAACCTACCAGCACAATAGGATTATCATGATGAAGGTCATGATTTCTTAGGAATACAAGGTCCAGAATATCCAGCCTTTCTCGTTTTGTTCTTAAGGGAAAAAGCAGGATGGCAAAATCATCTATCGTGGAAATAACATCCACGAGTTCTTATAATCTGCCAGGGAATAATTTTTTAAAATACCATTTTTCCCTTAATGCAAAAATACTACATGTGCATTCAAGAGAATGCAGGTAAACTGATAGAAGCAAAAAGAACAAAAAGGTTTCAGTCTCTATAATTCCCTCACCAGAGATTAACATTTGTGTATCATTCAGTTATTTCCTTCTCTCTCTCGCTCTCTCTCTCACACACACACACACACAGAATTTTTACCAAAATGAGCTCAAACAAGGTTTCGTGACTTATTTAAAGCCTCACCACGCTTTAACCGATGAATCAGTCTTCATTTGGGGGCCCCTAGGCCGTTGCCAGTTGTACGCTAGTGCGAGACCGCTGCGCATTCGGCATCACGGGCCGAGTCTCTGCACCTAAGTGTTGCTGATGAATCGACTGTGAGAACAGGAGTTAAGGCCGCTGCCCGTGTCCTTTCAAAGGAGGATCAAACTGCCACGGAAAGGCACCTGTTCCTGTTACCTCTGTATGAGATCAGACCACGCCCCTGGCCCGGGGACAGGCCCAGCACGGACTCAGGGACGTGGTGTGGTTTCCTTTCGCTTTGCAGAGGAGGCGACGAAGAGCCAGTAAAGAGCTGGCTGCTGTCCCCTCGTCGGTCAAACACCACTCACTGCCCTTCGCAAGCACGACCCCTAAACATGGGCGAAGGGGCCCAGGAGACCCGTTCTTCCTCCCTCTTTCCTCTCAGAGCAGCCTGTCTAGGAAGCAAGTGGAGGGAACCCTGGGCAAAGTCCCCAGAAACTGTCCTTGCTTGGGGGCGGGAGGGCGGGGAGGTGGCAGGAAGAGCCGGCCCCCTGCTAAGTAGGCAGAGAGAGCCCCGTGTGTGCAGGAGTTCCTGCAGCTGCCGTGGGGCGGGGGGAGGGGGGAGAGGCCGCCCACAGGGGACAGAAACCACTGCGTGGTCACAGGGACTCAGTGCGAGAAACAGGCACAGTGGGGACCTTCCGGCTCGGTGGAAGGGGCCGCAGGGTCCAGACCCCCACGGAAGGAAGCAGGGGAGGAAGGAGCACCGGGAGACAAGGGAAGCATGAATGGAGAGAAAACACAATTGATTAATTAAAAACCATCGTCTGAGCAGCAGGTCGGATGCTGCCGAAAATCAATTTAATGAGGTAAAAGACAAATTCAAGACGCTTTCTATTGCACACAAGGGGAACTTTGATAGGTATGGGTTTATAATGACAGAGAGAAATGATCAAAGACGCATTTGGGGAAGGGAAAGGTGGCCACTAATAGAACAAAAGTGGGGTATTTCCGTCTAAATTATATTTTAATGAAAGGAAGAAATTAAACGATCTATAGGTTTCTTTCAAAAGGAAATTACATAAACCTAAAAAAAAACAAAACAAGATAATGGAAAACCAAATGTTACTCTCATAATATATAGATTGAATATTAAATACAAAGCCAGATAAATTAGCTAACTATTACCTTTAGAGATTCTCAGAGTCAAGAACAATGCCATTTAATTAAATAATCCTAAAACAAAAAGACTCAAGAGTATGAAATAAGTATACGAAAATGTGAGTAATATCATAAGACGGATTTAACATACACCTATCTAATTTGTATTCCCTACAAAAACAGGATCATATGCTTTAAAATTTTCCATAGAATATTTGCAACAATTATCTTTTATCTTTCAATGATGACCTTAATACCTTCAGAAAGATTTCTATGGCTCCTGACAGGTGGTTTTAAGATTCAGCGTTGAGCCAACGATTACGTCCTCCTCATTTTCAGAATTCCGTGGAAGGAATCAAAGAGTAAGAAACCTTCTGCAGCTCTCCTAGGAAACTGAGAAGGACGCAACTAGTGGACCCAAATTTTCAAGTATTTCTGGGAGCTGCAGAAATAGAGGGGGAGATAATCCAACCAGCGACAGAGAGCCTCGTTCAGTTGGAGGCACGGAGGACCTCTGAGAAGAATCGGGGTACACACAGAGCTCAGGGGAGCCCCCCAATATCAAGAGGGCAGGGTCAGGACAAGGACCGCCCAGGGCAGCCAAGAGGGGATTGGAGCGGGGTTCTCTCCGACTACATGATGACAACGATGACAACCCAGCCACCTCAGATGATGGGAACGGTCACCTGGGTGAGACCCACGTGCCCTTCCTCACCCGCTGTACACCCTGCGGCCCCCTGGGCTCTAGCCCCTCGCCCGGCAGACTAAAAGCATTGGGTGGTCAAGTCCCATGGAAACGTGATCATTGCAGAAAAATAATTTTACACGGCGTGAATGTGTCACAGTCTCCATGTGAGAAATGCAGCATCTTCTTCCTCAGACTCCAAAGTGCTGATTTCAAGATGAAACAAACAAACAAACAAACAAACATTTGGAGGTGGGGTGGGGGTGGAGACAGGAAACCAAACTATCTCTCTGTTTTGAAAGTGAGACTCATCTACTTTTCTTTTTTTCCTTCCTTTCCGCCATCCCCCAGGGGGAAAAAAAAAATCTAGAACTACTTTCTGAGTTGTTTTCCACATTCACATTGAATACAAAGAATATATTCTAACGCTTTACAAAGCGCTTTGAAACAGACAGCATTTCATTGGCTGCTCAGACGAAGCCTTCCAATGGGGTGTAGCCCGGATAGCACGACGCCCCTTAGCAGACGAGGAAACGGAGGCCCAGGAAGTAAAGAGCCTTCCTTCCTCCGGGGTCCAGAGCGGTAGAGCTGACTGCTGAGTCCAAAACCTCCGACGCTAAGGCCGGCGGTCCTGCTCCTCCACCCCCCACCACAGGACCCCAACGTGGCTAATAAGTCAACTTGGGGAAGGAAGAGCCCTTGACCGCATGCACGGGAGCCGAGATGGCCCTGAGAGAGTGGACACGACTCAGAGGAGCAGCTATTACGCGTGAACTCTTCTGCTGAGAGCTCACCCTGAGCTCTGACTCATCCTTCTAATTACATGGGAGGGTGGTGGGAGTCCCCCCTACCCCGCCCCTGCCCTGACCCTTCCCGGGGAACCTGCCTCCCCGTCCGCATGGGAGCCAGGGGTGCAGCGGGGCTGACCGTCACTCAGACATGGCAGCCTCGCTGCGGAGGGCCTGGGGCCTGGGGTGGGGGGGAGTGGGCAGGGGCTCCTGGGAGGGAGGGCGCCTGCCCCCCTAATGCAGATGAGGCCCTCCCCCACACGACTTGCCCGTGGCTGAGGCCAAGGCTCTCCGAGCCAGGGAGTTAGTCGGCTTTTTAGTTCGAGGCTTGGCACCAAGATTTATGTTCCTAGTGTGACCACACTCACCATCCATCACGATTAGTTACAATAAAATCTCTCTTTGTGTTTTTAAAAGCCCTTCGAGTTACATTCCATTATGCGGCTAACATGTCGCAGATGGCCGGGCCATTGTCCGATCAGGGGACCATTTTCTGATGCCTGAACAGAGGGCAGGGAACCACCGCGTGACCTCCCGCGAGGCCTGGAGACTCTGAGCCTGCAGGAGAGGAGAGAGGACAAAGAAGGGGGGCCCGGGCTCACCCCAACCACTCACTCGGTGGCCAGACAGAAATGAGAGGGCACCAACGAAGCAGAAGGACTTGGGGGCCCGGCCTTCTCCTTGAGGGACGTTACCTCTGGTCCCGGGGGCGTCCGGTCTGTCTTCCCTGGGACAGGTGCACCCTGCCCCTGAGCCGTGCTCCCAGGCCGGCCCCCACCCCACCCATTCAGTTAACTTCGGGTGGGAGGGAGCCCCCGCTGGGAGCTCAGATGGTGAGAGGCGAAGGGACCATTACCAGTGTCGTCCCCCCAAACTTGCCGCTCCCTACCGCCTCCCCCCACCCCCCACCTCGACCTCGGTACACGGCAGCAGCTGGCACACGCCACGGCTGCGGGAGGAGCCTGCTCACCGCCTGAGACTTCCCACGCAGTGTGTCCTGTGGGAGGAATCCTCAGTCCCTGCCGCGGACGCTGGGCGTGGCCATCGACATGGGCGTGGCCACGTGACTTGCTTTAGCGAATGGCATGTGAGAGGGTGTGAGACTGGCAGGTGCTTTGAGAGCTGCCCAGCGTCCCTACTGGTCCCGCTGTTTTCCAATCCACCTGCTCCTCCCGGCCGGACCCTGCAGTGAGGCTGACCTGGCCGGCAGGCCCCACCAGCAGCCCGCCGCGACCTGTAGCTGGCACGGGGGCCTACACAGCAAAAACAACTTGTTTTTTAAAGCTAAAATCAGAAGAATTCAGGCCCCAGATTGAGGGGTCACTTCCAGGCACCCCCTCCCCTCCCTCAGCCAGGACGTCCAGTCCTGCCCCCTCCACCATCCAAATCTGCCTCGAATCCCCCCGCTTTGCTCCATCCCTGCGGCCACCACGTCTGCCCCTGGCTCCTGGGCCACTCCCCTTGTACAGCCCCTTGCTCTCCCCCCTGCCTTGGTCCGCTCAGCAGCCACCCCGTTTTTTCACACATGGGTGAGAATCAGGGGGCGCCCCGCCCCTTTCAGGACTCTGCAGAGGTTCTCCAAGACCAGCCACACTCCTGGCCCCGCCCACAGGCGACCAACACGCGGCCCCTTTCCCTGCGGCTCCTCCTCCTCCTCTCTGCCACGGTCGTGCGCCGCTGCCCCCTGGGCCCCGCTCCCTCAGACAGGCCAGTTCCTCTGCCGTCCCCCGGTCTCTGGCTGGAATGTCCTTCCCCAGATGTGGCCGCCTCTCCAGGAATCAGTACAGACGTCAGCTCCTCAGAGAGGCCTTCCCTGGTCGACTTCCTTCCGCTCCCCCAACTCTGCGTCGGGGGCAAGGGTGGCTTTTGCCACCATTGTCTTGCTTGTGGGATTATGTGTGTTATGTCTGCCCCCTCCCTGCACGCTGGACTGGAGTGTAAGTTCCACCAGAGGAGGGGCAGTTGTTTCCTTTCTCCGACTCACCCCCCATGCCTGGCGCACGAGTATGTGCTTGAGGAATGTTTCTGGAACAAATACCAGCTAATGTTCATGGAGCGCTTACAAGTATTAACTCGTTTAGCTTTCTCAGCCACCCAGGGAGGTAGGGACTATCGTTATCGTCATTTTGCAAACGGAGACAGGAAGGCGAGTAACGGTTGTCTTCCTTGCCCAAGGCCGCACAGCTCTTGAGTGGCTGGCCTGGGCTTCGGGCCCGGGCGGCCTGAGTGGAGAGCCCGGGCGCTTGAAGACCGTGTTGTCCTGAGCAGGTGGATGGCTTAGGGGCACTCGCACGTCACACCCAACCAGAAATGACACCATCGGTCAGCGAGTCTTCCAAGAAAACGCACGCATTTCCACAAAACCCTCCCACGTGTCTTCCTTCCTGCCTCCCGGTTCCCGTGAAATCGTAAAAAGGACGTAGACTCTGAAGCCGGACGGGCCTGGGCCTGCGCCTCGGCTGCTGTTTACTGGGGACTGACTGTGCGTCAGGCACAGGGCCAAGGACTCAGCGCCTGCCGTCCCATTTAACAGACAAGGAAACTGAGGCCCAGGGAGGTTGGCCACATTATAGTCGCTTGCAAGCATAGAGAGAGAGAGAGAGAGAACTCCAGCTTGGGCACTTCGAGTGACTGCTACCTAGACAGTTGCTCTGAGTCTTGGGTGACTCACGTGCACACCGGTGCAGACCAATGACACCAGCTCCCGAACGTCCAGGGCGATGGGCGGCACATAGTAGGCCGCCGGGGGCAGCTGCAAAGACGGAGGAGGCCCCCCCCGCCCCCCACCGTGGGCCACCATTGCTCATTAGAAATAACGGCAGGGCTCAGCGGCCGGGCAGCCCGAGTTTCAGAGGCTCCGCGGCGGAGGAGTATTGATCCACTAACGACCGGCCTAAATCGCCGGAAAGCCATCTGCAAACAAGACGCCCTTGAGAAATCACCGCTTGTCACCAGCTCCTTAACCTTCCTGGCCGGTGGGGTCAGACACCGAACTTCATTCCCTAATGTTGCGGTGCCCGCCCCGCCTTCCGCAGCCTCTGAGCTCGCTGCTGGTTAGCAGCCCCGGGGACAGACAGGAGGCTCACCTTCCCAGACCCGCCGCCTCCCAGCCGGGAAGGGGCGGAGCCCGGCGCCGACCCCGGAGAGCTCCCCGTCCACACCCGATTCCTTTTCTCTAAGTCCTGATAAATGAGGAGGAGGAGGCAGGGTGTTCCGTCTCCCGCTCGCGAACAGCACGATCCATCCTGGGAATGCGGCCTCGGGGCCGGGGGCGTGGCAGGCCCCTCTCGTTGGGCGGCAAATGCATCACTCCTCCCACCCCCGTTCCAAGGGCCTCCTCGGCTGCCCCTGGGCCAGCCTTGCTCTTCCTACGTTCCCCTCGTTCCCCTCGGCGGTGCGTCTGCTGGACCAGCCACAAGGCAGGCAGGGGCTCAACGGCTTCACTGGAAACACACCGCCCCCCGCCCCCCCCCCAAGGCCTTCCTTCCCTTGTCTCCGCTGCAGATCTGGAGCGCTCACTCTGTCCGGGCAGCCGGGTGGGAGCTGGCCGAGGGCAGCGGGCCAGGTGAGAGGGTGCCCCTTCGAACAGAGACGGAGAAAAGCAGCCACCTGGTTTTAGACCTCCCACCTCCGCTTCAGAGCTCTTCCTCGGATGAGGAGAGCAAGATGCCTGCCCTGGGCGGACACCGGGCATCGCCCACATCCCCGGGTGCCCCGGTCTGCCCAGGACGCTTACCGGGCCCCACCTGGTCTGGGACGGTCGAGGTCCCTGAAGGACGCTGTGAGGACGCTGGGTAGCTCCGCGTGAGAATCCCACCAGGGCCCGGAGTCAGACTTTGTCAGAACACAACGCTTTCAGGGGCCAAGCCCACAGCTGGTCACTCTCATGGACCAGGACTACTACAGCTCAGACCCCTGCCCCGCAGAGAGCAGGATGGACAGGGCGCCCCCGCACCACCGGGAGGGTGGAGCCGACTGCAGCAGAAATGGATTCAAGGCCAAAGCCGGAGCGGTCTCTCCTGCTCAAGGCCTGCTCTCCAGGGAGGGTCCCCGGGTCGAACGGTGACCAGAAGCTGAGAGGCCAGCCGAAGATGGGAAAAAGGCCACTGAGGAGAGCTCAGTATCTGTCCCTATTTTTTAAAGAGCTTACAGCAAAAAGGAACTACGTGCTCCTCTCCCATGAGCTAAAGGAGAGTTGTAACTGGACGTCACGCTGGCCCACCATTTATTCCTGGAACATCTTCCCACCCTGCCCCTCGGAAGCGGCTCCCGGCTGTGTCCACAGTGCACGCCCTCTACGCGCCCCCTCAAGGGCACCTGGGAGCCTGGTCCACTCCCACAGCAAAAGGGCCCTCTTTCAGACAGAGATAGATGTGCGGTTACCGCGTGATCGTCGCTCAGTGTCGTCTTGGACAGGAAGTAAAGGGGGTGGTTCAGGGCCTGTGGACACATACACCACCAGGAGCACAAGGGGTCAGAGACAGATACATCGGACTTTATCACGATTCAAACTTCTGTGCCCCCAAGGACTCCATGGAGAAGGCTGTGGTGACCCACAGAGGGGGAGTGTGCTTGCAAGTTGCATCTCGTACAAGAGACGCGCATCCAGCACCTAGACAGGCCTCTTGCACCTCAGTGATAAAAACAGGGGGGAAAAACTCAATTAAAAGACGAGCAAAAGATTTGAATAGACATTTTCCCAAAGACGATATACACAGGGTGACGATGAACACGGAAACATAGTCAGTGCCAGGAGTCATCAGAACAAAAGCAAATCAAAACCACAAAGGAGACACCACTTTACTTCACGCCGGGCAGGACAGCTGTCGTCGAGAAGACACACCATGAGTGACGTGTCGGCGGAGACGTGGAGAAACGGGAACTCTCATAAATGTTACACGGGACTATAAAGTCACGCAGGCGTGTTGGAAAACAGGGTGGCAATTCCGCAAAAAGTTAGACTCAGAATTACTACATGACCGGCGCCGCGACTCCACTCCCAGGGCTGTACCCAGGAGACCCTTGAACTCACCTGCCTCAAAACTCACACGCAAACATTCACAGGATCATGGCTCACGAGAGCCAAAATGTGGTAGCAACCAAAATATCCCTGAATTAATGAATACATAAACAAAGCGTGGTCTGTCCACACACACTGGAATATTTATTCAGTCGTAAAGAAGAGTGAGGCGTGACACATGCTACAACACGGAGGAAGCCTGACAACATCACGCTAAGTGGAAGAAGCCAGCCACGAAAACCACATATTGTACCATCGCCCTTATATGAAGTATCCAGCACAGGTGAAGCCCTAGAGACAGAAGTTAGATCAGTGGTTGCCAGGCGCTGGGGCCAAGGGAGAGAAGGGGCGACCTCTAAGGGGCAAAGGGCTTCTTTTCAGAATGATGAAATGTCCTAAATTTGGGTAATGGAGATCGTGGCATAACTGTACCAAAAATCACTGAATTACATACACTCCAGACGGTGAATTTCATGGCTTGTGAATTATATCTCAATTAAAACAAACTCTTTGGCGGTGATTACAAAATCACAGTAAAACTTAACCTAGAGAAGGGTGTGTCCACCAGTTTAGCAGATCCCAAGAAGGTGACAGGTGACACTGTACCAGTGGGGACGCGGCACCGACCATGGATGGGAGGGAGAGGAGACATGGAGGCCAGTCAGGATGCTGCTGGCTTCCCGGGCTCGTGGCCCGGTCCTCACTGAGCCAGGCCCGGGCCTTTAACGGCAAAGGAAGCTCCTGCTACCTTCCGCCCTGCTAACGGAAGCCACCTGAGCTCAGAGAAGGTGAACGCATCCTCCCGCGTCCTCTAAAGGCCCAGGCACCGAGGGTCCTCTGACGCATCAGGTCTGCCCACAGCGCGCCTGGAGGTCTGGGAGTCCCGATGACTTCCACAGCTCTATGACCTTGGGCCCGTATTCTAATGGTTTTGGGTCTCGGCCTCCTTCCTCGAAAATAAAACATCGGAGGAGCTGCTTTCCAAGATCCCTCTGGCTCTCGAACGCCAGCATTCTGTAACAAAATTCCCAGAGCAGGTGACACTTGTTCTGTTTACCGAAGTCTCATTTTTCTGAATCTGCCTTTGAGCGTAAATCACATTGCGTTGTTTCTGTCACATTGTTTCCATCACATTCCTGTTCCGACTCCAACGGGGCAGGCGGTTTCTGCGGCCCAGTCCTGTACCTCGTAGATCGGATTCAAATAATAGCGGTGCCGGCAGAAGGAGCTGGTCTTCGCTGTCTTAATTCCTCCCCCAACCCCCTCACCCGCTGGGAGCCCTCCTGGAAACGGAAAAAAAAAACACACAATAGATTTATAATATGAGCAAAACAAAGGAGTCAGGAATGAACAGCTTTGGAAAATAAGTAGGTCAAGACACAGTCAATTTCCAAATTTAAAATTATGTTTGCAAAACATCCCCTTAATACAGGAGCCTGCTTCAGCCCCGTGGGGCAAAGCGTGTCAAGTTTAAAGTTCCTGAGTGGCTGCTTTATCAGGTAGCCTGAAGTTTACCCTGGAGGTTAAGCAATAAAATGAAAACAAAAATAATTTAACAGTTTTGCAGTTAGTTTAACCCGGCAACAGCTCCTTCATTGACTTTCACCTTCCTGGAGCTAGCCTTGCTCGTAAAGCTACAAGATGCATTTCAAAGCTATGAATTTGCTAAATAGAACTTCATTTCCTCTTCTTATTAGAGGTAATTAAATTTATTAGACGTCAGTAAAAGCCTTGTAAACAGAAAATATGAACGCTTATAAAAGTCTGCCTTCTCCTTTCAGCCTAATAATTAAGATGCAAGGAGAAAGTCGCTAATAACAGCTCATAATTTATGAGGTGTCATTCAACCTCGAATCCGAGACATATTGCGCGGGTATTAAACATTGAAATGAAAATAATACCCACTGAACCACATTATTTATTAAACACATAACCACTCAGAGAAATAAACACATCACACAGAGAACCTGATATTTCTGATGGAAACAGTATATACATCATCTCCTGCTTGGGAATATATTACCCATCAAGTCAAATTCCTAAATCAAAGTCACAACTTGTTTAAATGCAAACTGCCCGTGGCAGCACGGCAAGCCCCAGGTTCCCGCCCGACATCCACCTTGATGTCAGGTTTTCAAAGACTGAGTCGCTGTGAAGGGTTTTCAATATTATTCTTTTTAGCGTGCTCAAAAGGGAAGAAATCCCCCAGCAAGCATCCGAAAAAGAGAAGCGGGAGAGGAGACAAGGAAAGGATTCCAGCCAGAAGAGCAAGAATCATAAATTAATGAAAACGAATCCCTCCCTGCCGCTGCCCCGGCGCAGATGAGCTGGAAGCAGTCGCAGGCTCCACGCCCACACCCCACCAACAGGATCTGACTCCGAGGGAATCCTCCCCGATTGCTGGTTAGGAATGCACTTTACGTCTTTATCAACAGTCCGGTGGAATCCTGTGCTCGGAGTGCTTCAGCGTGAATGGGGGTAGAGACTATGGATGCAATGTTTCGTCGACTCACAGATGACCTTGTTTCTAAGCCACACCGCTATTTTATGCATCGCAGAGAGAGAGAGAGAGAGAGAGAGAGAGAGAGAGAGAGAGAGAGAGGGAGAGAGAAATAAAGCATTGCCAGTTAAACCAGGACAGGCTGTCATTGAAAGGTGGCCCCTGATGTCGTCAGACGTTTAAACTGGGGGGCGGGGGAGGCATCTTAGAACCCGCACAATACATCCCTTAAAACCAGGTGAGTTTGAGATGAACATCAGCCCTAAAACTGTTCTCTTGGTTATACGGCGTGAATTCTCTCTCAGTAAAGCTGTTATCAAAAACGTTATTTGGGACTTAATGTGAAAAGTCCTAATACTGTGCTATGAAGGTAGTTCAAGAAAGGCCTTGTTTTGAAGGTTTTTTTATTTAAAAATTTTTACTTATTTTTAGAGAGAGGGGAAGGGAGGGAGAAAAACACCAATGTGTGGTTGCCTCTCTCACGCCCTCTACTGGCAACCTGACCTGCAACCCAGGCATGTGCCCTGACTGGGAATCGAACCGGGGACCCTTTGGTTTGGAGGCCGGTGCCCAATCCACTGAGCCACACCAGCCAGGGCTCATCTTGAAGGCTTTGCAGGAGACTGTTGAGGAAGGACCTACAGAAGGCGAATGCGTGGACCTGAAGGAGATGTGCATCTGGGAGAAGGGCGCTCGGCAGAGCAAGAGCAGAGCCCTGAGGTGGGTGCGTCCGTCGGGCAGGGAGGCCCAAGTGTGTGTGTGGTGCAGTGAGCGGTGCTGGGGGAGGGAGGGAGATGGGGAGAGTCACAGGCGAAGAGCCCGGAGAGGTGGCAGCAAAAATAAGTTTTTTTCAAAAAAAAATGTATCCTCTCATTTTCTATGAAGTTAAACAACAATTTTTAAAGAATATTTAGAATATTGTTTACAAAAACTTGGGAGTTAGCATCCCCGCCATCTTCGCAGTGGGTGCTACCCAAGGCCCCCTGCTCGCGCAGGCTGAGAGCGGTTCTAGCTCTGGTCCCCTCAGAGGCACCGTGGTCATTGGGCTGCCTCCAGGCGACAGGGGCACAGGCTGCCTCCAGACCCCCTGAAGGTTGCTTATGGTTTGGGACTGTCACAAGTAAAGCTGCAGCAAACATTTGTGTATAGGTTTTGTGCGAATCTAGGGTTCGTTTTTTCGGGGACCAGTGGTCAGGGGTGCCGTTGCTGGGTCATGCGGTCACTGCACATTCAGTTTTACAAGAAACTGCCAAACGGTCTTCCGGAGTGGCCAGACCAGGTGACGTCCCCCCAGCAGCGTCCTGGCCGGCATGTGGTGTCACCACTGCTGTAAAGAGCGCCGCCGTTCTCACAGGTGCGCGCGGTGGAGCTCACCTGCATTTCCCCCACGGCTGATGAGGTTGACCGTGGGTTCACGGGTTTACTGGCCACCTGCGTGTCCTCTCTGGGCGGTGTCTCCTGAGGCGCCGGGACGGGCTGTGGTTTTCCAGCCGAGCACCCGGGGAGGGCCCGGGCTGGCGTTTCGAAGCTCTGTGGTAACTTCCCAGACGAGGAAGGAGACACTCTTGTCCCCCATCTCCCCACGCTGTGGGCTGTGCCCCCACTGCACACAATTTGGGATGGAATCCTTGTGCTGTCTCACCTGTGTGTGTGTGTGTGTGTGTGTGCTGAGCACCTGTAATTGAATTCTTGAGTCAGGTGTTTGTGATGAGATCGTGACCTCAGGTCAGTGGAATCTGAAATTGGCCTTTCCCACCCAAGCCTGGGCCTCAAGCCCGTGTCCACCACGCGTGTCCGGTCTGCCCTCAACCCCCAGGGCAAGGCCGTTTGCCCTTTGCTCTCGTCAGCTGTGCTGCGCCTGCATCTCTACAGTGAAAGCTATGCAGCTTGGCAGGGCCCTGACCCCACACAGAAGGCCTTGCCCGTTCCTTTCTGGGGGTGCTCCCTCTGTCCCCTTCACTCCCAGATAGACCAAGACCACCTTAGGCCCCAAACACCAGCTCAGATGCTTGGCTGTCGTGTCAGCACGTCCTGGATCCGATGGCCCTTTGGGACACTCACTCTGCTGGCCGAAGTCTCCCCAGCCCCAGCCATTCTCAGCTCTGTCCCCTGCCTGCTGCTGAGTTCCACCACGCGCATGGCCAGCTCACCCGGGCTACTGCACCGGAGCCACGAGAGAAGTCAGGACAGGGCGCGAAACTGCATGTGGCTGAAACCAAGGTGAGGAGCCAGTTTCGGGAGAGGAGGCTGGAGAGAGAGGCTGGGGGTGGGTTTCAAAGGGCCTTGTAAGGGGGATGGGGGGCCAGATCTTGGGGCAGGGGATGGTGTTGAAAGATTTCCCTTCCAGCGAACAGCCAGCCAACAACTGTTTATTGAGCGCCTACTATGTGTCAGACAAAAGTTAGCTGGATGGGTTGCTAATAAATACTAAGTAATGCGGGGGCGATGAAATGTTGTTCTGAGGATCCAGGAGCATAACGAAGTGGAAGTGAGGGTTTGATCCTGAGAACTCTGGCCTCTTGTCGTTTATCGCCCGAGACGGCGGCCAGATCTGGCAAGTAAACCGGGTTTCCCAAACAGTCTGCTGACAGAGCAGATGAAAACGACCTACACAGAGGGACTCACAAGTGACTCAAGGATTCAGGTGGCCGGAGAGGCCCACGGCCCCACGGAGGTGAGGAACTCGGAACTCAGAACGGCACATCCCGCCGGACGGGGCGGAGACGAAATCAGAGGACGACGAGGCTCACTCACTGTGCAGCGCCGTCTCAGTGATCACACCTGAACGGAAATGCGCGGTTTGGAACTCCTTCCCAGACACCGTCGGAGCCAGAGGCCCGAGGGCGATGCATCCACCACAGAATCAGCAGCAGCCGGGGCTCCTGGCCCTTTATAGGGATACACTAGTCACCCCTGCAGATGAGAAAGCACAGACCCCTCTGGAAAACCGGAAACGGAGACCCGCAGACCAGGTCACACTGTCTCCCCTAACCAGACGTTAGAATAACCTCAGCGTGGTTACCGGAGCAGAAAGGCTCGGGAATGTTCGGGAAAGCGGCTACGCCTGCCTGTTCGGCAGTTCTGCAGGGAGGGTCGGGCTGTGGCTCCCTGCCCTGGGGACCTGCCCTCTGTGGGGACAGGACCCCTGAACCTGAAAGCTCGGGGGGCGGCTCTCCACCCGCTCGGGGTGGCTGCCCCCGGCCCCCTCGCTGCACCACTTGGGCTTCTTTCACGCAGGAAGAGCCTTGGCTTTTGCTCTGGGTTCCATGTCGCCCATCACAGTGCTGCCTTTGAATGCTTCCCCCCACATCGCTGTGTAGAGCGTGGTCTTGGCGGGAGTGTTTTGGCTGGGACGCCTTCGCAGCATCATCTTCATCCCTGATATGAGTGGAGAGGTAACCGAGTACCAGACACGATGGTGCTCGGTTAACAGGCAAAATCACCGGTGCCGCGGCAGTCCTCTGAGCCAGGCTGGGGGCCAGAAAATCTCCTTGGGGAAGAGCCCCGCAGTAAACTAGTTTAGGTCCTGTGGGTCCCGTGTTCTCGGCCACAACCACTCAGCTCTGTGAAGGCAACCATGGATTCATATGTGAACGAGTGGGTATGGCCGTGTGCCAATAAAACTTTATTTTACAGAAACAAGTGGCGGGCCAGATAGGATGGCGGGCTATAATTTGCTGACTCCCGTTCTCGATGTTCCTATTGTGACTTTCGCTTGGCAAGCCAGTCTTTGCGACGATGAATCTTGGCTTCTGGGGTTTCAAGCTCCTGCACCGTTAGTTCCCGAGGCTTGCCTGGGCAGTTCAACGGTCACAGACTTGTTGGGGACCTTCGTGGCCCACGGAGAAAAGAGTTAATGACACACGTACTGTCTTCTAGACTAACACGATTCCTCCTTTGTGGGCCGGAATTGGAGGGGTAAGCCATTCTTACCAGAATTCTTACCATCTTTCCCTTCCACATACCTTAGGTTTGTTTGGGAAGTGGGTTCCAGAATGTCCGTGTTCTCCCCAAACCTCGATATACACCAGCAACTTGAATTCCAACTTCCTGAATTGCCCCATCGGCAGTATGGGTACAACACAGGGAAACCTTCCCTTTGGGATACGTGGCATTACTCCTCCGGCCAAACTGCTGTCTTGGCCTCAAGCTTTGTACTAAAACGGGCCAAAGGGCTGACAGCCGGAGCCTTGGTTAGGAGCAGGACTCAGAGGGCAGGGACCCGGGGTCCCTGGGGCAGAGTGCAGTATTGAGGAAGGACTCAGGGAGCGTTGGTTAGAAACATCCACTCTGGCTAAGGCAGAAGGGTCAGCGCTACCAGGAGTTGGAAACACGGCCGCCAAAGGCCGGCCTGGGGCCTCGGATAACTTCCCCGCCTCCGACTCGGCCACGGTGCCCGACTGGGCCGCGCCGCGGCTGCGCTGTGCTGGGCTCGGAGGTTTGCAGGCCCAAGGCTGTCAAACTCACTTCGCCTGTGGCCTCAGCTGGGGCTTCGTGCTTTCAGAAAAATTTCCCCACCGCCTTTCACGGGAGGTCCGTGGCTGGGGTGCCTCTCCCGCGCGGCACGCACAGCTCACTTCGCGGGCACGGAGAAACGAGAGAAAGCACGGGGGGGGCGGGGAGGGGAATAACAACCCGCTCCAGCCTAAACTTTGGGAAATCGACCAGGGTCTGCATCTCTTTAAAAACCGTACACAGACCTTTCTGGTCGAAGTGAAACCACGCTTCTCACAGAGCAGCTGGAGACAGCAAATGAAGCCTCAGTCATACACAGTTAGTTTCAAACTTATGTTCCTGCTTGCAGGGAGAAATCAATGTACAGTATATTAAAAACAATCACCGCGGCCCTTGAATGATCCAATAGTTTAGCTTTGAATGCATTCAGGCTAATGGGGGCTTTAATGGCTTCTGACAGATCATTCTATTGATCAAGAGACGTGTATGAAATGCGCTGCCTACTAAACTCTGTTTTGATTTTGAGGAAAGAAAACTTAGCGTCCGCGATAAACAGGCCTTGATTGTTCTGCGCTCCCCGAGAGCCCTCTCGGCCCGACCCCGGCCGGCAGCCGCCGAGGGGAGGACAATGAGAATCCTGTGTACCTGGCCCGCTTCTCTCCTGACTCCAATCAAGGCGTAATCAGCTGGGAACTTCTGTCTGAACACTGGGAGGCCGGAGGGTAGGGGGGTGGGGCTGGGGGGCAGTGGCCGGAGGTCCAGCGTTCTGTGTCGGAGGAGGCCCGGCAGGAGCTGTGGCCGCTCCGGGGTGGGTGAGTTGGCTGTGTTGGGTCCCACGTGAAAGACCGGATTCCCCACCCGCAAGGACAAAGAGGGCCCTCGGGTGGGGACAGCAGTTTGGCAGAGAAACAATTGAAGGCATGCCCCCTTCACCCCAGCGTCCTGCGGCCCCGAGTTTACTTTAGCGAACGCTGAGCACCCCTCCACTCGGGTCTGCTGTGTTTCGCGGGCGCGTGGGGTCGGCCAAACAGGTCGTAGCATTGGTCTTTGAGACTGCTCTTGTGCAAGAGGGGTCTGCGCCCCCCCATCTGCAGCTGCGCCCGGCGGCCTCGACAGTGAGCCGTGTGCCGCTCCCCCGTCGGACCGGCCTGGCCTGCTGCGAAGCAGTGGACACGGCGGGTCGCCAAGCCTCCCGCCACCCGCCCACGTCACACTGATTCACGAAACAAATCCCCTCCTCCCTGGGGTGTGCACAGAGCTTTCTAGCGCACAAAAGCCCTCCCAAATGGGGTCTCCACCCGGGAGACTGGGGGCTGCACAGCGTGGGGGAGTGTCCCCCGGGACGCAGGGTCTCCTCCAGCATGCAACCCCCCTTGTCTCCGAAGCCGGGAAGGGCAAGCGGGGTACCTTTCACATGGGCACCACTAGGGTGGTCTTCACCTCATCTGCAACGCCTTGCAAGACAGCAGAGGCACTTCCTGTGGGCAGTCACCAACCAATCAGGGCTCTGAGCACCCAGGGGCCGGAGCCACGGTCCCATGAAACGGCCTTGACCTCCTTGTCCCCGTCTGGGGGGGCCGGTGGGTCCTCAGCCAGCTCGTCCCATGGTCCCACCTCTCAGCCGGAAGCCCCTGCACTTACCAGATTAAAAACAACGGCCGGCCAGCCGGGCCCCGGGCCCCGAAGCGCTCATTTGTATTGGTGCCAGGTTCAGGCAGCGGCTTTTGTAAAATTGATGAATTTTGTCTAAAGGCAAGTGCAGACAGGCAAACAGATCTGTATCTGCTGTTATCCATTTAGGCTGACACACATGGGCAGGGGAACTATTTTACCTCGATTCTCGCAGGGCTGATGGAGAGCAAACGCAAGCGCAGTCGCGAACCCCGCCATCGGGACAGGATCCCCGGCCCCTCGCGCGCGGGAAGTTAATTAATGCTTCCCTCCCCGGGAAGCGCACCGACCCCGGCGCTCAGACGCTCACGGTCCATCCACCATCGTCGTCCCCAGATCATCCATTAGACGGCGACGGCGAGGATTTTTTCAGCAAATCTCACATTGCAGCGGGTGACCCCATCCTGCCACCGCCATGCGGCTGCTGCAGAATCGTGTTTCGTCGTATCTCGTTTATAAGAAGGCCCACGCCGCCCGCGCAGGAAAAAGAGGAAGCTGTGAGGAGCACACGGGACGGTGCGGGTGGTGACGTGTTCTTCTGCTCCTTCCTACGAGACGGGATGTGAACACGCATGATCGCGGGGACCGAGAGTCCGGAGGGCCGGGCGTTGCATCACCCCTCCCCCCCGACCGCTACATCCTCCCTACGCGCCGAGCCCAGAGCGCGCAGGGGATCTGCCCCAGTCGCAGAGCCGCGGCGGTCGTCCCGGGACTTGGGCGTATCCATCCGCAGCGCTCGCGCGGAAGCCCTGTGCGCGCACCAGGCGCTGCTGGAGGCTTGTTCTACGCGTCTTAGCACCCGCCCAGGTGACGGGCCCGTGACGGTCATCCCCATGCGGCAGACAAGGAAGCAAAGCGCTGAGAGCCTCAGGAGCCTTAGCGTCGTCACCAGGCTCTGCAGCCAGGAAGCCTCTACCGCCCCCCGAGCATCGGAAGACTCGGAACTCGGATCGAGAGCAGCAGCAGCAGCAGCAGAGACGGCGGAGAGGGGCGCAGAGGGGCCTGGTCTTCCGCTGGGGAGGGGCGGTCTGGGCACAGTGGCTGCAAGCACATCTTGCCTCGAGCAGGCACTGGGGCTGTCGTGTGAGAAGCGGCCTCTGGACTGAAGGGCAGTGGGGTACTCACGCTTGCCCTTGTTAATGAGAGAGAAATGAGAAACGGACCTTTCGGGCGGGGGGGGGGGGGCTTTCCGGGAGTCCCCAGCCAGCCTGGGGATCTGTGTGGGTGTCTCAGGTGAGCGAGAGCCAGGTGCACCCCTCTTCTGGAAAGCAGCACGGACACCTGCCTCCCACAGACAGCAGTGGCCGCAGGTGGCCCGGCCGGCCTGCAGGAAGCCATTACCGGCGGCCTCCCCTGCCTCTGCCCCTCCCCACCCGGCCCCCCAAGGCCGCCGGCCCCCCCTGCAACGCAGTCATCACAGCACCCCCGGGCCGCCCCCTTCCCCTGTATGGCTGTCAAATCGATTTCGCCACCGCCGATACCCAGGGCTCCCAGTGAAACATAATTAAAAACACCACTTAATCACCACGGAACTAGGGCAAACCGGGTAAGCGGCCTCGCCACTTCGGCGCATTTCAATCCGCACGGCTCCTGTCCTCCTCAATCTGTTTCGGGAATTGCCTTTTCACATAAGAATCCTGCCTCCCCTGCGCCTGCCTCTGACAGATCTCCAAAATAAACAGTATTTAGCGTGGCAGGGGTCCGCATGTATGCCATTTGCCCGGTGGCGAAATCAGCCCTAACTAGAGCAGGCAAACAACAACAACAAAACGAGTTGCATTCGAAAATACCGCCCCTGGGAACACCTGCAAAGCCTTCTCCCGAACGTGAGGGACTTGTCTGCAAGGACCCGTGCAGCTGCATTGCTGGCACCCCTCGATTCCGTGAGCGGTGGGGTTAGAGGCTTTTGCTAGAACTGTGTCCCGAGCGATGCCGTGACCGGGTACTCTTCCGTCCAGCGAAGTCCTCCGGGCGGGCGGCCGCAGAAAAACCCGGGGTGGGTGCGGCAGCCCGCAGGGCCCCGTGCCTGTTCCAAGACCTCACTCCAGAACCGGGGACATGCTGTGCATTCGGACCGAGCCGCCGGCCGTCAGGGAGCCCTGGGAACCCAGCCGCGGCCGGAACAATCCCCCGAACGCGTGAGGACGTCCTCGCGGCGGCCGCGCCCCTCCCTGCAGGCAGCCCTCCGCGCTTCTCTGGTGGGTGTCGGAATCAGGTCCACGTGCTGCTCCGCCCTCCGCCCCACTGGCCTCCCGCCCCCCCCGTGCTCCTGGGTTTTTGCTTCAGACACAGCGGTCTTTCCTCCTCCCCGAGCAGCCCACCCCGAGTGCTTTCCTGCCTCGGGTCTTTGTCCCTGCTGTTCCCGTCCCTGGACAGCTCCTTCTGTCACCCCCTTTCCCTGACCTTCTAGCCCAAACCACCCTCGGTCAGCCCCCGGCTACGCTCCACCCTCCCGCCCAAGGGGGTGGTCCCCTCCCTGGCGCTTTCAGCATCTCGTGTATTTGCTGGCCCAGCGTCTGTCTCCCCGCTGCAGGGTCAGCTCCCCGCCTGGTGTGCCCAGCACCTGGCATGGGGCTGGCACGGAGGAGCCCCCGGGAGGCAGGCACCTGTCCCTGGGTGCCCAGGGCTCGCGCACTGCTGGGCTGTGGAAGGGCGGAAGGGAGCGCTGTCTTCGGGTCGCTTTCTTAAGACGGCTGGGGTGGGGGGGAGTGGGAGAGGAAGGAGGCAGGGGCCAGGGCTCGAGGGGCCGAGGCCACACCCCGTGCCCACACTCCGAGGAACGTCCTTCCCCGGCTCACAGGGGAGAAAGGGCCCGTCCTTGGCCCCGCAGGCACTGAGCCGACTGCTGGGACCCCCATGAGCCCCTCACAGTCGCCTCTCGCCTCTCCTCCTCCCCCCAGAAACCTCCTGGGGGGGGGCACGCGCAACCCTCAGGCACGCGGAGCCCGTGCTCACTGAAAGCCACCATTCCTTCCGAGGACACGTGACCCCCCTTTCGGCTTCACTGCAGGTCGAGGTCTCTCCAGCGCCTGCTGTCCGCCACCTGGCCCCTCCTCCCCGGGGACTTTGGGAACCACCCCCCCTTGGGCCCCACCCGGGCCAAGGAAGAAGCCCCACCCACGGGTGGGCAAGGGGAAAACCGCAGAACCTCTCTTGGTCTCTTCTCTCGTCCCGCTCATATTTTTGTTGTTTACGGGTGTTTTGGGACGTACAAGGCACCTCGGTATGAGCAGCCCGCGAACACAGCGCCACAGACACACACGTGGATCGGGGTGAGCACTACACAGCGTCGTTTATTTCTACTACAAGGGGCACAAGCGAGGCGTGGAGAGGGCGGACAGGAAGGGGGGACAGGCCAGGTTTACAACAGACGACACCCAGGAGCCACAGGGCCGCGGAGCGGTCACACCCCACCCGAGAGAGAAAGACACCGCGCTGTCTGCCGAGCCGTGAGCTGCCAGATCTCCTGAGTCTTAAAGAGGCAGCACACGTTTTCATGTCACAAGGCCTCTCCCAACTTCTCACACACTGGCCCTTGTGAAATGCGACAACGAACGAACAGGGTGGGAGCTAAATAAGACACGAGGCCGGGCGGCCCGCAGGCTGTGACCTGTCTGTGCCGGGCAACGCCTCGCCTGTGCGGTGCCGTTGAACCTACGAACCCTGAGAGGCAGGGCCTCCCCTCCTGCACTGGGGGGACACGGAGGCTCGAGAGCACGCCCGGTCTCAGACGAGGAGGCCTGGCCGCCTCGCGCGTGTCGGGACCTTTCTGTGGCGTGACCTCCCCATGGGCAAACACGTGCCTTGAACCAGCGAGGTTCCGGCGACGGGAGAGAGCTTGGTCCTCAGCGGGCCTCAGCGGGCAGAAATGCCCTTGGCCTTCCCGCTCCGGCACACGGTTCCGGGGGCAGGCCACGCGCTGGGGGAGGGGCACGCTGTTCTCACGGTCTCCAGGGGCACAGAGGCGGGAGACACATCCTGGCATCCCCAGACCCAACCGGTGCGAGGACTGGGGAGGGTTGGGGAGGGGCACACAGGTCCCCATCAGGCCAGCGTCCTGACGGTCACTCGCATGTTTATTGGATGTTGAACCACCTG
This sequence comes from Phyllostomus hastatus, assembly GCF_019186645.2. Classification (NCBI taxonomy): domain Eukaryota; kingdom Metazoa; phylum Chordata; class Mammalia; order Chiroptera; family Phyllostomidae; genus Phyllostomus; species Phyllostomus hastatus. The sequence goes on from NW_025334024.1 coordinate 26,402,910, forward strand.
TCGGAAGCTGTTCACGTAAGTCTGTCCCTAGACAATTTCACTGAGGCTTCGCCTCGGGAGCCGGTGCCTTCAGCACCCCCATTCTCCAGACGAGGAAACTGAGGCACAGTAGCGTGCCAAAGGTCACAAAGCTCATGGGGGATTTGGGTGGGGGCCCAGGTTTCAGCCTCTGCTCTGCGTCTCTCTCCGTTGCTCCAGGGTCACGGGGGGGCGGGGGGGGGGCGGCGGGCACCAGCGTTCTTCGAGCCTCAGTCCCACCTGTCATTGATTATAGGCAAACAGGGCGCTGGCCGCACCCGCGAGGCAGTGTAAACAGGGCCACGTCTCTGTCCTTGCATTGGGGCACCTTCCTAAAGGGAGGACGCCCGCGGTGTTTTACCGTTCAACGCACCTCCGTTCCGGCGCACCAAGTACGGAATGCCCGCCCTGGGCTTCCGTTTAGGTCTTTCTTGGAGAAAGGAAGGGGGCTACTCTTCAAGGAGGGAGACGTTTGTCTTTTTTACTTACTCGGCCAGTGAGGACCGCAGCTACAGGGAGCGGGGACAGAGAGTGCCCTGCCCGGACATTTGCGGCGGGGTGTCGCCTGTGAGGACGGCCCGTGGCGACAGAGACGGTCTGCACCTGTGCCGTCCGGCGCGGGAGCCAGCAGCCGCACGGGGCCGTCCGGCACCGGAAATGCAGCTAGTGCCCCCGAGGGGCTGAACTTTTAATGACCGTTAAAGCTGAACTTAAATGGGGGAAGCCACGTGCGGCCGGCAGCTGCCGCATGGGGCGCGTCGCCTCTGTGTCGGAGTCCCGGGTCCCCCAGGGGACCTTAGGGCCATCTGCTCTTGAGCCTCTGTGAAGGCTTCGGAAGGGAGAACGTAGGTTAGGCGTTGTCACAGGCTGGGTTCCCCCCTGTCACCGACCTTGGCCTTGGGAGCGGAACGGCTCACGATAAAAATTACTCCAAGTGGGGAATGCGTGGGGGGAACAAACTGGGTTTGATACCAAGTCGGACTACAACGCTGTGCCGTTCTCACACGGCGTCGGGGCGACACTCATGGGCAGCCACCCCAGCCGGGGCTGCACCCTCCAGAGGCGGCCTCTCCCGCCCCACCCCGCCCCCGCCCCCGGCCCCCCGCCCCGGACGGCGATGGTGGAGAGGAGCCGGAAGCTCCCCTCTGGTCCTCCACCTAGGCCTTGCGCTCCTTCTCGGGCTTCGCTTCCAGAAGCAGGCCCCTGAGCTCCGCGACGAGGTCCGTGAGGTCGAACGGCAGGGGCATCGCAGGGTCGTCCTGCTCCCAGTATGGCCGGCACTCGGGCCTCTGGTCCGCGGGCAGGGTCCGAGCCGTGCGGCACTGGCACCTAGAAGAGTAAGAACAGGCAATTCTTACGTCCGCGGGCAGGCGGGGGGAGGGGGGATTCCCAGAAGACCGGAACCCACGGGCAGCTGGAGGCGACAGGCCCAAGGGCTCCAAGGACAATCCTTCGTGGCGGTGGTGGGCGTGGGCAGGAGCGACCTTGAAAACGCCTTGGAGGTGGGTGTTTGCAAGAAGGAAGAGTTGCTCTTTTACGCTGCTGGCACTTCTTTGGGTATTTTTTTTCCCCCTCCCCAATCCCCACACTTTGCGGTATCTCTACATGGCTCCGGAGAAGCCAGTCAGCAGGGAAAATTCGGTTACCCTGCCTTCAAAACGGTGCATTATATTTTCATTACGTCGACTGTTATTTAAAGTGTGTGATTAAGCCATTATCAGATTTAAATGTTTGTGGGATTTCAATGTATTACTAGATTACCGGGAAAGATTAAATTAAATTTACCGTATTAAAACGTCCGAGGACAGATCAAACAATATTACAGGCCAGGATTGACTCTCGAGATCCCGGAGATTTACAAGTGTCCCAGCTTGCTGAGCTGGGGGGGGCGGGGGGGGGGCGGGGAGGAAAGGCACTCCAAGGAGACGTCGATGTATAAGGATGTATGCAAATAGAGGTTAATAATCATTTCCGCTGATGAATAGGTGGGGAAAACTTCCACAAAATTAAATTAAGAGGCTAGCAAGAGTTGCTCCCTAAGGAAAACACTTAAATCACGGTTTTTATTAAATGGATTATTCATCAATAGTCGAGAAATTAATTATCCTAGGCGACCGCAGCACAGCCTCTTAGGAAAGGGCTGGGGCAGCCCCTCCACACCCCGAGGGGCACCTGGACCGCGTGCTGACAATGGGCTTTAGCTTTATTTACCTGAAAGAGAACGGAGAGGCAGAGAGAAGGAAACAGAAACTTGCAGCAAAGAAGAAACAATAGCGCAACGTGGCGGCAAGGGCACAAGTGGAGAAGAAATGCACAGGCTCCTCGGCTTGCACTGGGCTCACTTCCCGGGAAGCCCCTCCTCGGTTAAAACCACTGTCGGCGAAACCCCATGTCGCCCACCTAACTTGTGGAGCACCCTCGCTCCTGACACGTGCTCCGAACACTCCCACCTGCCTCCAGGAGGGCCGATGGTCTAACATGAAGCCCATCTTACCGTCAAGTGCCGAATAGCTCACGTGCTGATTTTTCAGACCTGTCACTTCTGCACCGTTGCAAAGTCAAAAACAAAACAAAACAAAACAAAACAAAAAACCCGTCCTACGTGGGGGGGGGCTGTCCGCACTCTATCTGGAAGAGTCGCAGGGGTTCTCCCCCACCGCCACCCACCACGCTCTCCAGGCACCATCCCCTCCATCCACTCAGCAGGGGTCCTGCCCGCTGCTGTTTGTCTGCGGGGTGGGACCGGCCGCCAAGAGACCGCAGAATGGAATGCCCCGGCCCCGTTTCCCGGCGTGATGGCAGCCCGGGTCCCTCGCTGAGAGACATCCTCTCCTCTGGGGAATTATTAATGGCGAGGGGACCCCCGCAGGAAAACATACTTCAACTTAACACCTATTTTCTTGCGTGCTTAATTGCCGCACCGGCATCCCCGGCACTCAATCCGCCGTACATTACGCGGCGCGTTCCAATATATCTTCGGCTCCCCGCGTCGGGCCCTGATAATAGCGTCTGTTAACACGCGCTAAGTACTATTAGGTAGCACATCACTTCATAAATAATAAGATTAGCTGACCTCTGGGCCCCGGGAAGAGTAATGTGTTTAAATGTTCTCATTATTTATTTAAAACAAGAATTAAAGCAACAGAAGCTACTTTCGACAATCCTCTTAGCATAAATATTAAACTGCTTGCGCGGATAAGCCCCGCACAGCGCCGGCACGCGGAGGGTGCGCTCGGCAGGATCCTCGTCGGTAGCGGGGGGCGGGGGGGCCTGGAGTGGGTGCTGCCTGCCGCCTGCCACCGTGGGTGGGTCCGAGGGTGCCCCCGCGTGGTTCTGCAGACGGCCTCGGAATCACCCGGAAAGGATGGGGCAGGTTAATTGTTCAAGGGGAGAGGCCGAGGCTCATTACGAAAAACTCTGCCGAGGTTTTTGAACGGCGCTTTCGTCCTTGCCGGGGAATCGGAGAGCGAGTGACGCGCCAGCGGCGAGCCAGCGCAAGTCACTCCAGACTGAGCATCTCCATCTCCGGCGGGCCAGCGGCCCGCGCACTCGTTACCCTGGCCGGACGACTAAAGGGCTGTGATCGGTGCTGGCCCGCCCGGGGTGTCGTGGGACGATCAGAAGGTTTGTCCGCAGAGATGCTTTTTCGCCCGCCAAGCGGGTTTTGCCCCCTCACTCTGAGACAGTGTCGGGGCCATTCATTCCAACGTGCTTTCCAGGCTGGCATGGGCCGTGCGTGGGGGGCGAGCTTCCCAAGCCCAGGGACCGTTCTTGCCGGAGGAGGGACTCCCTGTGTTCTGCCCGTCGCTCTTCTCACTGAAAGGCGGGCTGGTGTGGGAACACCCCCCCCGCCTCTCCGTGCAGGCCCGAGGGGCTGGGAGTTGCGCATGTTGAGGCCTCGCTCTGGGCTAGAGGTGGAGCCCTTTCCTGGGTTTCTGCGGGGCCTCCCTGTAGATCTTTAAAGCTCTTCCTTGAGCGCCCTGGGCTCCTGGCCAGTTTCCAAATACGGGGCCCGGGAGAGGGCTTGCTGTCTGAGGTGACGAGAAAGGACCGTCGCCCCAACCCAAATTATTATATATCGTCTGATTCGACATCCTGCCAGACCATGGAATTGAAAAGGACTGAGAATTCCTACCCTGACTTCCCTGGCTCCCATCAGCCACCCCGCCTCTCTTCCGTCTCCGTTTCCTAAGGCGGGGAAGCCGGGAGATCGAAGGGTAGGGGGTCAGAGGATGCTCTCTGGACACCTGGAGAGCTGCTACCTGGATGCGGGACATCTGGGCAAGTGTCTGACCCTGGGTGAGCCTCCGTTTCCTGTCCGTCAGGTGGGAATGATGATGATGGTGATGACGATGGTGATGATGATAGGACCTTACTAATGGAGTTGTTGTGGTTAAGTGAATTAATTCAGTGATGTGTGGGGAGTGCTCAGAACACTGCCTGGCACATAGTAAGCACTCAGGAATTATGCACCACAATTACTGCTACTATTACTTCTACCGAGTACCAGTGACCATGAGCCACGCCGACGAGACAGCTGCCTGTTGGCCCTGTGACCGCCCCCTCCCTCTGGACGGGTTCATTTTAGGGGACGCACTGGAGATACAGAAGCAGCTCTTCTAAAAAAAAAGCAAAAAAAAAAAAAGCAGCAGCAGCAGCTCTTCTTTCCGGCTTGCACGGACCTGAGCCCGTAGCAGCTACAGTGTAGCTGGATCCCGTCACAAGGCCAGGCACCCTGCGATGATGCCGAGGCGCCTGTGTTCAGGCCGCTACAGCGTTGCAGGGACGGGCTAGGACGCTCAGACTCAGGAGGGCTTCGCGGTTGTTCCTGAAGCCCTGGGAGCGATGCGAGATGCTGTCGTGGGACTTGCTCAGTGGCACTGATAGAAAATAAGGTCGGACTGTTTCTCAGCACATACACTCCGTAGTAGGTCCTGGCAAAATAAAGGGGCCCCACGACTTCTTAGGAAATGTTTTAGAAAACTGAGGGGTGGACATTTGTTGTCTTGTGTCTCTTCCCACCACTCCCGCAGAGAGGACTCTAATTCTCCCGCGAATCCAGCCTTCCCCACGCTGGGTGGTTTGGGTGGGATGGGCCCCGCCTCCAGAGTCAGGGGACGGCCCTGAGTGGTTAATCCTAATTAGTACACGCCCTCCTCCCAGCCACAGGCGCTGGGTTAGGGGAAGGCACAGGACCCAACTGGGGGCCAGGGAGAAGAGCGACAGCCAGAGGCCTGATGTGGAGCCAAGGAAAAAGACTTTCTGACCCCCTGGTCTGTGAACGGTGAGGACGAGCCATCCGGAGCTGTCGTCGTCACGTGGCCCCCCCACAACCCTGGCCTGCGGCCTCGGGGGACGGAGCCGCTGCACCAGGCCGCTAGCGGGGCGCGGGCCTTTCCAGGGTGAGGCGCTGGTGTGGTCAGAGTTAGGTTTTTCTGTCGCCTGCGACCCGGAGTCCTGGCTGACAGACCGGCCGCGCCTCTCCACTCTCAGTGACGTCCCGCCCTCGACACCATCCACGGCAGTGGGGCGGGGCCCTGCCTGCCGGGCGGCTGCTGCGGTCCTCCGCCACACCGCCACCACACCGAGGCGCTGACCGAGGGCAGTGTGTGCAGAGCTCATCGGGGTAGAAAAGCACGGAGCCCTGGCTTGTTTCTGGTTCAAACCACGTCCCTACTGGGGACAGACTTCTATTTGGAAAACAAGGGAGAGGGGGCGTCACCCCTGCTGGCCTTGGCGTGAGCACCAGCGGGTTGTAAAGACTGGAGCTGTGCGACCTTTCTCAGGGGAAGCTGAATCCCCCACCCCCACCCCGGTGTTCCCAAGGACAGCACAGCACTCTGAACCCAGCCGAACAGTCAGACAGTGACGGTCCCTGCTGTCCTCCCCTCCCACTTGGTCCTCTCGTCTCTGTACCTAAGTAAAAAAAAATATTATTTGTAATGCTTTGGGTTGGCAAATGAACTTGAACCGACTCAGGAAACCCTGTGCGTTTCATGAAGGCTTTCAGGAGGGCAAAGGAGAAGAATACGTACTTCGTCCCTCTCCCTCCCAAACTCACGAGATGTCAACCCAAAGAACCCTAGACGCCACCCCCAGACTCGGGCGACTTAGGAATGACCCTCCCTGAATGACCTAGTGAGGTGCCGGGGAGCAACAGACTGGGGTCCTATCAGTGGGCCATGAGCAGACGACAGCCCAGAGGGTCCGCCTTCCCCCCACAGGTGCAGCTCGGGGCGGGGGGGGGGGCGCGGCCGCCCGCCGATTCCCCCCAAGGTGACACTTACATCTGGATGTCCTGGATTACGGCTACATTAGTGGACGCCAGTCGCCGTGCTAAAATTAACCACTTTAGCTAAAGTGTGTGTTAATTATGGGCATGCAAGCAGTCAATAAAAGGTTAATGCAAAAGTCAGAGGAGAAATTTCTCCCCTCATTGCATCATTTCACCGACTAAATGACTAACACCAGACTCTGTGTTTTTAATCAATAGGTTTTACAGTAATGTGCTGGCCATCGATTTTAAGAAAACACACACAGTCTTCCTCCTTGTCGCTAAATTTTGCCACAAATAAAGAAGGACAGGTAATGTTTCCATCACTCTTGATGGAGCAGTAAAGAGAGACTTCAGCAGGAATGATTTCTGCTATAGGTTCAGCGCGGTGCGCGAGCTTTAAAAACGCACAAAAAACTAGACCTCGATGGAGAAATGTTACCAAGCAAAGGCCACTGAGGAGACAAGAAAAATGAACCCCTGAGAGAGAGAGAATTCTTTAATGGGAAAGAAGCGAGCAACTCTTGGTTAAAATAACAATTAGGTGTTGTTCGTTGTTTAAACACCTCAAAGACGCAACACACAGCCCTACCTTACTCAGTTTTAACCCGGGTGGGGGCTGTCTGATGCCCACCTGGAGTGAGGGCGGTCTCCCCCTAGGTCAGCCCTTGGCAGTGGAGGAGGGGGCTGGGCTAGACCCTGGACTTCGCCCGGCTGCCCCTCCCACGGGGCTCCGTCTCTTCCAGGCACTTCCATCTGGGCTAACACGGACCCTGCCCCCGACTACGCAGCTCTTCGTGCCAGGTTTACATATTCAGGAGCCTCCAGACCGTGTCCGGGGAGAGAAAGAAGCAAAACATCGTTTTGGGGTTTGGTTTTGTTTTGTTTCAATTTCCAGAACGATTATTATTACGGCAAATGACTGACAAAACGTCTTCTGACATAATGATCTGTAAGACGTCTACAGAAACAAAAGACACACATTCCCCGTGGAAGACCGTAACCTCTAACACTTCCCACTAAATTCCGGGGGGGATGTTGAGAAAGCCTCCTCAACCCCTTCGTTCCCTGAACTGCTTGTTCCGGGAAGGTAACGCTCCTCTGCTTCACGGCCTACGCCAAGGTAAACCTCAAACGATGCACATCACGGCCCGTGAAACGCGCTGAGCACCACGCCGACGCGCAGCCAGGCCTCGCCACTGGCTGTCCTGGGCGGCGCAGGTCCCGTCTTTAGGGCGCACTGACTGCGCGCGGTGTCTGTCGGCGGGGGGGGGGGGCCCCCGCAGCGCTCACACCGAGAGGGAAAAGGGCCGCACAACCAGAGCCGGGAGCCGCGAGCGCTGACGACCTCAGCAACCGCCCAGCGACGGAAACGCGGGACTCCCCTTCCAGTCGGGGTTTTCCCTGGAACTGTCATTGGCCTTGAGGAGGTGGCCGTCATTCTGTCTCAGCTGACACAGGGGTCCTTGGCGTGTTGGCCGCGGCGGAGCGCACCCCCTCGAACCCGGCCCCGGCCGGTACCGGGGCTGGGGAGGCTCCCCGCGCACAGAAAACGCTGGCGTCTCCGCGGACAGCATCCACGTTCAAGCGCAGACCCCGGTCAGCATGGCAACAGCGGGAGAGGACCGGCAAAGGGCGGACGACCTCCCGGGTGGCCTTGTGTTTGGAGGGGGCATGCGAGCCACACGGGACGGAATGTCCTCCGCTCTTCTCGCTCTCTCTGGGCCCACGGGAGTGGCCGCATCTGCTCCCGCAGAGTGACCCCAGTGCTTACACTGGGCATTTCCCGCCCTGGCCGCTGTGGCTCAGTTGGTCCTCCCGTCCACCGGAAGGTTCCGGGTTCGATCCCTGATCGGGGCACAGGCCTGGGTCGTGGGTTTGCTCCCCGGTCGGGGCGTGCATGAGAGGCAGCCGATCAGTGTTTCTCTCTCATGTCTACATTTCTCCCTCTCCCTCCCTCCCCTCCCCTCCCCTCCCCTCCCTCTAAAATCAACAAGCATGACCTCAGGTGAGGATGGAAAAAAAAAAAAAGATGGGTAACTTTTCACATAACATAGAATCTCAATCCTTGACAGTACTTTAGGGACAATTTCAGGGAATTTCCGTGAGTAATTCTGACTCTCCATGGTGCCTACCTTAAACACTACATTCCAGTCTCCCCTTGGGTGAAGAGGCCGCCCCACTGTGCTGTTTTTTATAGCGTCACTGTGCTCTGCTCCCAGTGGTCTCAGCCAGCGGTGAGGAGAGTATACAGCCTGGCTTATAATCATCTTACCCCGGACACTCTAAATCCTCTGAAAAGAGGAGAGTGAGTGAGTGAATTCATAATGTGTCTTCTGGGACTGTTAGTTACTGTGGACACCGTGGCACATAAACAGCCCCTTGTCGTAGCTATCGCAGGGGTCTCCTTCGACTAAGGCGGCTTCATGCGGTCAGTGTGTCGAATCTGTACGACGCGGCCTGCCCACCCCAGCGCGGCTCCGCACAGCCAGCGCCTCGATGCGTCTCAGCGAGGGGCGCGTCCGCCTGCTCTCTGAAGGGCCGTCGGCCTCTCGCCTCCGCAGCCCATGCGAATGTTCCCAGGTCGGCTAAGTCAGCACACAGCAGAGGGAGGGAAAGCCGCGCTCTGGCCTATGGGTCAGCTGCTGCTGCTGCTGCTTCTTTTTTAATTTCTTGGGTCAATATACCTTTGTAGCAGGCAGTATATTTCAACCATAAGCACTTGAAAAGCCAGACTTGACTTAAGTTCAAGGTGTATAAGAATCTGCTTCTGGGCCTCCCGCTTCCGGGAGGGAGGGAGGAAGGGGGCCTCCTTAGGGGCTTTAGAAGCCAAGGGTCCCCGGAATGCTTTCAGACACCAAGATAATACGGTCACGCCATGTGGGCTACCGGCCATTTTTCACAAAATCGTAGTGCCGTCCCGCCCGATAACCCTGCGTGTCTGGGCCTTGGTTGAGCAATCAGCCCGTTTCAGGAGCACCCACCGGGGTCTGTCCTGCCCGCCTCACCAGGAGGAGAGGGGAGCAGAACAAAGCTCCACTCCTGCCAATGGCTGCGTCCGACACGTGCATTTGGAATTTGAAAGGCATTTCCTATATAAACGATGGTTTTCGCCATTCCCAATCCCGTTCCTCAACACCGACACTACCTACGATGTCTCTGAAATGTAACACTAATGTGCCACAGCGCGCAATAACCATGACCAGCAGAGGTTTTTGCTTTGTGCTGTCCAACGAGGAAGAGCATCTAGAGTTCCCCGCTGGGATTCCAAGAAGACGGTTCCTTCGGTGAGGCTTTCCCGTCCTGCTGGTCACCGCGAAGAGCTCCCCTGGTCTGTGCCAAAGCGGGGAAGGCCCTGGGGGGAGGGGTCAAGGTGCCCGCACGGGGCCTCCAGGTCGTCGGGAGATGAAGAGACAGGGGTCAGAAGAGCCCCTTGCTGATAAAGAAGTTGGGGACACTTTTTGGTCTTGGAGTTCCTCAAAGGCATAGCCACTCTTTCCTCCCAGGCCCGAGGGACTGCCGGCCGACTTTCCTTCTACTGCGGATGCCCGCTGCCCGCTGCCCACTGCAGGGCCTTCGTCCTCGGCCCGCGTGACTGCACCGTGTCACCCGCCATCTCTGCCCCGCCCCCCAACGCCGCCCTTGTGAGTTTTTCATGCTTCTATTGACACGGGAGATGCTGTAACGGCGTTCTATTTCAGGCAATGATGCCCGCTCTCAGACTGGAGGACTGGGAACAGTGCTAATAAACACATCCAATATAGCCAGGAGGAACTACTGAGCGCCAGGCACTGTGCACAGCGTCTGTTTAAATGTCTGTCCTTGGAATGCAGGCCGAGGCCCAGAAGATGAACTAACTCGTCCGAGAGTTCACGGCTACCCAGGGGATATATAGTCAGGGTCTGGCGAAATTCTCAGACTCCAAATCTCCAGTGCTTCATGCTTTTCCACACTGCAGACCTCAAAACAATCAGGTTGGGTCCCCGTTTAAAAAGACCCTTTTTTGAAGGCACCTGGCTCGGAGCCAGCCTCTCCCGAGGGGCGTCCCGTCGGCCTGCAGGGTCACAAGCTGCTCTTCAGATCAGGCCGGGTCCTGGGCACGCGGCCACAAAGGGCCTCGGAGAGGCTGCAGGTGGGATGCGGTTGGGGGGTACACGTAGGGGTCTTGGGGTCTGTAAAGAACTCACGTTACACTCCCCGGGGCAGCTCTTGCGGCCCTGCAATGGCTACCTCGAAGCGTCCAGCACTTAGCCCGGGCCCCAGGCAGCCCTCCCTCCCACGCCAGGGACTCCGACAGGCCCCCGGAGCCACTTAACATGTGAGACTGCTTGGCCCGCCGCGGGGCGTAAGCCCAGGCGGCGGCGGGTGGAGGACAATTTTATACCCGGGCTCATTTGTCGGCTCGTCGGTTACATAATGACCGCGATGAATGGGCTACCTTGACAGCTGACCATTTAGGAGCTGCTGACCTCTGATCTCTGGTCACAGGATAGGGTCACCTGAAACTCGCATGACTCCTACCTGGCCAAGGGTAACAATGTAAAGGTCAAGTAGGCTGGACGATTATACGGATCGAGTCCGTGGCAGCCCGCTGGGGAGCTTTAGTGGGGGCCGGGTTGGGTTCCCGGGCACACAAAGCTATGTAACCGCCGCAGAAATGCGTTCAACAAAAGATATACGGTTTCAAAGCGGTCTGGAGTGACTCTCCTTGCAAGGGAGTAGAATGAACTCATTATTTTTAAAGGGCAACAATGAAAACAAACACTTTGGAAGAAAATAGATTCTGCCAGTGGTTCTGCCGCGGGGAGAGGAGGCATACAGGCATACGGCTCAATGAGTGAGGGGAAGGCTATACCCGCAGCGTGGCAGAACGGTCCAATTGGATGCAATTACGGGAACAAAATCCCCACCGGGTAACAGTGAGCCCCCCTTTCAGCCGCAGAATACGGTCTCTCCGCTGCCCTCTGTCCGCACGGTGCCCCACAAAGGGCCGTGATGGACAAAAGATAACCCCTGCCAAATTTCGAGGCTTCCCCGGTGCGTGAAACTTAAGTCCAGGTTGCATGAGACAGCCTGGAACTTCAGAAGGATTCCAGAATAACTTGGCGATCGGAAATTCAAGGCAGCTGTGATTTTTTTCAGATGCCCTGTGATGCTTTTTCGAAGAAACGTGTCTTCTTGAGAAATCTGGAGGTTTTCATTTTTGACGCTTTGGTGGAAGTCCACTCACTCGAGAAATCAGATCACCACAGTCACGGGGGTCGTGGAGAGTTACGGAAATGAAAGCTAAAAGGCTGACGTCACTGACTTCCAGCCTCCAGAAACTCCGTGACCCACGGGAACAAGCAGTTCCCACAGGGAAACCTGGTTAACACCAAGAGCCTCTTTTCTCCAAAGGATTTTCTGCTGAAGCCAAAGGCGGACGGACGGACGGACATCGGAGCACAACCCAGGCGCGCTCCCGAGAGACGGGCCCAGCAAGGGACAATGGCCCCAGAACAAAGGGCCAGCTGTTCCGACTCTGGAATGTGCATCGGAGTCGTAAGCCGTGAAATAAATTTGAGTTGACGGCTCCCCCATCTGCTCACCTGCCGGCTTCTTTCCACCGCGTGGCTGTTTCTAGAAACACTTCCGTGGACCCTGCTTAATTGGTTTGTGGGTGCCGGGACACATCCCCCAGGTTTATTTCCACCTTGTTCCGAAGGGGCGGCCACTGGGCCTCCGTTCCCCTTCTCCTCTTTAAGCACCCAGCAGCGGGAAACTCAGGGCGGCCAGTGCCAACCGCAGGGCGTTCCGTACTGAGAATTAGGGGGGAAGTGGTGGGCCGAAATAAAACGCCAATTTCTCAACGACATTCTGGTCTCCTGATGAACTTAGGCTGGGCACTGATTTAAGAGCTGAGTGGAAGCTGACAGTCTTGCAATGGTCCACACGTCTCCAGGACTCATCCTGCTGTCCCCACCCCTGACTCTGGGGCCTTCTCTCCTCCTTCCGTGGGTCCCACTGCTCACTTTGCTTATCTGCTCTTCCCTGGACAGGCCGAGAGCGCGCCCAGGGGATGGCCATCTGCTGTTTCTTTGACCTTGAAAGCTCTTCCCCTCGTGTATCCCTGTGGCTGGCTCCCCTGTCCGTCGGGTTGCTGCTCAGACATAATCCAGTCCATGAGCCCTTCCTTGACTTAACACAGCCAAGTCGTCCCTCCCGTCTCCGCCCACCCCGGCTGCCCCGTGTCCTTCGTTTGCCGCGTTTTTCTCCACACGTGACGCCATTTGGGGGGTGGGGTGCGTCCGTGTGTGTTCAATGAGCTCCCCGAAGGCAGGGATGTCTGTCCGTGTCCTCCAGTCCTAGAGCAGAGTTCAGCCCGCTGTGGCCACGGTACACACAGTGGAACACACGAATGATTGGAAGCAACTTGCATCTGGCCTGCACCTCCTCACAACGGAACCAGTTTCCCGGCGACAGAGCCAATTTCATAATAACAACAGCGAGAGTACCGGGTACAACCAAGGGAGGAATAATAACGGCGCTGTTATTACCCGCTGACACGGAGGAGGTTATGGTACGAGGGACACTGGTCTGGGAACTCAAGACCCAGCTCTGCCGCTGCCTCACCCGGTGACCTTGGGCAAAACCTGGACTTTCTGGCTATCAGTGTCCAGGTCTGTAAAATGGCGCATTGGGTCCAACAATCCCTAAGGTTCTCCCCATCTCTAAAACAGTGGGATTTCATATACCAACATTCCAGGTCACCTCCACACGCCTCAACTCAGGTGACCCTCACTGCGAGGGCAGGAAAGAGAAGCACTATATCAGTTTGGGACCCAAGGAAGGGGAAGCTTTGCACCGGTCACGTGGTTAGCAAGTCCCACCCCGGGACGAGAACATCGATCACTCAGACAGAGTCCAGCATCTTTCTACTGAGCCGCACGTCCTCTGTGGGTAGCATTGGAAACAGGACCAGTCAGTCCCTGTGACTCTGCTTCAAAAACTTTTCCTTCGGGCAAATTCTAATCCCCTCGAAGATAAGACGAAGATAAGGGAGGGAGGAGATGGGGTAGGAGACGGTCTTGGGAGCCACAACACAGACGGGTCTCATTCTAAAACGGGAAGCTACGGGAGGGGTTCAGCAGAGTGCCAGTCCTCAGCAGAAAGTCTCCAATTTCTCTGGGAGTTGGGTCCTTTGAGAAGAGTAAACTTCTTTTTTTTAAAAGATTTATTTATTTATTTTTAGGGAGGGAAGGGAGGAAGAGAGAGAGAGAGAGAGAGAGAGAAAGAGAGAGACACACACACACACCAATGTGGGGTTGCTGGGGGTCCTGGCCTGCAACCCAGGCATGTGCCCTGACTGGGAATAGAACCTGCGACACTTTGGTTCACAGCCCGAGCTCAGTCCACTGAGCTATGCCAGCCAGGGCAAAAGGAGTTTTTAAAAACTGCACTTACACAGAACACAGAGCACATTCTGAACCGCCCCCCACGGAAGTGTGCACTGGGCTGCCCGCGACGCCACCGGCGGACAAAGCCCACCGGCGCCTGGGACAGGCGGGACGAGCTGCCGGGGAGGCTGCCTCGGGTTGCCGTGCGGCCTCCGCACCGCGGGTTAACCGGGAGGGTCTGTGGATTGATCACCCCGAGGGCAGCTCCTCTCCCACCTCTCCCACCGGGCATCTCCGAGGACGGCGCCGGCCCAGAGACAAGCCGGTATCTATTTATGACGTGCAGTCCTTACGCCGCCCCCATCCTCGGCGGGGCCCGCGCGACGTCTCACGCACTGGGGTGGGGTGACCTTGGAAAGTGCCCATAAGGAGCACTTTCTCTCACATCTGTGAAGCTGAGGCGGCTGCACAGCCCCGGGGTTCCTGCCGGTAAAGACACCGGCGCCGCCACTTCGTGCCCGAGCCCCCGGGGCCCAGGAAGGAGGCCTCTCCCATCGAGGTCAATGAGTGAGGCCGCCCTTTCACCACGTGCCGGTTAGGGGTGGGGGCGGGGTGGCCGACACGACGGGGGTGTCTCTGTGCAGGAGGGGCACCCTTCAGCCTCTGCGGGTCCCAGGCCCCTCCTCCTCTGCCAAAAACTCAGGACGTCCTAAGGCAGGGGTGGCCAGCCTTTTGGTGTCGCGGGGCCACACTGAAGAAGAGTTGTCTTGGGCCGCACATGAAATGTATTATATTGTGACATGGAATCACACAGAAAATCGCATCATGCTTTAAGGAGATGTATGATTTCGTGCTGGGCCTCATTCACGGCCACCCTGGGCTGCATGCGGCCCTCGGGCCGCTGGCTGGGCACCCCTATTGTAAGATCAAAGGCGACGCCTGCCTGTGCAGAAGGTCACGCTAAGGAAGCCGGGAGCAAGAGGCCCGTGGCGAGCCGCCCCTCCAGCTCCTGAAACCAGGCCGGTGAGTGGAGGAGTCGGCTCCTCACCGAGCAGCACAGCAGTGGGGGCCGCGGGACGGGCCCAGGCTCGGAGGGTGGGTCAGGCCGGCGCAGCCAGGCCCTGCTTGGCTGCCGGAACACGCCTTCTCGTGCCTGGCCTGCCAGGAGCCGGGCCTCCAAGCGGACTGGAAAGTTGGAACCTACATGTTTCGGACGAGCCCGTCTGCGGTCGAGACCACCCGGGACCCGGCACGGACCACCTCACGCTTTCTCTGCAGCGCTGGCGGGGAGGTCAGACGGCAGGGCCTGGGAAAGGAGCTGCCGCTCCTGATCCAACCTGTTCTTTCCCACTGGAGGCCGGCTCGCAGAGGTCCACAGCCCCAAGGTGCCCACCAGCGAGCTGCAAAGCCAGGGTCACCTAAGTGCCGTCAGCAAGTGGCCAGCCCACAGGGTGTGAATGGAGAGACACCAGTTCAGAGTTCCCTCCGAGAGCTGCTCTTGCTCTGGCCTCCAACCAACGCCACCAAGTGTCCCATTCATTCTTTTTTCTTTTTTTGTCCAAACCTATGGCAGGGGCGGGGAGGGCTAAAAGCATTTTAAAATGCAACTACTTCAAGGAGGACAACATGTGAAGTCCCCTCTCAGAGAGACGCTGCTGCTCCCCGGTGAGACAGAGACACCCTGTGGGCGCGGCCCTCCCTGGGGACAGAGGGAGAGGCAGGGGTCTCCAAAGCCCGGCGTCGCCTTCTCCCCAGGGTCCCCTGGGGGCGACCACGGGAACAGCCTCCCAGGAGGGACTCGCTCAGGAGGCTGGAAACGACAGACTAGAAGCAACTCCATTGCTTCCGAGTCAATGTCCTCTGCCACTTGGTCTCACATAAGCAAGCGCCTGGGACTTACGGCCACTAACTTAAGATGATGTATGAAGTTCCTTCACGGGAGAAAGGGCTTTGGACAGCCAGCGGGGGAGTTTGAATCGTTCTCCGTAGCGGGACGAGCGTGAGGACGAAGGAAGGGGGGTCCAGTGGCGACGAATCCGGGGCGTCCTCCCAAAAGGGAGGGAATTCCCGTTTTTCAGCGGAGTGATCTTTTGACCCCCACGGCCAGCTCTCTCTCAGCTTCGAAGGTGACAGAGCCTCTCTCCTGAGGAGCTCATCTTCCCGCGTGCCCCCTGTCTGCAGGCGAGGTTCGCAGGTCTGCTCAGCACAGTTAGGGCAGGGTCGGGAGACAGGCATGCAGGCCCCGGGGCCCTAGTTCACTGTCGCCTGTTTTTCCCTCGCCGAGTGTTCTAATGGTGGATATGGGGGGGTGGGGGGTGTGCTTTGTGCCAGATGGCGTTCTGGTGAAGCACTTGACTCACGGGACTCTGACGGCCCTGTGAGTCTCTGCATGGTTATCGGCCCCATCTTGCAGGTGGGGACACCGAGGCACCGAGTGGTTGCGTAATGTGTCCAAGGTCACAGAGACCGTGCGTGCCGCGGCCACGATGTGGACCCAGGCGACCTGGCCTTTACAATGCGGATAGAATGCTATTAGACAAGGCACATTCTCGGTCTCGAATCCAATGGTACAGGAGGGTCTATGGAGCCCGAGTCTCCCCCTGTGGTCCGTCCCATCCTGGACTGGTGTCCAGTGGTGGCTCCCTTCTGTGTCTCTGCCTGATGCGCACCCGCTGCCACTACTGGATCCATCCGCTCTGACACTGCCTGCTGGCTTCCTGCAGCGTTACGGGAGAACCCAGCTCGCCCGCGCCCCGTGCACGTGAGCGGCGTTTGCGTCCACCCCAGCGCCATACCTCCGGCGCTCACTCCTGCACGGAGTCTTGCCACTCGGAGAGGGAGAGGCCCGGCTGTCACCCGACTCTGGTCGCAGGCAAGGCCCCCAGCGAGGCACAGAAGAGAAGACCGGGCCAGTCGCCGGCATGGAGCGGAGCTGCCGGGACGCCAGGCACCAATGTCTGCTGCGCACTGGGGGGTCCTTCCCATACACGCGCCGCACTCAAGCCGTGCCCTGCTTTCCCCAGAGCAAAACCTCTCCTCGACGACACTGTTAACGCAACTTTGAGCCTTTCCCTAACTCCAACAGTAAGGAATGTGAATGATGTAAAAAAATAGCCCAGCATCTTTCATTGACACTCACTCAGCCGGGAAGTTCCCGTTCCGCACTTCTATTCACCAGACCCGACTGTACGGACGCCTGATTTCTCCCACGGACCCAGAGGAAACCGAGGCAGGGGTCTCGGCACCTGGCCGACTCCAGTCCAGAGGGACGGCGGTGTCGGAGACCCCCGGCAAAACTTTTCATGGGACTTGCCCCTCAGGCCTCCCAGCAAACGTTTCTGATCCTTTAAACTTCCTGCCACCTGCTTTTAAATCTGTAAGAGATGGAGGAGTGGTTGTCAAGACCACGCCTGTGCCGTCTCCTCAGCAGAAAACCATGCTTGTGCAGTCAGTGACACCTCTGTCTGCCACGAGTCTCGGCAAGGAGGGCAACTAGAGAGAGAACCCGGTACCCCGCGGGCGAATGCTAGCGTGTGGGCGGGGCTCTCCCAACGGGCGGTGGCAGCTCAGGGACACAGTCTGACCTCGTGTGTAGCTGCGTCTGTGCCACAAGGAACTTACCATAATAGTGCCCTCCTTGTGCAACAAGCTTCACTGGGGCATCTCTGACAGCTGATTATCATTTTTCCCCCGGTCACACACACTGAAGGCACAGCCACTTGGAATGTCTGCCTATTTGTGGGGCGCTGAGGATAGCAAGTGTCTCACAATTGTTTCTGTTCTCACCATCGGAAAGGAGATGCGGCCTGGCAGAAAACACTCGGAAAGTGTTTTGGGCTAGCAGGCCAATGTAAACCTTCTCAAAACTGCACCTGCAGAAGCCAGCAGGCTGTTAAAACAAGGACTTGAACTATCTCGGTTCCAAATTGATAATGATGTTTTTTAGCATAATTGCTTATAATTTGAAAAACTGGAAACAACCTGAATTGTGGGAATAGTTCTAAGCTCTAGTGTATCTACACTATGGACTTCTCTGCCACAATGACACAGAATAAAACTGACTTATGCTCTGTGTTCTAATAGGGGAAGATTTCTAAACATAAGGCAGATAATTGAGCAACAGAAGCAAGTTGGGCATTGATCTATATTGCATAATAACCATTCATGTAGAACAAGCAAGGGAGACATGTATTTGTCTGTGGGTATATCTGTCTGTAAATGCACAGAAAGGTATTTGGAAGGGCAAGGGGTAGCGGTCAAGGAGCACTTTGTTCAAGTGTTAATGTATGGAATGCTACCCAGCCTTAAAAAACAAGAAGCGTCTGCCCTTTGCGACGGCATGAATGGACCTGCAGCACATCACGCCGAGTGAAAGACGCCAGTTAGAGAAAGACAGATACTCTACGATTTCACTCCTATGCGGAATCTAATGAACAAACTGAACTAAAAAGCAGAGCGGAGACAGACTCACAGACGGAGAGCAGGATGACAGTTATGGGGTTACTCGGGGGAGAGGTTGTGGGGGAGGGACTGAGCGCAAAGGAAAAAGGACTCACGGACACGGACAGCAGCATGAAGATTGCGGGGTGGGGAGAGGAGATGGAAGGGTGATAAAAGGTCATGGGAAAAATACAATAAAAATAAATTTAAAAAAACATTAAAAAATAAAGTAAATGTATTTGGTGAAAGAAACAGAATACTTTAGCCGAGGATGTGACTCAGTTCTTCAACTGTATTTAGTTCTAATTTTTTGTCCACCGGTCAGAATTCTGGGAACTCAAGGAGGAGTAGTCAATCCTTGGCTTGGGCAGTACAGGACTTTGAAGTCACCTGGGGCGCATTTACAGCCCCCGACACAGCAAAGGCAGGGTCCCCGGAGGATCGGAGCAGGAAAAGGGGGTTCCTGGGACTGCCTGCCTCGCCTTCCCCAGCCTCCCGCCATCCCGCTGAAACCGAAGCCTTGCAGGGGAAAAAAAAAAAAAAGACCAGGCAACTAGGCTTCTTTTAAACACCTAACCTTTATAAAACTTCTTTCATCTACCCGTCTCTTAAGAAAACTGTCAAAGCAACAAAGATGCAAAGTGGAAACAGATGTTTTTCTACCAAAAATGCTCAGGAATGGTGTCGGAGAGTCGGAGTTGCTTTTTAAGCAACTGCACCGACCATTTCTTCTCGTCCACCATCACGGCCCCTGGCGCGTTTCTTCGGCCCCTCTGGGCACGCCCGCTCCGACCGCGCCCCAGGCCAGGCAGCCCGGGTTTGCAGCAGTCCCCGCGGACAGGAGGGCCTGCGGCTCTGGACCTGGCTTCAGAGTGCCTCGCCTCCCCGCCCCCCACCCCTCACCCCTGCAACAACGGGCCTAAGAGAGCTACGTTTGAGCAGGCCAAGAGGGGGCAACTGCGTTTTATTTTCCTGTTCTCTGGCTGACTCCCGTTTCCCCTCCAGGGGAGGGGCAGGCCCCTGGAACACCTCTGAGGTGCAAAGGGTCTCGGGCAACACCAGCTTTCTCTCTCCGGGTTCACCACCCCTCCCCTAAGCCTCTGCCTTTTAGGCACCTTAGCTGCTAAAGGCATTTAACTCTAATTCCATTTGACTTCAATTGTGACCAAATGACTGTAAAAGGGAAGAAGACAACAAGCTGTAAATATGAGGAGAGACAGAAAATCATTGAGAATCCTGCCTTTATGAATATTTGATGAAGAAAGGTTAGATCCATAGCTGGTAAATTATAAGAAATTATGTCCGTCATGTGACTCTGTCAGCGGAGGTTAATACAAATGGGTTGGGACTTAGCTGGGATGACAACGCAGATTAAAAAAGATTTGTCCTGTCCTCGCCGCAATTAGTTTTTTCTGCCGTTATTAGTGAAATGGGGTTGATTGTGCGGATTTCAGCGAGAGCGCCACCGCCCGGGCGGAATCAGTTTGTTCTGCAGACCAGCGCTGCGTTTTCACAATAAATTTTTCATCTCTGCTAATCTCGCCCTTAATTGTGTGGTCGCCCGAGAGCGGGAGCCAGTGAGTAACTCTTTCGGTCCCGCAGCGGCCTGCCCCCAAGTCCGCTGATGGCTTGCCCGCCGGACGGGGCGAGCGGCGTGTTTCTGCCACGGGACGGACGCGTGGGCCTCGTGGTTCCTTTAGTGCCAAGCGGAAAAGTGGTCATTTTTGCTCCAATAACAGCTCTAGGCGAGTGTGAAATTGGACATAATTGTGGTATAGGATTTTGCCTGGGTGAAAGGGCTTCTTCAGGGTCCCATGATGAACCTCATTTCTCAGGTGTTTAGCATTCGTTTTTCGCTTAAAAAAAAAAAAAAGCCTGAACGGGGCTCCCTGGCTGCGCTCTGGAGGCCTGGCCGTGGCCGTCGGTGTCTCGCACGGGGCCCTGAGGGAGCCACTCAGCCTCCTCTGCGCCGAGGCCGAGGGGGAGGCAGTGATGGAGTCCAGCACGGTGGCCGGGGTGGGGGGGGTAGAATCCACGGACGCCCTAGACCCCGACAGCTGAGGGCGTGATGTGTCCCAGTGGTCGCTGGGATTTCCAAGGGCGCCTTTAGGCCCTTTCCACGAGGCCGAAGGGCTGGGAGACGGAGGCCAGGGACAGAGGGCGGTGCACAGGCACCTGGAGGAAGTCAGGACCAGAGGGGATTTCGGTTCCCGGCTCTTCCGGATCGGGCTCCTGAACAACCAGCTCACACGCAGACTTGGAGGAGGTGGAGCTGGCTTATCTACCACCGCCACGCCCCTCGTAGACCACGCCACCGTCCCGGCCCGCGGCCCCCCTTTCTCTGCGTGCCCGCACCCCGTGGCTCACCTGCCTTGCATGCATCGCTCGGGATTTTTAAACCGAGGGCTATGGCCGTTCAAAGACGGGCAGAGGACAAAGGAGAAGGAGGGCATGCGGAGGAAGGGAAGACATAGAGAATGGAGTGCATGCTCAGAACAGAAAAACAATTAAAAAGTAAAAAACTAGCCCTGGCTGGCGTAGCTCAGTGGATTGAGCCCGGGTTGCGAACCAAAGTGTCGCAGGTTCGATTCCCAGTCAGAGCGCATGCCTGGGTTGCAGGCCATAACCCCCAGCAACCGCACATTGATGTTTCTCTCTCTCTCTCTTTCTCCCTCCCTTCCCTCTCTAAAAATAAATAAAATAATATCTTTAAAAAAAGTAAAAAACTATACATAAAAGTGGAATATATGCTAATAAATCAAGAGACTCCAGAGGCCCCTGCAGAAGACAAAGAGTGTGTGTGTGTGTGTGTGTGTTTCCCTAGTCGACAGTCAGCCTGGGAAACGTGGGTGACTGGGGAAGGACCGTCGCAGGGAGGGTCAAACGTGACGGCCGAACGACCAGTCGGAGCTGCCACCCCAGGGGCCACCCCACTGTGAGCCCCTCCAAGTGAGCGAGGCCCGCTGAGGGTTCCGCCCGCGCCGCGGCCCACTCTGCCCGCGCCGACGGCCGTCCAGGAGCAGGGAACTTAACACTCCAGGGAGCCCGCTGGATTATCGGATCAACGAATCAATAGCATTGACAATATTTCTGCCTAAAAGCATGGGGGAGCCGTGAGTGAGGCACCCGAGGAGACAGGCTCTCTGCCAATCCATTACCTTGGACCTCTGACTGCCGCCCGGGGCCCTGGAGGCACACGGCTCTTCCTCCCCGGGACCCGGGGTTTTCTGCCTCAGTGACTGTGACCCGCTGCAGGTGAGCTGAGTGTGTCCTCCGTTGGGAACTGGTACAGGTGACGCATGCGAACGGCACAGACCCAGTCTCTGGGCACCTGAGGCCAGCGGCCCGCCGGGTCCCGACAGGCCTCCAGCCCCCACCCCCGCCCCCGCAACCCTCGGCTGTGTGTCTGCGACAGTGGCTGGACTCAGTGGGGTACAAATGGCTTCTCCATGTATCTGGGCGGCTCCTGAGACTTGAGCCACCTGAAGAGTCCTGTCCCCTCTGGGTGACCTACACCTAGCGGCTGGCTCTCCAAAGACATTTTGGCCGCTCTCCACTCACCGAATTTAATGCTCCAGAAAGCAACAGATTTCATCACCGAGGCTGACGCTAACTCAGGGAGACAGGGAGACCGCGGTTTCCACGACCCCGAGGCTGTGAAGGAGTGTTTGGGGCAGGAGAGACTCCAGCTCCTCGGACCCACACCAAACACGCGCCGTGGAGTCTGAGCACCTCCCCAAACCGCTCTTTTGGGTGCAGCCATCCAGAGGCCAGCCTCCCGAATACCGGAATGAACCCCAAATCCAGAAACATGCTTGTAGCCGGCACAGATCTGTCGAGGGAAAGGAACGGAGTGTCTGCTACAGAGCTGTTTCTTTATTTAACTCTCTCAACTCTGGGCCATCATTTCCAGTGCACTGGTCAGGAGACTGAGGCTCAGGGGTTTCCTAACTTGTCCGCGGACACACAGCCAGTCCCAGGGAAGAACGCGACCCAAATCCAGGCCTGCCAGGCTCCGGATCACTCCCCAAACTCCCTGCACCGCCCAGGCGGCCTCGTCTCAGCCAGAGGAACAAAAGACAGCTTACCGAAGGCGGTGGACACACAGCGGCCACATGCCAACCCCCCAAAACTTCCGAAATGCCCGAGAAGATGATGGCTGGGCAGCAGCATGATGCAGAAGGAACGGTGGTGGGGGGTGGGGGTGGGTATGTGCTCTGTTCTCAGACAGGGTACCGCGGGGCTGTGGACAGGGGCCTGGAAGAGGTATCGTAAAATGTGGAACTTCCTTCGACACAGGTCCCTGGTGGCCCACATCTGTGCCAGCCACTGGGCGCGCCGACCCTGACAAAGCCAAGGTTTTCTGAAGCGGGCATGTGATTGCGGTCTGCCTGGCTGGGCTGTAACTATTTCAAGGACTATTAAATTAAACCCCGGAGACAGTTCCCCTTCAGATAAAGAGCGTGCTTTTTATTGTGCCATCAAAGGAGGCCAGCAAACCTGAAGCTTTCAGCTTTAAAGACAACATAATGAGATCAGAGATTCTGCTTGCAAAGAAATTAACTTTCGGTTAATTAACGAAAGTAACCTTAAACAGCGGGCGTGTTGCCAGCAGCCAGGACACAGGAGCGGTGAGGAGGGGGGACAATGGGCTGCTTCCACGGGGCCGGGGCTCAGCGGCCCAGAAAGGAAATCTGATGAGGATGCTGCTTGTAAATTTGATCCCAAATTCTTAAGGTGAACAAATAATAGCCTTATCTGTAATAAAGTCTGCTACAAATGCTTTCTTTTCGCCCATAATTTTCTGTTCAATTTAGATAGAAGATTTAATTAGATGTTGGTGAAACACCAGTTATTTAATAATACCCTTAATAAAAATCTAATCTACGGTACATAGAAACCACGGTAACATAACCACACTTTGAAAAATACGTTTTCGACTGTCTACTTTTTAACAAGGAAGAAACTATGTGTCTGTGGTATGTTGTTTTCCACTCGGGGTAAAGGCTAAGAAAGTGAACCCAAGTGAAAAAAAAAAAAGAAGTCCCCAAACTGCCACCCTTTCTCCTTTCTCGTAAAGTCTGTCTTTAAAAGGTTTCTTGTGTCAGCCGCAACCAAAATGAAACCTTGAACCTGAATGAAGGATGAAGGACAATCCCTCCCCACCTGATCCAGTTTTTACGCCAAAAATCGCTTATTGCCGGAAACTGACATGCCAGGATTCCCAAAACTGGACGTGAAACACCCCGGCCCCTCTGTGTGTTACATCTCACCGCACTCTCTCCCCTTACGGAGACCATCAGCGGACCCTGAAGAGGGGACAGGGGCTCTCCCTTCGCTTTGCGGGAAGACAGACGTTGCAAAGGAGCGTCACTAATGAACGGCGCAGGAGCGACCCACAGCCCATACAGAGACGCCATGAAGGCTAGTTGGAGCTTTAACTACTCCTGATCTTCTCCTATCGTAACCGCAGGCAGGGCTCTGGGCCGGACGCCCCAAGCCCTAGGTCTGACATTTCCTACATAAAGTGCTGGCAGTGGGTACTGGTGGGACTGGACGTTGCAGAGTTCTCACGCCCCTCCCCAGGGATTTAGGTGGAAGGGTCTGATGGAAGCCAGGTCTCAGATGGACGGAGTGGGGGCGACTCTGACTGAGGTAGAGGGGCTAACCCCCCCCGCCCCGCCCACCGTCTGAAAGGGCAGGTAGAGGATGGTGAAAATGGGTCTCCTCCTTCTGTCTCTGCACCCACCCGGCACCCCGAGGAAAGCGCCTACCGAATGAACTCCGTGTGTCCTTGGCTAGGGCCACGTGGCGTCTCTGCCCGTGTCTGACTCGAGAAGGTCACCGTTTAATGCGTCTGGATGTCATGATCGCCCAGATTTAATCATCAGGATGGAGTTCCGGTGGCTCCCACCACGTGTAAATTTACATAACGGCCCCTCCCCTCGAGAAGGAAGGGAAGGCCCGACAGTTCGCCCGTCTGTTCCGCGAGGCCGTTCACTCTGGGCTTCTGATCACAGGCCTCCTGCCAGCCTCCGCGCGCCGTAATCCAGACAATGCCGCCGTGTGTGTGTGTGTGTGTGTGTGTGTGTGTGTCTGTGTGTGTGGGGGGGGGGGCATCGAGTGATTTATAATGCTTGTTATTGGTGGTTCGAGTTTAATCCGTCTTTGGCACCCGGCACAAGGCCTGGCAGGGGCCGCGCAGGGTCTGGGCTTATCCACGGCCTCCGTGTGCCCGACACGGCCAATGAGGAGGGCCCACCAGGCCCGCGGGGGCCACACGCCCGCTCAGGAACGTGTCCTGACCGGGTGTCGGACCGTGTTTCATGGCGGTGTCTGCCCCGCCAGCACCGGCAGGGCTGCCAGGGCCGCTCGCACAAGCCCAGCCCCAGACTGGGCGAGAGGGCGACGGAAACTGGGGGCCCGCCGCAAGGTTCCTGAAAAACGGGGTGAGGACACGGTGAGAAAACTAAGACCTGACTGTCTTCTTTGGGAAGTAGCGGGGGAGGCTGTGCCATGCGCCCAATCTTGGGTCTCTTGCCAATGTGCATGGATTTCAGGGGCTTACCCCCCTCTTAACCCCTCCATGAGGCGGCTTCCCCTTCTTGATATAGCCTTGCCATATGCCCAGGGAAAAGACACACTTTTTTCAAAAAAAGAAAAGAAAAGCTGATGCACTTCTAGTCTTGCAAAGCAAAGGGAAAGCACGAATCCCAGCCCCGTTTTTTGGGATGAAGCGCAGAGGTGGACCCTGAGGCCTCCTTAAATAGTAGGAGACGGGGGAGGGGCGGGGGCTGCTCCGCTCGCAGGGTTCTTCGGGGCACCCTGCCTCCACAGGACCTCCGGGAGCCCGGGGCGATGTCCTGGAGGGAGCTGGCTTCTGCGCTCTGCTGAGCAAGCCAGGCCTCGGTCGCCGCGCACGGCTCCAGAGCGGGATCCCGACGCCGGGGCTCCAGGCCAAACTGCACGTCGGGGCAGGCCCTTCGCCCGGGGTTGTTTTGTCAAAGAGAATTCTCCGTGCGGGGTGAGGGCCCCGGCCGGCTTGGGCGCCCCCCGGCTAGGGCGATCGACCAGCTAACAACAAACGCCTCGTGAGTCGGTCCTGTGTGTGTCCTGGGGCGGCCACCAAGGATCCCGGGCGCTACTCACGGCCAGCCCGGTTCTGCCGCCATCGAGCCCCCCGGGGGTCGGTCTGTGTGGCTTCCTCCGGATTTCGGCCCTTTGGCTTTCTGAGTTTTCAGTTCAGGCAGGCCCTGGGGTTACATTAGCTTAGTCTTGTGAGAGGCCCCACTGCAGAGCAACATCTGGGTGGCGTCTCTGTGGGGTGACCACCAATGATCAGTCTGCTCCTTGCCCCATCTCTGTTCCCTCGCCTGAGTCCAACCAACTTACATATTTCCTTCCGGCTTCACCTTGAGGCCCATGCAGACTCGAGAAGGTGGGGAGACGCCAGATCACTAGGCTCAAAATCAAGTCTCCTTCTGAGCTCGGCCGTCCTGTGCCTAAGTGTCCTTACGGTCCCCGACTGTGTCAGCGGGCACCCGAGTCACCCGGCCCTCAGAAACACCACCCCTCTCCCCTCTGAACCGAAATTATTCTCAACAATAATCATGTCATCATCGGTAACAATAACTGTCTGGATTTATCAGTTTAAAATAATCAGCTAACAGGTAAAGAATAAATTGCAACTTAAAATGTGACTTGAATGCAGTCAAATATTTTGTGTAGACCTGGCTGGTGTAGCTCAGTGGATTGAGCATGGGCTGTGAACCAAAGCATCGCAGGTTCGATTCCCAGTCAGGGCACATGCCTGGGTTGCAGGCCACGGCCCCCAGCAACCGCACATGGATGTTTCTCTCTCTCTCTCTCTTTCTCCCTCCCTTCCCTCTCTAAAAATAAATAAAAATATTAAAAAATATATTTTGTGTAGAGAACTCAAGTTTTCACTTAATGAGTATCACCCAGAGCGGTTCGTACAGAGCCTCGCTGTCTTAAATTGAAGTGGTCACGTGGTGTGATAGCAGAAGCACCCCCTGCTGCTGACTCTTTGTCTTGGCCACTGTCTGTCCCTGCTTGTTGCCAACCGACTGCTGAGATGCGGGACGACCTGGCACCGCTGTGGCTGAAGACGGAAACTGCACAGGGAGAGAGCCGCGACAGTCCTGGAGGGGAAGGCACTGACTCTTGCAGCGAAGAGCTGCAGTTGAGTGTGCGTGCGCCTGAGTTGCTAAATGCATGCCTGAGAGTTCTCAGAAATTAATGTGCACGTGGAAGGCAATGTTTATGAAGGGGTATGTGACTAAAATGTGTTAATTTGAAACATACACACACACACGTGTACATATATACTGGCAAATTTTAGGAGTAATTCAGGCATTGTACAGAAATTAGACTAATCAAGGTATCTTTAGAGAAAATTATTCTATCACTGACATTGTTTAGAACGGATGGAGAACAGTGATCATGAAAAGCAGACCGACTGTGAGATTTATTATCGGTTTTGAATCTCCTACAGACAATGTGCCCCCTTAATGCTGGCGTGGAGAGGGCAGGGCAGGCTGGGGTGGACACTCCCCCGTCCCCCGCCCCACCCTGGCCCATCACTGCCCATCTCTTAACTCGATTTTGACTTTTGATTATCAAGACATTCCTCTCTGGTTTCCTGGCCCCTCCTGACCCAGAACTCTGTGCGAGTCTTTGATCTTCTCTTCCCAAATCCATCATTCATCTGGATTCTCGATCCCACTGCCCATCATGCGAGCCTCCAGGCCTGCCTTGCCTGGTCCTTCTGGCTCAGCTCCCCGTACCAAACCCCTCACCTGCCTGCGCCCTTGCTGTCTGCTTTCTGCAGCCCACTGTCCTTTGCCTGGATGACTCCTCTGGACTCAGATGCCTGCCTGCCCGCCTGCCTGCCTCGGGGCACTCGGCTTCCTTCAGGTCAAGCTCAACTGCTGGCGCAAACCCCTGGCTGTCCTATTGCTGCCTACATCCCAAAGTCACAATCGTATGGGCGTCATTTT
The DNA here is from genome assembly GCF_019186645.2 of Phyllostomus hastatus. Taxonomy (NCBI): domain Eukaryota; kingdom Metazoa; phylum Chordata; class Mammalia; order Chiroptera; family Phyllostomidae; genus Phyllostomus; species Phyllostomus hastatus. Next base: position 26,430,038 of record NW_025334024.1, read on the forward strand.
GATGTCGGTAGTTTGAGGGGGGCGGTTGGGGGTGCACCCTTGGCCTTGAGTAGGACTTCCTGGTGATGCCAGAGAACACAAGGAATGAAGGAGCGACACATGGCAGCCTCGCTTACCAATGTCAAGGCCAAAAACAGGTGACCGCTCTGCGGGTGTTGGGCTCGGGCGAAGGTGTGTGCCTTTATCTCACTCCACGCTCGTCCACGGGGCTCCCAGCGGTGGCTCCGGCCATCGCGATGTCTGTTTCTTAGGACGGGATGGGGCCCGATAGCAGGATTTACGGTCTCGGCTTCTGAGATGTCAATAAAGCCACCTGGCCACGCGAGAGCTTCCTCCAGGACGGCCTAATATAGAATGCTTATCTTATTCAGGCACAGCCTCAGCCTTTAATATCCCACTAAATCTGCAAATCAATCCGTGACTTTTAAGATTTTTTTTTTCTTGAGAGGAGTCTCAGGCAGCCCGGAGTCCCTTCATACAGGATGATGGTGGGGCTCGTTAACTTTATCAGTTAATCACAGATGTCAATAACCACACAGACCGGTTCGCTGAAATTGTATTCCCCTGCTTTTGCTTAAAAACTTGACCTATTATTATATGAAACAAGAGCTTTCAAAAAGGGTGGTGGTTATGCCTCATCACTCTGGAAAATTGAGACAGAGGTTCAATATTTAATTCTAAATCCTAAGCGGCCGTTATTAACACACGGGCCTCGACTCATTTGCAGCAAGGAATAATCACCGCAGCCCTTCCTCCGGCTCCACGTGAAATAATACGAAAGAACCACTTGAAGGGAGGCTCCGACAGGCTAGATCATGATTGCATCCTATTTACTTAGCCCTTGACAGCTAACAAAAACCAGTTTCCCGGTCACGAGCATGGCTTAATTCCACATGATAGTTTATATGCGTGTAATGTAGACAACAGTGTCTATTGTTTACATGTACACATGGGTATATGTGCATAAACACACAGAATGTATGTGTACCCGAAATGCATAGAACGTAGTTGCAATGGGGATTTAGATCCCTGTGTGTGAGGAACAGTATTCACATGCTTTTCAGATATTTTTTTCCACACACACTTGCTTTGCGCCATTCTAATGTTGCCCGTTCCTGTATAGTTAGTTGTTCTCCAGCTCTGGGGCGCTGCTTTAAAAAATCTGGGCCACCTTCAAAGATGTTAGAAAGTGACCCCTTTATCCTCCTGAAGAGGAGAAAGGCAGGTCAGTCATCTATCGACTCCTCCCTCCGTTTGAGCACTGGCAGAAAGGTCTGGCTTGGTGAAATTCCTGCTTTTTCGTTACCTAACAAACAGACACCAGCAGGAGGTGCAGATAAAGATCGAAAGATTAAGCTTTGTCACTCAAACGGTAATTAAAAAGAGTCGTTTAAACACACTGTAAATATACACGAGCCATCATAAAATCATCAAAACCCTGCCAGAGCGCACCACCTCCGGAGTCTATAGATTATCCGGCAGAGGGATATTGATGTTAAGTCCTGCTTGTCTGGGAAGATTGTCATTAACTGTCCCCAGCCTGCACTCAGCCAGCCACCTGAGCTGGGGGAAGATGGGAGTCTGGCCTCACGCGTTCTGGTGGCAGACACGGGGGATTTAGGGCGGGCGGTTTAATATGCATCTCCTGTGACCCTTGTCTATTCCACTTCAAGACCCTTTAAAATAAACAGATTCTTCCAAGTCCTCAGAAAAAAAAAAAAAACAACGGAAATCAAGATTCTGTTGTCCTGCTTTTAAGAAACAATTTTGTATACAGGAAAGACTTAGGAAAGCAGATTAATTTCCTGTAAACATTTCATTTGTAACATGTCACAAGGAGACACGCGAACCCGTGTGTACGAGAAGCAGGCAGCAACATCACCTTTCATAGAGAGGAGGGCTTGTCACCACAATCTTATTAGGATGTCATGCATTGTTAAACTGGTAAAATATTTCTGTATATTCCAATTAGTGCAGCCATTTACTGGCACAGACATTACAGAGAAAACTATCTTCTTCTTCTTTTTTTTTTTTACAGTCCTTCCCACTGGGAACTAAGCCTTTGTTTGACAATTCAGAGAACGTTATTTAGAGGTTTTAATTGCTCAGTTGATCTGCGGCTGGATCTCGATAATCAAAACAATAAAATTATTGGGTTCTGTTTTTCTGACAACTGTAATAAAATGCTGGCAGTGTCCTGGGGGGGGTTCACTCAGGCCGGATTGACGCTGTCAGATTCTTTTTCATATATCTTTTTTATCAGAGCCCAACTAGCCGTTTTTTAAAAAGTAAAAAGTACATTCATCACATCGCCATTTTCAGCAGATATTTCAACGACAGCTTGCCATCTACATGAAAAACCCAATCTGGTTCTCTATAACAATTGAATCTGTCTACGAAAAGGGGCGCAATTCCTAATTAAAAAGAAAAAACAATTCAGCCAAACAATGAGGGAAAAAAACCCCCAAACATTCCAATAAAAATGGGCAAAAGACTCAGACAAATATTTCCCAAAAGAAGAGAGTCATTTAAACCTAAGAAAATACTTCTACCTCATCAGTGATCATAAGAAGGTAAATGAAATCAAGAAGGTACTGTTTTCCTAATCGACCACACTGAAACCGATGATGCGCGGACACACACACACACACACACACTCTTCTTCCAGGGCCTCGAAGATGGAGGACACCCGGTATCCGCTCACAGATGGCTACGGAGCCTTTATAACGGGTCCGACCTTTTGGAAGAACCTCTTTGGCGACGCGTGCAAGAAGCCTTAACAACGTACCCGCCCTCTGACCAGGTAGTTCAGTTTCTAAGAAGCTGTCCCGAGGCTATAGAGACCCACAGAAGATTTTCCCACGAGGAGGATATGCCGCCCCCACCCCCCCACCCCAGCCGGCACTTTATACAAGGAAACGATAGGAAACAACCCAAATGCGCAACAACAGGAGAAAAGTTCAATAAATGTGGCAAGTCCAGGAAAGGGAATTCTGGTTTCTACTGACAGTCACGTTCCCGAGAACGCTGAGAGAAATGAGGAGCCGCTCGTGAGCCAGCGTGAGTGAGGAGAGGCAGGTTACGAAAGGCTGAGATCCGGATTTCGCTGTAAAAGGTGCGTGTGTGCGTCGGTGCACGCGGATGAAAGAGTGGGCGATAGTGCACGGACATATTCCCAGGGGTTACCTCGAAGCGGCAGATTATAGGGGAGACCTCACTGTTTTAAACTCCTGTCAAGTTTTCAGAAAATGATTTTTATCAGCACAGATTACGACGTTAATTTAAAATTGCTCATAAAAAAAAGCAAATACAGAAATGTGGAACCTTCAAAATGTTTCCTACCACGTTCTCGAAATGATTTTCCTTATGAAAAGTACACTTAGATCTAAATAAGTTCCTCCTCCTTCTTCTTTTTTTTGGAGCAGAGTCAGGGATATCTATGCATACAATGACGCATTCTACAGAAATGCAGAGATCAGGCATTTAAAGAAGTCTACAAGGTGGCGGGGAGGTGCTGGCGGTGAGGACGGCCAGGCCCCGGCCTGAGAACATCTCTGTCCGCGGCACAGCGTCGCCCACGGGACGGAGAGGAGGAGGAGGAGGAGGACGCCGACACGTGGGATCCGGTGCCGAGGGCCGCTGGGCACTTGGCTCGGCACAGGGAGCCGGTGATTAGTAAAAGTAAACTGGAATAGCACAGACCAGCCCTGAACGTGCACTCAAGTTTGATTTTAAAATTCTCGAAATGGGGGAGTTCTTATTTTATTTTATTTTTTAATTTTTTTAAAAGATTTTATTTATTTATTTTTAGAGAGGGAAGGGAGGGAGAAAGAGAGAGAGAGAGAGAGAGAGAAACATCAATGTGCGGTTGCTGGGGGCCGTGGTCTGCAACCCAGGCATGTGCCCTGACTGGGAATCGAACCTGCGACACTTTGGTTCGCAGCCCGCGTTCAATCCACTGAGCTACGCCAGCCAGGGCGCGAGTTCTTATTTTAAATACGCACATTCAGGAGGAGAGGTCCTCCCAGCAGCCAGCAGCCCCCTGCCAACCCCGCCCCATCTCCACCCCAAACCACTCAGGGAAGGACTTTCTGACTTCCTTTCTCAGGGACGACAAAGAAGCCACTGGCATCAGCCCCGGGGGGCCACATGCATTCCCGGAAACCCAGGCCAGGCTTGACCTTAGACATGAGGACCATTCCGACCTCGCTTCAGTGAGATGTTATGAAGTTTTAGGATTTTTCACTCTGAGAATTCATCAGTTTGCTCACTAAAGCGTCAGAGCAGGAAGGTGCCACACCCTCTTCCGTACCCCTGCTTCTACGTGGTTTTCTGTCCCCCCCAGCTTCCATCGGGGGAGACAGATCTCCTGATCCCTGAGAAGGCCACCTGCTGAGGTCTGTTTGAAGGCTGGGGAAGCAGAGAGTGCGTGGGGGAGGCCACGGGACACATGTGAAAGGAGGGAAAATGAATTATTGGCAGGCCAACAACTCCTGGTTTATTAACTGAGTGTCTACTGCATGCTGAGGGCTCCATCTCCTTGGTGCGTTCTCTCATTTGATTTTGCGCATCCCAGAATGCCAAACTCCACCCTTGGCCAGTCCTTCTCTCCTCAAGCTCCAGCCCGAATAATTCTTTGTGACTATTGATATTAAGGAATATTTCAAAACACTGTTTCTAAGAACTCGTTTAGCCACCGGGTTCTTCATTTTTAACACGAGGGGATGGCTGAGGTACACACCCAGTTGCAGAAGGTAAAGCGGTGGCCGGCTCTTGGACCTGACCTGGGCAGTGGGGGCCCTCCCCTGGCACGGGAAGCCCACTGAGGCACCTGCAGGCAGTCTGGCGAGGAGGCCGGTCAACGTGGGTGTCGGGGGCGCAAAGCTACAGGCCATGACGCTGGTCAAGGAAGACAGCAGCCCATCTCCGAACCATGCCTGGCACTCAGATCTCTGCGTGTGCTTTTGTGGCAAAGCGCAACCTTTCCAAATTCAAAGGCCGAGTAGGATCCCTCTTCCCCTCTACCCCTCCCGCCTGCCGGCACCCCGATTCCACGCGCTAAGTGGCCACAGGAGAACTGAAAGGGGGGCCGCGTGCTCCGCTGCCTCTGCAGCGAGAGACCACCGGCTTCCTCAGGGGTGTTCAGCCAGCCCCGCCGAGCGGCTGCCGCTGCCTCATTAGAACACAAGAGGCTCCCGCCAGCCCTGGCCACCGGCCGCCGGCCGCCCGAGGTCTGCATCTGTAGTCGTGACAGACGGCCAAGCCGGCTGCCTTCCGCTGAAGACCAAGTACATGATCCACTGCAGTTAATCAATAGGATAATGGAACGAATCAATAGGAAAGATTTTTAGAAGGTCTTAATTAAAGAAACACTTGCAGATACAAATGATGTCTTCAATCTATTGATAGTGCCAAGGTGAAGGGTTAAGCGCAAACAAAACCATCAACTTTATTTTGCCCGCATGCCTTCCACGAGAGAACAGCCCCGCAGCCTCCCGGCCCCCGGGGTCGGCCCATTAATCAGCCCCTTGTCGATTCCACGGCCACGCCGTATGGGAAACTCGGGCTATGATCAAAAATTTTAATTACTACACGGCCGCCTGGAATACCAATGAAAAACACATGTGCACCCGGACTGGCCTCCCTTTGCCCTTAAAGTAGGGGCAACATTCCCCATAAAAAAAAAAACCAACAAGCCCCTCCCCCCAAAAAAACCATTCAGCAGACAGACACCCTCCCGATGTGACGCGCAGAATTAGAATAATTAAAGAAAGCCTCCATCGATGGGTCCCACTAGGCCGCGGGACTCTCCCGAGGGCCCTGGACTCCAGCACGCTGCGTCGATACCTTTGATTCCCCGGACGGGCCTGCTCTAGGTACTGGTTTAAAGAGACATCAATCTGTGATGTCAGCATCTATCTAATGAACCTTCAAAAATCAATGTCGGGGGCGGCCCGCTGCACGCAGGCACCGGATCTGTCCACGCTCCCCCGGCTCTACCGGCTGCCCCGAAAGCCACGACGACGGTGAGCGCGCACCAAGCGGTCGTGGTCGGCAGGGCAGAGGGCGGTGGGCCGGGTGCGGCTGAGACTGCGGAGTCTGTTTCAAGCCAGACCACTCAGGGGACTCGGGGACGACACAGAGGGGCCGAGGTCCCCTTCTAAACTTCCTAAGAGCCTCCGGACTCCAGACACGCGCGCACCTCCGAAAACGACCTGCTTCCTAACCTCACCTCCCTCTCAAAATGCAGCCTTTCCCTCCCGCAGCCTCCATTCCCTCCCCTGCTGCCTGACAGGGTTTGGGGCCCACTCCCGACAGCTCCGTAATGTTCTGCTGGGTTTTTTTTTGGGGGGGGGGGGGTTGCTCGACTGGGACTTCCACCGAAGCTGCACGCAACAGGAGGCCCGCGCTTCGCCCGTCCCTCGTTAGTGCTGATGCCCAGCTCACCCAGCCCTCGTGCTCACGCGTCCTTGACGCTGATGCCTTGACACACGAACAGGCGGAAGAGGGGGCCGAAGTCTGCTTCCCTTCTCTTCTCCTCTTTAAGGTAAATTGGCCGGTACGGGCTGCCACGGGGCTGAGCTATTTCAAGCACCTGACTTGGGGTGACAGGTCCGCCCTTCACGATGCCAGGGTTTGGTCTCTCAGCCTTCTCCCGCTGCCGTACTCTCTCTGTCTCTGGCCCGAACGTGTCCGGCCCGAAGCCGGAGACGACGGGCTGCCTGGGCTGAGTGGGTTGTGTGCTCCCCGCCCATCCCCTCGAAGGGAGCTCTCGGCGGCCCCGCGTGCCGAGCTTGAGTCCAATTAAACGACAATGAGAGGTACCATGATTTCATTTGCTTGGACTGTCACATTTCAGGGGTTCAGTAGCCTGCGAAATGTTCGCTGCCTCTCGTTACGCCGGCCCCGGCCCCAGCAACGAGCGGTGTGCAGCGGCTCACTTAGCTGCTCTTTATGCTCGGCTTTCGGCCCCGGGGACGGCTGTCTGCAGGGCGGAATCCCAGGCCGTCTGGGGTAGTGGGCAGCGTGCTGGCCACACAGATGGATGGACACCGCTCCCGAAGAGGAAGCTAGGACTACGACGGAAGTGAGAGAACACTCCCAGGGTTGCTGCTATGTTTTCTAGCATTTCTTTTTTTTTTTATAGAATACTGAATTTTAAATTTTTTAAAGATCTTATTTTTTTATTTTTAGAGAGGGAAGGGAGGGAGAAAGAGAGAGAGAAGCATCAGTGTGCGGTTGCTGGGGGCCGTGGCCTGCAACCCAGGCATGTGCCCTGACTGGGAATCGAACCTGCGATGCTGTGGTTCGCAGCCCGCGCTCAATCCACTGAGTACGCCAGCCAGGGCGTTGTCTAGCATTTCTTTGGAAGAGCTCTTGCTTTGGGGAGGAGGGTGTGTGTGTGTGTGTGTGTGTGCCCACCCATGTGTTTGGGGGAGGGGCGCATTCTATGCTAAACAACGAGTAGGCTGGTGATTATATTTTTCAGACCCATAAATACAGACCTGTAACTTTCTTTCCTGACATAAATACTTATTTATTGGAAAAAAAATACAGAAACAAAAGTACATTTAGATGCGTATTTAAGAATGAACTGCCTTTCATCAGGAGCGCTATTTGCAATCAGGCCCATCCTGGAGGTCTGCTGTGTATCAGATCCTGGATGGATCTCAGCTGAGTCCCAGCTGGGCTTACGGAAAAAAAAAAAAAAAATCACCATTCTGCGGACTCAGTATGCTCGCCCGGGTCTAGCTCTGGTTTGAGGAGGAGAGTGTGATCTGGATGCCGGTACTGACAATTACCATTTATTGATTGCTGACTGGATGTTGGGCGTTGTGTTAAGAGCTTACATATACTACCTCATTGAATCCTCCGGATAACCCATTCTCCAGATGGGGAGAGTGAGGCGCTCAAAGCCGTGGCTGGCGAGAGAAAGAACTAAGCAGCAAACCCAGGCCTGTCAGATCCCAGAGCCCTCCCTCCTAACCATCACGCACCCCTGTTTCAGCGGCAAAGGCTGGGTTCTGTGGCCCCCACTCGATCACACGGTGAACTCGGGCAGGTGCCTGGCGAGGGGAGCGGTGTCCGTCCTGCTCCCCTGCAGCAAAGGGCAGCGTGGCCGGAGAGTCCGCTCCAGCCCTGGCTAATGCATCCGCTCGGATGAACTAGAATGTGCTGGAGTTCCGACCCTTCTACTAACCTTTCCATTTTTAAAAAATAACACAAGGGACTAGGATCTTTTTCCTAACTACAAAAATAGATTATAAAAATACAAAAATGGGCAAAGAAGAAAATATAGGTAACCTGCAATTCCACCACCCAGATACAATCAGTCTTGGGGCAGATGCTCTATTGCCCGGCCCCCCCCCCTTTTTTTTTGGTCTATAAAACTTAGGATTCCAAGTGTTGGGTGCTCGGTATTTGGGATTCTTCTCAGTGAACACACAGATCCATCCAGGGTGCGTCACGCCCTTCCTACGCATAGCGGTGATTATAATCACTGGATTAGGAGATGCCTCTCCCTGAATGTTAAGCCCCTGGTTCTTTTAAATGTGCTGCCATCTCAACTCGCATCGTGGAGGCAAAACACGGAACTTTTTTAGGCCCGGGGGTGAGAAGAGCCCTGGCTGGCCGAGGTCAGGAGGCTAGAGCAGCCCCAGCTCTGGCTTCGTGGGCCAAACTCTGACTCTCAGAAGCTTCAAATGTCATCCGAGTTCCTCCTACCAGCGCAGGGACCCAAGGATCTTCTAGAGTTCCTGGTGGGGGTGGGGGAGAACGACAGAAAAAGCCCAACATAGAACTGGTGAGATCAGTTTAATTACAGATGCATTAAAAAAAATAATGAAGATCCAAAAAACACTCTCATTTTCCAGGGTAATTTTTTTTTTGGAAACATATATATGGGTGATTTTCTTGCCTGGAAGATGGAAACGACCCTGCAGCCCGCAGCCGTCATGGGTGTACAGAGCGGGGCCGCTGCTCTCCGCCTGGCCCCGGAAAAGCGTGATGAACCCAATCTGAAATCAATATCAGGGAACAGTTACTGCATCTCAATATTATCTGCCGAGACGGGCTGCGGGGCGAGGAGGGGGGGTGGAGAGAGAGAGAGAGACGTCAATAGCCTTAACGAAGCACTCCACCGCCGTGCACAAAGGGAGGTCAAACAACTATCAGCCGCCCAATCCCCACTGTAAGTAGTAAAGATGATAAAATCAATATTATTAAATAAAAAGTTAGCACCGCTATTGAACTCTCTCGCGGTCTTGGCAGCACCTGGCAGAAAATGAAGGAGGCTATTTTCCAATCCATTTCGGGGCGAATGTTTGGGATCATAAACACTGACACGCCGTGGGGGCTGAGACGTATTTTTTCCCCGTGGAACCTGAGTCCTGGGAACACCTGGGTAATAGTGCCAGGCACCCGTGCCCGCGCGAGAACACCCCCATCCCTCCCACCCAGGTGACCGTACATGCTGAGCGCCACCGAAGGCTACATCATTTAGAGCTGGACTTTGTTCCTCTGTCCTTCAGGGTGACAGAGGTCGGGCAGGCTCAGGGCTTTGTGGGAAAAGCAAAAGGTCCTACTTGCTGTCCTTTCAAATCTCTAGATTTGGAAGTGCCCCCCCAAAAATACATTGAGCGGGGGAAAGAAGGAAAAAAAAAACAATGAAGGAAGAAAACAAGGGCATTTCAATAGCCAAGGACTGACGCGGCCATGTCAGCCCAGAGGACTATGGGGAATCTTCTGAAGGGCAGGATGCGTTCTTGCTGCTGACGTGGGGTGGGGGGGTGGGGGGGTGCTAATTAAGCAAGCGGAAGGCGGCATGCAGCAGGTATCGAAAAAGATAAATTTAGAATAAAGAGAGTCCAGCTAAAAATTCCTATGAAAGCAGCAAGCTCCAGTCTTATCTGGAGTGGGGGGGGGGGAGAAAAAAAGGAAGGAGGGAACGGGTAAAACTGAGTGACAGCCCATGGGCGAGACCGCGGCGTCTGTGGCTCTGACCTGCATTTAAACGCAGGGCTGGCTGGACTTCCCAGCCCCCGAAGTTGGCTCCCTTGTTTGCATTTCACAGAAACTACTATGGAGGGTAAACACGAGCCTTTGGTGAATTATTTAGCATACAAATAAACCGGCAAAGGAGGCTAAGTAGGCCTCTATGAACTAACGGGATGGAAATACTCATCTGTAAATAACCCTCCAATCTGGCGCTTTCCCGTACAAATACTACACGGGACATTAGACACAACTAGCTTCTAGGGATATTTAGGCTCACTGGAGAGCAATTTTTATGTCTACCGGCATCTGTGGGTAGTGATATGGACTGACTGTTAATATAACCAACATAAAATTTATGTGAGCGCTCGCTGAAACAGCAACACACTCTCAGACAGCTGGTGGCTGATGCGGAGCACATGCAGGTTTTATATGCGCCGCGTACACTAACCTTTGCAATAAAGATTTAGCAGGTTTATTAGTTTAGGAAATCGCTATAATTAAGGATAATTCATAATGGCCGCTTATCCACTCTCCGGCAATAGCTAGCTTAATTTAGACCCCATTTCTTTGAGCCATAAATAAGTGAGCTGCTATCTTCCGCACAGATGTGGCATTCAACCTGTTTGTGTTGGCTGGTTTTTGCTTGTGTTTTCATCAAAAGCATTAGTAGATAAGACTATAAAAAGCACAGGGTTTGAAATAAATTAGCAAAAAAAATGCATAGGCGAAGTTTGTTGTGTTGTTTTTTTTTTTTAACTACTCGAAGAAAAGAGTAACCTCCCCCTCCAGAGGTAAAACAATTAAAAATAAATAATCCTCTTAAAGGCACTAAAGGAACCTTCATTTACAAACTCGAGGAGAGAGAAAGTGACAGAGCAGTAACATGAATGCAGGCCAAAGAAATACGAGTGTGACCTCTCTGCGGTTATTTCCATTTAACTGTGCGTGTAATGAAAGCCGGACCTTGGCAGGCGCAGCCGGCTCTGCGGTGCGGTGCAGCGGCACCCCTGTGATCCCGGCACGGCTCGGGCAGGGGAGGTCTCTCCGTCCAGTCTCCGCCTCCGGTGTCTGCTCTGAGGGGTGGTTGCCTCTACTCTGTCCCCGCTGACAGGGACACTTTTCCTGCTGGCCCCTAGCAACACCTGACGCCCTTCTTGCATATTTATACCCACTCCCCATCTTCGCGTTTCAGCCCAGGCACTCTGCAAATACTCAGGGCTGGAGTCAGCGAAAGGCGAGCAGGTGCCAGATCGGCAGCATCTCCAACGCCAGCTGGTCGGTGTGTGTGCCCTGGGCGTGAGGCACTCTGCTGAGCCCTCCCCAGCCTGGTCTGAGCAGCCACCCAAGGGGCCCTGCCCTTCCCGAGATCTCCCCGAGGGAAATGCAGCTTGATTGACATGGGAATCTGGAATCATATTAAGGGTGAAGCTCTAGAGAGACTTAAGAGTAGCTTCGTTCTCGAGATTTCCTTGATTGTGGAGTTAATCCTGGTGTATAATGGAAGGGTGTTGGTCTGAGAGCCGGAAGGTCTGGGAGACTTTCCCAGCTGTGTCACCACCTGTCATTTGCTGTGTCCCCAAGATAGCCAGACAGCCTCGCTAAGGTTCAGCCTCTCCATTTGCAAAGTGGGACATCATCCTGGGTCCCCCCTCCCCGCCGCTGCACAGACTACTGTGAGGGCTCCGGGGACAATGAAAGTCTCCCGGGACGGCAGAAATGCCAGGGTGAATTCCAGCCCCGCCTGTCAGCAGTGGGGCCGCTCCGTTTGCAAGCCTCCCCACTGTAGCCGTCGGCCTTGTTCACGTCCCCCTGTCAGGAGGATCAAGAGCAACAACGTGCCGAGTGGTCAGTCGCCTCCAGAGAGCACCCCTGTGTCAGTTAGTAGACCAGGTCTCCTCCTGATGGTCTCCAAAGCGGCCCATGCCCATGGGTTCCAAACACACCCACGTCCCTCGCAACCACGCAGAGCGGGGGGCTGGCCAAGAGGACTCGGAGGAGGCTGAGGCGATGCCAGGCGTTGACGGGCATGACGCACAACGGGCTGGGCACACTGTTTTTTTAAAAAAATTGTGTCTTGTTACCAAAACAACTTTCCCATTCCTGGGAAAGTAGTGACTGTGGCTCAGTTTTCTCTGCGAACAGTTTGACCTGGTGGACACAGGGACAGCCAGGGACAACCGGGGACAAGACGAGTACAATGCTCCGGAAGAAATTCCTCTTCCAAACCTGTCTTGTGGACAAGTGGGGCCTGGAGCCAAAACTGGGGAAACCGGCATCACCTGACACTCTCTTATTGACACATCCTGGGACTCAGGGTCCTGACCGTGAATTTGGCGTGCCCACAGGAGAACGGGAACCATGGAAAGCCTGACTGTGACCGCAAGTGTAAGCACCATTCGGCCACCCTGGCTCCAGTGCCTGCGGCCCCCAGTGCCTGCGGCCCCCAGTGCCCATGGACAGTGGCCACTTGGGCCACCCGAGGAGCACAGGTGGAGAGGAGTCAGGAGCTTCTGCGCACGCCAAAGTGAGGGGCCGGCAGCCAGGGACAGACCCAGGGGAGAGGCGGGGACCTTGACTCCCAAGTGACCAGAAGGAGCCAGGGAGCTGCGGCGAGTGGCCACCCTCACCTGGGCACCGCCCCCCCCCCCCCCAGAGATGGCAAGGGGCCCGCCCTCGCTTTTCTTCTCCCGGACGGGCCTGTTTAATCAGGTGTGTGCCGGGAGATTTACATCCCATCACAACGTGATCGTGGCAAAAGTAAAAACCCAGGGCCGTGGGTCGCGAAGGGGTCCGGGTGGCAGAGTCAGGGGTAGTAGGCGGAGTCAGACCGCGGGCTGGCTGGCCCTTCCCCAGCGCAGCCTTCAGACTTGAAAGTATTAGCCAAAATGAGGAACATATTTATCAGGAAAATCTTCTCCTCTTTTCAAATAGAGTTTCCTTTAGGAGTCAAAGTTCACAGGGACATTTACCATTCCGGGGCACAAATTGACATCTTTAATAAGGGTTCTGGAGATTCGGAATTTAAATCATGGGCAGAAAGCTAGGGATAACGCACGGCAAACTGAGGGTCCTCCCCGCCCCCCCCCCAAAAAAACCATGTTTTCATTATAGCTGAATCGCTTTCAAACATTTCTAGTCTCCAAAAATTACAAACTAAAAACAAAGAATCTTAAAAGCGACAAACAGGGTCCAGGGTTTCCTAGAGAAATACCTGGTTGCAAGGGCTTGCCTAGCAGGAGAACAGCCCTCACACAGAAGCAGCGACAGTAACGGAGCGACCACGGTAGCAGCAGCAGCAGCAGCCGTGACGGCAGCAGGAGTGACGTGAGTTACAGGTAACCGGCCTGGGGAACACAGGGTTCCGGAAACACGAGTTCCCTGCCTGAAGCTGCCGGAGCTCAAACTAGCAGGGTGCATATGGTTGAGGTGGCTGAGGAACATTCCCACTCGTGATAAAGGTAGGCGGCAGAAATGAAAGTGAAAAAAGGGGGAGGGGGCCAGAGGACTCCTTTCGGGGGAAGAAAGGGCTTATTAACTGTCATTCATCCGTTTAAAAAGTTACATGAAAAGGTCAGAACTAGGACTTGACGGAGGAGTCTCTGGCCCCGGTGGGCACCCATCTCATGAACTTGAGCAACCCCCGTCACTGTTCTAGAAAACACTCGTTGACCAGCGGTGTGCTCTCACTCCTGTCTCCTGCTGGCGGGTCATCCAACACAGGCCCCACCCTGTCCCAAAGCTTTGTGGCCCAAATACAGTCACGATGACGCCGGGGGTAGGCGGTGGGGTGTCAAAATATTCCTCCAAGGTGAAGGACAGCGCTGCAAGTGGCTGTACAAAATCTCTAGGTTTCTGTCCCTCCCCTGACAAGGACTTAAGGAGGTTTGCCTCTTAATCATTTAGGCTTATTTTTCACCCCGAATGTATGCCGTGACTTTGCAGGGAGATTGTGGGGCGCAGGCAGGCATCTGCAACCTCAGGATTAATTAAAACAAGAGATGGCCTATTCTGTGTAACAGCCACCGTGGATTTGAACAGTGCAGAACGCCGTTCTGTTTGGATAACCAGCCCGCGTGGGACCCGGGAGTTCCGTCCAGCCCAGAGCCTGTTTGGTCAGACGGTCCCCTTGGAGTTTCTTCCATTGAGGAGAAGCAGATTCCCGACCAGAAATAACAAACCCTTTCGGCAGAAAAGATAAATACGAGGGCCCCTGCTTCCTCCTGCCCTTTGCCCCGTGCCCCCCACCCCCAACCCCGACAGCAGCAGCTCCGCAGTAATATTTTGCTAACTATCAAAACTCGGAGTCATTTGATTTGCAGATGGGGACCCCTATTGGTCTGAACAGAATCCCAGGGAAAACGGAAACTCAGCTTTCTTAGCCAAATATGTCTGAACTTCCCAATGAAAGGACTCGACACCCACGGTTCCGTTTCACAAAGAAAAAGAGAGAGGGAGTACGGAAACCGCCCCCTCCCGCCTGCACCAAAGGGCCCCCTCTCAGAGAGGCCTGACCCTCCCAAAGTCTCCCTCCTCGCGCACCCCGGGGGCGCGCACGTGCGCACGTGCGCGCGCTCCCCTCCAGCCGCCCGTGTCGCGGGGTTGCAGTCCATCTCCTCGCTGACAGATCTCCGTGTTGGGCAGGATTTCCAATCCTTCATGACTATCTATTTGTCACTGCAGGTGAGTGGTGGCACTCCGCCTGATCCCCAGCCACTTTCACAGTTACTTATCTGTCTTTATGGATTCATCCTGTGTGTCAAGCCGGCGCATAACAGCATTACTGTCAGGGTGACAAAACTGTCCCCAGAGTGCCACAAATGATTCTCTCTCCTTCTGGCTGCTGGCGGGGGAAGCGCAGTGACACCGCCCCGCCAAGCTCGCCCTTCCCCAGCCCTCGCCTGGCTCAGCACCTCCTCCTGCAGGCAGAGGTGGCTCGTGGTGGGCGCAGCGGTGCGCGGGATCTCTAAATAATGATCAAGGAGGGAGGGAACGGGGCCGGCGCCGACCTCGGTGCTTCCTGCAAGGCGCCCACGCTCTAGCCACCTGCTTATTAGAGGGGAGGCCCCCACGTGGGTCACCGAGAGAGCCGGAGAGCAGACCCTCCTCTCCCTTCAGCTCCCGAGGCCCGTCGCCGTCCTCCGCTCCCGAGCACACGCACACATCCGCAGGTTGGGGGCCAAGGCCGGTCTCTGCGCCGCCTGTAAACCTGAACTCCCAGGGAAACCCGAGACTGCAAGGTCGTCATTGGTAGAGCAGACACGTTAACTGGAACGCGTCCGAAATAAGAATTTCCAGGGTGCCTTGCCTGGGTTGGCCACACGATTTGTAATCATTTTTGAGAGTTGACTGCTTCCAAAGTAACATCTCATTTTTTTTCTTTCTGGTTTTCAATGGAGTCCCGGTTCCGTTTTCCTCCGCAGGCTTCCTTCAAAATGTACTTCTGACAGCGGCGTGGCGCCCGTGGCCACGTTCCTAGGAAGAGGGGGTGTCTGCCTTTCCTTTGTTTTAGTCCCGCAGTCACAGGCCACCCTCGGCGCAGCCCAGGGGACACTGGTTTTGCAGGGCCGCCGGGAACTTGCTGGGGGATCGCGCATGAACACACGCCTCGCCCTAAGCCGGGTCCGCGGGCCTTTCTCTGGCCTGCCCAGAGCGGCCTTTTAATGCCGCTCGACAGTGTCACAGATCCCTCCAAAGTCAAGGGCAGCGGGGCACAGCTCTGTTCAGCAGGGCGGCTGCATTCTATTCGGGAGCCTCAATACGTGTTAGAAACACAGATAGTCCGACAGGACACTACTCACCAGGTGGGATCAGGGATGACGTCTACTTCGCAGGTTTTGTTTCCCCTTTCAAAGGTCCACCGAAACGCGAGTGCGCGCGGGCGGGGGCGCGCACCCGCGCTAACGCACGCGCCCCGGCCGGGCGTGCCTCCCACTCTGCTTTGTTCTTCTCCTGATGAGCATTCACTGTCTCGAGGTTTTTTTTTTGTTTTTGGTTTTTGTTTTTGTTTTTTTTTTTTTTAAATAGGTTCAATCTGATTTCTGACACTGGAAAAACAAACCTAAAAGCAATTTAGAAAACACCTGCCCGTGAAGTCAGATGGCAAAACATCTTGAAGCTTCTCTCGAAATCTGTGACCTCAGAGGCTGACATGGTTTGATGGGAAATTTAATGTAATAGGCTGCGAAAGCCGAGAGGCCTGTTGTCAGCAATGAAGTCTGAAAGTTAGCAGAATTAATAACGCTGTACAATGGAAGCGCCCTCGAGGGACAAGGCCGCGGAACCAGGGCAGTGGGGAAAAATGACTTTTGAAGTCATTTCACTATGACACCCTGTCATCACTGCTAAACGGAAATAAAAAATCATCCGAATCACCACATGTTTCTTTGTGTGCCCTTCCCTTATCTAATATAAAGTAATAATACCCCACCCCGGCCGGGAAGGGACGCTCCAGGGATTCCGGGAGCTCCATTTTGAATCTCTAAATGCAATAAGAATAAATGCAAGTGGGAGTCTGTTTAGTGGAGAGGGATGCCTGGTCTGCTGCCCATCGAAAGCCGATAAATCTCCATGCTTCAACGGGAGATGAAAACGGTTATCTCTCGACCGCGGTGCCAGGGAGAAATTTTCTCCGAGCCGGAGTATTTTTATAGATGATTTATGTCCGGGAAGGGTGGTTATTTAGCAAAATGGCAGATAATGATGAATAGAAAGTAAATATGAGTAGCAGCAAGGGGGTGGTGCTTTGCTGCCGGGATGGAGCAGACAAAACACGTCTATCAAGGACGCGCCACAGATAATCGCCGTTACACTCGAGCCGGCGTCCGTGTGTGACTGGGGCTCACATGCAAATGAGCCCATCCGAGGCGGTGAGTGATTCCTTTCCGTGGTTCCGGGGGACGTGCCCCAGGGGCCTGCTGATTTTTCTTGAAAGCACACTTTGTGTCCACGGAGCGGTGGTGACGAGACCGGGCTCGGAGCTGCGTCGATTGGACCGAAATCCCAGCACGGCGTCCTTGTCGTTAGACCTGGAGGAAGTTCCGGAACCTTCCTAAACCTCAGTTTCCCCACCTGTAAAGTGGGGATGGCGGCGTGGACCTCTGAGGTCTGCTGCGGAAAGAGCAGCCGTGATTCTTGGCTTAGAACTGACGCTACCTCCGTATCAGCTCTTAGTATTCGTTAGGGGCCAGCCACCCGGGGGACTGCTTCTAGTGCTTTTACTATCGCCCAGTCTCCTTCATGCACTGGGCCCTTCCATTGAATCCAGAGTCCGGTCTGAAGAGAGGAGAGGTCTCCGGGGGAAAGTTTCAGTCTGCTGATTGGGCGGAGGCTGACCTTCCCCAAGCCCACGTTCTGACCATCCCACGTCACGACCCTTCATTCCCAAGGCCTGTGACATGGTCGCACGATCGAGCTGGAAGAGGAGTAAGGAACAAAAGAAATCATCCAGGGAGTTACCATGGAAAGACAGTCACTTTTAAAAATAAACAGAACTGAATTTGGGGGGGTGGGGGGCTTTGAATAAAAAAGATAAGCTGACTGCGCCCAGAATGTCAAAAATGGAATGGAAGGAAGATATACATTTTTTTATAAAACACTGTTTTCTGCACCGGAGCACTTACACAAGGAAAAAAAAACTAATTATAGTTTTAAATGTCCAAAAGTCCGTGTCCACCAAAAGCCCGATGCTCATTAGTACCAGTAATTAACTTTACAACTGTCAGCGCCAACGCCACGCAGGCTGACAGATAGAGAGGAGCGCGGAGGGCGCTAATAAATCCGGAAATAACAACTTGACACACAGACGCACAAAAGGATGCAGGTGATAAAGAAATGTTGACATCAGATCTAATTATCCTGGAAGCGGCCGGCTCCAGCAGGAGCCACAGTGATGCGGCGTTATTGCTGGTGATGGGCCCCCACCGGAACGGCGCTGAGCCGCCGCCGCCGCCGCCGCCGCCCACGCTTTTACAGCCCTTGTCAGAGACGGCGAGGACGGTATCAAACGGGAAATTATGAGTGCCGTGACCCCTCCGAGTCAAAAATCCGGTGATGAATATGGGCTCAGCAAGGCATGGCAGATTACCCCCTCACGAGTTCTAAAGCCGGGATGATATATGACATTTTTATCAGGCACTTTCTCAGGAATGTCACCGAGAGGGAAAATAAAGGCCCCGCGAAGAGGCGACTAGGTGAATTATGCAACTGTAATTGCCGATCATAACCTGATATGAGTGGAAATTGCTCTGTTTTCATATTGAGATAGCATAAAATTGTCGGCAAATGCAATGGCTCCTTAATGTGGGCTAGATGAGTCTAATATTCTGATCATTTTTCACTCGGCTGCAAGGTAAATCCCGCTTCCGTAGCACAGCCTCTGTGGCCCAGGGCAATCCAGGGGCCCAATTTTTACCCTTGAATTGAGCAAATCTGTGTAAACTACGATTTTTCATATTTTCTGCATGCATAAGAAGATGAAACATCTTTATCATCCGTATTGTCTGGCTGAGCTTATACAAAATATTAGTTTATCTCCCCTCCTTCGGTTCATTCCAGAAGCAAGGCACATAGATCTGAAGGACAGGCAATATCCCATATATAAAACAAGTCCATCTTTTATGCAGCCTCATTTCACAAGTTCTCCTATTTAAAACAACAACCACAGCAAAAAAAAAAAAAAAAAAGACACCGTGGGAGCATACAAAGGAAGAATTTTTTTTCTTAAGGGAAGGGGGATAAAAAAGCAAAGAAAGGTCCTAAACGCACACAGCGAATTGTTCCATCGTTGCCCCGTTCACCCACAGGAGCCGGGGACAAGCCAAGGAATCTTTAGTGTCTGCCCCAGACTGTCTGCCTCTTCCCACTTAAATCAGTCGTACCTGCAGGAGGGTGGCATCAGCATTTTATTGCTTCCCTGCGGAACACGGAAAAAGAACACCTCGGCATTCTTCCTCCCTGGTGTCATCTCTAAACCTTGACGGTATTATTGGGGCTCTCCAGTTCCTGTCCCCATTCCTTCTGGTCCCCGCCCCCACCGCCCCCGAGGTCGGGGTCCTGGGCCCACAGAGCCGCTCCTTTACTGCAAAGTGGCATTTCCCATCTACACTTATTCCCTCTGCCTCTTACCCCGAGGCCGTGGCTGGCCACCCCACGCCGTCCATGCACGGGGCAAGCTCGGTGTGGCTCAGGGGCGAGGTCCTGGAAATGGATCCACTAATGAATCAGCCATTAGAAGGGCCATTACAGCCGGGTCCCTCTGGAGATATGTTCCTTCCGCTGTGATTTATCACCGACCATCAAGAGATCAGGGCTTTATTGGCTGATGTCTTTATCACCTCAGCATTCCCGAGAAGTACTCGGTGCGCAGGCCCAGCGCGTGGGTCATCGTCCCGCCACGGTCAGCCTCCCCCTGCAGCGAAACTTCGTGTACGCACCCAGCAGCGATTCAAAGCATCGTAATACGTCTCAGGGGTTTTTTTTTTTTGTTCTGAATCATCAAGCTACTCGTTTCTACTCAAAACGCTCCTAGAGAAGAGGGGGTTAGCGATGGAGAGAGACGGCGCGGGGGAAGGGATGGATGAAGAAAACTGGCAGACTTAGAAGGGCCACCGAAACCGGTCAGCCTCAGTTCGGAGCCTTCAGACGCAGGGCCGAGAACTTGGATAAGCTTCTCTCCGCTGCGGGGGCCGGCCAGTTCCAGAACGAAGTGACGGGACGAGGCTCGCTAGAACTGTCTCAGGCGGCGCTGAGTGCAGCACAGTTAGGAGAGTGGTCCCTGTGCTGTGTGTGCGATGGGATGGCAGGAGGCTACGAAGGGGCCGCTCTGTGGGTTCCCCGCCCCTCCACTCTGGCTCGGTTCTTTCTGTGCCCACCGCACCTCCATGCTCTCCGTCTACACACCCATCTCCCCGTCCTAGACCGGAAGTTCCCGAAGGCAGGGACCTCGCCTAAATAATTCTTGGTGGCCCCCGCACCCAGCACCGTCCCCAGCAGAGCGGGCATTCCACCAGCACGTACCGCTGAGTAGTAAGCAAAGGGATACATGCGGTAAACGGGCAGTGCATTTGTTATTTATTCTCTGTAATAAATTAGTGCACCCCCCCCCTGCCGCCAATAAAACATTAGAGACTTAAAACCACGAACGTGACTATCTCAGTTTCTCTGGGCCAGGAATTTAGGAATTGGGGTGCTCTGGTCCAGGTCTCTCCCAAGAATGCCACCCATGTATCAGCGTGCGCTGTGGCTCGCTCTGGGTTCAGCGACATGGCGGCAGACTGGGGGCCTCTGTTCCCCGCCGCGACGCCCTCTGCGAAGGACGGCTCCCAGCGTGGCAGCTGGCTCCCCGAGAGTGAGTGGGCCAGACAGAGACAGATGATCGCAAGTGGCCACGATGCCTTTTATGACCCAGTCCCCCCACTCGGTCTATTGTCAGAAGCAAGCCACCAGGTCTGGCCCACACGACAGGGGAGGGGCCACCCCGAGACTGTGAACACCAGGAGACGGGGATCACTGGGGACCACTGCTAGTTTCTAGGACAATAACTAAATTCAGCCGACATTCACTGAGGTCCCCCTACAAACCAGACCCTGTCCTGGGTGCTGGGGACACGGCAGGTGCCGCTGCAGAGTCTGCCATCCAGCAGGGCGGCTGGGTGCTGAACAAGCAGAATATGAGGGTCGCCCCGGGGAACGCGGCAGGGTTGGGGGAGGGAATGTAGGAGGGCAGAGCGCCCTTGGCCTCCGACAGTCAAACTGGAACCACGGGCCAGGAGGCAGATTGTGTTATCACGCACGCCATTGTTCTGCCCTGGCAGCCATCTTTGGCTTTTTTCCCAAATAATTATGCACGGTCCTGAAAATACGGCGCTGTATTGCGAAGGCGAGCCCTGACAGGTACCACGCAAGGATCAGAGGTCGCTGTCAGCTTCCTCTCTCCAGTGAGCACCTGCAGGCCAGGAGGGTCTGGGCCTTCTCGCCAGCCACCTCGATTCTTCAGAGAGAAAACAAGTGACGAGTAGAGATGGAAAGGCCGCTCTCGGAGCCCTGGAGACACCCTTCTCATCGCTGGGCCACGGGGGACCGAGTCATGCCCCTGAGTGATCTGACCCATAGGAGGCTAACACAGACCTTTCTGGGCCATTTAATTGGTTTGCTATCTCTTTATATTTTTTCTTTTTTAAAAAAGATTTTATTTATTTTTAGAGAGGGAAGGAAGGGAGAAAGAAAGAGAGAAACATCAATGTACGGTTGCTGGGGGCCGTGGCCTGCAACCCAGGCATGTGCCCTGACTGGGAATCGAACCTGCGATGCTTTGGTTCGCAGCCCGTGCTCAGTCCACTGAGCTACGCCAGCCAGGGCTCTTTATATTTTTTTAATTTTTTATTTTTAAAGCCATGGAAAGACGTGGAGTAGAAGTTCTTCTCTTTCCATCTTCCTAATCCAAGAATCGGCTTCTTTTTTCTTCCCAGGGAATCTTTATTGAATTGCAACACACTCAATATTATTAAGAATTCTGATCAGAGGTAAACACGCCAGCCGCTCAGCCGAGGGGATTAAGACTCTTTGTTAGTGTTTACGTTATCTGTTTTTAATTCCTATATATCCTTTCTTTATCTCAGTGTTTCAACACTAATTGCAAAACAGCCCTCGGAACAGTAATGAGTCCCTAGCCCTTTGCAGACCTCCAGACGTAGCTTGTTGCACCGATAAGGCGGCCCCTTAACAAGGCTCAGTGTCTGGATCAAGGTCTCTTCCCTGCTTTTCCGCTTTCGTTTGCTCCTCGAGCCTTCCAGAGGCCAAAGCCACTCACTGAATCTCGGAGCTCGGGGTGGTAGCTCAGTCTGCCGAGAGTCTCTGAACCCAGCCGAGGCTAATGAATGGAGATGGCGTTCTTGGCGTCTTCGGGGTAGGTCTCTGCTTCAAACAGAGCAAGACTGAGCACCACACACGAGCTCCCCATCTCCCCGTGGTGCGCCCCCCCCTCCAGGCTGGGTGGAGTAAGAGCCGGGCCCTGTCCCCGGTCCATCCTGGTTCACAGGTAGGAACTGACGAAAGCGACATGGAGCGCGTTCTGAAGGTTTCCGGAAGGAGGCGGGACGCTCCATCTCGTCCGCCCATGAATCTCCATCTGCATTTTGGGTAAATAACGCTCCCTGGATTCTGCTTGCTTTGGAATCATGGTAAAGCGTCAAAGGAAGGGAATGAGCTCTTACATCAGCGGGGCTGGTTCAGTTGCCACTCACTCCTGTTATATGCAGCAAGAGAGGAATGACGTTGAGTCTCTCCTTCCCTTTCGCCCTAATTTTCCACTCGGCCGTTTCTGTGATTACAAATACCGTTTACTCTTTCTTCATTACCGACTCACCTACACGTTGACATGGTACCTATTTCATCTTCCTGTCTTGTCTTTTCCTGTATGCCTCTTCCAGAGACTTAATTCGGGGCCCGTTGCTAAGCAACCATACATCATAGCAGCCAGTCGCCAGTGACTAATTGTCCTCAGCACTTTAGCCTGACAAATCTGGACCGCCTGTGACAATGGCGAGTAGTCTGGAGGGCCAGAAACACACCCAGAGGTTTCTTAGCCTCAGTGGGGACGGAGGCGCTGAGAAATAACAGAAGACGCCCCGCCCCCTACCCGCCGAATCGCGCGGTTCGGGGCTCGTCCGCGGGCACCGCTCTCCGCTCCCGCTCAGGACGCGAGGCGGAGGGATGGGCGGGAACACGTGGGCGCACACACACACGCACTGGTGAGAATGTGGCCGCTGGCATTTCACACGCGTCCACCTTCCTCCCCGCTGGCACCACCCCATTTCCAGTGTCAGCTTGAATTGAGGATCTATTAGTAATCAAATTTCAGCCTCAATTTTACGGTGAGTGTAATGGAGTTAATTTCTCTAATGCCAGCCGTGCACGGGAGGGGTCTCCCGTGGCCGCGCAGGCCTGGGATCCGCGGCAGCTGTCAGAGATGCCGCTGAGGAATTCCTTATTAGCTAAGACGCAACCAGGCAGAAAACTCATTACACAGTGCTAAATATACTTAATCACGTCTATTAGAGAAAAATGAACTTGATAATTACAACAAATAACTAAACTGCAGAAAGTATCGAAGGAAAAGAAACACCCCCCCATTCACACTCTCTCTCTCTCTCTCACACACACACACACACACACACACCAGGATCTATGGGCACCGGGCGTGTGAGCCGCCCAGGACCGGAGAGAAACCTCGGGCGAGTGGCTTTGTGCCGGAGGAGAAGCCACGCTCCAGGTAGGTGGGGCCGACTCTGCCTGTAAAAATGACACATTTACATTTCAAACGCGCCCTCGTTCGTTTGGTGTATGTGCAGTTTTAATTAGAGAGAAATCCTCAGAGGGCAAACGTTGTGGTGGGGCCCACGGTAAACACTCAGGGTGACGACGGGCAGACACAGAGAGCCCCAGGAGCCGCGTGCATGGACTGACGCCCGGGAGCCTGGCAAATGGGCGGAGTCAGGTCTGCCTTCTGCTCTACACAAAACTGCAGCCCCCGAGGGGAGGGGGTCTTCAGAGGCCCCGCTGAGGAAGACACGTGAGGAGCTGCAGCGTGGAGGTCACCCGTCGGTTTTTCGAGTGCCCGACCTCGTTCAGGAAGAGAGCAGAGGTGGTCCGGGCGGTTGGGTCCCTGGAAGCCAGGCCCCAGAACCAGGAGAGCTTTGAGCTGAGACCCCACAGGGGATGATCTTTGCAAGGCGGAAGGGGGAGGGGAAACGTCAAGGTCAACCAAGACAAAGATATCAGGCCCCTGGGAGGGGGGTGGGGGGCGGATGGTGCCAGGAAGGGTCTGAATGAGGACTAAGAACAGGGGCTCTCCTGCCCCCCCGAGACGAGGGGAGCCCCAAGAACGCATGACCGGCAGGGGCCAAAGCCAGCTGAGGCCTGGTGGGGCCCCTGGCTCTTATGATTCCAGCTATAAAGAGAATGAAAACAGAAGCCGTGAATATGATTCCCCCAAAACACCCAAGTGTCCTGACCGAAGAGGTCCACATCCCGGTCTTATCGTTTCGGTGCAATGGTCATCTGCATCTGTGAGGGACATTCTTGTTTCTGTCACCGGCTCTGTCAGGAAACCTCTGTCCCAGGTTTCCAGTGGGGTCACCTCTGCCCCTGGCATCACCTCCCCGCCAACACCGCTACAACCCAGGCAAGTGAGCGCCTGTGCTGAGAACTCGAGGTCCCCAGGGGATGGGAACACGAAAGGACAGAGCCCCCCCCAAGAACCACTCGCAGCCAACCAAGAGAGGACAGTGGGGCTGAAAGGGGGACTAACACTAAGGAAGGACAAGCAGCCAATGAAACAAAAAGACGTGGGTGACAGCCACCTCATCGGAACTCAAGGTCGTGTGGCACTAAAGCCAGATCCTCGGCCTTTTCAGACACCCAAGCTGATAAAGCAGCCTCTCCACTGCCTCCCTCCCCATCCCAGCCAAGCCCCGCAGCCCATCCCATTCTCAACTGAAAGAATTCCAGCTGCTGGAGCATGCCCACTAGCAACCACGATGCTGTGCAGGGACTCCGCCTGCCCTTGAAGAGGAATGGACACAAAGAACCACGCGACTGAACAGGAAAGACCTCAGCCAGGTGACTGCTGGCTCTGTGTGTAGCACCTGCATGCTGCGGCCCACTGCCCTGGGAGTGGGCACGTCAAGCCTGGGCCACAGCCGGGTGGTCGCCGGGCACTGCCGTCAGAGCTGGGTCCAGAGCTCCGAGGACCCGGGAGGACCAGCCCAAACCAGCCAGCCAGCTGCACTGCGTTTCATCCCATATCATTTTTACTGCAAAGAAAACCATACAAATTTAATCAGCTCTTCATATGGAAATATTTAACTTTTTTTTCCCCTGGAGTTGTTTGATATTATTGTTTTAAGAGTCAGGATTAAGAAAAAAAGTCAAGATGTGTGATAGTGGTGGACACAGAATGGCATCCATTCCTGGCAAGCACGCAAGTCTCATTTCCAGTAGACGCGAGTCTTAAATGCGCTGGCGTCTCCGTCAATTGGCTGGCTCAATGAAGAACATATTACATGCCCGCAACCATGAAGTCTAAGACAAGAACGATCCATCTCGCCCAGCCCTCGGCCGCCGCCCGGGCAGGACGCTAGTATCGGTGAGAAGAATATGATCTCAGAAAGGCCCCCGCTGCCCGCAAGTTTAGGGAGTGTTCTGTGTTGGCATCCAGACCTCTGAGGTTTCCATGTGCTCTCGCGCCCTTCAGAGATGTTATCAAACCGCCTCGCCCCGCAGCTTTTAATCTCTGAAAACCTATCACGTGGAACGCTTCCACATACACCTATTAAAGAACTACAGTCTCTCTCAGTAGTCATAAAATGTAAAACACCTCTTAAAAGAGGCTGCCTTTGTTTCCCGGCCAAGGGCGCGCACAAGACAAAAGATGCTGCCTTTTAAATATAATTTTAAAACACCGTGTTAAATAAAATGAAGTACTGACACGCAGAGTGATTTAGCAAACGGGGGACTGCTTTTGAGATCATGGGCATTATTCAGGGCAAAAGTGATGTCAGCTGTAGGCCAAGGCCAAGAATGTTCCCTCTCCGAGACGGGCCACCAGCAGCCCAGGAGGGAGGAAAATGCAGTGTCTGGTGACCAACTGCACTGGGAAGACACGTCCGTTGAAGGACCACACGTCACCAGTGCCACAGTCCCTGAGGAGGGAGGGTCTACTCCCAAACCCGGCCCAAGCCCGGCCAGGACAGTTGTCCGGACTACCCCGCACTGCCCCAGGCCACAGCCTCACATCCTTAGGAACTTCCAACCACCAGAGACTTGCAAAGCAATGATGGCTATGCAGCTATCGGGTTGTCCATCCACGACCAGACTAATTTTTCTCAGTGCTATTTCGCTTCCTGCTGGAGAAATCTATTAACTCAATGCCCTGGCACCTGCCAGGTGGGCAGAGTTCACGGCCCAGGCCCCTGAAGACTTCTTCTTCTTCGGCGCCTTCCTCGTGCTAGCCGCATTGACCCGCAGTGGTGGAACCTGTCCGTAAACGAGAAATACCACCCTGTTCTCGAGAGCGAGATATTTTTGGAAACCAAGGCCCAGAAAACTTTGTCAAAGCTAGGGATCATTTCTTTTTTTTTTAGAGGAGAAAGAAACCCCACTTCTATCGTGCCATCAGGAAATCGAAGATGTCTATCTCCAGATAACGAACTACTCGCGGTGAGGTTTCCGTTGGAAACTTGCGTGTAGAATGTTTTCCTACTGTCTGTTCTGGTGTTTCTGTCACTTCGCATTGACTTTTTTTGCTCCCTCTAGCAAATAAATCAGAAAGTTAATAGTTCTGTTGATTTGTTGGAGCTTTTTTTTTCTCTCTTTAAAAAAAAATAAAGCAAAGAAAAGAATAGCTTTAAAGGGGGAAAAACTGATCCCAGCGTGTTAACTCCATCGCGGTTTCAGGCTGCGGTCATGCCAACTGTTAGTAAAAAGAGAAATTCCAATGTAGCAGAAGTAATAAAATCTTCCTTTAAAGCACAAATACCGTGCAGGGAGGAAACGTAAACCCTAGCAAGGGGACCAGGGAGGTGGGGGTGGTATGAAGTAAAAGACGGACTGGAGCACTGGGGGATTCGTGGGCATTGCACTGCTTGGAATAATCTTTCACCGAAAGTAGCTGGGTTTCCATGACCCAGAACCTTTTCTCCCTCTTAATCCATCACCCAGAGGATTTTTAGAAAGATGTCAGCTATTATCTAAAGCTATCTCCATTGTGATTCAGATGACAAAATATTTATCACCCGCTCTGCTTTTTCAAAGGAGCTGATCACGGAGATGGATACTTAGAAGACTCTCGTGAGCACGGCAGCCTGCGTAAGGCCAGCCCTGGGAGAGACAGGTAGAGCCGGGGAGGAAGTGCCTGCTTCGTGTTCGCCAATACCCTGCCATTCATCCCCGAGCCAGAGAGCTGGGCGTTGAACATCCAAGTCTCCTATCTGGGCTTCCAGGCCTTATAATTGACAAATAATTGACTTTCCTTAAAATCAGGGTCAACGCTGCCCACATGGCCACCCCCGGTGAGGAGCACACTGGGCCAACTGTTCCCCGGGCAGCCGGGAGGAATCCTGCCCGCCCCGCGGGCCCCCACTCCGTGACTCCAACAAAAGGCAGCAGTTGAATGGGGAGAAAAGTCAAGTGAAAAGGGCCGGGATCCTGTGACAGGAGGCATTCAGGGGCCAGATTGTTTTCACACAATCGCTCAGTATCTCGGATGATGGCAGGGCCAGGGAGGGGGATCCGTGTGCCAGGTATGGCTGGGACACGGAGGGCCAGCAAGCCGGAGGCAGGAGAGGCAGGCGGAATGAAAAGCCAAATTCCTCTCCCCTAACTCGGCCTCTTCACGGAGACGCCGCCATGCTGACGCAGAGCGGAATGCTGGGACGGGAGCTGGCACGGCCAGGGCCCGCCGGGGGACAGCTTGCAGTTTTACTCCCACCCGCCCTGGTCCTAAAATTCTGCCCGAGGGGAAGAGGGGACAGCTCCTGGGGGGGCAGAACTCAGCAACAGCCACCGCCACCGCCCCAGCCACCGCCGCCGCCCCAGCCACCACCGCCACCCCAGCCACCCCCTTAACACACAGGAATGAATTAAATGCAAAGATACAAAGACGTGTATTTCATCTCGTCTGGTATTTCCCCAAGTCCTCCCACCACCGGAGCTATAGTAAACATTACAACACCGCCCCCCCACACACACACACCACCACTTTGAATTTAATTGTATTCCTAATTGAAAATGAAAATTAATTTGCTTTTGATCAATTCCAGGTGGTAGATCAGCCTGGAATGGTAGCAGCGCATGTATTTTTCTTCTCGGTGACCACACGCACGCGCCCATAAACACCGGCGCGCGCCGCCGGCGCCAACAGGCAGCCGCCTCCTTCGTGTACGGGCTCTTCCAGGGTCTCTCTTCCCTCTGCTGACTGGCACCGTTCAATTTTTTAATAAAAAGATTTACCAAAGTGACGAGACTCGTGCAAATAAACTGCTGACAGGCTTGCCGAGTTAAGTGCGTAATTAAGGCTGTGGAGCTACAGATGTTGAACAATGGTGGCTCACATCAAGATGCATGCGGGTATCGCAAGCAACCCGGCATCTGGTTTCTTTATCTAAGTACCTTTCTTACGGTTTGGATCTTAATTTTTTACAGTTGACAGCAGTGTTATTTGAGCCAGTCAGTGGCATCTGGCTGCTGGGGGAAAAAAAAAATTAAAAAAAGAAAGAAAGACAGAGGAAAAAATCTCCATGCACTTTAATTAATTGTGGAGGAATTACATGGTCCTTCAACCGTGTAGTGTGTCATCAGTGCACATTACAGATTTATATTAGATGTTTCTCCACAGTGTCAGGAATAATTAAAAGGGGGTAGGAAATGATGCCAACCAGCAATGCTTTACATCAGCGGTGAAAGTTTTATATTTATTGCAGCCAAACAATTTTTAGAAGAAGATGTCAACTCCGAGGCTTGACTGTGCACGGAATACATATCAGGCTGGAGAGAGAGCCAGTGCCGCCGGAATCCCGAGAGAGCTCGTGTTTAATCTATCAGGCTGACCGGAATCGGTATGGCACGCCGGTTACTGACGACGCGGCATCCCCGTCTTCTCATAAACACGTTCACCCCAAACAATAAGTAACATATGCTTTTTTTATTTCCCCCCCCGAACTGTTCTTCGTGCAATTGCTCTTTCTGATCCAAATAAGAACAGAAGTGCCAAGTGTATGGGAGCCCCTTTTTTGCTCAATTAATTTGTGCCACATTTATGGCTGGGGCGGCGCTGCTGGAATTATTCAGTAAAGAGAGATTGCAATGGCTTCTGCCTTCACTGAGCACGTGGTTATGGCA
This sequence comes from Phyllostomus hastatus, assembly GCF_019186645.2. NCBI lineage: Eukaryota > Metazoa > Chordata > Mammalia > Chiroptera > Phyllostomidae > Phyllostomus > Phyllostomus hastatus. The sequence goes on from NW_025334024.1 coordinate 26,458,927, forward strand.
GCCTTGCCAGGGTCTTCTCCGGAGGGGGCCGCGCCCAGACAACAGCCAACTGGGACAGCGGTCACTGCCCTGCACCCACCGCCACCGGCGAGACACAGATCTCGCCTTCCTTATTTCTGGTGCAGATGAAGAGACCTGGAACACACTTCCTTTATGTTGTCCAGAGACCAGAGCCGAGGACTACAGTTAGGACCCCGAGGTCTCCAAAAAGCTCTTAGAAGCGTCCCAGGGACCCACGTCAGAGGGAACGGGCACCCACAGGACACCCAGCTTCAGGCTTGTTCTCCCGATGAGACCGGTTTCCTTCGGCACCAGGCGGCGCATTTCAGGGGATGATTAGACGCCCTCAACCTTTGCCGTGTGTCTTGCAGGAGAGGCAGTGGGAGTAATAATCCCCGAGTATGTGATGCCTGTCACTTCTTATTTATTAGCTGCCTGCCCCGGTTATTTCCATAATTTCCATGTGGCCAGTGTGGCCCCAGAAGTGGAGACGTCCTGGGAATCACAGCCTCAGGACCGCCCCGCCTCTGCCCCGGCACGGACTCGCCGGAGAGTAGGGTGCCAAACGGGGGCTCCCCTCCCCAGGGTCTGTGGGTCTACAGGGTGGGACTCTGGCTCCCCTAAACCTCCGTGAAATAGGGAAAATGGTCGAGGAGTCCCACAGCAACGCAGGGCTCACAGAACTGCCAGCCTAGTCTAGGGGGGAGCATCTGCGTACAGTTCAGCCTGCTTCTTCTACAGCCAGGTAATAATACCCTTAATTAGGTTAAATGCTTTCATAACAATATTATTGAGTTTACGGGGTGCCTTAAAATTTTCAAAGTGCTTCTGTAAGTATTTTTTCATTTTAGTAGTACCTGTATAACTAGCTGTTGAGGTAGAAAAGGGGGAGGAACCTCAGCACTTTCTCCTTCAGTTCTAAATAAAACGCATACCTTGGGCACACTTCTTCTTTGCTGACAGCGTCGGGAAGTCAGTGCTTAGCTTTCTAAATTACTCCCTGGGCTTCAAATAAAATCTAAGCTTCTTCCCGTGGCTCCACCTTCCCTTCCGACTTTCCCCAGCGGCCGTCACTGCCCCTCGGACGTCACTGCCCCTCGGACGTCACTGCCCCTCGGACGTTGCTCCCCAGCCTCCTGTTCCTCCCAGACATCGAGCCCATTCCCCCACTGCTGGGACGTCGCACTGCCTGGTCCCTCTGCCTGGGAAACTGGCTCCATGTCTCAGTGTGACGGTCTCCTTGTCTTTCAGACCTCAGCTTCACTGTCACAGCTCAGGGAAGCTTTCTCTGACCTCAACGTCTACTAATATTGCCCACCCTTCCACCCCTACTTCCCACTTTGCTATTGGACATTTTTTAAAAGATTTTATTTATTTATTTTTCGAGAGAGAAGGGAGGGAGAAAGACAGAGAGAAACACCAATGTGCGGTTGCTGGGGGTCATGGCCTGCAACCCAGGTATGTGCCCTGACTGGGAATTGAACCTGCGACACTTTGGTTCGCAGCCCGCACTCAATGCACTGAGCTACACTAGTCAGGGCTGGAAATTATTTTATTTAACTATTTATTTAACAGGGGTCTCTCCCCTTGGCGTGTAAGCTCCAAGAGAACTTGGAGATAGTAAAACTTCAGGGTAGATTTCTCGATGTGCATAAACATATCTATAATTAGTTTCAAATAACCTGTGTGGGAAATTTCTCTGCAATTCAGTAAAAAGCCCTAGTCTTTAATCTGGTGAGTATACCTGGGATTTCTATCACCTGATTTTTTTCTCATCCTATTAGGATTTCAAAGCCACGCATGGAACCTTGCTTTTGGAGTGACCCTGATGGAATTAAGCAAGTTTAGAGAGATGTTGACTTAAAACCATTATTACTGAAAAGAAGAGAATATTTAATAAAAGGTCAAACCACTCATCTTGCGTCCCTAAAAGGATTATTTTAAAGTCATTTTTTCCCCCACTGTTAGCATTCCAGCAGTTCACCCAACCCACCCCTAGGCCTGGATTCTGATTTGAACCGCAGTTTGCAGGAGTTCGAACAAATCCCTGGGAAGTCCAGCTTCAGCGAGAGGCCGCTAGGTGCTACCGTGGCCAGGGTCAGAAGCGTGGGCTCAACAACCGCCCTGCCTCCAACGGCAGATACTGACGGCAGTCCGGTGCACTGAGGACTAGCCAGGGGCAGCAGAAAGGAAGTTGAAACGATACAGAACAGGCAGATTTGAACCTCCTATAGGCAACGAATTCCTACAGGAAGTGAGAGACCTAGTAAGTGACTGGGGAAATGAGAAATAAAAAAAATCTCCGGAGAGACTACAGTTAGGACAAATCCCCCGACACCTGCACTTCTGTAGGCCTGGGACTGGTTCGTCGTGGTAGCTCCCAGTCGTGTCTGATGAACGAAGCAGACAAGACACACGCAGCGGAGCGAGCCCGGAGGACAGGCCTGCCTGGCGGGGGGCCATGTCTCTCCTGCTTCCCACTGTCTGCTCAGGGCTCAGCACAGAGAGAGGTGCTCAGGGAGAGTCTGCTGAGTGGAAAACAGAAGCCAGTGAAAAAACCCAACAGTGAATGAATGGGTCACGTCATTCCCGTAGGGCGAAGCACTTGATAATCCTCCGGCAATGGAAATCCTACCTCTGTCCCCATGTTCCTCCCTCTGTCTCTCCCTAGCTTTGTTCCAGCAGCGAAGTCTCCTTCTTCCTTCTCCCCAACCCAGCTGTACCAACACTGAAACGGGGACTCAACTTTTGGAGAGGCAGAGGTGCCTCTGGGGTTGCTCCCGACAACCTCGCCTTCATGAAGCCCCGACCACACAGTGCTCTGCTCTGTGTGAAAAAAGCTAGAGAGAGCAGGTTGCTGGGGTCTGGGAGCTAATGGGTTAACGGCATCTGACAGGTGTGGTGCCGGCTGGGTTCTGCTCGCTCCCTCCAGGTCTCATCCCCTCGGACAGCCAGTCTGCCCTTCCAAAGGGGAGAAAAGGAGCAGTGCCACCAGGAGGCCCCCTTTCCAAGGTGGGCCCTCCTGCCCCCACAAGCCCTGCTGGCTGCTCTTGCTGCCCCTGTCCTGCGTTCCATAGGGACTGTCATGCGGGCAGGTCAGAAATGAGACGGCGTCTAAGCAACTGGGTTTTGTCCCGCGGCTTTGCCGTCAGAAGGAGACGGCAGAGCTTGGGGGGCGGGGTGGGGAAGGCGCTTTCCAGGCTGAGCACAGCCGTGACGTGTCTGGTGTCGCCGCAGAACTCGGTCCCTGAGAGTCCACCGTCTGGATTTGAACCAACTTGTGCCCCTACAAACCTAGGCTGTTCTACGCCTTTGTCACGGGCTCTGGAGCCCACAGGGGTCAAGTTACACGACGCACAATTCCGCCCAGCTCCTAGATTCTGATTCTATTTGTGTGTGGAAACATCTCCTCCTCCGGCTGCCTCCGGTGGGTCATCTTTCCAGGCCCAAGTCTCTCCTTAAACCCTAATTTAATGCAGCGGTAGCCATAGCTACCAGGACTTCATTTTCCACGTGTGCACTACTGGAATCAAGGCATGCCTTACTCTGGGGAAAGCTCCCTTCCAATCGGCGAGAGCACCCAGCACGCAGGTTCAGTTAGCTCTGATTAAATATGCTCTCTGACATTCTAAAAATAAGTCAATGACAGTACTAGGGAGAATTTAAAGTTATACACACCACCACCATTCTAATAAAGTTAGCTGACGTCCACATGCATACGTAATTAACAGAAAGGCTACATAATCACTAAGTTTTTGTTTTCCCTTAATGGGAATCACCAGCATTTTCTCATGTGTCTGCAATGTCTTCATAAACATCATCTATCTTTTCCTAGAGTAGAAGAGGCTATAAAAACCTAAAACAAGGCATTTATGAAACGAGGGACTATAAATATAAATCCCATGAAATGTAAAAACTTCCAGGCAACAGGAAAACATAGCATCTGCAATATGGACAGTGGTGATACGGCAGAAGAAAATTAAATTAAGGACATGCTTTTAGCTAAAGGCGGGAGCACCGGACACCATTAACTAGCTTTAGGACCCTGCAAAATGAATCCCTGTGCCTTAGTTTCCTTAATGTGACAATGGAGAGTAACGTTGGGGGAACTTGAAGACCCTTCCTTGCTCTGGAAGTTTATGTGCATTGCTTGAAGCAAGGTCACTCTGAGGAATACAAAGAACCGTGGGTGCTTTAACCGACTCAGAGAAAGGGGAAATAGGGCGGAAATGCATTGGGTTGTGTCCCTCTGCCCCCTTTTTGGGAACTGACCTCTCCAACACGCGCACAGTTTCAGTCGCAGGTTCCTGACGGCCACGTTTGTTCGTTCTGTGTGGCCTCACTCCACCCCACCCCACCCCACCCCACCCCCGGGCAGAGTGGATTGTCTCCGAAGTGGTCACCCTCTTTCGGCTGCGTGGCCGTGGGACACCGCAGAAGTCGGTGTGCAGAAAGAGGGGCGCAAGCAGGCATGTGGGGAGATGTGGACATCAGAGATGGACGACCCCTCAATCTATCCCTGAGATTGCGTTTAAGGAGACGTCCTATATCCGTGGAGTGCTCCCAAAACAGTCGCGTCCCTTATTCCACTGGTACAGCTCCCACAGCAGGAGGGACTCATAGCTGGCGGTCTTCATTGTTACTGTGTTGCTGCACATCTATACCTCTTGGTGATTTGATAAGATATAGAAACAAAGCAGTATTATTAGCTCCATCTGAGGAAGGGGAACTGATGAGTTTGTAAAACAACAAATAAACATACACATGTCCTGGCTGAGCTCAATCCACGGGCTTGTGCTTAGCACACACATGCTATTAGTCTGACTCTATAGGTCAATCTCCGTTTTACCACGTGGGAAACCATGAGAAGGAACTAGCGCTCGCAAAGTTTCCGTGTTTTCAGAAATGAACTCATTTCTGAATGAGCCTGGACTTCCAGCAAAAGGAGCCTTGAGGCTTTCAGTGCTGGCCCTCTGGTCGATCTTTATGACGCCAGAAGTCCTCTCGATTCATCCTGCCCTCAATTCTAGAGCCTTGGATTCCCAGCCCCGAGAAAAGGCGCCTGGTCTTCGGGGGGTTTTCCCTCCGTCCAGCCCTCCCGAACGCCCTCTCGTGGGTGCAGAGATGTGAACACAGATAGGCCACGTGGAGGCTGGGAGCTCAGTTCAGCCAAAATGTTTAAAACATGAAAGAGCCAAATATTAGATTAGGACTAATCTGGTAAATTCGGAATACTGAGGGGCAATAAGAACCTTAAAATAGGATAGACAGCTGAAAACACGAGCTCTTTTTTTGTGTTGTTTTTGTGCTTTGCCTTAATCCACCAAGCTATCTGAAGGTCTAATCTGTGAGGTATTTAGCCGTATACCAGAGATATTTCCTTCGCTCCTCGGGGGAAGGCGGCAAGGAGGAATTGGTTCCATACGAGACGATGTGATCTCTATTACATTTCTAAATTAAAGCTCTGCAGCCCCTGGATGTGATCATTGCGTTTGCTCATTACACCATCTCTATCACCACTGCTGCCGCCGCCACCACCAACAAAAATCCCAACCTCAAAAACAAAGAAATTAGAAAAGGAAAGCAGTCAACATATGTCCAGCTCCCAGGGATCTCGGTACAATTGAGGTTTGGCTTAAGAAAGAAAAAAGGGAAGGGAAGATCCAAAAACACTTGAAAAGTCTAGTTATTTAATTTAAGAGCAGAAACTTAAAAAAAAAGAAAAAAAAACCCCACAACAATTCCCAAGGTTTCCCATAAGTGGCAGGAAGCTGCTTTGTCAAAGGCGCTGAGAAGGCCTTGCGACACACAGGGACCGTCTTCTACAACTAAGTGTCCTCTGTGGGCCTCAGCGTGACAAACCATCACGGCTCCAGGGGAGCCCTCGAAACCTCCCGTGTCAGCGGGCTCCCCCAAGCATGGGGGTCTATAGCTATGGGGTTAGACCTCTTAACCCCTCTCCTCCCCACAAAAGACCGCCAAGACCCTTTTCTCCCAGGGGAGGGCTTATTCGAGTCAGTGTCTAGCTAAGAGGTCTTTGGAAAGTCACCTTCAGACAGGGTTACAGGACATCTAGTGAACACTCTGCCGTCATCTGAGACGCCCCTCACATTGCCAGGAGCCAGACTCAGGGGCCAGAAACACAGTGACCCCGCTGAAATGCAGGAGAGGCCTTTGAGGGTGGGGGGCGGGGGGCGTCTCATTTCATTTCTGGAGGTGAACATCTCTGTGGCCTCGGAGACGTCACCTGTTTCCACAAAGCTTCATTGTTTGTGCCAGCGAAGGACTGGTCTGGCTCCTTATCTTGCGAACTTGCATGGAGGAATACATTTAAATCAATGTAGAAGGGTTGACTAAAGAGACTATGCGTTTTACAGCAAAAATAACCAAATTGACAAATCAGATCCTGCGGAACATTAGTCACTTTGGGACACGAGCTCTTTCAAACCACGAGGAGAAACTTGGAACCGATGCTGCATTTCCTGAATCGAATGGTTACATGACTCCAGAAAATGAAATCAAAGTAGATGATGCCAAATTCTATATGCGGCACTTACAATTACTTTGAAAGGGGTTTACGCTCCCAATTACGCTCTGCCGGTGACTCAGTGTGGGTGCGGCGTTCCCTAGGCGCAGGCGGCCAGTCGGGGCTGATAACCTAATATGCTTAGCCACGGGCACCGGCTCGTTAAAAATGCATTCAAGCAAACCGATGTGCAACTGTGAAACGTGGAAGGAGGAGAAGACAGCTCCGGAAGAATCAAACTTCAGCTGGCTTGGAAACACCAGCAATCCTTTTCAAGACCCTAAAACTCCCAGCAGAGTTGCTACCCCACCGATGGTCACACCCTCCCATTGGTCTCAGAAACTTGGTTCACTCCCCACCTCCGGCTGAACGGGTTCCAGGGAGCCCCGTGGTGCACAGCATTCGGGAAGCTTTTTTGGGTAGTGACCGTACCAGAACTGGAAACGATTGCTTCCTAATAAAAGTCTCCTCCTTCCGGCAGACTCGTGCCAGCAGGCTACGCAGAGGTGGCAAAGTAACGCACGTTTTGTTGGCAAAAGCTTTCCATCGCCCGTTCTTTCCCTTCCGCAGCACGGGAGCTCTTCCCCTCTTGCAGCCAGCAAGCGCTTGCACGCCGGTGTTGAGACGGAAACACCACGAGATCTTCTCTCGGACATGGGCTGTTGGGAGCAGCCCGTTTCCCTCACACAGACATGTGCCTTCTCAGACGGAGGAGCGGCGGTGTGTACGGCGAAGCCTACCTGGAAAGGTGGATGCAAGATCTCCCGTTTCCCGTTGGGTAACAGGGGAAAGAGTACCGCTCGTATTTTGTCTTCTGATTTTTAGACGGATTTCCAGTTTGCTGCATGGCAGCAGCCCCCAACGCCCAGCTCCTACCTCTACCACTCATCGGCGATGCTGAGACCCCTGACACGTGGGTGCGGCAATGCAATGCCCAACACGATTTCCGTTAGATACCGGGGACCCAGTAAGAAGGACTGTACTGAAAAGTCACATTGTTTGGGGCTCACGGGGCTCAGTTGTTTCTGACAAACACGGGCTTCCTCCTGTTTCCTGGAGTGGGGTGACGGCAGGTTTTATACAGAGAGTTTTGTCCTGGATAACGACCGGCACACAACTCGACCTTTCGCCCAGGGCCAGATGCTGGGATGGAGAATGGGGGCGTGGCCAAAGGTCCAGGGCTTTTCTGCACGGTTCTTCTCGCTCTTCAAACTTGAGGGCGTTGCCCTGGAGATTTCCCAGCTTTGCAGTCTCGGCCTCATCAAGTGGCCAAAGACGACATGGGCTTAGTCACATCACTCGAGAAAAACAATAGTTCTTCAGGGTCAACAGCATCTCTTTAAGGAGGTAAAAACAAAAAAAGTCAACCTGGAATCGACAGACTCTTGGCAACTGGCCCGTTTCTGGAACCCAAGGTGACGTGCAAGCCTTTCAACCCAAATAGGAACAAAAAGGAAATCCGGCCGCCATCAGCTGGTGAGGGCCTGAGCCGCCGCTTCACGAGGGGCCCTGCACGCAGTCAGGACGATGACGAACCCACCGTGAAATATCAAAATCACTAAAAAAAAAAAAAAACAACTGGGAGTCCTTTTCTTTCAATAACTGGATTCGCACTTTAAGTACTAATACGCCTGAGGTCACTGAGTGGACGCTGAGATGAACGTAATCTTTTGTGCAATGATTTCATCACTGTCACCAGCAGGAAAATGTCAAGGCTGTGCTTCCTTCCTTGCATCCGAGGCCTTCCCAGCAGCTATTCAATAGTCAGTACCCTTCAGCCATCTCCCTCCACTTAGAACGGCGCCGGAGCAGACAGCCCCTCCCCCAAACGTCCATTTACTTCCGAGTCTGAAATCAGAGCATCGCCGGTGCCTCCTTCCTCTTCTTCATCCCCATAAACAATCGGTTATGAAGTTCTCTCCGTGAGAAGTCCTCTGAACTTGACATTTTCCTTCTGTTATTGCTACCCGCCCCCGCCCCCCCCCCCCCCGCTCCACCCTTCGCCTAGTGCAGGACCACATCGACTCATTTCAGGAATACTGCTTTTCTCCAAATACCCCCACCTTAAGCAAAAACAACCCAAATCATCCATTATATATCCTGCCACCAAAGTAACCTCCCTAAAATATCACAGCACCATTCTGCTCTGGCCCTTCGAGGTCTTCCACCACTTCCCAGAACTCAGCCACCTTGGAGTGTCTCACGTACAGGGTCCAGCACAAATGATGCCCCTGTATTGTTACTATAAAATCATAAGCATGTAATTCTATAATGTAACAATATCACGCTCAAGCACACAATATGAGATTCTAGGTGAGATGTTCAAATTAAAACCATGAATTATTACGCCCATATTACTACCCTACCAACCACACTCAAGCAGGTGTTACTTCTGCCAGATCCTGTATATTTGGTCTAAGTATCTTGAATTTCCTGTTTCAGCCAGGTAGTCTAACACACCGGCCCTGATTTGTACTCCTTATTCCCACCCTCACAGCGAATTCTTTCTAACTGGGGTGCCCTCTTCCTATCCATCCACTTTTTTACCCAACTTGAAATTCACCTTTCCCCTAACATTGGTTGGAAATCACTCCAACTTCACTATCCCAAACCAGAGAAACCATGAGGAAATCCGCACACATCATTTTATTTTGTAAAAGATTGCTCGAAAGAACGTGCTAGGATTATGGAAGAAAGCAGGAAGTGAGGGCAAATGAGGAACTTCTTGCAAAGCAGTCTGGCCTTTTGCCTCGTGTCTCGAGTCCACAGGGAGAGGGGAGGAAGCTGCAGGACAGGACCACTGGGAGCAGCGGCAAGGCGCGGCAGCTTCGCTTCGAGACCCGTTCTCTGCTCCAGAGCCACTGCATGTTCAGCGTGGAAGTTAATTAGCACACAGCCCACTGCCACCTGGGACGCCGTCCGCAATTACACCTGCAGGCTAACGAGGCCACTCCCCACCATCCCGAGTCGGAATCGCCCAAGCCACACGCCTCTCAAAGTGAGGCCAGCATTTATTTAGCGAGGCTCATGAGGTGCCTATAAAGTGGAGAAGTTGTCACTTCCGACAAGGGAGACACACTAATGGCCTGAATGAGTTGTGCCGTGTACTTTGCTGGCGGAAGCTGGAACCTTGAGAGAAAGTAGGAGCTTCCTGGGTTCCTGCGGGGTTCCTTCTGGTCTTGCACAGATTCCAGAACAGCCCCCCAGGCCGTCACTTCTTGAGGGATCGGTGCTGTTATTTATTTAATTTTAACAGGATGATATATTATTAATATTGCTTAACCCTGAGTTGATGGTATTAGGGGAAATTTTAAAAAGTTTTTTCGACTTTTTCTGGAATTTCCCAAGCTTTCTAGAATGAGGAAATATTATCTTTTTTTCTACTAATAAAAGTATAGGAAAGAAAAGAAAAATTGATGACTCTCCTCCACAAAATGACCCCATCCTTAACTTCCCACAGCGATGTACTAACGATGACCTTGTAAAATACACAGTGTAATCAATCTATTATTTCAGGGTTTCATCCCAGAACTTAGAACACTGTGTACAATAAAATATTAACCTGCAGAAGTTTTCACTGATATGATCACACGGAACCAGCGTGCAAGCTACGCGGTCAACGAGCCCCTAGAACGCACCCCTCTGTCAAATGGGGTACACGTGTTAGTGACGTTTGGCATGACCAGCGTTGTACCCAGTAGCGTTTGAAAATACATCCTGTCTATTTATCTTTCTCTGACCACTGTTTGCAAGTGACACCATAATCATCCTTGAGATCTGTCACTGGGCTTGGCACACCTTGTCCCCAGATCTGTTGATCAGCTGAGAGGTGTCGCAAGCACTGAACTCCACCTGATGTATTCTGAAAATAGGTGGGTGGGGAGGGAGGACAGCGGGGAGTAAGAACCAGGCCTTAATTAGGGGTGAGACCTGGGTCCAATGCCACGACCAGCAATGCGGCCAACCGGGAGGCCAGGCCGAAGGGAGCAGGGGATCAGACGTGGGGCTGCTATCGCCAAGTTCGCGCTCTGCCGGCAGCGACTGTCAGCTGATGACAGATTAGAGGAATCTGGTTGCTCTACCCGAACATCCATCTCCAACCTTGATTAGTAAGCCTATTGAATTATGATTAATTCACAAGGGTGCTGCTGACAGATAAGATACTTTATCTGACAACATGTACTGCTTGCTTTGCCCGAAGCCAAAAACAAGCCCCCTGCCCCAAACACAAGCCACCAACTCCCGGAGTGGCTAGTAAAGCCAGCACTATCAAGTGTGGCGCGTTCAGAAGGGGAATGGGGCTCTCACGCACCTTTTAGTTAAATAAAGAGATTGTTTGTGGGAACCCAGCCTGGATGGAAAACCAAGCAGGATTTAGGGAGAGAACTGTCCCGAGAATGATATACTGCAAACAGACTCGGGGCACCCTCCTGCCTTTCAGCGAGGTGTGTGTGTAAGAGAGGCGACCTGGGGGCGGCTGCAGGAGGCCTCGTCCCCCAGTCCTGGCGATACTCCACTCTCTCGGGCCAGAGGCAGAGCTGACGCTGCAGGCTGTGCCGGCGTCACCTCCCATGATGCTCCTTGTCTCTGGGCTAAAGACATCCACGCCTAGAGATTCTCAGCAGACCCAAACTCTTGGGATTTTTCTGAATGTGGGTTGCTTTTGTTGTTGTTACGTTTAGGGATTGAAGTGATGAGAGGAGGGAAGGGAGTAGTAGTTCGTGTTTTGTTTTCTTAAGAAAAGGCACAAAAATGGGAGTTTAAAACATAGTGCCCGTTCTTTTTTCTTTTAGCTTTGTCTGAGAAGCATGCAACGTGACACACGCTAGTTTTAGTTTACTGCTTAGTGACCAAATGACTCAGAGAAACTGAAAGGCTGTGATTCATTCCCCTATCAAGCTAGCTCGTCAGCTGGGAACCTGAACATGTCAGTCTATCTGTGTCTATTTACAGCTTTGCCAATCCCCCAAAGAAGGTTCGACTGTGGCTGTTTTGGGGGAGTGGGGGTACACAGCAAGAGGACACTAAATACTCAAAACCTCATGTAATTTTAGATGGTATCATTACCTTATTCCAACCTTGTGATTTCACCAAAAGCCTAATGTCCTCTAACCATGTTTCTCTTTAGCGAGTATTAACCTTTCGGTGACTTCTCTCTCCTCTCTCTCAGTCTCTCTGTCTCTCTCTCTCTCTCACATAACTATCCTCTCTGCTAATCAATTGTGCACTGCAGATGGGGTCAAGGAAACCTACTTCCTCCTTTGATAGCCTCCACTGTTTCTACTCTTGGGGATAAAAGTGCTTTAAATGGAGTTATATTCTAGGAAAATCAATATATGATTACTGCAAAGATTTCTATTGATTGTCCTGTTGCATTGCAAAAAGGCGTGAGAAAAATGGCACATTCTCCCTCGATTCCTGCTCCACACAGTCTGTTGTGAAGGTTTTGGGCAAGAAAAAAATGTTGGAACTTTATTTAATGACCTAAAGTTTTCATCTTTCAATGCACTTACTTCTCTCTGTACCCTGGAAGACCCTCCCTTACTGCTCTCCTGCCTTCTCGTCTATAATACTGCCAGCATCAGGGGCTGCCAGGGGAGTTCAAGAGCAGAGGACTGTCTGTTCCACACACCAGGGCTGTGCCAGAAAGTACTGCTAATAGAAAGTGCCTTCCTAATATCCATTCCCCACTGCTCCCTTCCGTACAGAATCCTCACTTTGTAGGGAGCAGCCGTGCCCCCAGCTGAAAGATATTTCTCAGTTTCCCTTACCAATCCGTGGAATCTAGGTGGAGATTGCTGGGCAGGGCTTCAGGGAGGTTCCTTAAAAGGAGGGAGCTAGGGGGTGACTCAACTGCCAAGTACCTTTGCCTTCCTGCCCTTCCTTCCTTTTTCCTACCTGTAATGTGCATGAGATATTAGGGGCTGCAATGGTTCCATTGTGACCCTGAAAGAAGCCGGAAGATGGAAGCCTTGTCACACGCATGGCAGAGCAGGGAGAGTCAGGGAGCCATGAACTTGGTGAGGTGGTGGAGCCACAATAGAGGCCCCAGCCTTCACGGATTTCTTTCACATGAGGGAAATGTAAATCCCCGTGGGGTTTAAGCAATTGTCTCTCTGATCCATGCTATTTCCAGCCAAACAGGAGATGTTTCTCCTACGAAATAAGTGCCTGATTATCTGAGTCCTCGATGCCATAATGACTAATAAAAAATGAATGACATTCACCTCTAGGGCTAAGGTCATGCAAATACTCCGGGGTGTCTGGAGTCATTCAGTTGTTTCCCAATCACTGGCATTGAGATACTACAGTACTACACTCCATGAGAAGCTCAGGGTAGCCTGGTTATTTTTCAGTAGCTCAGCCTCCAGGTTCCTCTTCTTCTTACAGTTATGGGGCTCCAGTTTTCTTCTGGGAAGATTCATCCCCCATTGGGATGCAGTCCTAACGGGACTGTCATCGAAGTGCTCTGGCCTCCCCTGGCTGTGAATCAGGCACAAGGCGCAGGCTGGGCGCCATTCGGCGTTAAGTCCTGAGTGGAGCAGAACGTACTCCTTCCGACAGCAGCGCCCCGATGACCCTGAGGCCTGGGTCCTGGAGCCGCGCTCTTCCTCTCCTCTTGGAGTTAGCTTTCACGGGTAGTGTAAACCACCCCGTGCCATTCAAAATGAATGAAAGAATGAAAGAATAAGGAAAAGAGAAACACTCTCTTTCTCTTGCTTTCCCCACCTTTTTTTTTTTTTCACTTAGCCAGCATTTGTTTCTGTTGCTTGTAACCAAAGAATTCGAACTCAGAAATCATGATCGGAAGGGAGCTATAAGGCATCCACATGCCTTGTGTTTAAAAGGAGGCCTCGGGGAAGTCAGCTCCAGCCCCAGCTCAGGGTAGGTAACGCCCAGCAGGGGACAGAGTCCGGCCAGAGGCTACCTGGTCCCACAGGGCAAACCGCTCTGACTTCTGCTTTGGGAGGTGAGCTTGGGTCTCAAGCAGATGCAGCCCATACACGTCATCCAGAGATAATACAGTTCGTTCCAGCTTATCTTTGCAAACTAACAAATTTGATATCCATTTTTAAAAATTCCGAGGCCTGGTTCTTTGTGTTACTTCAAAACCACCCAACATTACCTAATGCGGAGCCCAGCACCTAAATGTAGGGACCTTGGGTTCTCACGGAAGACGACAATCATAGAAAGAGCTTCAAGGCCCACGTAGAGAGTTCTGGAATAAGAGCTATTCCGGTGTTAAAAATGTAGAGGAAGGCGTTTCCAAAGCCTCTACTTGACCGAGAGAACACTCGTCATTACCCAGTTCTTCCTGATGGCTCACTCCCTGAGCGACTCACATTCTCCACTGAACAGACACAGAAGCTACTTAGCTTCCCTGGACCACTACGCTGCCTTTGAAAGCTGCGGCTTCAAGAGACGGCGATACTCAATCAGGTGAAAACAACATCTGAGGAATAACAACACTAACAACAGCGAACCTTCACTGAGTGCCTCCTGTGCTTCGTATACATACAGCAGCATGGACCCATAATAACAGTCCAGGAGGTGAGCCCCGTTATCCCTTTATTCAGACGGGGACCATGAGGTTCAGAGGAGGCGGAGAGGCTGACCTGCCCGGTGTCATTTAGTTTGTAAGTGGAAGAACCAGGACAAATCTCAATGCTACTGCAACAAAACTGTCTATTCCCCCCGCGCTGCTGGTGGCAGTATAAACTACTCTAGCTGGGCCAGGACCTGTTTTAGTAATGTCAGGTGAAAAGCCACACAAACATTTACACCTTCTACCTAATAATTCACTTCTAATAATATATCCCAGAGAAACAATCAAAATGCAGGAAACACCTAAGGAGACTTTTTAAAATTGCCATAGTATTCCTAGTAGTGAAACTAAGTGGAAGGAACCCAACTTTTCAACAACGGGAAATAATTAGATAAAATACAGTCTATAAACGTAATGGATCATTACTGCCAATAAAATGCATGGTGATTAAATTATGAAGCAACATGGGGAACACTCGGGCATTGAACAAAAAAGCAGCGTGCACACTTATATGTCGTCAACAATTCCACCTGAATTACACCATGTATTCCCAGGGCCCAGGGCTGCGGATTGGCTTTCAAAATGAAAAGAGTTGTGTTATGATAAGATCTCCCTCCTCATGTTTTCCCTACTATTTTCTAAATTTCAAAAAGGGGGGGAAATGAAGCAGAAAAAAGTGCTCTCCAGAAAGGACGTATGGTGCAAAGTCTGCACGGCCCCAGGACGCTGGGGCTCCTGGCTGGGACGGCTCGGCATCCGCCCTCCCCTGCAGTTTAACTAGAACGCGGCCGCGGAGGGGAGGCTTAGCAGCCGAGGCTCCTTATCCAGTCAAGGTAAATGAAGTTCGGCCGGTCAGGAGAGTCAATAAGATTAGTTATGGGCTCCAGGTCATCCACTCCTGGAGGTCAGCGAGTGTGAGATTATTATCCTTGGTAGGAGAGCAGCAAAATAGCATTAAGGAATAAATTAATGAAAAAGGTAGAAGATTATTTGAACTAAAGCCCTAATCAGTTTAGAGATTTCACTCAGCTGCTCTGCTGGCCATCAGTCAAGCTCACAAAACAAATATGCTTGTTCTCTTAAGTAATTCCAGGAGATCCCCCTTTCTTGCTTCAAAGACATCCAATCTAGGGAAAGTCATGAATAAAGTTACCCCAGTCTGCTGTTCCACCTCATGCCAAACCCACTGAAGCATAAGGCGAATGCTACTAAAACAGTGGAGCGGCCTATTCGTACCAGATGCATAATTGCTGGCCCTGTTTGGCCTGTGATTCCAAATAGAACATCATTCTCTATCCATTCGGCAGCACGGAATTCGCCAACGCGCAAACTGCATATTTTATTAAATAAACACAAACTAGGAGATAATGACATACATTTGTTTTCATTACAAGTAGTAATGCAATATTTCTCCAAGGCTTACTGCATTAGCATTTCTTGCCACGCTCCCAATGCCTTTGAACTTTCTGAAAAGCTACATCTGTTAGCTCCCGTGTATACAGCCGAAAGTTACCAAGTGAATTAAGTTTTAATATAAATTGCTTTGTTCACTATTAAGATTGATGTTGGACACACTGTACTGTAAGTTGCAAACTGCAATTACAATTCCTTGCAATTATCTTTGGTTGTTAATAGCACAAGATAGCGTGTCACTTTCTACCAAGTGTATAATTTATCATTTGTGGTTTTTTTCCCCGTGAACTCTTGTGGTATTCCAAATGTATAATCTTGTTGTATTTATTTCCCAGCGGCCCAACAAAATGCACAGCAAGTGCTGACTAGAACAAACTAAAAAGCGCAGCTATTGACAAGCCGTCACTTGAGCCGTAATGAACATTCTTCCTGCACCTTCACCTCAACAGACCAGCAACTTTAATTTATGACAAAGCGAAGGAGAGGCAACCTCCAGGTTTATTATACCCTCAGTGCTGTTTCAAATAAAGTAATTAGAAGGTCAAGAGACAGGTCTGGAAAGCCACATATAAATGCAACCCTTCTGTACCGACATTTAAAAAAAAAAAAAGGACTAGTGTGTTCAAAGAGCATTTTATCCATCTTTCTTCTCCAGAGCAGGGCAAGTCAATTTTTTTTTAATACGACCGTAACCAATCAGAACCAGTGGCAGCTCCATTCTTTCACTCTCTAATTTGCTCCATCTGGACTCTGAGCAACGCACCTAAGACTCACTGTCTTTAGCAGAACCTGACTGACTAGTCCAAAAAAAAAAAACACCCCACAAAAACCCGTGCTACCGAACCGTAAACTGAGGACAGGTGATTAAGATTCTTATTATTTTTAAATAAAGAAGACTCAAGGTTTGGAGAAATCCTAGTAATATAGTAACAGCCCACAAATAAATAACTTAAAAAAGCTGTTTCAGAGCATTTTGCTTAATTTTTTCCCCTGAAGAAACAGCAGAGGAGGAGGAGTCGACTTGGAGGAGAATTACCCTTGGAAGACATTTTATTTTCAGGGATGTTAGAGGCCATGGTAATGAACTAGCACGTGAGCCTGTTGTTCTAAGGACCTGTCTGCGATATAGTTCATTTCGAAGGCTCCCGATTTTGCATATATTGTAGCCCGTATTTATCTTCCTCTCTCTGCCATTTCTCCTATGCAACGACGACACCATGCTAAAAATGCCCCTGAAGACCATGGAACCCAGCAGCCCTTGACTGTCTATCCAGTCTACCCTCTGCGGAGTAAGTAGGAGGTTTTTAAAGACCACAGGAACTCTTCGATGCCGGCTGCTGCCAGACCGTTGGATCCATGGAGGACTTCGGTGGGAAATACTGTCCCAGGAATCTGTGCCATTTCTCCCCAATTTGCCAACTCTTTCAAACCCTCCCTCTAGCCCCCAAAGGAAAGGAGGAAGGAGGGAGGAGGAGAGAAAGATGCAAAAGGGAGAGGAAGCACAGAGCGACTGAGGGAGGGCAGCGGAGGGGAGGAAGAAGGCAACCCCAGAAGTCAGCCGGCTTCCACACAGGTATCGTAGTTATGGTGCACACAGGAGCACCGTGTCTGGGAAACAGCTTTCGAAAGACAAGTCTTCTGAAACGATACAAGTCGTTTCTTGGCGCCGTGGTCTGTGAAAACTCTCATGGCCACTCGAAGGCTATTACAGTCACCTGACCCACCTCTGTGCAGCATTTGCTCCAAGAAACCTCTCTGACGTAACATTGTGTACTGTCATTTTTGCTACAAGTAATTCTTACCATTGTCTGTTCAAGTAACTGGTATAATTACACTTCATTATATAAGTGAAGAAAATGAACGTAATCTCATAATTAGAACATGCAATTAGGTTGTAAAAAAATACTTACATAACCATAAAACAAAAAGTGTACAAGTTGGGGTTTTTCGGTGTTTGTTTGCCTTTGGTCTCCGCCCAGACAACACCTGGGGTGAGGACGCCGTGGCCTGGTGACGCACGGGCAGACCCGGGCCCGCACCCACCCACCTGGCCGAAGGGAGAGGCAGCTCTGACTCAGGTTCGCCTCGGTAGCCCTGGTGCCAGATAATATTTCCGGCCGAGGCCTCAATAAAGAAACATCCTCTGTACACTACAATCCCACTGTGCACCTGAGATGCAAAACAGTACTGAATTTCGGAGGCATCAAGTATATGTATATGTATGTGTGTATATACATATGTATATATGTGCATATATGTGTGTGTATATGTGTGTGTATATACACACACACGCACACACAGTATGTGGCCTGCTTTCTGCTTTCTTCAATCTGGGGCCATATTTTCTTCTGTCGCTGCTTTTAAATTTTTTCTTCTTTATTTTCCACTAAAACGAAATGTTCCCACTGATTTGTACAATGAGAGTGAAAAATCAATGGAGAAATAACCTAGATAATTTTCCAAAACCTTGGTCTGAGGCAGACATCTCAGGCATTTCTCTGAATTCCTCAAACCCACCCCAACCCCCTCCTTCCTAGGTCTTCCCCAGCAGGTGCTCATGCGCGGTGAGACGTTCGGAAGGCTGTTAGAAGATGCTGCAGGCAGAGCTGGAGTACGAGTCCTGGAGGACTCGGGACTGCAGAGGGAGACCTGTCTCCCCAGCCCACACACCTCCAGATGCTGCAGGACAAAAAGGCGCTACCGTGGGTCAGAGTGGGTGAGATCTCCACCTCTAGGAATGCAGCTGCTTCCTGCCCACGGGAGACCTACCTACCGAAGGGATGACAGTGGAGACTCCCTGGTGTCGGTCGCTGGGCCCAGCCCTGTGGTGGGCTTTTAGGGAGGCCAGAGGGAAACACGGAACATGAACTCTGTACCTGAGAGAACCTTACTCACAGGCGCAGTGCTTGCGTCTATTTTGCACGGATCCACAAAATGCATACATCGTTACGAAAGAATTTTAAATGGTTCTAAGAGTGTGCCAGAGACAGAAGGAAGAAAGTCACGGTGTCTGGGGGAGGCATGGTGGCTGTCTCCCCAACGCCCATTCCACGCCCCTTCCTTGCTAGCAGAGCCCCTATTTTACTCAGCTCTTCAGCATTCGGAGCAAAGTGACTCCTTCGCCAGCTCCGAAGCAGAGGATGGCTGAGGAGCCCATAACGGTGTTCCCACTCCCCTTGCCAGTCTTCGGCTTCCGGACAGTCGAACAGTCGTCTGAACCAGAACCGGGAGATGAGACCACAGGGGAGGTCCCTGGGGGGTTCCCAGGAAGGATTTCCTCCCTTTGCAGAAGCGGATACCAGCAAAGCTGATCTCTTTCCACCGCTGCCATCCCCACATCTGGACGTGATGCCTGGCGCAGCTGCAGCCGCTGGAAACACCACGGGAACCAGCTCCGGGGCAAAGGTGAGGACGGCAGCGCTCAGAAGAGATGAAGCCAGGGTTTCAGTGACTGCACGGGCCCTGTGATCACGTCGCACCTGCAGCTGTCCTACTCCCACACTTCCTGTAACGGGAGCCAGCGGGTGCCCTCTGAAACCCGTGAGTCAGGGCGCAGTTTGACACCATCCCCGTTTGTCCACGGTGCGGGGGCCACGGGGGGGTCTTTGGCTAAGCCACACGCGTGCCGACACATCTGAGTTGCAATCTCGTTCGCTCGTATTAAGCTGGTGTCTGCACGTGGGAGCCGTGGGGGCTTTAAAAATTGGCGCGGTCCTTTTGGAGAGCAGTTTGTCACTAGGTATCAATCAAGAGCTGCAAAGGAGTTTATCATATTTTGATTCAGGATTGCACTTTGGGCGATTTATCTCAGGGAAATCATCCAAAACATAAAGAAATACACAGCCTACGCTTCCTAAGAGTATTATGCATCCGCTAAAAATGCTGACTAAACACTGTTAGTACAGTTAAAAAGTTACCATGCCCAGAGACAAACAGAATACCACAATAACACTAATGCAACGACAACAAGTCTTGGTGTGTGTGTGTGTGTGTGTGTGTGTGTTCAAAAGCTCCAAACAAAATCTGCCCAGAAATGGGTCGAGGTGGGAGATCAGGGTGAGTTATTTTTCCTGTTCTTTCTTTTCCAACCTTCCTACGTAGGGAAAAAAAAAACAGATAGATTTAAAATTTCCACCCTGTATTATTCAGCCGCTCAGTGACAGCGGTGGGCGCCGCTGACCGGAGGTGTCTGGAGAGCAGGCAGGGCTAGCCTGGGGAAAAGTCCCCAGGCGGACCCAGAAAGCTCATTAGCACCAGGTTTCTTCACAACCAGTTGAATTTTTTCTTTTACATCCCGACTTTTCTTTCCTCTCTTTCCTTTTTTTTAAATAAATATGTCATTGTTGTTCTAGTAGAGTCGTCCCGATTTCCACACACCCCCTTTGCTCTCCACCCCCAGCCCCCCCACTTCCACAGTCCACTCTTTTCAGTTTTGTTTTCTAGGATGGATTTTCCATGATTTGGGGAAGGGGGACAAGAGCAGGTAACAAATACGGGACGGCGAGCTAACACATCACCGCTGCACGCAGCCCACTGGGGAAGCTTCCTATTTCTAAATAAGAAAGAGAAAATGCCAACCGCTTTGATTCCAGTGTTTTCTGCTTCGGAATAAATTTGCCTGGAAGCGCAGAAGGGTACGAGGTGGGGGCTGGGGAGTACCCGAGCCCTCCTCTAAGTGAAAGCAGCCGCAGAGACGCTCCTCCTAACCTGAGCCCACAATGGCACTATTGAGAGAGTCCCAAGGAAGCCTGGAACATCCCCCGTAATTAAGAGGGATTGTCGGCATCAGAGGGCCCAGAAGTGTTGTGCAGATTAACTGCTTACTTCATTGCTAACGACTGCGCAATTTCTTTAGACTAATTGGTGCAATCTACATTTTTGCAGCCAGGATGAAGTATCAACTTGATTTGGTGTCAATACAAAATTGATGGATGCTTCTGACTGCTACTCCTCAACAATACATGGATTATTACTACTATAATTATCATAAATGACAAAACATGGGCAAGTGGTGATTACAAGTCTAATTCTGTCTTGAGGTTTTAATGGCATAAACCACTCAGGCTTTACACCCGTGATTTACTGCATCATCAAAATCCCTGAAAGGATTACCCTGGGGTGAATGCCACGCGTTATCCTACCCACAATGCACTGGTGTGGCCCAACGCGGAGCCAACGATCAACACGGAGCTGCTCGAAAAGCCCCTTTTAAATGTATAAATCTCTGGTTTCAGAAGGAGCTGTGCACCCGCCGCAGTCCTCCTCTTCCTTTCTGGACGCGACGGTCCTATTTTGTCCTGACCCGCACCCAGGCTGGGGGTGTCTCTGTGTCCCACCTCCCGAGCTGGAGGCCGGCGGCCGGAGGGGCTGTCCACCGTTGGGAGAAGAGGTGACAGGCCTTACATGCCCCCACCTGGCTGGGCACAGACACCGGACCTGCGCAGCTGCTCAGCTCTGGGAGAAGCGGGCGGGGAGGGAGACCGGGAGAAGGGGCCTGTGGTTACTGTGTGGGATGTGTTAAGGAGCACCGAATGACGCGTGCTGAGACAGGAGACGTCAAACCACAGGCACGTGGGCTGCTGCAGAGGCAGGCCCCATAGCAGACCTGAGGCTGGGGCTGCGACCTAGAATGCCCCGGAGTCAAGGTGGGCGGCCACGGGGCAGGGCCGCAAAAGCGGCGTCGGTGGCAACGGGGCCAGAGAGGTCTCCTCGGAGACGGGCAGCTCCCCACTGTTGCCTGGATCTTGTTGCCACGGGGACCCGTGTTTTCTGATCTCCTGTCTTGTTTTGTACTTTTTCCAAGAGAAGTCAGACTTCTTCACTTGTAATATAAAATACCCAGGATGTAATATGCTGGCAAAAGAGTGCATTTTTTTAGCATAATGGTTAAGACAGAGGATTCTTTTTTTTTTTTAATATTTGTCATTGATCATGTTATTATAGTTGTCCCAGTTTTTCTTCCTTTGTCCCCCTCCACCCAGTATGCCCCCCGCCAGCAATTCACCCCCCACCCTAGTTCATGGCCATGGGTTGTACATGTAAGTTCTTTGGCTTCTCCACTTCCTACACTGTCCTTAATCTCCCCATCCATTCTTGGGACCAGACTGCCCGGAGTTGGACACTAGCTCTGTCAGCATTTGGGATACGCTAATTTGAACGTCAGTTTTCCTCGTATGCAAAATAGAGATAATAGCTGCTGCCTGTCTCGTGGAGGCGTCTTGAGGACGAAACGGAGGGATAAATGAATGCACACAGAGTAACCCTGACACACAGGTGGCTGGAGAGCGGCAACTGTCACCTGAGGCTCGGTTTGGCCTCCTGGCTCTTAGTTTGTGACCTTCACTGACCTATGAGGCAAGAGAGAAAAGTGGCCGGGAGCAGCGACTTGGAGGCCTACGGAGTCAGGTGAGATTCTGTCCTCCCTACCTGCTGGAGGCTCCCTGACCTTGTAAGTGACCTTGGGACACCTCGGCTTTCTCACCTGGCAAACAGGGACGATAAGGGCCCTGCTTCATAGACGGTTGTGAGGACGAAACAGGAAAATTTGTGTGAAGCTTGCACCACAGTGTTTGGTGAATATGGTGAACTCTCCATAAATATTCAGTCATTCTTCACGTTATTGTTTTGAGTTTTTCCAGTCTTCAAATGTGAAGTCTTTTTTTAAAATCCTGGTCTGAATTTCCTGCTCTCGTCCCAGGCCCTTCTGCCGTGAGCGCTTCTGCCCTGGGCAAAGCTGTATTATTTAATCAGCAGTTATGAACCATGAGAAATTCTCTTGTGGAAGCTAATCTATGTTGCTTCTTTAAGTGATACTTTAACCATTACAATTGTTACCGGGTGCACAGGGCCTGCTACAACCCACTACTCTGTGTAAACAGATTAGGGGATGCACACTCTCTCTTTTTTTAACTTTATTTATTTTTATTTCAAGAGAGGGGAAAGAAGGGAGAAAGAGAGGGAGAGGAACACCCACGTGAGAGAGAAACGTCAACCGGTGGCCTTTGGTATGTGCCCCGACCAGGACTGAACCCACAACCCAGGCCTGTGCCCTGACCAGGAATCGAACCAGCCACCTTTCAGTTTGAATGCCCAACCAACTGAGCCACACCTGCCAGGACTGATGTACCTTCTTAAGAGTGAAAGCTGCTCCAATGAAACAATGAGACATAATCTTTTATGTAGCATATGAATCGCTGAGACCATCCGGTTCCAGGGGGTGTGCAGGTGGGACATGCAGGGCCCCTCTCCCCACAGAGGTCCGGGTCCATGGCACGGCACACTTTCGGGGCGAGCGATCTGAGCACGTGGTCTGTGGACAGCCTTGTCCAAGGGAGCCAGGACAAGGATGACGCCGTCCAGGTGACCAAAACGCTGGCACACGCCGGATGAACAGAAAGGTTCCCCAGTTTGCCTGATGGT
This sequence comes from Phyllostomus hastatus, assembly GCF_019186645.2. Taxonomy (NCBI): domain Eukaryota; kingdom Metazoa; phylum Chordata; class Mammalia; order Chiroptera; family Phyllostomidae; genus Phyllostomus; species Phyllostomus hastatus. Next base: position 26,481,831 of record NW_025334024.1, read on the forward strand.
GCAGCTCACCTTGAGGGGGAGGGAGGGGCCCGCAAAAGCTCCTCTCTAAAACAGAGAGAGCGTCCACCCTTGAAGCACTGCAGGCTCCGGAAAACCCAAGCGCATCTATCACCAGCAGAGAAAACACATTTATTTTCCTTCAAACGCTCATGGGTAAGACAGGACACAGACTGTACGAGAAGTGCCGGGGGCTCCCGGCGGAAAGTGGACATGCCTCAAGTCACCAGAGGTCCTGTACTGCTCACCTGTGACCTTCAGGTGCCCTTCTCAGTGCGTGGAGAACCTTCTAGGTCGCAGCTGTTTGGGAAAACAAATTACGGACATGATCCCGTATTCTGAGAACCACCAGATATCGGCTCCTGCTCCCTAATACCACGTTTTACTTTGCGACGTGACCGGGTACCTCGCTGGGCCTCTCCGCACCTCAGGTCATCGAAACAACTGGGCTTTGCCACGCCACGTCGTCAGAAAGCTTCCAAAGGAAATTTCCCCTCTTGATAGGAAGCTCCACGGCTTCCTGTGGTTTCACACTCCCGGCCACGGACATCGGAGCGACGGGACGTAAATTCACGTTTGTCTTCATGGAGATCGCTGGGATTATTTTTTTAAAATACCGTTCGCCGAGCCGGCCTCGATGACTTCCCGTGAGTGAGGAGACCATGGGTGCACCCGAGTCAGAGATGGGCGCGGTGCGAGGGAGGCTCCCTCTGGAAATGCTCCAGTCCCACCACCCGGCCTCCTTCCTCTCCCGGCCCCTCCCCTCCAGAGAGACTCGCAACTCAGAAATGCCCCAGTGCGACCAGACCAGAGATATCGCTTACTGCCGGGGACGCGTGCGCCGGAGGAAGTGCCGGGGACCCAGGCACCCCGTGAATCAGAGAAAGATGTTGGCATGCGAGATCGCAGATAGGCCAGCTGGCCCGCGGCTTCAGCTGGTTTCCAGGGGCCAGGAAGAAATTAGTCTCACAGCCCAGTTGAAAGAGCACCTGGCCGTTCACCCAGAGGCGCACATTCACTGTGGAACAGGGCTACCTTTGTTTCCCGGCCGAACACACCTAGGAACTGCGTTTTGTTTTGTTTTTTTTTTTTTTTAAATCCTGTGACTCGGGGTGTCCTAAATCGCCCGTGTTCATAAAAATCAGGACATGGGGCTGACGGGCGGGGGAGCGGTGGCAAAGCTGTGAGGACCGACAGCACGCGTTTTAAAGGCCGGAACGGCCTTCCTCTGTCACGACGGGTGGGAACGTGCCCTGTTGACTTCCCCCATCCGTTTTCCTGAAAGTATTCAACTGGGAGGACCTGGGCGACAAGGAGCTGTGTTGCGGCCAAAGGATTTGCCCGCAGCCCCACAGACCTATTAGAGCTACTGAGGCTCAGGAGGGTGCTGACAGCTCAGGAGTCCCCTGTCTTTCGGGGTCTGCACAGAGCTCACAGCGACGGTCAAAAATAAACTCAAGTCCCTCGCTGGCATGCCAGCTCATGAGTGTGGGAAACGTCCTTTTGCGGCGGAACCCCTGACTTGGACACTCACTCCTCTTTCTCCAAAGGAGGGTCGGGTGGAGTCGCACATGCAGCCCTGAGCGGTGCGGTGGGGTGGGGGTGGGGCAGGGGCCTGCAGCGGGCGTGAGGCCCATAGGAGGCTGAGGGATGGCGGAGAAGCTTCCTGGGCCGGGAGGCCAGCTGTGTGTGGAGGGGGCAGGTGGGACAGGGTGGGAGGGGAGGGCTTGGCAGCTTGCGAAGGCAGAGCGTCCTGGCAAATGCCCCTGGCACGGGCGGGGAGGGCGGCCTGGGCAGGTCCAGTCTGGAATGCAGCCTGGGAACCGGGCTCTCGGGAGACGCTGTCTTGGAACCGGTGCAGGCGCTGATTGTTGGGAAAACCCCGACCTGCCCACTCTGCCGTGCACTCGTTCTTCTGCCGAGCACATTTCACTCCCTTTCCTTGACCTGACTGTTCACGGGAATCGTCCATCTTCCTTTCTCGCTCCTATCTCCCAGGGTGGCCAAACTCTGCAACATGTTCCTTCTTTGAAAAGAAAAACAAACTAACATCTCCAGCACTTTTCCTTTTTTTTTTTTTTTGCGGTGGCTATTCCCTGGTCCGTGAAACCACCACAGTGACCAAAGAATCTCGTAGCATTCAACGTGCATCAGTAAACACCCACCACGGAACGCACAGCAACCCTGTGCTCGTGCTGGGGAGAGACTTAGGAGTCAGCCTCTTTCCCCAGAGAACTGACGATTCCACCGCTGGGCACCGACGAGATGGCCGCTGCCACACTCCCATTGCTACACACCTGGAAGATCAAGTCTGAGCCTTTGGCGATACCTTTCTCTGTGAATGCTGGGGTGGGGAAGAAATCAGTCAGAAGGACCGCAGTCCCTAGCAGGCACGACCACTTTACAACGCAGCATTTTTCCCCAAACGGGTCTGGGTCAGACCAGATCGGTGACCACGCCTATTCACGTGCACTAAGTGGGCGAAGGGAGAGCGTCTCCCTGGGTCCCGGACATGTGGGAGATGTTTATTTAGACGACGTTCACCTGGTAGTTTTCTGGAGTGCGGCTTTCCCTCGGAGCCCTCAGTGCGCCCTGTTAACAGGCTGCGTGAGTCTCAAGGAAAGGGAGGGGAGAGTTAACAGTCCCTGTGTCCCAAGTGCTGCTGAACTAACTGGCTCACCCACTGAGTGTTCCCTGGAACCGCTGGACGTGTCAAGCAAAAGCAGATTCGCAAAGAAAAAAAACTAGAGAAGTGTGTGAAGCCGGGGGCAGACCCTCGCAACGTGCCGCAGCCCGGGTCCGCCCGCGCTAAAGAGATGCCGAGTAAAGGAGGGAGAGGCATCGAAGAACGAGCCACGTGAGGGGCACAGAGCCTTCGCGGAGGGTGTGTGCCACGCTGCGGGCGAGCTTGCTTGTGTTCGACCGAGTCGCTCTTGAACTGCACCGCTGTCACTGCTCAGAAACCTCCACGGGCTCCCAAACACTCACCGGGTCGGGTCTTCACTCATCCGACACAGCGCAAGGGCCTGGGAACCCGCGTGTACCGAGCCTGTGGCAGGCGGCAGGCGTTGCTTTCCCTCCCACAGCCCCGTGAAGTGTGTGCGTTCTCCAGGTGGTCCGCCGTGGTCCCTGCTGCATCCTCGGCGCCCGCACGCGGTCTGACGCGCGCGGTAGGGCCTCGGCGTTGCCCGGGGAGATGACAACAAACCCGTCGGCTGAATCTCCGCACGCTCCACTTAGATGTTTCATTGCTACAGGAGGCGGTCATTAGCCGGTGACCCAGCGCCTGCAGGCGGTGTTTTACTCGGCTTGGAGAGAGGGCTTTCCAATGGACCGACAACATTCAAGAGTTGGGAGATTTTCAACGAAATCCAGAGTTCCAGCTTCTTCTGAAGTATCAGGAGACAGGGCAACACCAACACCGACCAGCATTCCCGTCGGGAATGCTGGCTGCAGTTGGAGAGCAACTAGCCGCTGTCCCCACCACTTCCTGCTGTCCCCACACCACCAGGCCAGTGTGTCCCCCTTGCCAGTGTGATCGCTGAGCTGGCAGTCCTGGGCGCGGCAGGCACCTCAGCTTCGGACTTCTGATTTACGACAGCCATATTCTGAAGGTGCCATTCTGAGCACCTTTGCAGCGCAGCGTTCACAACGACCCTGTGGGGCGGGGGCTCTGAGCACCCCCCTGCCCAGAGGAGGGGCCCAGGAAGTAACTCGCTCTGGGCCTCGTGCCCAGTAAGTGGTCGAGCGGGTTCTGAACTCAGACCCCCAGACTCCAGAGCCACACCCTCACCGCCGTGGCCTGCTGCCCGCTGCACAGACATACTTTGTTTCTCCACATTGTCACCTAGTTTTCCGTGCTCAAAAACACCTCGTAGCCCTACTCTGTGCTGATCTCAACAGCACAAAATACCTCGTACTTCCTTTGTGTTTCACTTCAGATTCTTTCCCCCCACCGCATGCATGCCTTTTGGTTTCACTTGATCAGGAGGAGCTACAGAAGTAAACACATTTCGAGATTCCCCAGCCTCCTTCAGGAAACGAGCCAGAGTCTGGCTCCCCAAGGGCAGGCCCAACATCGGCCTGATGCCACCAGCTGGCCACCCGATGCGGCAGGGGTGGGCGTCTGCCTCGTGGGTCTCAGCAGCACACGCCACGGCCTGCGTCGCACGCACTCCAGGCTGATGGCTGGAACGCCAAGGTATTGTTTCATCAGAACCCCCCACTCCCCCCACTTGGTTCGATGGGGGTTTACTCAAAACAGCTTGTCGGGAAACCGTCCTCATCTGTCCACTTAAGTGAGTTCCAGTTCCCTCCAGTTTTGATTGGCTGACAAAGCGCTCTCTTGATCTGCTGGTGGTGTAAGAGTGCACTGGGGCGGAGACTGGGGTTGGTCCAATCGGCCAGTTGGGTTACTGAGCGTCTCCATGGGGGGCACAGGCTAACGAGAAGTATTTCAATGCCCAATTAGTCCGTATCAGCAAAGGAAATGTATTTTCCGTTATTTCTTTACTCTGGATTCTGATTCATAAAATATTTTTTGAAAAATACATTTTACATGACCGAGTCTTTGATTTCCCAGGGAAAACTAATAAATAATCAACAAAAAATATGATTAAAGACTCCTTGAGCTACCATCCATAAAGGAGCTCTAGCAGGCAAAGAATCTTTCTGATCCGAATCTTTTTATTCCTAGAAACGGAATTCTTACTTAGCCTTTCAAAAGCCTGATGAAGGCTTCGGCTAAGTTTTGACATAAGATGTTCATATGCAAAACGTCTGTTGAAACAAGGGGCGAAGGGATGTGCGTCTGGAAGCTGCCTCCGTCTGCAACGGAGCTGAGGAAGCTAGAAAGGGAAATTACTTCTCAGTAATTGGAATCCTCTCCTAAAAAAATCCCTCTGAAATCGTGCCTGGCTACTTCCCCATGATGTCCCAGGGAAGCGAACTTGAACCCTGTCTGGAGCTACCCATGACAGAAGTCACTTCATATGTATAAGCTGCTCTGGGAAGGATTCCTGAGCAGTGGCCCGTGTCATCAAAGAACTTAATGCGGAACGAGGAGTTCCCAAGAGTCCTATGCACATTAAAAAAAAAAAAAAGTTTTCCAGGAGACCCTCTTCCCCTCCCAATAAGCACCCTGGCACTTGTGTGTGTGGGTCACGTTCGTCCTGGCCACGCAGTCCCGAGGCAGTGATGGAGAACGCCCCGGGGCGAGTCCCTGCGTCTTCGAAATGACGTAGCAGAATTCTTTAAAGGCAGGAATCGTGTTTGATCCTTCTTTGTTTCTCTCCCACCCGGGTGTTGTGGTTGCCCGGTGAACGCTGCAGGAATCCTGCCCAAGGGAGAAGCAGGAGGGTCGGCGTGGCGTGTCACCCAACTTCCATCCTCGTCAGGTGTTCTCACCTGGGCAACGGTACTCTCTTCCTCCAAGAACTCTCACGAGGACTGAGACCACACGGGTGATAATTCACCCTGGGCACTGCATTTGTCCTGTGCTGTGCTTACTCTACAGCTGTTAATATAGTAATATCGCAAATAATGTACTTAATATAACAGTCACACACGGCTCTGTTATACAGCTCTCAACTTGTTAATGTAATGAATAACATAATTAGTATAACAACCATCGATCGTGTGGATAATGACCTATATATAAAACAAGAATGCGGCACCAAGTTCTGTGAAGGCCACGGGAAAACATGGGAGGGGCGAAGATTCTCCTCCGTTTCACAGAGACCTCCCTGTGAAGAGGAGGGGCCTGCGGCTGCCCGGAGATGTCCCATAATGCCAAGGCATTCCACGGAATCTCTGTGTCACCGGGCTGCATGGCCCACCTGGAATCGAGGCGCAGAGGCTGTTGCTCTCTGCGTCAGCGTAACACAGCTTCATGTTTGTACGGAAACGATGCTAGTTCCTCAGAAAGAGCAACAGGCGTGGTGCCCGCTAAGCAGAGGTGCCCAGGGAGAAGGCTCTGAGCCACCCCAAGGCAGTGGGGCACCATGACGAAACTGGGGAGGCCACTGTCCGCTGACCAGCGGAGCAGGACACAGAGCTTGATCCTTCATTCCGCATGAGCGGTGAGTGCCCGCGTCAGGGGACGTGGGGTGAGACTCAGGAGACACAACCGTTGACCAGACGAAGGCCCTGCTTTGACAAGAGAAGCTTCCATTTCGCGTGGGAGACACAGGGCTAAGTCCACAGACAAACGAAGAGGAACTTCAGGTCGACTTGGGTGCTCCGCAGACAAGGGAACAAGATGACGTGATGGCAGGGGTGGGGAGGCACCTTTACTGAGGGCAGTCGGGGAGGACCTCTCTTTGGGTGACACCTGAAAGCAGGGCAGAGGGCAGAGGGCATCAGGCCACAGGGACAGCAATGGCAAAGGCGTGGAGACAGAAGCCCACCTCCGGCGCTGGGGGAGCAGAGCAGAGGCCAGCGTGGCGAGGGGAGCGCAGGCAGGAGCCAGGGGCCGGTAAGGAGGCTGGTTCTGTTCTGGGTGTGACGGAGAAGCAGGGACATGGCACAGGCCACGTCTGGGAACAGATCTGACGAAACCCAAAACACTAACTTGAATGAGTATGCGTGCCCCTGGGTCCGCTGCAGCGTTACTGACAGTCGCTGAGACTGAGAGGCAGCCCAAGTGCCCACTGGCAGGTGAGTGGGCAAAACCACTGTGGCCCATTCACACAATGGAACTCTATGGGGCCGTGAAAAAGAAGGAAGTCTTACTTTTCGAGACAGCAGGGATGGACCTGGAGAGCATTGTGCTGAGTGAGATAAGCCAGTCAGAGAAAGACAAGTACCATAGGATTTCACTTATACGTGGACTCTGATGAACACAATAAACTAACCAACAAAAGAGAAACAGACTCACAGCTACAGAGTGTAGACTGACAGCTGTCACAGGGGAGGGGGCTCTTCTCTCTCTCTCCCTGTTTTGTTTACTATCCGCTAATTAAAAATATGTATGAGTCCACTCATGAAATCAGCTCCAGAAATCCAAAGTAGAGACAAGAGTCACCACCCTTGTCACAGATGACGAGGGAATGAACGCAATGGCCAGAACGACGTTGGGTCCCAGACCTCAGCAGCGGAAGTCCAGGGGCTGGGCAAGGCCGCGGGAGACCGCAGCTCAGACGCGGAAGGCTGGCGGGGTCTCCTCTGGGGGACACCCCTTCGGTTTACAGCCCAGAGACACGGGGCCCGCAGACATCTCGTGACTTATCCAGGGTCACCAGGCTGACGAGTGGTGGACAGAGCCCGGCTCAGAGTGCAGACTTCCTGACTCCCATGTTACGTCGTTCGACATTCTGACGAACGAAAGAAATAGCTCCGAGGTAGAAGCGTTCCCAGCAGCTCCAACCCTCCCATCCATCGCACGTTCCGCCAATCAAAACGCAGTAGATGGGCGATTGCTGCGGCGCTTTCATCACATTGTGTCGTCTACGGCATGCCGACGGACACGCGTTTTTGGAAAATCAAACGAAACCACAGAGCTGGTCGTCACTGGCCCTGTTTCTTTAATTTACATCGTCTCAGCTTGGCTTTGGGGGATTTATAGACCAAAGCAAACCTGTCCCCCGGAGACGCTGCTGCGGAAACAGTTCTTGTAGCGGAGTCTCTGTCGCTGCCCTCGCTTACAGGTGCGGGAGTCAGAACACTAGCGCGAGCCCACGGAATCCAGTGGCAGCTTCGGCGGGACCAGAAGCTCTTTCCCTTCTTGGCCCCGGGGGCCACCAGGAGCTGAGATAAATATTCACAGTCCAGGATCTGCCTGGGGCCCAAAAAGCTAGGGGGACTTTTCCCTTATAAACGTATCTATTCTCTGTTCTCCAGCCCAACCTGCCCCCCCCCATCCCCACTTTTCTTTGAAATTGGAGTATGACCTCTACTCCTGGTGACCTGGTGGAATACACGGGCTTGTTTGCCTCCTCCTGTGTTTTTCTTAAATGCAATAACTTGAAATGTCAACAGGAGGTGACGAGCCAATCCTCAGTCAAAATAAGTTTGCAACCAAACGGGAGGAGGACACGAGAAAGCCTGGAGCGAGGCCACCATGGAGGCTGCTGAACGGCAGCCAAGCCCACAGCCGAGGAACCCACGGAGCGTTCACCACCGTGCGAGATCAGTCCCGCGCTCTTCCTCGGCGGGCTGCGTCCTGGATCCCCGCGTCTGGGACTCGCCCGTGGCTCTGACTTCGTGCCTCCTGCCGTCACAGGCCAAGAGAGACCCCGACGTGCTCTTGGGGTGGAGACTCTGGCTGTGTCTCCCAAGACACAGGCACCTATCACCTGTACAAAGACGGTCTGTCAGTCCAGCGGGACAAGAAGTGCGCTGGTTTTTAGGATTTCCCCGGGAGGCAGAAACTTCGCAAGGTAACGACGCCCGCTGCGACGCCAACTGGGAGAGAGTCCCGGCTTTCCGGTGCTCACGTGCCACTGAGTCTGGGGGACTCGGCCAGGGTGTGGCCCGGTCTGTAACGGAGGAGACGCTTGGCAGGGAGGGGCCGGCGGCTCTCAGGGACTCCACCAGTCCTGAAAGCGAAGATGCCCTCGGGGCCACAAGCCACCAGTTGAAGCAGTTGTCATGTTTGCGCCACCCACTCTGCCCTTCTCCCTGGCGTGCGGTGGGTCGGCCCGACGGCTGCCGGGGCCGCTCCTCTCGGGCCCTGCGCTGACGGAGACGAGTTTCAAACCCAAATCCCCAAGTTTGTCCAGGGGATTTGTGCACGAGGTTGTCTGAAACTCAGCCCGGAAAGTCCTCCTCGTGCCTGCGGTGGGTTTCCGGGAGACAGAGAGAGAGCGCCCTGTGCGTAGAAACCCCGGGGCGGGCGGGTTTGGTCTTCGGCGAGGGCCGGGCTCTCAGGAACCGCTGCCTGCTTATTCCCAGAGAGGACTCGTTGCAGGGCTCCCTCGGGGAGCCAGCTCAGCACCCTTCCTGCGCGGGGGTGCTCCGGCGCAGGGCTCTCGCTCATGCCGTCCGTCCCATCCGGGACCCTAAACAGCATCCAGCGTTTAAACCCATCCTGGGCGAAGTCTAAAGGCTCCGTCTGGGGGCGGTTTCCTTCTTTGGAGATGGGATCAGTTGCCTTCCGAACACAGTCCACTGCTGAGATGTGGAACTCCTGGTTTCCCTTTGAGGGGCGGGAGCTGGGCTGATTTCAGCCAATGGGCATCTCCCGCTTCGGTGATTGATTCAGGGATGAACACAGAACGCTTTCAGGCTAAGGAGGCACTGGGACTTGTGAGAAAGGGAAGAGTTTCTCGTTTGAGAGGGTTGGGGCGTGATGGTTGGTGTGAAGTCTGGACCCACAACCGCCTCACAGCCACAAGAGGCCAAAGCTGCCCGGAGCCATGAGCGACCCAGGAACAGAACCCCCTGAGAAGAACCTGAGAACGGGCAGATGGGCCCCGGGGACGTGGCAAACCCTTGAAGCAAGTTACTCCTGAAGCAAGTTACCACGCACCCTCCCGCTACCGGAACCAATAAACGCGGTTCACTCCACTCAGTTTGACTTGGGCCTTTCTGCCTCTTACAACTGGAAGAACCCTGATCCCTAAATTCAGTAAACACGGTTCATATATGGAGCCTCGGGTCGAGAGTCCTGCTTTCTCCCAGAACACAGAAACACAACAGTACAGGGATCTTGATAACTGGAACACAGGTGCTGGCTGGGTCCTTTAACAGTTCATCCTGCTAGTGACCTCGAGCACCGTGCGGGCCCTACCCATCCTGCACCTCTGCTCCTGGTCCTTAACTGCCCCGCCCCCACTGCTTTTTGCCCTTGGCATACACACGTGCTTCTGATTCTCCGATCTCATAAAACGCCTCCCTTTACTCCTATCCCCTCCCAGGTGCCACCCTATAACTATACTTTCTTTCTCCGTCAAGCTTTCTGAAGAAATCTATACCAGCTCTCCCCAGAGCTTCCATTTTGCAGAACTGAGGTTAGAAAAAGAAAAAGAGATATATCAAGAGGCCTGGATGCACCCGCCGAACATGGCTGGGGGGCTCTCCTCGCCAGGCTGCAGAGGGCAGGGCAGGGGCAGGGACTGGCTGCTGGCGAGGCAGCACGAGCGCCTGCCAGGCTCACACCGGCGCGGGCGCCGGGGGCGTCTGGCTGTGAAGCCAAAGCCTGCGGGTTTCGAGGCCGAGGATTCCCACCAGTCAGCCGTGGGTTCTCGGCCAGCTCCCAAGGCGCCCCAGGCTTCACATTCACTAGGTCTGCCGTGAGGTTTCCTCAGTAGCGGTGTGACAAGTGACTTTCAAAACAGGAAGGGAAAAAAGCTCCCGTTCACCCCAATTGTGAGGTTCGGCATCTCCTGACATTCCTGAAGGCGAGAGAACGTCCGTCCGGGCGCTCACCTGGGAGCCCCCGTGCATCCCCCTCGTGGCCGGCAGGGCCGCAGAGACAGCGCAGACGGCCCCTGCCCTCGGGCGGCTGGCTGACCGGTGCACAGGACCAACCTGCACGCACACAGCTCAGCTGGACGGGACGAGCGCAGTGCTTCAGACCCACGGAGAGCGTCAGGAACTAGAGAGGGGGTCAACTGGCAGGGCGGGGTGCTGGAGGGGCGCCCCCTCCCACCCTAATTCGCCCCCCACCCCTTCCCAGGCACACGGCAGTGCGGGCTGTGCTGCAGATCCTGTGTAGGGAAGGGGGAGCCCTGGCTACTGGGGGCAACACCTGCATTGAATGCAAAGAGAGTACAATGGTGCGGGGGGGGCAGGTAAAGAAGGAATCCATACAGAAAACATGAGCAGAGCGTGGGAACCTCAAAGTGCAGGAGATGAACCAGCAGGGGCACAGGGAAGGCTCTGGGGCAGACCCACCGTGGAAGGGAAGCCGTGGAGGGAAATCCGTGGAAGGGAAGCCGTGGAAGGGAAGCTGTGGAGGGGAAGCCGTGGAAGGGAAAGCTGTGGAGGGGAAGCCGTGGAACGGAAGCTGTGGAAGGGAAGCCGTGGAGGGAAATCCGTGGAAGGGAAGCCAGGGGTCAGGTGGGGGGAGGGGAGGGGTGCAGAAAGGAGGCGGAGAGACATGTAAGGCTTTTAAAACCCAAACCTTATCCTTCAGTTGGTCACTGAGTGTCCATGCAAGTTTTAAAGCATTAAAAGTAACTCTTCCCTTCCGAGGTTAGAGAGGCCAATCCCATTTGCAAATTAAATAACTACTAAATCTCAGCCCTCCTCAATCACTACAAACTATGTTTATAATAAACAAAGAAGTTACTATAACGCTAGAGCAATAACTGTCAACGGGGTTTCTGAGTTTTCAAGAAACGATGACGGAATGAATACCTGTATTTTGTCCCTCCCCATAAAACTGAGCCGGTTCGGGGTATGTCCCATAAATCCTACCATTACTTACAGCACAAAGCCCAGCTTGAGTACATTATCGCTTTTAAATAACACGGTCGCCAGATTCTGGTCCCCAAAACTACTTCAGGGGAAAAAACGCTTCCCTAAGTGACATCACCCCGTTCCCCACATGACATGAAAAAATAAAGGCGCGTATTCAGGAGTGGCGGGGTGGAGAAGGGGGGGTGGGGTACCGCACAAGCCCACGACGGAGCTCCCTAACGCCTGGAGGGAAACGAAGAAATAAATTAAAAATATAAAAGCCCCCCAAATCCACAGAGTTGAGCTTAAAAGAGGTGGGCTGGTTTTCCCCGAATCCATTAATAAGCTAAACGACTGTATTTCATATTCGCAGTCATCATCTCGGAACGTTCGCTTCCTAATTGCTCCAGGGCATCACGTTTTATTGTAGCGGAGTTCGGATTTTACTGCCGGAGACTAATGGGCAGAGGGCCCCTGAAGAACTTGTTCTAAAACACCGACCAGCCAACCGTCAAAGGGACATTAAAACGGCTACAACAGAGGCTAAAGAAGAAATTAAAAAGTATAGCCACTTATTTTTAAATTAGAATCCCCTTTCACGTTTAGGAATATAATAAAACGTGCCATAAACTTCCTACTTTCGCTCCACACTATCGTCGGGACAATCGACAGCAAGGCGAACCCCATCCTTCTGCGGTTACGCAGCTCATTAAAATCAAATGCTGTTTTTTAAGCGTTATTGGAGGCATTTTCAAATTATAAATGATTACCATGTCATCAAAACCTTCCGGGGAGAGAAACAGAAAAGGAAGAACAGGGGGAGGACCTCGTGAGCAAGGCTATTAATGAACTGAAACCATCAGGGGGTCAATGTTCGCAGGCTACGCGGGGTCGAGTCCTGGGGCAGATCTGGGGAGAAGGCGGGGCCCCACGGGAGACCGGAACCCGTGTCCGGATGGGGTCTGTGCGGGTCCCCGTTGCGTCCTCTCGTCCTCCTTCATGGGGGTGGATTCCGCCGCTCTTGAATCCTCCTCCCAGCCACACGACGGCACGTCACTTCACTAACAGACTCTCGTTCTCTACAAGGGTTTGGCGTCCCTGATCGGGGAAGCAGCCCTGTTTTACAATCTCGAAAGTAGCCAGGGGAGACGAAATCTCCTAGCCTTGCCTCAGGTTCACCCCGGGTGGGCCAGTCAGATCCCCCCCTAATCTGATCACGGGTCACGGTCCTTCTCTCCAGCTGGCGGCCAAGCGGAGGGTGAGGACGGCCCACCCCAGAGACACGGCCGCTGTGACAACCGGCGCAGGGCCCGGCCGCCCACGGAACGCGGCGCCGCCTGCTCGGGCTTCCTCTCAGAACTGGGGCGCTGGGCGCGGAGGAGATGGCCTTTCCCCACAGACGCGCTCTCCGGCCAAATAGGACAGACACAGGATGTTCGGCAGAAAGGACCCATCTTTCAGTAAACATGATCCCTGAAAAGAATCGAAATAGATCTCAGCAGAAATGGAGGTTGGTGCCAAGAAAAACAAAACAAAAAAAAAAAAAAGAAAAGAAAAGAAAGAAAGGAAAGGAAAGAAAAAGCAAGCAAGAAAGAGGCAGCCAGCCTGGGAGCAGGAGGGCAGAGAGGCCCAGGTGCCCCTTTCTCTCCCAGCCGGCCGCACCTTCCGCTCCTCTGCGCAGTTTTAAATGAAAACCTCTCGGGCTGGTTTGCATTAGTCCTCACCAGGCACATTTGTAAAGATAAAAAGAACATGGCGGTTTTCCTGCCTCCGCGAGGGGGCTGGGAGGCGAGGGAGGTGAGGACAGGACCCTCCGCCTGGTCTGAGGGAGCACATAGAACAGAAGAGTTGAGTGTGTCTGTATGCCCGTGTTTTTAAAAAAAAAAAAAAAAAAAAACCGTGCCAGGGTGCTGGGACACTTGTAACTCCCCAAGGTGTCCTCTGGGTCCTCGGCCCCAGAGAGAGGGCGAGGAGAGCCGGGCAGGGGCAGTGCAGGCAGGAACTGGAGAGAAACGTGGCATCCTTCCCCGCCCTGCGTGCGCGGCAGTAACCGGCATGCATAAACGTTCAGTAGCCCATCTGAACCCGATTTTCAGAACAAAACAATTTCAGTTTTAAAGTGTTTGAATTACTCTGGCTAAGTCGGAGGATTTGCCTATTGAATCTGGGGCTGTTCCCTTTCAACTCTGAATGGAGGGAGAATTACGAGGCTGGAGTCGTTCAATGAGAGCTGTCTGTCCTGGCACTCAATCAAAGGGATTAGGGTTTGGAAAGAAAAGGCCTACAGGTGATCCTCCAGGAAGCATACCAAGCAGTTATCAAAAACATACAAGTTCAAAGCAGCTCAATTTTCATATGTTAAATGTACTTGGATGGAGCCCCGGGCTCCTTTCTAGGTAAAAAATTGTGTTAAAGCTGTTTGTACTTGCATGCTCTGCAGGCAAGGGGAAAAGACGGCATGGCGGGCCCACCGCGCCCTCGCGTAACACGATCAGCCAACCGTCTTCTCCCGGTGAAACGCGATCGGAGGCCAGGTCCAGGTTTCCCAGACTCGCCCCTGACTCCCGCTGCCGCCACCACCACCACCACCGTGGCCGGAGCTCACGGCCCTCCTGGACGCGGAGGAGCTGTCACGACGCCGTCGCTGCGAGAGGTCAGCCGCCCGGCCAGGGCAGCTCCACCATCAACAGTGCACCATTCATTCATTCATTCATTTGCCAGTCCTGGGTGTTGTTTGCCCCGAGCACCGTGACCCGGGTTTAACGGTGTATTACGGACTTAACAGCTTAACTTGGGCACATTGAAAAGGAGGGGATACAAAAGCCCCCCGACAGGCGGAGGCTTAGGTTACAGAAGAGAGCACCGTTTGGGTGGCCTTCCTGTCCCAGCAGGTCGTGGAGAAACACACTTTATGCTGCCACGAAAACCCCACGGGGCACACCCGGGGTCCAACTCCCTCGGCTGTACACAAGTGTCCAACTTATCAGAAAGTGGAGGGAGCACGAGAGAGGCGACATGTGGTCGCTAGAAATGCATGCGCACCGTCACAGCACGGCCGCCCCGCCAGCTGTGGTCAGGACACGGCCATGGCGGGAAGAGAAGAGACGGCGCGGGCTTCTGCGCGGCCTGCCCTCTGCGGAAGGAAGGTCGAAGTGACCCCTCTGCGAGACTCCCCCTGACCCTGACTCGTGGGCGGGTGGGGAGGTTCCTGGAACGCAGCAGGGCAGGGCGCAGGGCCTAGAGGCCAGAGGACGGGTCTGGACCCCCCCTGCAAGCCCTGGCTGGGGTTGGACTCTGCCAGGTCACTCCGTCGACTCAGGCTGTGGTGGCCTCACACCTACGAAATGGGGACAGAAGCCTCCTCACCCAAAGCCAGAGGCCAGGGACTAGTACTGACTTAAGGGATGCTAGGGGGCGCTGTGCTACACGTTCCACGAGTATTAACTTTTCTCCAAGGACGTGACTGCATACACACTAAGTTTATTTCTATCTTAGCGAGAAGGAAACATATTAAGATTATTTCCATCTTAGAGAGGATTAAACAAGGAACTTGGTCACAGCTGCTGCACCAGTAAGTGGCAGAGCACAGACTCAGACCTCAATTGAAAGTCCATCTTTCTTCCCTTCCACCCAGTCCCGCCCTCGTTGCATGAGCTTCTTGAGCTTGAGCTGCCTTTGATGACTCACATACCTGCAACTAGGGGGCTGGAGAGCCCCCCCCCCTCCTCCAGGTCTCCCTCTCCGCCCCCCGTCCCTAAGCCACGGCCACATCCCGTCAGCCCACCTCTGCAGGGCCACTCCCTTCCTGCTGTGCTCTTTCTGCCGGGATCCAAGCTGACATCCATCAGCTCTTACCTGAGCGACGGCAACAGGCCAGCTTGCTCATTGAAGTGTCACCTGCCTCCTTCGCTTGTCACAGCCCCAGGTCACACGAGGCTGCCCCTGACCTGACGGCAGTTTTCTCTGTGACCCCAGAGCGTATCAGCTAAACATCTAGCATAGATTTCATCCTCCTGGGCATTCTGTCTGTCCAGGACGCTCGCCCAAACCCCTCGTGAACCAAAGGTGAGCACCGTGAGCACCACGTCCCGTTTATTTTCGTTTCTGGGTCAGGTGGGCCATCCCGACATGTCTTTCTGAGCTGGAAAAAGGCGCTGGGGGGAGCGGGGAGGAAGACTATCTTAAGATTCTTTCCAGGTCACAGACGTCTGATTCAGATGATGCAACCGGTAAGAACAAAGAAGTAACATCTACGACAAAAACCCTAGTATCACATGCGGTTCGGAGAAGCACAGTGGGCACAAACTGAGGCCTAACTGCCACAAGGCCAAGGTTAAAATCCTCACGCTACCACCCACTAGCTGTACAACCGCCGGAAGGACTCTAAACTTCTCTAGGCTTCAACTGCTTCCCCTTGACAATGAGGGATAACAGTGGCTACCCCAGGAGTTTGCTCTCAAGGATTAAAGAATACACACAGGAGGCACTTACGAGTGCATCCACGCATAGTAGGTGCTCAGGAAGTGGTGGCTGTCTCACTGCATGGACAGAACATTCCCTTTCTTGGCCATTAGAGCACCGACTTCCCAAAACGGACATGAGAGAGGAGTTGGGATTACAGCCCAGGCTCCCTCTTTCAGAACCAGAGAGGAACACACTCTGGAAAGCTGGGCCCTGGAAATCTTGCTCGACTTCTTTCTCCCTCGCAGCTCAGTGTCAGGCCCCAACACGAGACGGCGACCCCGTCCAGCGGGCTCCTCCCGGCCCGCGTGCGGTCGCACCGCGGAACCATCCGTCTGAGAGTGCCTTACGTTATTTCACAGGTCACCAAGTAGCCGAAAGCTGAAAGTTTAACCATATTTACAGGGAAGGATTATATGAAAACACTTTTACGGATGCTATAAAAACCACCACTAAAAAAACGACTGCCCCGAAACGTTGAACGCGTAGGAAACAAACGGGCGACTCTTAAAACCCTGCCTGGTTCCAGACAGTCCCGAGTCTGTGTCTCGTGAGCGAATGGGATCTATGACTTCGTCTGAAGCGATGTTTTATAAATCCTATTAACAGGCAATAAGGGAGGCGATCGTCCCCCAAACAGGAGAATTAATTTCTGAGTTCATTCCTTGCTGTATGCACGCCAAAAAAAAATGTGGAAGAAATGGGGGGGCGGGGAGTGGCTGACTGTTCTTGCTGTTTTCAGACTCATACATTTATACTATGGCTACAACAAATGTAGTTTATACTTTTCAAAATACCCAGACATGTCCTCACAAGAAGCCCGTGAGGCAGGCTGGGTGAATACTGCTACTCTGGGCGATTTTAAATAACAGAGGAGGACCCCGTGGCTTCGCCGGAGTCGCTTTAAGGTAAGGGGAGGCTGGACGCCCGGCCCGGTGTGTGCGGTTAGGGAAGCCGGGCTTGTAATTTGGAGAGGGGTCCATCCCAGCCCACACAGACCCGCAGGAGGAAAGCCGTGCTGTCATTCTAAACTCCGCATCCAGGTAATTTAAGAGGCGCTTGTTTGTTCTTGCTTTTCCAAAAAATAGAAGCGATGTCCTCTTACCATGACACAAATACTGGCAGAGCGTTTTGTATACACTATATATCTATATATATATATTTTTTTTAAATTTTAAGAGTAAGATGTACTCCTATGATTGGCGCAATTTTGTTGTGCCTTTTCTTGCCAAAAAGAAAATATGGCTTTAATAGAAGTTTACATCTGCGTGGTATTACATGCATGTAAAACAGATGTAACCTAATTACGTTTTCATTTAAATTGCTAAATAGCTACTTAAGTAAAAAGCTAAAATAACATACAAACAACAGTTAGTATAATAACAAGTGTACTTAGAATTAAATGAAAAGGATCAAAGCGACAGCGTACAGAATTTGAGTTGGCCTTTCAAAAAGGCGGAGTGACAGAACAACACTGCCTTCATTGACTCGGTAATTTCATGTCTCTGCTGCTCGGACCAAAGACGCTGCCCAGCCCGGCCCAGACGCGGGGGAGAAAATCCGTGGAGTTTAGGTAAAGACGCTGGGTTTCATGAAGATTAGACACACTCTACTAGAGATTATATGGCAAAACCCTAAATGGGAAATTAGCATTCCAGGGCAATACAATCAGCTTGATTATAGTTCTACGCAGACCTGTCTAGGCTGAAATCAGAAATCAGCTCTCCACTCGGAGAAGAGAGCCCCCTCTTTGTATTTCTAGCAGAAGACCTTACATGTCGGTCATTGCATATTCATGACCCAGCCCTTCCTGTCTGCCGCACAAAGGCTCTCAGCAGGACGGGGAGTGTTTGGGATGATCTCCGTCCTGGGGGCATGATGATGAAGGGAAGACTCGGTCAGTCTTCACCGAAGAACAGGGCACAGCGCCCTGTTGCCGGTCTGAGGCGGCTGACCTCCGCTGACACAGGGCATTCCAGAAAAACTCCAACCGGTTCAACCCAGATTCTCGGGGTCACGTCCATTCCTCACTTCTCCTTCCCAATTTCCGTCACGGTTTTGAACAAAAGTGAATTTCAGAGGTTTGGTGAGAGGAGTTATTTTCAACAGTCTAAGAAGTAAAGCTGGACTTTTAGAATGTTAGAGCAGTCTAGAATGATTTCCAACCCAGCAGGGCCTGTCACCCAAAGTAAAGGATCTGAAGCAGGCAGGCATGATGGAAACACTCTCTCGTTAGCTGACTTCAGTAAACCGGACCAGCCAGTTCTCCTGACTTTTGCTCAGGGGCGCAGAAAATAAAAGACGCAGGTCCAGGCAGCCCTTTCTGATAATGGGTCTGAAACGTTTAAGAAGAGTGTTTAAAAAACTAAATGCACTGTCTCTGCGGACACGGGGGGTTATACTCTTCACGCTGAGAACTTCCTTTTCAAAGACAGGGACACATGCTTTTTTTAAAATTAGCTTCGAAGGATCCCCACTACACCTGACTCTGAACATATCGTCAGCTTCTTGCTCCCTTTCCGTTTTCTCTGGCTGGAGGTGGCTCAGCAGGAAAAGACCATGGGTCAGAGGGAGGGAATGGGAAGGAGATTTGAGAAACAGAAAATCAACCAGGGCTACTGATTTGGCGTCAGCCTTGGCACGGATCGCATCAATGCCACATCGTGTCCCAATTCTGCAGACGCCCTGTACTGGAGTCTCAGCACAGACCACAGCAGACTCCCCTGCGTCTCAAGTTCGGTGGGAAAGCCCTTCCTTTCCCTCAGCTGGACGTGCTACAGACACCCACACTGCGGGGATCCCCCGTCTGAGACGGTCTCTGGATCCACCAGCGAGGTTGGTCTGTACAACGAACGGGAAATACACTTTGAGAGGCTTCTGGTCCCCGTGGCTATTCCCAGAGTCAAGGGCTCTTGGCTTGATCTTGTCCGATTGGCTGGCGTCTGCTTTCTGCAGAGCGAGTTCGTCCAGTTTCACGGTGTGTTTGGGAAGGAGTTTGTAAAAGACAAGTGGAGGCTTGTTGTGATTTCATAACCAATTATTTCATTTGTATTTTATAACTCGGTCATAAATGTCACTGACTGATTGCTGCCCTCCCCGCCTACTCCCCCCGCCCTGCCCCACCAAACACCCACTGCGACAAACCGGCAACCTTGTTCCACTCTCGCCAGGGGCCAAGCAATAACGGCAGGTTGTCAGCTGAACTTCGCCTATTCGGAAGGATGCCAACGGTAGCCAAGGACACGCTGTAATTTCTCTGCTCGTCACCACTCCCCTCTGTCCCGAAAAACACACCCAGTCCCAACCGTGGCACTCTGCCCAAGAACCTCGGAGCCCGGGAGGGAAGGGGACGGCTAGACGACCCCCAAGAAACCAAAAGATATGGCACTTCCAACGATCACATCCCGGTATCGCCGAGTTAGTCGAGACCTTTCCTTGTCTGTCTGATCATTACCGAACCCGTCATTACTCGAAAGCGAGTATTAATTGATGATTTATGTCTTTGGCTGCCGAGGGAACACTATCTTCTGTTGACGCTTCTCGGCTCTGGGGAAGGAAACGTGAATAAGATCCCACCTCCGGAGGAACTTTAAAGAATGACCACATGCCAAAGGATGATGGGGACGGGTTGGGGGTACCGAGAAAGCAATTACTTAGTGATGGGTTAAACGTCGGTAAGAAAAGCGAGCGGAGGACGGCTCTGCCCTATAAACTTTTCTGGAACATTACTCCCTGAAGTCGGCCTTGTCAAAGGATCTGTGTCACTAAAAAGAAATGACATAAATGTGACACGCTGCCCTCAGTTTCAGAGTCACTCTGTTCTTCAGCCATTGGTCAGAGCCCACCAGGCTATGGCCGACTCCCCCGCCCCCCCCCCAGAGAAGGGGAGGGTTCTGCACTCACGCAACACAGAGCTCCCTGCCTCGCGCGGGGTTTGAAAGCTGGGCTCACAGCCGTGTGGCTCGCAGGCCAAGTCCAGCCCTCGATATGCTTGCAAGCATTTCTAAAAATGAGTCGCTGACATTGTCACAAAGGCACATTTCATGAACAAATCTGGATTTCTGGCTCCTTCTGGAAAAAAGGAATCTGACAGGTGGGCCACATTCCATCGTCGCGGCAACAGCTGGCTGCAGCGGAGGCCTGGCTGGGCTCTTGACAATGAAGGTGAGCTGTCTGGGCCCGCCCAGTCCCCGCGCTCCCAGGCGGTCACGGCTGGCCGGCCTCACGCACTGACCTTCCCTGCTGGCTCCTGTGCAGCCGGGTGCTTACCATTCCTGTCGTCTTCCGTGACCACTCACCAACTGCCCAGCAAATCGTTCCTTTCCCTCCTTACAGGCAGGCAGGAGGATTTCAGGAGCTTCAAGTCCTGTCTGGCAAGGCCAACTGTGACCAACATTCCAGAGCGCTGAGTGAGTCAGGACTTGGGCTTCAGGACAATGGACTCGACGGACGTCTCCTTCGCTCACCCGAAGCCCTCCTGGGCCCCCGGCCACTCAATGGGCTGCCCAGAAGGTCAGCTTCTTCTCTAGAAAGCAGAGCCAGCACCCTAAGGGTCTGGCACATGTTTTAAAGGCAAACTATGCAAATGAGCCATACCATTCCCTAAAGGAAAAACACATTCGATTCTTAGGTACTCTCATCTATTCCTCTTAACTGAGTTTGTTAACAGTTCGGCCACCACACTTGCATCTTTTACAGTTATGATGGAGAAAAACCATCATTCCTTATGATCTATTTTTTTTCTAATGAGAGCGACACACAAACAAGCAAAAAACACAGAAAAAAACCTCCGTATTTTTGCAAATAAAATGCATGTGCATATTTTGCACTAGCTAGCAGTAATTACTTTACTGTGTGAGGCTCAGGGTAGGCAGTCATGTGCAATACCTTTGAACTTGGAGCCGTCCCCCAAAACAAACAGAAAAAAAACCCTGACCTCCGACCCTGTTTTGAATCATCACCACCCACTTGGGTAGCGTCTGCATGTTGAAATATTTATTCCTTCATAAAAAAATCTATCTGAATACCCAATCTCTCAGCAGCAAAGAGTCTTATTTCCATGTTAGCAGAAGCTCTGATCTAAACACTACAAGCTAGACCCACTTAAAACTCTGCCAGCTTGGAGTGGCGAGTTTTTCTCACTGGCTCCTCATTTGCAAAACACAGCAGAGATTCGGGTGAAAGGTGAGGAAGTTTCGACAGCTGCAAAGCCCCGTTAGAAAACTGTGTTTCTCGGGCAGAGCTTCCAAGACGGCGATACTTCTGAGCCTTCTGTCACTTGGAGACGTGAATTTGTACCGGTGAGGACGAACAAGTTCTCGCAGGCAGACGTTGTAATGGTTGCTCCTGCGTGTGGTGCAGGAGAGGGTGAACCCAGAAAGCAGTCTTTTCCACGGCAGCACCTCTGATGATAGATAGCACCAGAGCACGTGACTATCATCAAGATAAGTTTTTCTTCCGCACTGTCTGTCGACTACGGTCTTGGAACCAGGGGCCCTACTGAAAATTACTTAAAATGTAATTTCCACTGTGAAGAGGAAAATCCACATCTCACGTGACGGGCTGTGCTGCATCGTATTCACCACGTCGCGCTGACAAAAGGAGGGGTGCCCCCGCGGTGTGCCGTGGCCTTTCCTGAGAGCTGGACCCTCCACCTTCATCAACAATAAGGCTGAGACTGACCCCAGGCCTCATCCACGAGGCTTTCTAACAACACAGCGCTGCTGGGAGAGATTCTGCTTAATTCTTCCCTGGGGGCCAAAGGATGGAGACATTGAAATGAAGCTCAGAATGGCTCAGAAGAGCAGAAAGGCTTCAGTGTTCCTTACTGTCTCCTGGCACTTCCTAGCGGGGAAATGGCTTTGCGCCTGGGCGGGGGGGCGGGCAGTGATCTGGGGACACAAACGTATACAAGGTGTTACCTTTAGATGCCATTAGAATGTCACCTCCAAATGCAGTAACAGCGTAGTAGTGCGCCTAAAATACTGCTGGGAACCCATGTCCTCTCTCTGGAAGGAAGGAAAACAGGCTGCACTACTCAGTCCTGTGTCCGAGCTGTATCAGAGAATGTTTGTTTGTATTTTTCCCCCCATCTAGTCCATATCAGTTATGGTCGTTTCAGGGGGAAAAACCAATGTTGCGATAAAAAATAAAACTGGTTGTCTATTGAACATTTAATGACACGAACAGACCTAAATATGGGAACAAAAGTATTTCTCTAACAGACTGTACTGCCGGTGGCGGCTTAATGCCCATCTGGACCGGCGGAGGTCCTTGCGGCCAGCTCCTTGGGTCCTGCCCTGCCCGGGAGGAGCAGCACTTCCGTAAGTTGCACGGCACCTGGGCGAGCCGTTCCAGCGCCTTCGGGCGAAGTGGAAAGAGGAGCCCCCGTGGGCAGAGAGAGGGGCCCGGCGGGTGGGGGGAGAGTGTGCAGGGGATTTCAGCCCCTCTCCCCTCAAGGCAGGGCCCTTCGCTAGGGGCCCACATGCAGCATGTAACCTGCTTTCCTGGTGCTGAACATGAAGGAAATGCATAAACAGGTCTCTTTTCAACTCCGGTGTCCAGGTAGCAAAAGCCTTGTCAGACAATCGCACCAGAGAGCAGAAGCGGTCAGCAACTAATTTCAGGAGGCTTTTGACCAAATGACCCGAAAAGCATCATGTTAGAAGGAGGAGGAATACATCGAGGAATTCTAATCAGAAAGAATCAGGAGACACGAAAACAGAACAGAGCAAGGTCCCGTGGTCTCGCTTCAGGACTAACCAGTTCTCCTGGACATCAGGGTCCCGGTGGCCCTGTGACGAGGGCTACCTGTTTTGACTCAGAGCGAGGACCCGTGGGTCGGTGGCATGAAGGGCCACCCACGGAGTTCCACTGGCAAGCGTCGTCGATTGGGAAGCCAGGTTTAAGGGTCCGGGGAGCAGACTCACAGAGCCAATGTGCTTTGCTCTGCAAATGTGCTTAAAGGCTTCCTGTAGAGCACATGGGCTTCAAGAGCACGAGCTGCAGAAACTGCCAGGAGACATGGCAGGAGACCACAGCAGAGTCAGCAATGGTCAGGCCAGCAGGTGACAGGCATTTTAGGTCCCTCTTTACTTCCAAGTGGGGTTCTTCCCCAAAGGTGAGCTGCGATTGGAATTATTCGCAGCACCTACCCAGGTGATGAGTTCGTGGCCATCCTGGCCTCGGACAATTTAACACGTACGCTTCAAGAGGAAGGGGAAATGGGTGGAAGGCACAAGGAATTCACAAACATATGCAGCCACTAAGCATGAAAAAAATGTTCACCCACAGTCGTGACAAAGACACAAAATGAGATGTCACTTTTGGTCCATAAAATTGGCACACTGTTTTAAATGGTAACATTCCTTGCTCCTAAACAGGAGACGGGGGGAGAAGCATGCTCAAAAACTGTTGGTGAAAATGTAACTTGGTATAACTTTCTGGAAATCAAATTGGTGGTGTTTTTCTCAAACACTCCTTATACACATATGTGCCAAAGTACCTGTGATTTGGGAGGAACCTAAAATGTGCACTGCCTTGCACCTTGTCATGCCCTACCAGGAATCCGGTCCATCATGGGTCAGAGATTCCTACAAAAGGATGTTTATCATAGTATTTAAAAGTGAAAAGCAGCCCCAGCGGGCATAGCTCAGTGGATTGAGCGCGGGCTGTGAACCAAAGCATCGCAGGTTCGATTCCCAGTCAGGGCACATGCCTGGGTTGCAGGCCATGACCCCCAGCAACCGCACATTGATGTTTCTCTCTCTCTCTCTTTCTCCCTCTCTTCCCTCTCTAAAAATAAATAAAATCTTAAAAAAAAGAAAAACAAAAGACATATTGTTAAATAAACTATTATATATTTCGAGGGAAATTCTTCTTGAATGAAGTACAGCACAATTATGAGAAAATAACAAAATAATGCTCTGTGAGAAAGAGCACAAAAAATTTTTAAAACAGCAGTATTTCTAGTCATACGCCCAATGTTAACATTTCTGGAGAGTAGGAATATGGGTGGTGTTCACCTTCCCCTTGTGCTTTTCTACAGTTTCCAAGTTTCCTACGATGAGCATTTAGCAACTTGAAAAGGAGGCAGGAGGGCTGGACAACGAAAGAGGCATCAGCTGAAGAGCAGATAGACTTAGATTCTCAAAACCATGGGACTGACAAGGAAACAGCCCAACGGGGATATCAAAACTACAAACGGGCAGCTGGCTGGGGACTTACGGATCCCGAAAACAAACCAGTCTGGGGCCCTGAAACAATGTGGAAGCAGCGTGTGTGAACGGAATCAGAGAGCGTTCACAGCAGAGATGCGCCGGCGGCCTCGGAGCTTAGCCTGGTCACCGACAGCTACGGGAACGCAGGGGACCTGGTCAGGTGGCTTGATCTCGCACCACAGGACAGAGACAGAGAGTGGAGTTCTCCTGGCTTCCAAGCGTGCCAGTTCCGCGACACCAGGACTGCGAACAGGCCTCGTCTAAGTTACCAGTGCAGATCAGCTGGGGGTGGCTGTCTCATCAGCTGTGCTGAGACGGCTCTCCAGCAGCCCTGGAGCAGAACAGGTGCTACAAGGTGACAATACGTGCCCTGGGCAGGAGAGGGGTCGTGCTGGGCACAGCCTGGTATTTGACACACCCGCAGAAAACTGCATAAGATGCTCCTCTCCAAACCGGATGTCTGTCACTATAAAATAGTTAACGTCCATTTCTAGGGATATAACTAGCACGAAATAAAACTGCCATGGGCAAAGAACGAAGAGGGTCATATTTTCCAACTGAAAAGGGACAATGCAGGGTTCAGAAAGGTGGAGCATCATCCTTCCGTGAAATATTTATACTCTCACCCCATAGAGAAGCTGAAAGGCAAGAGCGGAAGTTGAAAGAGCAAATCCGTGCCCTGCCTCTGGAAAGCTATAAATAGAAAGAAAGTTCAAAGACGTGAGGGAGCGGCATGCAAAAGCCTTGATGTTACAGTAGCCAAAAGCCAATCAAGCCTTTGACAGACTTCAAAAGGGTCAACTTCACAGAAAAGTTAGGAACTGAATGTTCTATTGACACCTGTTAACTAGAGTCTGTACAGGACACAGGCCTCTGGAGGGAAACCCGTGGAAATGGATATGGAAACAGGGAGTAAAATATCAGCAGATCCAGCCCATCCACACAGCACATCAGGACGAAGGAAGGTCGATCCAGGAGTGCAAGGATGGTTCAACAACATAAACTCTAATCATGTATTAAACCACATTTATAAATTAAAGGAAAAAGACATGTGATCACCTCACTGTACAGCTTCCCCCTAAAAATAGGAAACTAAATGAAATAGCCATGACAGAGAAAAAGAAAGATCCGTTACTTGATAAAGGATGTTTACCAGAAATCTCAGCAAATCTCGAAACCTACTTGTAAAATATTAGAACCAATTTAACTAATAAAAGGAAAAATATAAAGATGCCTACTATCATCTCTCCTACTACTCAACATTATTCTGGAAATCTCAGCTAAGATAGTAAGAAAGACAAATAGAAAGTATCTATGTTGAAAAGAGAAGGGCAATGTCATTGTTATTTTAAATTATTATATAATTCCTTGTGTAGAAATTCCAAGGACATCAACCGGAAAACCACTGGAACTAATAAAACAGCTTGGTACAGTACTAAATAAATATAAAAATTAACAGTTATCCCACATACTTGTAATTCCACTATAATAACAACAACACTATGAAATACCTACAAATAAACTTAGAAAGATCAAAAGAAAAACCTTAAACCTCTCCTGATGGACAGAAAAGATGATATAATAAGTAAAGGGTATATCATTTTAGTGAATAGAAAAACCCTAATTTTTAAGAAGTTTTCTAACATAAGTCTATAAATTAGTCACAACAAAAATGCCAAGAGTAATTTAAAGTACTGAATTTGACTTCTGATTCTAAAAGTGATCTAGACAAGGAAGGTATGAGAATAGCAACAAAATTATAAAAAAAATAAAATAAAATGGGAGGGAGCAGGTCCTATATCAAAACATAAAACTTTGGTAAGTGGACTAAAAGCATAAATCAAATAGAACTGATAATGCAAGAGCTGATCATACATTTATAGGAATTTAGCATATGACAGCAATGTCTTTTCTAATTAATGCAGACAAGAATGATTTATTCCATAAACGGTCTTAAGAAAGGTGTGTTAAGAAAGATATGATATGCAAAAACTGTAAAGAAAAAGAACAACATATTTGACAAAAATATCTGAAAATAAGAATGTATTAAGACATCTAAGATAAAAGATACAATTAAATTTTCAAAAGTTAAATAACAAGTGGCAGATTGAGAGAACACACAGTTGATCCTCAAACAACATGAGATTAGGGGTGCTCACCCCCGTGTGTAACTCACGACACCCCCAAACCTAACGGCCAACAGCCTACTGCTGACATCAAGCTTTACCGATAACATAAACAGTCGACTAACGGAGATTGTGTATGTTGTATGTATTGTACACTGTATTCTTATAATAAAGTAAGCTAGAGAGAAGAAAACGTAATTATGAAAATCATAAAAAGAGAAAATACATTTACAGGGTTTACTGAAAAACAAATCCACATGTAAGTGCACCCACACAGCTCAAACCCCAGTGGTTCAAGGGTCGGCCATATTTGTAACATAAAATAGCAGAGAATAAATGCCCACCACAAATAAAGAACCACAAATCAATGGGAGAAAGGGAAACCTAACAGAAAAATGCATAAGTGATATGAAGAGGCAATATGAGACCAAAAAATCAAACTGTCCAATAATAATGTGAAAAGCTCACTAATAATCAAGAAAATTAAAATCATGCGATCAAACTGCTCACCTAGGAAAGCAGCAAAAATAAAACAATCAAGCTTGATACATTCATGGCATAGGCCTCCTGGTTCCAGCAGCTACTTAAATCAATCTGTGCCTCAACTTTCTCATCTGTAAATGGGGAAAATAACAGTACCTACTCATAGGATTACGATGATCAACAAATTAATTAATATGCATTAAGCACATGTCTGGCATCTAGAAAATGCAATATACATATGAGATGTTACAAATACAATTACTGATATGTGATCTACAAAAATAGTGGTTTATATGGTTCAACTCAATGTTATTACTTATCTTGGTTTGATTTTTTAAAAATACACATTACACGCCTTTTGTTCGGGACTGTAGCGTGGGAAGGATGGGTACGATCAGCAGCGTACGGAGCGGCTGGAGGGAGTTGCTCTGCACAGAGACACATATTAAGTGATTTCAATATCTGTGTCTAGAGAGAGACCTTATCTCCTTAAGGAAGAAAGCCAATGTTTAGAATAACTTTGCCAAGTAAAACCTGAGACAGGCTTTCAAAATCTACTTGGAATATTTCCATATAAATCCACTGGACCAAATCTTTATACAAATAACTACATTCTAACAGCACTAATTTTGTTAAACCTGTAATTTCAAAGAAATTTTCAAAATAAAATAATGCACAAATGAGCAGTAGCTACATAATGACACTTCTTTCTGCCAAAGTATTACATACGACTTTATCCTAAATAAACAGCATGTTTTAAGTATGTTATGATTCTAAAACCTGCATTGATGTGTAGGACACAGCCATAACACACACACACACACACACACACACACACACACACACACCACAATATTTGAAACGAGTTAAGTAAATCTTTATATTTAAAAAAAGGTTAGACTGGCCTAGTTTCAGTTTTTTAATGCTGATATCCACTTTCAAATGTGCTCTGTCTAAAAACCAAGTGACACACCCTCAGCTGAAGTCAATTTAGGAATAGAAAAACATACATAAATACAAAAAGAAACCCCTCGTATTAAATACACAAACAACTCGAGGAGAGCAGAGACTCCGCGGAAACGCTTCTATAAATAGTTTGACATTATTGCACAATCTCCTCTGCATATCTCGTAATAGAAACACGGCTACGGGTGACTGAAGAAATAAGCAACTCTGACATTTCGGGATGTAACTGGAGGAGATTATTTCATCACAGAGGATTGGTATCGCATATACTAACCAACAACTCAATATCAAAACTCTCCTTGCAACTCTAAAACAGTGCGGAGTGACATTTGAGATAATCCATTTATCACCACCCAATACAGCCTGCTTGTTCACAAAATGTCAGTGGCGAGGCAGAGGGGCCTTCCGTGCAGCACCCACGCTGTCTCCCTCCGCGCTGCTGCTGCCGCGGCTGCGCCTTGGGCTTCGGCTCTCGGAGCTTCTGCGATGCACACGGGCGGTTGCACA
The DNA here is from genome assembly GCF_019186645.2 of Phyllostomus hastatus. Lineage (NCBI taxonomy): Eukaryota > Metazoa > Chordata > Mammalia > Chiroptera > Phyllostomidae > Phyllostomus > Phyllostomus hastatus. The sequence goes on from NW_025334024.1 coordinate 26,509,933, forward strand.
AATGAAACGCCTTCTCTTTTTGTCACGGAGCGTGGCGACGTGCCCCTCCGAGGATAATGAAAAGTCGGCCTGTTCTTTTGCAGGCCAGCAACAGACTCGTGGTGAATTCTTGATGCTTTCATGAGCCGTCTTTTAACACGTGTGGCACTTCAGTCCTGAACAGTTGTTAATGTGAGAACATTTAATTCATTCTCTACGGCAACAACAAAGGCAGTCGTGGCTTGGATTTTCACTCGTGGTGGTTACTCGTGTTTCTGCGTGGTTTTGTACAAGGAACCTCATAGGCGCCACACCAGATCCCTGTAAGATCGGGCGTGAATTATCCACGTTTTCTAGGCGAGGAAAATGGAGGCGTGGCACGTTTCATTTTTTAATTTTTTTTGGTTCAATGTCTCGTAGTGAGCCAGAATCAGTCAATGTTGGGGGCGAAATGACCCTCAGGGTACAATTAAGAATCCCCCGGTTCAGAGATCAATCCCCCGGTTAAGAATCCCGGTTCAGGAATCCCCCGGTTCAGGCCAGGTGGTTGCCCAAGGGCTGGCCTGAAAGAAGATGCCGAGATATCATCCTCACCCCAAGCTTTAAAGAGACACCGGGTCGAGGCTGCTCCTTCACTCCAGAAGAGTCAGGAGCAGTTACGTAGCCCATGGGAATAAGTTGGGGCAGAGCCTTCTCTGGGCTGGGAGCCGTGACCTAGATTCCATCAGGTTTGCTGCCCGCGGTGGGGTGGGGGAAGGGGGCTGCCGCACCCCCACCAGAGACAGAGCATCTGTGGCTGGCCTCCCGCGGCACAGCCTGGCCACCATTCCACTCTGAAACGGCATGAGCCCAGCGGCAAAAATAACCTGGCTCCCCGAGCCAGGCCACCTGCTTCTCGTCTAGGGCTGGTGATCTCTGTTCAGAAGGCTAAGTGTCCTGTGGAATCCTGAACCCCTACTTGGAAAACAAAACAACAGTACGTATGAGGTTGAGCCAGAATGCACTTCTGTGTGGAGCTGGCTCAGTGCCTCAGTTTCTCTGTTAACCACCTTGGTGCATTTTGTTCCCGCCTGCGGGCACATCTGAGACAAAAGAGAAATAAGGTATGTTCCCGCTTCAATGTTTAAGAGGTCTCAGTATCCTCAGAGCCAAAGTCAGCAATTCCATGGAGTTTTAAAGTGGCCAATGGACACTGGTACCTTAGCTATCCCATTATGAGATAACTTCTTCACGTGCGCCAAAGAGTGAAATTCTTCCTTCTTGAAAGTCCGTGTTTCCGCCCCAAGAAAACAGCTCAGGGAGACGGGTGTCCCGGCGGGCAGAGCTGACTTGGCACTTGCTAGGCGCGGCCCCCGGAACCACAGAGGCTTTTCCCACCAAGAGCTGAGTCTGTAGCCAATGAGGAAGCGTTACCGCTAAAAGCAACCAATGAAAATTACCTGGGGGTCTGCACCTACGTTTTGTGAATGAAGAAGCTGAGGGCCAGAGACGTGGACGAGTTAATAACTACAATTTATTGCATGCCCTGGGTTTCAATACTCAACACAACTGGAACACACACGAGACGTGACCGAGTCCTAGGCCGCTGCGGAGAGGTCAAGAGAAGCAGCTCCCCTCCAGAGAGGAGGAGGCTGGAGCCCTCGAGAAATGAAAAGCTCACTTTAACTCAGAAAAATGGAGATGACGTGGGGAAAATACTCCATCTCTCTGAGCCTTAGTTCCTCACCTACATGGGGATGATAACATTTCCTATCTCATCGGATTGTTAGGAAGACTCATTATGTAAAGAATGATGTGGTTGTTGTTAAGCTATCATTAAACAAAGGGCAGAGCGGAGAAGAGAACCCATCTCCATCAAATTTCTGGCTCAGTGCCCTTCCCATTAGACCCCGGGACAGGAACTCGGATTATACATCACCCACACGGCAGTTCGCGGCGCGGGGAAGGAGGGGCGGGGGAGGCAGTGGACAAAAGCCCTCTATGACACGGGGATTAGCTGTTACCAAAAAGTGGCATCAGGCCGTCATCATCCAAATTGGTGACCGCATTTCGCAGAACAGTTCAGAGCCGGGTTTATTAGACGGCTCTGCCAAAAACATATTGGCAGATACAGCCCTGAGCTTGTGGTTTCCCAGACACACGAGAGCCCGTCTTCAGGCGGGGGCTCCCGCGCAGGCCCTGGACCGAGTCCAAGGGAACGCACGGCTCAGAGCAGCAGCTGCCGCGACGCCGAGACCGGGGTCCCCTGGAGGGGGGCCTTGCCAAGCGGGCACTTCCCAAATTACCGCCCGACGGTTAGCAGGGAGAGCTTTCAGAAACCACCAAAGCAAACAAAACCTCCACAAAATTTAGTCTTCAAAAATACAGTTGTTATAGGAGCAGATATAATCAGTCCACAGACTTATGGAAAAATCTCAAAAAAATAAATAAATAAGAGCAAACTCAAGCATCAAGGAAGCCCAATTTTCACCTACAAATCCGGGGAGGGGCGGTTCTCTAAAATATAATACTGCTGACAAAGATACGCTGAAAACTCGTGTACGTGTATTTTGCTGACTGCAGTATAAATTGGGGCAGCACTTTTGGAAAGCAATTTGGCAAAATGTACCAAAAGCCATAAAAACATTCATATCTTTTGACTAAGCAATCCCCCATTCAGATTCTAAAGAGATAATCTGAAATCAGGAAAAAAGCAGTATGAGTGAATACATCATTGCAGCATTGCTTACAATGATGTCGAGTCAAAAGCAACTTAAATGTCCAACAGGGGAATGATTCTGCATTTCGTGATATATTTCCTTGATGGAATCTCCTGGGGGCATTCTAAATTACCTGCCTGTAATAATGGAAAACACTGGCCCCTATGATTATAACTCTTTAAAGACGTGCATATAAAGTACACGTGAAGTAGGCAACGATTAAAAGGGAAATACCCCAAAATGTGCATTGTTGTTTTACACTGAGTTTCCTTCTCTTTTTAAAAAATGTTTCCACATTGTCTGTTACTTCGAAAATCCCCACTTTGGCCACGTTACCGTGTGATGTGTATTGATACATACATACATGTGTATTGGGGTTGCAGCCCCTAAAGCCCGTCTTACCACAGGTGAGGGGTATTGGGCCTGTGTTAAAAAATGGTGAATTATCTGCCAATGTGGAAGACTCAGAAAGTTTCACACCCACAGCGTCTATGGACAACTGAGGATTTTTCACATCCCCGCAAGGTGACAACTGGCTGGAGCTAAGACACAGCGGCCCCTTGCTGGCCTGTTGTCATGGCTGCCGCAGCTCCTACCGTCTCTTCACCCAGGGCTGTGCCCGGCTTTCAGGCCCCCTGCCCGATTCCTAGTCAGGACATGGAGGTCTACGCCCAACCTGAACCCCCTTTGGAAGGTGAACCATGGCACATTGAACTCGGTTTCGTTTGGACTGTCCCCCACCAGAATACTGCAGCCACCTCCACTAATCTCCTCGTCATGGCACCGGTGACTCCGGAGCTTCCCCCCCGATGAGAGGACCGTGGCACCCATCTTGTCGGCCTGCGCCTCAGTCGACAGTCTCTGCTCGCATCCCTCACCTCATCCTGTCCCCGAAGCTGAGTGTCCGGGAAGGCCCTGGCCCCTCCCTCCCCCTGAGCGGGACAGGCCTGCGGAGGCGGATGCTCCTTGCACAGCGGTTCACGGCCACGTCACCTGAGTCGTGTTTCCATGTGATGGATCCGAATTCTTCTCTGAGCTTCTTGAGACAGAGAGCCCGCAAGGGAGGGGAGATGCGTTCCTGCTCCCTGTGACGTCGTTCTAGCTACAATGGGACCTACTCTGGCTCGGGCACATGTTTGCATCTTTCTCTTCCCGGGGGCCGAGGGTACCGAACAGAGATTGCAGCAAAGGCGAGCAGTGGCACTGGAGGACAGAGGCACCGCCACAGCTGCTGCACACAGATAGCGCGTGGCGAGAAATGTCTGGGAGCTTGCTGTTTGCAAATCTCCACGAAAAGTCCTCCTGTCACCACCAACCCTGTAAAGTATAATCGTTTACATAAGCCCCTGCACAAGCTATAAATATTGGTAGATAAATTAACTACAAAACAAGCTAAAAAAATAAAAAGTACCTTACTCTTCTACACCTGTGAGCAAACGGAAGCTGAGAGAGTAGGATTGGCCTGGGGACCTTTAGCACGAGCTCCAGGACCCAGGCGGAACGTCCTCACCGGCTTCCGAAGCTCGGAAACCTGTTCTTCGAGCGAGAGAGGAGGTTTGCTTCAGGTAGAGGACAAATACCGTCCTTTAATTAACAACATCTATCTCGGGGACAGGCACGTCAGGTACTCAACACAGAAGATTCTTTTCCGATAAAGGACAGATGGCAACGCCACTCCTGGGACTTGCCAGGCTGCCCCAGAAAAACACACAATTTTAAAAGGCTTTGAGAATCCTCTAAGGGGAGCCGGTCAGGAGGCGAGAACGCTTCATTGCCCCATTCACAAAGTAAACCAGGAAGGGTCTCCGAACCGTTCGGAAACACTGGGAGAAGAGCCGAGGGGAGGAAAGTGGTGACGTCTGCCCGGCCCCCGCGCTGTGAGCGTGGTGGAAGGCGTTCTTCCTCTCGGGCACGAGATGGAAAGGAGTTCTCACGTGAAGTATTTCTGACGGAGACGTTGGGCTCCTCAATGACAGAGGAACAAGAGCAAAGCGAAACTTTCCAACGTCCCCTTTTTGAGGGCATCGAGAAAGACCAAGCGAGGCCTCCCCCTCCCGCCTCCCGCCGGCTGGGCGCCGGGACTGCTGGGGTTGGGGGGAAGGAGGACAGACAGTAGGCAGTCCCCGGCTCCGAAGGAATGTCCCTCCTTTTATGGTTCTCGTTAATCTGACTCGCCACCCACACGTGTTGGTACAAGATTCCTGCAGCATGTGTTGTACCTGCCTAACTGGGTGCTAACATCATAAACCACACATCAACACTTCTTGCCTGGGTGTTAATGTCTATTAATGTCCTGCTGGGGGAAGGCTTCCCAAGCCAGCCCAGAGCCACGCTTCCGGCCTGCCCTCCCTAAGTGCCAGGCGCGCTGCCTGTAGGTGGCGCATTTCATTAACGGAATTTCTGGAAGAAGCAGCAGCGTTGGGTTGGGGGTGGGGGGGGCGCGTGTATTTGCTTTTAAACTGCGAAGATTATCTTTATGCAGAAGCTTCCAAAGCCCCCATACCCTGAAGGAACTGAGGATTGAGGACCTCAGCATGTGGACTTTGGCTACCGAGACCTCAGATACGCAATTAGGCTTCTATTTGTCCCTGCTGCACAGGGAGGTTTGTGACCCCAGGAGGTCGGGACAAAAAGAGCTTGTCAATGTCACGGTGGGTTTCCCTGCCTGCACGTTTTCTTAGCAGCCTCTGCAGTGGTCTGCGTGGGTCTCACACCGTATTTGCTGAGCTACCAAGAGCACTTCCAGCGCGCTGGTGTGTGCGGCTTGTGTCCACGGCAATGGCTGATGGAACTGAATGAAAGTCATGCAGACGGTGCATGACTTTTACACGGCGTATGAAGAATGCATGCTACTGCAGGAACACACAGGCATGCGCACACATACACACACACATATTAAAATAGACTGATTCAAGGACGATCTTATAAATCTTGTGGAGTTTCCTCGAGCTCTGCTTGGCATCACTAAAAGTGCATATCTAAGCCACACGGCTCCACGCCTGGGAAAAAGGAAAAAAAAAAAAAGACATACACAAGCACAACCGTCAAAACCGGATTTGCCCTCCTCTAAATTAATCCAATTATTCAAATGTCAGTTATATCTGTCACAGCCGGGCTCCTTGGGCCGAACCAAACTGTTAAAAATTAAAACTGTTTTACTTCGTTTAGTCTTTCTGCCTTTTTAGTGTAAAACCCACGGTCTCGACAAAAAGTTGTGGGATTTGACACCCAGCGCAACACAACCCTATTGCTGTCACCCATGCATAATTCACTTTGGAAACAGGCCCCTGCTTTAAAATATCATTAAAATATACATGTAACATATGCTAATTCCACTGCGTCGGCTTGTAAGCTCTCGCCACTAGGTTCTATGTAAACTTCGCCAAGTGCATACACTGTACATAAATGGATTATAAATGAAAGGAAACATCTCTGTCCCTGGCTCTCTGTCTCCAGCCTTGGCCGGACTGACAGCCCCAAATCCCAGCACCATCTAACATGCCCTTCCCGTGGAGAAGACAGCCTGTTCTCAGAGCCTTAATTATATCCCAGCTGACTGCCCGGTGTTGCCAAAACCAGGCAACAAAAGCTGGCCCTTCACTCACAATATGGTCTGCTAAACAGGCTCCTGGTCGCACGGAAAGAAACTTCCACAAGGTGGGGAAATAAAGGGACAGGCAGGAGACCAAGGCAGAGCATAAATAGTAACCTAGAGGAGAGAAGAGACAACAATTCATTCCCACCATGCAAAAAGGAAAAAAAAGAAAAAAGGAAGAAAAAAAAAAAAGGAAGGGAAAGAACACCCTTTTCTTCCAAGAATCCTTAGGCACCAGCGAGCGGCAGAATGTTCAGGGAGCTGTCCTTCCTGACCAGGAAATCAAAGCCCTACTCGTCCCGCCAGGTATGGCTGCTCCTCAAGATGGGCCATGGATACTCAAACTCAGTAGATTAATGATTGTGAAGCAGGACTCACCCACCCCGCAAGGATCGGGCCGGTATAACTACAGAAGAACAGCATACAACCATCTACCCTTGCAAATGGTCCCCCGTGTTTTCCTGGCTGGCTTTGCTTGTTTGACATGGCCAGAAGGTACCAGAGCCTCACGTTCACATCCGGCTGCCCCTCGGAAGTTACATTTCTTTCCGTTTGTGATTATGTCACATGTAAATGGCAGTAAAGATGGTCTCCAAACTCGGGGGCTATTCTTGGTTTGGACCAACTCTGGCTACAGGCTAAGGCACATACAAACTTTACTCTAGGGGCTTTGGAAGGCAGGTGGCTGTTTTTCGGAGCTCCAGAAACCAAGATCAAGGAAAGATCTCGAGAGAAGGCTAACGGAGAAAGATCTGCCCCAGGTATTAAAGTACTGCACCCCGAGAAAGCACACGGGAGTTGTGAATGTGAGCCCCAAGTCAGAAGTTACAAAGGCAGGCGCTTGGAACTTCGCTCATTGATTTTAGTATTGAAATTGTGTTTCCGGGGGTACCGTTCATTGAACACGAGGGGAACAGTGCCCCCTGGTACTCTGCCACATGGTGACCCCGGATGACGGACCGCCCTCGGGTGATGGACAGCTCTGTGAAGTGGGCTCCCAGTTGAAGAGGCCTGTGGATCCAATCAGTGGTTTGCGGGACGGTAAAGGAGGCTCGTGACCAGGGCAGGGCCAGACAGCTGGTTAAACAGTAAAACCAACTCATCACATGGTAAGCACAGTTTACAAAGCTCTTAAACGTACATCCTCACTAAACTTCAAAATCAGACAAGTTAGATAATAGGGTTTTTGACTGTGATATCCGTGTTTTTTTCACTGCCTTGCACTGCCGCCCTAGAAGACACAGAGGAAAGACAGACTGGGGGTCATCGAACATTTCACGTGTACGGTGTTGGATAGACCGAGAGGACGCAGGCACCTCCCTGCACGGTGAGCTGGGGGGGGGGGGGGTGGCGGGGGAGTCCGGGGGGGCGCACACACTTGAGGCAGGGAGCAAGGAGGCGGAGGTGCTCAGAATGCAATTCCTGCTGCCCCCTCCCCCCCTTTCCCCCCATTACTGCTCTCGGTGGGGGAAGGGGGAGCTCCACTGATGCCTCCCTTAGGAGTTGTGAAGGGAAAAGCTAACCCCCCAAGCACGCCACCTGTTAAAGACGACTAGGACTGCTGTCCCTGGTGGCACTCCAAATTCGTGCTTTGTAAAGGAGGTTGATGCCGCCAGTCCCCAGTAGGTGGGCCAGCACGAGGCCCTGTCTCACGAAAGGGGGTTCCCGCCACAGGAGTGGCGCAACAGCAAGGAGGCCGTTACAGTCATTAGGGTGAAGAATTCGAGGATCACAAACCGTTGGTTTTGGGGGGTTGTCATTCAGCACGCTTTCCTAGAAATCGTAGCCTAATGCCTTATAGGCAGCGCTACAATGAAATCTTCCTCCCCTTTAATCCGCGGAGCTGACATAAAGCTATAAGACAAGAAAACAAAGGACTCGGTGTACCTCCACAGGGCTGAGCAGCAGCCGTTCCGGTGACTCGTGATTGCGTATGGAACCCAAACAATGAAGCCCCGGAATCCTGTTTCCATTACAGAAACAGTCTACACTCAAATTGCATCTTGAGAATGGATACCAAACATCCTTCGGGGATAAATTCACTGCAATTTGAAGTCTGGGAAGGCAACCAAGATATTTAATGGAAAGAACATGGACACATTTTAACATGAGCTTTAAAAAAGAAAAGAAAAACCAACTCTGAAATCCAAACCAATGAAGAGAGTTTCAAATTGTGCCGAGAGGACCTCTCTCTCACCGGCAATCTACATAAACAAGGAATAAATGAAAAGAGAATAAAACATTTGCTGAGTCCTGGCTCCTTTAAATAGAACTCTTCCTCCAGGCCTAGGCCAGGCATTGGCGAACTATGTGTGGCCCGCGGGCCAGATCCTGCCACCTGTTTTAGTAAATAAAGTTTTATCGGAACACAGCCACACTTAGCCGTATCGTGCACGGCTGCTTCTCTGCTACAACAGCCAAGTGGGGTGGAGCAGCTGAGGCAGAGACTGCACGTGGTCTGCGAAGCCCAAGGCGCTCTTCGGCCTTTACGGAAAGGGTTTGCCAGCCCTTGACCTTGATAAAGATCTACTGTGATCCACGGGGCAGGGAGCTCGACCAATTCCAAATATGTCCCCCCTCGTGAAAGCGGGGTAAAGTTGAAAGGTGAAGAACCATCCTTTGGTTTATGCCCTCGTAGGGTTTGCCGGTCACAGCAGTGACTGAAAGTCCAGTGTTAGGTTGGCAGTACCATCGGGAGTGACAACAAGGGATTTCGGCAGTCTGCTTGAACTTGCCAGTGCTCTCCCCCAGACGAGAGCAGCTCACGCCGCAGACACACAGACCCAACACCGGCGATGTGCCTTTAGAAGCGGCAGACCCAGGTTCGAGGCCCACCTTCTACGGTGACTTTAAAAGTGGGCTGTGGGAATCACTACAGAGGCTTTCAAAGGCCAGGTTCCTTCACGGGTAGAGAGAGGATATAACCTTCCTCAGTGAACCAAGGACCTGTTACAATGAACGGGAGGCACCTCGCTGACCCCCTAGGTCTGAGGTGTGAGCGGATGAGAGAAGAAAGGAATTATTTCTGGATTTGCAGGATAAACAGTCAAGGATCTTGGTTTTCCTTTCCTTTTGCCTTTGGAGAGCCGGAACCCCAGTCATCTCTGTGCTCCCCTCTCTTCTCAGGAATCTCCCAAATTCTGAATCCAATTTTAGATCAACTGTTACAATGACCCGAGGCCAAGCAAGCTTGAACGCAGGCTCATCGGCCACGGTGCACGGCCAGCTCCCCACAGCACCCAAACCTACCAGGTCACACGGCTTCGGGCCCCCTCGGTGCCTCAAGTCCACGGGACAGTACGTGTGGGGGGAGGTGGGAAGAGGAGCTCAGGGCTCATGCCACGGAGGCACTAGTGCTGGTGCAGGGCTCGTGCAGGGCTAGTGCAGGGTTCGTGCCGCGGAGGCACTAGTGCTGGACGTGAGGCGCACATGCGCGGTTATCATATAACAACTTGTACGTGCGTTACCACGGCACCATTAGGCTCTCAAACACGGATGACGAGGACGGATGTGCATTTGAAGGGCCTCGGGGAGCAAGCCCACGTTCGCCTGTGAATATATTGCTTACAAATACCCCAAACTGGTGTACCTGCGGTGATTTTAAAGAAATAAAAACAGTGATTACTCTCAGTTTAGTTGGGATGAAAATGCCAGGTTTTCCTACTGGATTCGAGGGTGAGAAAATCAGTCTCCCGGGATTTTAAAACATATTCCATACTGGATACTCTACACATATTCTATACATTTCATACATAAAGACCAATACTGCTTCATTTTTCTGAGTGGGGCATGAAAATACAGATTTCTCACGTTGAGCTTTGCTGTAAATTGCAGCAGTTCCATTTCAGCAGACATGTGTCTTCAGAACAGCTTGTCTAAACAAACCTTATGAATACCTGAACCCCACACATGCGGGATGTTTGGGGTCCAATGAACTCTAGGGACTTCAACTTGAACTGTGAATCCTCCGCCATAGATAGCCTGGGTCTAGCCATCAGCATTCAGAGTCCAGAGGTCTGGGTCGGGAAGAAAAGCCCGAGTAGGACCTCTGATGCCCCCTGACGGCTTCCCGGGCGTCCTTGCTTCCAAGTCTGCAGACCGTCCCCACGTGGGGGGTGGAATGATGCGGCGAACACAATCACACAGCCCGGGGTCTATCTTCCATTCCTTGGAGCTTCTCACGGTTGCCTCTAACCAAGACACGGAGCAGACCCTTCTCCTGCTTCCTGGCGGGGCAGCGGCGGCGCTTGTGGGTTCCAAAGACCTACGCTCTGGAAGCTGACAAGCTCTGCTGTGTCTGCCACGCATGGCCTTCGGGGAGGAGCTGAAGTGACAACGTCCTCGGGGGCACTGTCCCTCCAAAGCATTAACTCGAAGGCAAGCCCAGTACTTCTGCGTTCACTGAACAGAATTCTCCCGTGGGGTCCTGCCGGGGCCTTCACCGGCAGCTCGGACCACAAGGCTAAGTAGACAAGCGACTGTGGCAAAGGACACCGCCTCCCACACTGCCCGCTGCGGACGGCACAGAGGCGTCTGTCGCTGCATGGAACCCTGCCCGTGCAGCGGCTGCCACTGTGGGAAGTCCACAGACAACTTCCCCTCGTTCTGGGAGGCGACCGGGGAAAGAGGTGGACAGAAGTCAGGGGACAGTGAACATTAACCAGCAGGGAGCACCGGTGAGCCGGTGCCTCTGGATGCTGGTTCCATCGAGTTCTCACAGAAGAGGGGCTACTCGAGCTGTTCGAGAACTACCGGCTCCGGCAGGGGGTCTTCCCAAGGCACCCTGCGGGAAGTCTCCTTTCACGCTGCCCATTTACCTACGCACACCCGGTGCAGGAGACTTAATGACACCACCAAGGTGGTGTCACGGGTCAACCAGACTAGTACAAATCACTGTCAGTGTCGGTCATCGTAAATAAACTCCCCGGGGCCGGTCCCGACATATGCCGACTGAATTAGCAGCACCAGTAGATTTCACAACAGATTTCAGGCAAAGCTGATGAATGCCCGACCGGACCTAAAACTGGAATGTCTCTGATAATCGAGAAACCCAAGCCAGTGCATCTGGCGCGCAAAATCCCGTCTTCCCGGCCTTGAAGAGAAGTTGGCGTTGACCTTGGAAGAATGCACAATAGAACTCCCGTGAATTAGCTCAAAGAATTTAATACCTGTTGCAATTTTCTCCAATTTAGTGTATGAAATAATAACACAGACAGCAATTACCATAAAGACAAACTTCAGGTGCAACAGCATTAGCTCGGCAGCTGGGATCAAGTGTCAGCCCAGAAGAACAAACTTCATTCATTTTATCTCCAGCTCTGGAGACGTGCCGCTACTGGCTCTAATAGTCAGGAATGTCTGTGGCGAGCGAGGGCGGCCCGCGACAGTCTAATTGGGCTGCTCGCTGGAGCTCTAACTGGGAGCTCCAAACAGGCAACAAGTAGCCTGTGGTGCCGAGGGGAGCGGGGAGGAAAGGAAAAGAGGGGGCGCTTCTGATGGCAGGGCCTCTCAGTGACACTGGCATCGGGTTGGCTACAGGTGAGCCAGCACGGTGTAGCCGTTGCAGCAGGAGAAAGGGGGAGGTTAAGACAGCGATCATTGATCTTGTATTGATTTCTGGACACCGTGTCCCAGATCCATCCCAAGATAGGATGGAGGCTTTCGGTCTTCTGCCCGCAAGAGACGAAAAAGGACTCGCACCAGCCCTGCTGTTTTCTGATCGTATTTCCTTTAGAAACGCGCCACCCGGAGAGGTTTTTTTTTCCCCTCCAGACAGGGCAATCCAAACAAGTTTATCACCGAAAAAAGAGGGTTAGGGGCCGGTTAATCAGCCATTTGTCTTTGCCGCTGTGGATCGGGGAGTCGAGGGGTGGAAACCAAGAACAATCGGGCCCTTTGGTTTTATCTCAGGTAACCCCCCGTGTCTGGTAATTGAACCCATTCCTCGCGGTCAGAGTTCCTGTCACTCATAGTCAGTGTCTGTCATTACTGAGAAATGCTGCATGTCATCGTACGCTGACAGAGCCATCCAGCAAGGCTGGCCCGACTCCCCCGGCACCCGCAGGACGGCGGTGGGAGCCGCGTTCAGACCAGCGATGTTTAACATTTTATGTGCTGACACTGTGTCTGCAAGCACGCTATAATGAAAGGCTAGTAAATGGGAGATAAAAATTCATGCTCTCTCTCCTCCGGGGGCTGCCAGGCACTATCAGAAATAAAACAAGCTGGCAGCTCCGAAGCTGTCACCGAGCCCGTGCCACGCCGGCGTTGTCTACGTGCACCGCGTGGACTACACAAGGACACACACTTGTGGACCTGCGCACACGCTGCCACTTGTGTTTGTTGTGACTGGTGTGCAAAACTCCTACTTCTCTCTGGGTGGGATCGCTAACCTCAGAAATCAAACTGCTCTGAGCGGAGTCGGACACTCTGCAACGATGAAAGGCAGGGAAGAGGTGGGCCGGCCGAGGCCTTAACAAAGACGGACTCCATTGTTCTGCTTGGAAGTCCCGAGGTGAGCTCTGTGGCACGGTGCACCCCAGACAGGTGCTCAAAAGCTCGAAGGCCACTCTGAGCAGTGCCTCCTCATTCCCAAGGTCTTCAAACTCCTTTTCCGATCTCACCACCCTTCAGGCCTAGCACGCCTTGCACGCCTGGGCCTTTGCACACTGCATTCCATCTGGGGGGCTCTTCCTCTGCTCTCTCGCTCCTCCTCCGGGCTCGGCTCAGACACTGCCTGCTCCTGCTCGGTGGGTGCGGCTCTGCGTCCCCTCCGCTGCTCACTGCTCTCTTCGTGGCTAAGAGCTTGGGCTCTGGCACTATGCTGGGGCAGTCTGAATCCTCATCCTGGCATGTAAGCAAGTTTGTATATGCTGTGCCTCAGTTTACTCAGTTGCAAAATGGGTTAACAGGAGAGTCTAGCTCATACAGTTGCTGTGAGGATTAAACGAGACAGCCGATAGGGACAGTGACATGGTGACGTGTATACACATTAGTGCCCCAGAGCAACCACTCAGTAAATGCCTGTCGTCATGACAACGATGACACATAACAGTAATGCTATCAGTGTCCTCACAGCACTCAAAGCACTGTTGTTCATTAATAATAAATGCAAAGCACGTGGGTGCATCAGGAGCAGTGCGGTAAGAGTCATTCTTAGCAGTAGTGCTCATCTGACTTCAAGCCTCCTGAGGGCAGAGCGCCTGACTCGGTCTCGCCTGCAAGCCCCGGAACTTGGCTGGGCTTTGCGTGAAGCAGGCATTCTGAAACCGGCTCGCTGCCTGGGACCCGGCCGCGATGCCAAAGACCCGGCGGACCACCAGCCGTGTGCACTGGGGGCTCGAGCTCTGTTGGCCGGAAGGCAGGGCAACAAGACAGTTTGCTCCGGCAGCAGCCCAGGGGCGGACTGTCCTCTGCCCACACTCTCCCCTGTCAGGAGGCTGCTTTCACTAAAGGTCACACTCCCAAAACCTAGTCACCGCGGATTTAAAAATCACTTGGACTTGCTGTTTTACAGGGAACATGGCAGGCTTAGTGAGTTTAATCTCTCTCTCTCTCTTTTAATACACCGGGGGTGGGACACCTTTTAACCTACCTGACAAAGCTTTCTAAAAGCCTCTGCTTAGACACTGACTCAGCCCGAAGCAGAACGGGAAAGCTGGCAGGATGGAGGGGGCGAGCCGCAAAGGGTCACAGTCGCTCGGCGCTCCTCCGGCAGCCACCCACCCGACTGCACTCACAGATCCACCCCCCGTGCCCCGGCCCGGGGAAAATCAGGAGGCCCACTGGTCTCTCCACACAGCCAGGTCGCTCTCAGCTCCATGGGGGACGTTCCCGTTTCAGACCAGGGCCAGGACCATAGTAAGAGGTCCATGTGAGCAGCTATGCTTCCTTAGAAGGAACCGTGCTACTGCCTTTACTATAAACAGGAGTCTTAGAGCCAGTCCAGCAGTCCAAACAGTAAGGGTTAAGCTGTGTCGGTCCGTCACGTGTCCAGCGGAAGAGGATTCCTGCAAACATGTGAGAACACGCCGGCCTCCATTTGTGATTAGTGGACGGCCGTCTCTGAGCACTTCCACGAGGAGAAAGGATGGGGAGTATGTTGTTTTAAATCACATTTAAATCACATGAATACATGAACAAATTCCATATCTTGAAGACTGTTTCTACTACCCTGTCTTCTAACAAGAGGCGTTTGGGGATGTGAGACTTTTCTTCCTGCTCCCTGTAGCGGGAACTCAGGGGAAGAGAGAATGGAGTGAGCTGCCCTTCGGCCCCTAGGGACAACACCTGGTCAAGCCAGGTGACGGAGAAGCTGAAATTATATCAGCCTGAAAATAATTCATGTTGCCCTTCGAATGCATGATCGCCATCAGACTGGAGACAATATCCTGTGGATACAGCCCAGAAAAGGGCCCTCGGCCGTGTTCCCAGACCGTCCACAGCGGACCCGGGGACAGCCCAAGGCCCTGACGAGATCTGCGCCCCGTCCAGCGGTGACCACTCCCCCCAGCCGCACGATGAGCCGGGGGGGGGGGGGGGCCTCCGGGCCGGACAGTCCCAGAGCTCCGAGCGCCACGCTCGGACGAATCCAGATGGATTACGCCCGCCAGACCGACGGGGGAAAGCGCGTCGCAAAGATACCTCCAGCGCGGGAATCACCGCATTGCCAAATGGGCCTGTCAAACCGCCGTTTAATTACCTTGGCCCCCGTGCCTCTTATAATCACCTGTCATTAGCGGCGACGCTTGCATCTGTTTACGCGTCTGTCAGAGATGCCAGCCCAGCCGAAGCCAAGGGAGGGAGCTCTCCATGAGAGATGGGCTCCGCCGAAAAGAGGGTCACCTCGACGTGGACCTGCGGGCCCCCAGGGCCAACCCTCCCAGATCACCAAGGGGAGGGAGCCCCGGAGCGAACGCCTGGACAGCACAGAAACACATCCTGAGGCCGGGGAGGAAAACGGTGGTGTCACACGCCTCCTTTCGTGGCATCGCTGCATGACGCCGGGCGATGGCACCAGTGATGACGTGCTGGACATGCTGACGGCCTCGGGGTCTTCCCCCCCCACCCCCTGGTGCCCTCCTCTGCCCTACGGAGTCACACCTGGCATCTCCACTTCCATTGGCCGTCCTTCCCCCCTCCGGGGTCTAGGCCTGCTTTTCATGCCCCTGAGTGGCTGCCGCTGCCTCCTCTATTCGAAAGGATTTCCTCCCGCCCTGGCTGGCATGGCTCAGTGGACTGAGCGTGGGCTGCGAACCAAAGCGTCGCAGGTTCGATTCCCAGTCAGGGCACATGCCTGGGTTGCAGGCCACGGCCCTCAGCAACCGCACATTGATGTTTCTCTCTCTCTCTCTCTCTCTCTTTCTCCCTCCCTTCCCTCTTTAAAATAAATAAATCTTAAAAAAAAAAAAAAAAGAAAGAAAGGATTTCCCCCTGAGGACCAGCTTCATAATAGTCCACCATCTCCCTGGAGTCCTCTTTCTTTCTTCCCCACATCCCCGCACACAAACACACGGATGCTTTTGTGGGGACAGGTGAGCACATCGCCGGACAGAGGGGGACAGGGAGAGAAAGAAAACGCAGGGCTATTCCCAAGACGGCAGGAGCTGAGGCGAGCGGTCGGTGATTTTTGAGTTTAAATTAATGGCCAGTGACTCCTGAGTTCTGATTCTCTCGTCACACGTTAAATTGGTTTGCGCTTAGGTTTGTCAATAACTAATTTTCTCTGAATTTCGTTTCAACATCCATAAAATCAAAAGCATGGTGTGTTCGACCTCGGCGGGATGACTCTGAGGAATAAACACAAAACTACGGGTAAAGCACCAGCACACGGTGGGTGCTCGGAACCCGCTGCTGAGCACCGCTTCCATCCCCCTCCTCTCCCCACTGAAAACACCGACACTGCCCACTCATAATGCCCAGTGACTGCAAAGTGCCTCTGAGTCACTCGTGGTCAATGCCACCCCATTCCGCGTGTCTCACGATCAATTGTCTCTGTTTTCTGACAACCACACTAAAGCCTGGGGCTAGAAGACCTATCACGGCCCTGGACACACGATGGAAACTTTCAAAAATACTTTTGTAGCCCTGGCTGGCGTAGCTCAGTGGATTGAGCGCAGGCTGCGAACCAAAGTGTCACAGGTTCGATTCCCAGGCAGGGCACACGCCTGGGTGGCAGGCCATGGCCCCCAGCAACCGCACATTGATGTTTCTCTCTCTCTCTTTCTCCCTCCCTTCCCTCTCTAAAAATAAATAAATAAAATCCTTAAAAAAATACTTTTGTGAGTGGCATCTGGATCCGTTTTTAATCGGAGTCATCAAGCACCAAGGTGGAGTGAAACGTTCACCGCGGCCCTCAGATCTGCCCCTCCTGCCCCTCCTGCCCCATCTCATGGCTCCCGTGGGCCCCTCCGGTCACGCTTTCCCGGTCCCTTCTTGTCCTCAGCTCAGCTCCAGTGGCGCTTCCTCAGGCACCCCCACAAAGTTCTGCCCCTCTTCCCGATTGCCCACCTTTCCCTTTTCTCCGGAGTATTTATTTCTAGCATGAGCTCCCTTGTCTTGAGCCTCTCCCCAACCACGGGACTGTGGAACTCCCCCACCAGTACAGTGACTGGCCCGCCCGTCCTCCTGGTCCATCGCTGGGTCCCGGTGCCAGGCGCACAGTGGGCGCTCACCAGGCGCTTGTCACTGAGGGAATGGCACTTCGCCCTCTCCTCCACCGTCCGTCCATCTTCACGCTACCGAAGAGTGAGACCCGGATCGAGGACCCGTAACATTCACGCCAGACTCCGATCTCATTAATTCTCAAAAAGAAGCTTTATAGCATAAAACACCCCGGCACTGGCCAGGCACCGGGAGAAACACGAGACGCTTTCTCTCGCTCAGGGAGAGAAGGCTGAAAACCCGGGGAAATCAGGGGTGGGGCCTGCAGCGAGGCCCACGGAGGGCTCAGGAAGGAATCAGGTCTCCACAAACCACCTCTGCCGCCCGCCAGCCACCACGCCTCTCGCTCTCCCTCCTTTTCTCAGCTCCTTACACGTTAGCCTCCACCTTCACTTTGGTCCTCTAACAGGACAAGTCCTGCTTTGGCCAGTGCCCCTGGCTCCGGCCCCTCTGGCCCCACAGCCTGTGCGCCCTGCTGGGACGGCAGCAGGGAGGCCGGCGGCACGGCCTACCTACCGCAGCTGGACCGGCGGGGTCTCCCCACCCTCCACCCTTCTGCAACTCTGAGCACGTCAGCCCTCTGTCTCACCTGGGACCACCCCAGGGCCCTTCCTGGACGCACACCCTCTTGGGGTTTTGCACTGCACTTTCAGGGCAGCCTACCACCCTCGGGCCTTCTTTTCTATCTGACTGCAACCTTCATCGATCAGTGTGTTCAATGACAGTTGGTCAAGAGGCACCGTGTTACCTTAAATGGCGAGGGAATGTTGTTTTGTCCTAGGAAAAGATCCTAAATGCTGACCGCACTCTGGGCTGGGTTTAGGAATCCACGCTGTACTTCTCTTCGAATGCAAGCCCCACCCTGACAAGGTTGTCAGATTTCTAACACATCCCTTCAAAGATGATGATCTCTCTGCCCCACAGAGAAACCAGAGAACACTGGATTTCCCTGGGTGGCGATCGGAACGGCTCTAGCTCCTAACGCCTCGTTCTTAAGATCTGGTCAAGTAGATCCATTTTTTTCTCCCTTCCCCCCTATCTCCTTTACGTCTCAAAATGGGTAGGAGAGAAAGTGGACCTTCTTCCTATTTATCAACAGTCTATGAGGGCCTCTGGTCCTTGACAAGCATTAGGCCCAGCTCCTGGGCACTGCCCTTTGAAGCTATGGGTGAAAACAAAACAAAACAAAAAAGCAATTATTTTACAGATGTGCGCTGGAGACAGCCAGGAAAGGGTCTTTCACTGGTTCGGGGGGGGTGAACGAGAGCAGCCGGAGCTGGCACCACCGCACACTGTTCCAGAAGAAATGCACTGTGGGGAGCTGACCCTGTACCTATAATTTTAAACGATTTGCTCATTTAAACCAACCAGCAGCATTTTCTGCCACATAATGGAGAAAGTCACAGGATGCCGGGCTCCCTCCTGGCTTCTGTGGCTATAAAAGCCCCTTCGTGCTGGATTTTTTTTTATATTCGGTAAATTAATAGTTTACTGTTCCAAGATTCCTACGTGTTTATATTATTGCTTTTCTGACATAAAAGTTTGCAGTTGTTATGGAAACATATGGGAACATTTGCTGCTAAATTTTAAATGCATTTTCTACCCCTGTTACACACCTGAAACGAAGCCAAGAACTCTCTTTGCTTTACATTAGAGTGAAATTCAAACTGGCCCGGGTGACTATAAATGGTTACTGTTTGTCTTGGCTCCTACCTGTATCAGATTTAGACTGAGGAATCTTAGGGAAGAAATTACATGGGATAAAATGGATATTTCTAAATTACAAGGCCTGCAATTCCAGTGGCTCCAAATATCAGCTTTCTGTTTCGTCTCAGCCTGCCAGAAAGAGAACGGGGGGAGGGGGGAGGGGGGCTGACGATAAAAGATCGACGACATTTACTCTCCGGAGCCCAAAGCTTCTTGTTTTGATTATGCCGGAGGAGGGGGCTGCAGATCCCCGCCGACGGAGTCTTGTTAGCAAATTAAATGGTTGTAGATTAGGATGGCGTGAGACGGTGAGCTATAGCCCCTGGCTCCAACCTGGAATGACAGACGTATGAATTCTCGCGACCCATTTCGTTCTCCCATTTTCCTCTTCGGGCCCCTCCCAAGTCTCCGGTAATTGTCCGTGATGACTCCTGGCCCACGTGGAGGCTGGCTGGGAAACCTTCGGCGGATGGACGGGCTCTCCGCGTGGCCCCGTCGCCCCCTCCTCCACGCCCGAACACCTCACCCGCGTGACGACTCCCGGGGCAATGAAACCGGCCGTAAATACCGGCGTGGAAAACGGAGCTCTCCGGCTCGGGAAAGTATCAGATGAGAAAGACAGATGAGCGTGCCTGTGCGAGCGCTTTGCCGGGGCTTTAAATCAAGGCACACGGAGAGTCTCGGAAGGGCTGCTGATGGGCGTACGCAGCCCGGCTCTGGAACCCGGGCCACGGAGCCCGCGCCTGTGCCCCGGCCCCGTGCGCTGGGTTGCTGCGGCTCGTTTGTTGAGAGTTCAGATTAGGGTTTCATAGGTTAATGCTGTCTCTCCTTCCTGAAAATATAACCGGGCTATTTATTTGCTGAAGACTTTCACTTGCACTTACGGGCGAGATTAGACATGGCTTACACATATCTGAAGTGAATGAGGAAAGGAATTGTTGATGCTTTTCTGAGTACAAAACCAGGAGAAGTTGCCAAAGGACTTTTTGCCCCATAAACCCTTGTATAGAGGGTGGGGCAAAAGCAGGTTTGCAGATGTGAGTAGGGGAACCCGAGTTTATTCTCGCATTGTTATTTATTCATTATTGCATCATTTTCCACACAAACAACTGTACACCTGCTTTTGCCCCACCCTGTGGGAAGAAGTGTTACTTGCCGCCTAATGGTCCATATTTGCAGGGTCCTATAGCGCTAACTGAAAAGTGAAGTCCTCTCCACCCCTTTTCTTTTCATTGTGCAAATCAAGGACTCCGAGTGCTGAGGCACACTTGTTCTAGCGTCCGTCCGGCACGCCATGCAGGGGCACCCAGGGCGCAGGACACAGTCACAGCAGGGCCCAGCCAGCAGCAAAGGCGAAAGCCCTCACACACCCTGCGTGCGCCATCACTGCACTATTATATTCTGTATGATGGTAACGCATGTCGATGATATGTTGCCGATATCGCCTCTATTATTACATGCACTGTTGCACGTGTTCACCTTTCTCCTGCTTCAAAGAACAGACCCGGGGTCCTCCTTCTCCCGCCATCGGGGTGCAGGGAACTGCAGTGGCCGCACAGAAGGCCCCGGAAGCTCAGCGCCCGGACTCGGGTGCTGGTTTGGCGGGTTATGCCCGTGGGGCGGGGGATAGATTCCTGAGCCTCGCTGGGCCTCTGCGACCTGGACTGTGAGGCGAAGATGAAGGCAGCCCTCGGGGTTCTCAGGGAGAGTGGACAAGGAAACAGGAGGGAGACGCTTCGAACCGCGCCCGGCACAGGGTGGGGTCCTTGGGCGCTGGCTGCTATTCTTGCCCTCGGCGAGCCTCCTCCTCCTCCTCCTCCTCCTCCTCCTCCTCCTCCTCCTCCTCCTCCTCCTCCTCGTCTCCATAATCGACAGTGCACTTCAGACCGCGGTCCAGGTGCCCCACCCCTTCGGCGTTCGAGGCCTGCGCTTCCTGAACGTGGATGGCGGGGTCCGCCTTCCTGATTTTCAGAGACGAACCACCAACACTGTTATGTTTCTAGCATTTTCCTTGAAATCAACTTAAAAAAATTTTTTTAAATAATAACTTAAAGACTGACTTATATATTATTTGAGACTGACTCAAATATATTATTTGAGAACCATGGATTTAAAGGCTAATTATGCTTTTCTAGTCTAAAGCAATAAACACATACATATACACATATATACACACATAGACATGTATATGTGTATATATGTAACTTCTTTTTTCTAAAGTGATTTCTTTTTTTTAAAGATTTTATTTATTTATTTTTAGAGAGAGAAGGGAGGGAGATAGAAAGAGAGAAACATCAATGTGGGGTTGCTGGGGGTCATGGCCTGCAACCCAGGCACGTACCCTGACTGGGAATTGAACCTGCGACATTTTGGTTCGCAGCCTGAGCTCAATCCACTGAGCTACGCCAGCCAGGGATATATATAACTTCTTAAAAAATGTATTCGTGGGTGTATGACAAAACCACGCTGGGGGCCAGCAGCAGCAAGTCTGTAAGTAAGACTGCAGGAGCTGCTGAGCTTGGCCGTGGCCCATTTCAGAAGGACCTGCCCAGGCCTGGCCAGGGAGACGTTTCAGACTCGACAGAAGCCCACTGCAGCTGCCCGCGTGGACAACCCACGGCCTGGCCCAGGCCCCGGACGCGGGTGGCCGTGCTGAAGCGGACGTCACTCCCTCCGCACGTGTCCAGGTCTGAAGCCTCTCTCCGGGCTGAACAACAGACAGTAACGCCTTTCCACTGGCCTCGGTCCCTCGTGGCGGGGGCACTGTGTGGGCGGGTGGGGAGACTGCAGACGGGCGAGGCCCCTGGGAAAGGAAAAGAGGCCCCACCCCCCCAGCGCCCGGCGGTCTCACCCAATCCCCGCGGCCCCGACTCAATGAAAATCCCGACCCCCGTGCCGCCCCATTGGCACGTGGCGCGTGTGGCACGAGGAAAGATGGATGACCGTGGAAAACGGGCTCCCATCTCGGCAGCCACGGTATCCGCGCTGCGTAGGACGGGGCACACGGGCCCGCGCCTGCATCATTAGCGCGGCTGTAATGAATGAGACGCGCTCCGTGATGTACAACACGGTAAAGAAAACACAGCTGTCCGCCCCTGTCGGGAGGCGCGTGGGGGCGCCGCACCCGGGTCTGCAGGCGCCCGGTGAGCCCGTGACAGCGGCGCCGCGTCACTCGGAGCCGCGACGGCGGAACACCGCCGTCCACGGGGAATTCGCTGTGACAGGGGCACGGAGGTCCGCACGGGAGGTCCTCACAGCTCCCCGCTACAGGGAGGACGGTGAAACGTTATCATAAGACGTTACCAACATTTAATAAAAAGGGCTGTTCTGTTTGTGGGCTGGGGGTGCAAGCTGCACGTGACGGCGGCGTCTGAGCTACTACTACGCCCGCCGGGCACTCTCCCGCCGGAGGGCGCAGCGGCCCTTCGAGCCTCAGAGGCGGAGAGCGACACTTCCATCCGGGGTTAAAATTTTTAAAAACGGATTTGCGATCTGTTCTGTTGATTGTCCCTCCGAGCGCCTGCCTGAGAGTGCCTGTGGCGGACATTTATCGCCGGGAAAGCCAGCGCTAAAATGACCGCTATGAAGGCGGCTCAAAACGACACGCGTGTGAGACGCTTTGGGGGCACTCGCCGGGTCTCTGGGAACCCTCTGCTGTCGCTTCTCCGAGCACCTCGGTTCGTTTTGAGACTCTCCCCCGTTAGCACAAAGTACTTCCATTTCTCCGTAACGAGGCTTTCGGAGGCTGGAAGACAACAGCCCCTCTCCATTTATTAAGACGACTCCCCGCTGTGCGGGGCTGTTCTTTACCTCGTAATTAAAATTGCACCTGAACAGGACCATCTGTGAGCGTGGATTAAGTTATGACAAAATGGGAATATGCTTTCATATTTTTTTTTCCTGCCAAACGCCTCCAAACCCCATACATATTTTATGTGACATGCCCCCCCAGACCACGTGCTTAAATCAACTTCTAGCCCCACCCCACCCCCCAAAAAATGAAATTAGTTAGGATAAACGATTTTCTCATCGCTGAGACCTTTCAGACATCCGTAAAAATCAACAAATTAATGGACGGCTCTGCAATTTGCTCCAAGGATGAATGAACCGCCGGCCTCTTCGCTCTCTGTTTCTAGGACTCTGTCAGTTTATGGCAACCCAGAGACACGGTCTGCCACTTAATTTTCCCCTTCCTTTTTCAAACACACTCATTTTGGAAAAGACATTATTTATACAAAGGGGCTGCCAACACGTTGGGTTAGGATGGATTTGGCTATACAGACTGTTTTACAAGCTAGTCTTATTTAACGAAAATAAAGTCTCTTTGGGAGGTGTTTTGGTTTTTTTTTTTTTTTTTGCACAAACTGCAAATCCATAACTGCAGAGATTATAAACATCGATACAGGCATTTCTTCCAGAGGGTTTTCTGACCTGATGTTAACTTTGCATTAGAAATTCATGTTCCTCCAGAAACGTTGGTCGAGTTTTAGTGAAACGGCTCCTTTGGTGTGGCTGGGGCTGTGATGTCACCGTGTTCCCCACCCCCCACCCCCGCCCGTAATAACCCTCATGAAATATTTACAGGGAAATCCAGGCATGCAGGCCTCACAGCTGACTTTCGTGACAGCCAAGGTTTGGGCTTGCCTTTTTCTTTTTATTAAAGAGATCGTTTTTATATTTTCCTCTTCTCCGGAAGATCACACCCATGTGTGCAGGGCGCCGGGCCCGGCCACGCCTCCGTGCGGCCAGCAGCCCGGAGCGGTGAGACGGACAGACTGTCCTGACCGCAGGAGAGCCTTGTGCCCCGGAAGGGCAGCTGGCTTCCTCCACGGAGGGGCTGGGAGTGAGGCTCGAACTCAGGGGCGGAAGAGGAGAGATGGTGGTCACGGCCCATGCTGCCCCCGCCTTTTCTCCTCCTGAGAATCAAAACCCTTCAACGGATTCAAAACTGCCAACGTGTTTGCAGACACCCTCTTTATGGGGACAGTGGGCACCGTCTACACTTCATTCACTTTCGAAAACTCTCCTAGCCTTTCCCTATAAAAGGAAAAATGAAAGACTGGCAAGTTAAAGGCAAAACAAAGAACAAACAAACCCACACGAATGTTTACTCCAAGCACGCGGCTATCAACAGGCTGAGCAGACCAGTGTCACGAGGTCAGGAAAGGCGGGGCCCAGGCGGCAGTCTGGTCTCTTGCCCAGGCCCCTGCCTCTGTGTTTAAGAGATGGGGGTGGCGGGTGGTTGAGAAGAGCTTCCATTCTATATCGGAGTCCTATCCACACCATCCAGTCTCCAGGTGCGAGGCACTGATTAGCCTGAATAACAGGTACGCACATTGGAGTCTTTGCGAACGTGCACTTCAGAGACTTCATGCACACACACAGTAGACGCGCCGCACTGCTTTGAAACTGGAGGCCCCAGTGACACGGGTCGGCCTCCTCGGCAAGACTGGAATATGCTGCTGCCACCTCAGACAGGTGCACACGCCCCGTTCACCTCGGTGCCACCTCCCTGCCACCCCTCCTCATCTAGGGGAACTGCCAGGTCCCGCAGACATTTTGTATTTGCAGCCTTTTGTCTGAGAAAACCCACCAGAAAACCCACAAGTATCCGGGGATCACGCTGAGATCAGGGAAAGCTCAGAAGAACACGCTGTTGGGAAAGCCCAGGGCCCCTCTGGGCCAAGATCTCACCATTCTGGGGGGGCCCTGCTCGCCCCTCAGTGCCAGCCCTCCTTCCCTTCGTGATGTAGCCTGGCGTAACGGTCTTGGGGGCCCTCGGTACGAAGACTAGTGCACGTGAGAACACGTGCAGAAATTCTCCTAAACACACAGGGAGAAGTCGCCAGCTCGGGAAGCATCTCCCTGGCTTTCCCGCGCTCTCCACTTGCCTGCCGCCCAGGCCGGTGCCGCTGGAGCGCACGCCACCCACACTCGCACTGGGATGCGTGCGCGCAGGTGCACGTTCTCTCGCCCGCCCTCTCCGACTTCCCTGCCGCAGCCCCTTCCCCGTGCCCCAGAGGATGCCGGGCTGAGCACCGCTCCCAGGCCTCAGAGGCCCCCTCAACGAGTGTACAGCGAGCACGACATGCAGAATTTCAAGCGACGGACCAGCAGCAGAAAGATCATTTACAGTAACTCGACAAACAAGCTAAATGAAAGGCCTGTGTTCAGTCATTAAAAATAATAATGCGCCAGCCCCGAGGGCTGAAATGTAAAGCGTAGCCCTCGCGTGAGGAAACCGAGAAAGGAGTGTGTTTATTATCCCAATAAGATAACCTGCTAATTTATTTAGGAGGCAATTTCCGAGTCCGCTCGTTCACAGTGAAATCTCACTTTATCAGATTATACGGAAAAATAACAACCACGAGTGAAGTGCTCCTTCCAGCCGGGGCTTTTGCAAGACGGATCGGCGGGGAGGGGGCCCGGCCCGGGGCTGCGGGGAGGTGTTGTCTCCAACGGCTCCATCCCCTCTCCTCCGGTGGTCCCCCGACCCGAGCCCAGACTCAGGGACGGAGCCGTCTCCCTCGCACTGTGCCGATGATGCCTCCCATCGTGACAAGAGAGAAGAGGCAAGGTCTCTGGCCCTGCCTCCCGACAACAAGTTTCTGTAAGGTAATGAATACAGACAGCTTGGGGACCGTCCACCTGTGCGGCTGCCTCTTCCTGCCCGCGGAGTGAAGTCACCAGGGACTGGCAGAAGGTACTTGTCTGACAGGGCCAGGACAGCCTTTCTCCTCCGTGACAGCCCGGGCCAACCCTCTTAAACTTGACCCACCGTAATTCCTTCACAATGCCGCGGCACGGCAGCTGACAGGAGCAGCTGCAGCTCCTAAGCGAGATGGATGGAATTTTCATAACTAGTTCCCCAAGTTACATTTTACCTTCAAGATAATTTATGAGCTGCTCTGGAGCCTTGAAGAGACAATATGCTTGCCATAAAATTAACTGTAACAGTCTTGTAGGTTATAATTAACACTGGGAGGGTAGCACCAACTGGATGAAACACATGGCATAATTGATGGGGAAACTGGAAATGGAGCAAGCTAGCAATATCATGCGCACGCCGCCTTAGCAAAGCCGACGCTTTCCCAGGGTTCATTGCAATCGCTTTCCAGGGCCCGTCTTCTGGACGGGACGAGGCCAGAGCGGGCCGGGCAGGTGGGGGGTTGGCTGCCAAGGCCACGGGCACCTGGACGGAGACAGAGGCTGTCGACAGTCTGGAAGGAGAGCCGGGAGAGCCGGCAGCCGGGCCGAGCACCTGGCGCCCTGCTCACGCGGAGCCCTGCGTGCGCCTGCGCTGCAGATGTGACTTCATTTGCTCAGAAAAGAGCCGCTTTTTCAGTGGAGACAGAGAGGTGGATGGGAAGGAGGCCGTCAGAACTTCCAAAATGCCCTTCGGAGGCTTACGATACTTGCCTAGACTACAGTAGAATGGAAGCGTTTCAACTTCACGTGGGCACATCTTAGCAAAAATGAGGACGGTCCACTAGACCACACAGTGCCTTAAACTAAAAAGCATCCACCTGAGCGCCCCGCCCACAGGAGAGAAGGGACCAGGAAGGCTCTGTCAATCACTTCTGTCCTACAAAGGACTGCTCGACTGTCCCCCTTCGTGCACGCTCACTAGACAGCCTGATCGAGTCCCCAGAACGCTGGCCGTTCTAAACACGCTGGGACCATGCAAGGAACAGTGGGAAGGAGAATGACCTAGTTTGGTTTTTCGACGTGTTCGGTTGGTTTGTTGTCCTGGGACCCGACACGGAAGATCATTCCGATAAATGAGGCAACAGTGTCCCCTACAGGCCGGCGGAGCTGTGCCTCACCCCCTCGCCACCCCATTTACTTCCTCGATGGGAAGTCCACTTTCATCTACGGCCCAGACTATGGACTATACTGCACTGCAGAGGAAATCTGTGAAACACTGGGGTACTCTGAGACAGGGCACAGTTGCTACTCCTCATGCAACTGTTTCCTAGGTGTGAACAGACTGTACAGTGGGTAATTAACCCATTGGAGAGGATACGAATGCCCCCTGTTCTACTAAAATCAGCCATGACTCACCCAGCCCCCAGATTACCCGACTTAGAGGATTTAGCAGATTCTGGGGAGCTCCACGTTAATGTTCTCATCGGCACCCCAACCTCCCACCTTCCGAAAGATTGTAACCAAGACAAAAGAAATGGCATCGCTATAAAGTTTGCAACTTCCCTCGAAAGGACTCACGATAAGAGACATTTACAAAGCAGGAGCTGGAAAGTACTTCCTCCTCGTAGAGAGAGAGAGAGAGAGACGCCCCCACCACTACGCTGTGTGAAACACGTTTGGGGAGCAGAGGAAATGGGTATTTACAGAGGCCACCGGCGGGTCCCCACACGGGGAAAGGTCCTGGAAGGTCTGTGAGCCCTGCCTTGTGGAACCTGGTCAAGGTACTGAGTGAACACACGTGTGTGTATGAGAGCAAAGCCTCGTTACTGCTCCGGGGTGGGGTGGGGGGGCGGCCACACGGCACGGGTCTGGGCTGGGCTGTCTCGGCTTCGGTCCCATCTCCAGCACTTGTTCGCTGCGCGGCCTCTCCATGCCTCCGTTTCTCACCACGTGACGTGTCTAAACGCTGCCCGGCACTTAGTGGGTTCTCGTTAAATGTTGGCAGCTCTTGTCGCTAAAATCGGTACAAGGACAGTGGAGGGAGAAGCCGCCAGGACTGACATCTGCGCCCCCCCCCCCCCACCCCACCGGCGCTGCTCCCCGGTGTCTCACACAGGGAGCCGCGCCTCGTCAGAGCCTCGCACCCCTTCCAGGTCACCTGGACCGGGCCGCTTCTTTTCTGGCCGAAGTCGCTGAGATCCAGAGAGTCGGGGCACAGGCCCGGAGCCAACCGCCAGCTGGAGGTGGGACGCGCCCTGGAGTCCGGGGCGCCGTCTGTCCAACCCACGGGGCAGTGCTCCCTGCCCGGCTCCGGCCGGGGCTCCTCCCCCTGCCCAGTCGGCACTCTCAGACCCCGTCGTGAGGCCGGGGTCGCACACGCAGCCCTCTCTCAAAGTGGGGGGGGGGGGCAAGTCTGGGTAAGTGTGGCTGGGCTCCTTCTCGACATGTGAGCTCTGGCCTGAAGAGGATGGGTCATTTCCGCCGAATGCCTACTGTGTTATAGGAGGGACTTGCCCCGGGTGTTTGACATGCAACCCCTGGGTCGGCCCTATGAAATCGGTTCTATGTCTGTCCCCAGGCCAGTTCCCACCGAGAAAACCGCATGCAGAGGGGCCACGTGACTAGTGTGGTTACAATCTACCCTTGTAACATGCCTGAGGTTAGAGAAGTGGGTCCAAGATTCACGCCCAGGCGACCTGGTCCCACCCTCGGCAGAAAATCTGGAAGGAAAAGCCACGCTCCCACCATGGAACGCTGAGCACCAGGCCCACCGGAGAGAGCGGAGCCCCCCAGATTGCATCCTACACTAACCCATAACCACCTACGGATTTCTCCCCCCTTTCTCACTCGGCTTCAGAGAGACAAAGAGCTACCTATCCTCTGGCAGCCAGCACGTTTCACGCTGGTGTCTCACAAAGGAGACTCGCGCAGGAACATTCCAGGAGAACCTGCCTCTTTCTTTCCTGGAACAGAGTTTCCATAGAATCCTGGCTTCACCTCTTCCACGGCCTTCGTTGCATGATACGGTCCCACCCTTTCCCCCTCCCCAGGTGTTACCCACCGCTGCAACCTGGTGCAGCCTGGCACCAGGCTGGCCTCCTCAAATGCTTGCCGAATCGGTGTGTGACCGGCAGATTGCCGCCAGCAGCTGTAACCCCCGCACCCGATACCACGCGGCCGTCACAACGCCGACGAGGCAGGCAGCGCCCCCCAGCCGTCTCCCAGGAGCTGTCTGTGAACGTAGAGTCGCCTGGGCGCCAGGGTGCGGGCTGGCTACGGAGAAGGGAGAGCTATGCGCTCCCTGGGGTGGGGGCTCCCAGAATGCTGGGGTTCCGTGAACAGCGAGTGCATCCAGACGACCCACTGGGACTCGAACTGCAATGATCATTTTAGGGCGAGGATCAGAAAGGAAAACTGTATTTTTTATCTCAGCTGGATGACCGCTGTTAAAACACAGGACACACACGGCGACCACAGACGCTTTTTAGCGGAACGCTCCGAGCCCCGCCTGGGTGCCCCGCCCTGGCCTGCCGCCCGCCCGGGACGTCGGGACGTGGGCTCCGTGGAAGCAGAGTTCTCCCCGGTTTCCTTCCCTGCGGCACCTCCAGGATCTGGGGGGGCGCTCGCTCGGCAAAGAGCGGGCACTTAACGGCGTTCGTGGAATAAATACATGAAGGGAGCGGTGTTTTCTCACAGAGTCTGAGGAGCGCCGCCTGGAGGGAACAGCCAGCAGCCGGCCCCAGTCAGGAGCCCGCCGGGAGCACAGGCTTGCTGGAGCTGATGCGCCGGCGTTGGAAACACGGTGCGCGTGATTCCCTCGGCTTCTGTCCCCCATAAAACCGCTGAGATGATGACAGCAACAATGGGAGTAACGTTAACAACGCTGGACTCCTTAAGCTGCTGCGGCTCGGATAAAAGGTAACCCTATCTCTACACTCGTTTAATCCTTGTCCTGAATTTATACAATGTTTCGATTCCTACGCATTTACGAGGAGGTTTTACGGAGTCATCGGGATTTATGGAGACACGGAGGACACCCTTCTGCGAGGGGCAGCGGAAGGCAGAGACTGCGACTGTTGAAGGAGACGGAGCAGACGGGTTACAAAAGAAAGGGGCCAGCGCCCCCCCTGCTTGGCCCAGGGATGGCCTTTACCTGCTCCCCGTGCCCACCCTGACCCACCGCCGACAAAGCCAGCCAGGTGCAATGGGCAGCTCCCGAACTAGCTCCCGGCCACCTCCGCCAGGAGCAGCAGCCGCTCTCTGTAGCGTGAGTGACAGCAGCTGGCATGGTCAGATGACTCGGTCACGTGTTGTCCCAGGGGATAATTCCATCAGTCTCACTGCCCCACAGCCCACTCTCAAGGCCGGTGGGCCCCCTTTTTGTGGTGACGGCTCCCTAGCATGGGCCCAATGCCCAGTCCCCAGGGCTGGGGCACATCGCTGCACTGACGTCATTGAAGCCACGTCAGGACACATCAGCGGGTAACCAGCAAAGAGCAGCTGCCCAAAGCGGGTGAAATGTAGACTCAAAGTCACACTGAGCCTCAGTTTTGCCCCTCCTGGTTGGAAACCCTGCCTCTAGTTCAGAGGAATGGCCCGGGGGAGGCCCTTCCCCTGCCCACCCCTCACCTCTCCTTCCCCTATGCAGTTGTCTCTCACTCCCAGGAAGGGCTGGGGATCAGGAACGGCTGGCTCAGGGAGACACCATGTCAACAGCTTCCTCCTTTTCATAAGCTCCGACCAACTAAGTTCTCCTGGAGAAGGGCCCATGGCTAAGCCGTCTTTCAGTTTCCTACAGCGCCTCAGACAAAACAGAGAACAATCGGCATGCTTCCTTTGTGTTCTTATTAACCATCCCCGCCTTCCTCCACAGTAGCCCATAAATCACTTCCGAACTGAGGCTGTTTTGTGCTCATCTTGGTATTTCTCACAGCATCTAGCAGTCACTTGTACCTACTAAGTAACACATTTCTCCCAGCATCTAGCAGTCACTTGTACCTACTAAGCACTCAGAGACTAATAGTTAATTGCTAAGCTGGACTGGACCAACTTGTCCGCTTTAAGTGCACACACCCAGCCCCGCCAGGAAGCGAAAGGAGAAACCAGACATCCACGGAGAAAACCTTGGAGCCCGAGTCGATCCGCACGAGTGAGTTACGCAGACTGCTCCACCCAGATCTGACCTCTGGAGCTGATTCCCTTAGAAAAGCAACCCCTGCTCGTCACAACATCTGGTTTATGACAGCTAGATCTCGGAGCCTTAGAGAGAGATCCAAAGTGGACCCATCCCGGAGACAGGAGGCGAGGGCTGGGGTGTGGAGGACGGAGGACGGTCGGTAATCAGACGGCTGGTTTGCACCTCCAGAAAGAGGTGCTAACCCGGCAGCTCTTTGAGTCGCCGGAGCCCCGTGCGGGGAAGACACGCACACGGAGCCATCTCGGTCCAGAGAGTTACTGTCAGCCGGAAGTGAGGAGCTCTGAAAGCCTTGCTAAGACGCCGCCACACACATTTCTTCAAAGAGTTCTTAGCACCACTTTCAGGCTCCCCGGAGCCAGATGAGGTTGTCCACACAGGAGTTAGAGCGAGTCCTGTCTGAGCCTAGGAGTTGGGGGGTGAGTCGCACGCGGACAGAGCTTCCCTTTAATCGGGGCCTCATCCCTCTCGGCGTGCAGAGCTCAGAGAGGCCGTGGCAGCAGACGTGCAAGAGAGGTGGGAGCTGTAAGCACGAGGTCTCCAGAAACCAGTCAGCTGGGCCGGGTGCAAGTAAGTGGAGGGCCAGCCCTACCCATGAAAAGTGGGACGTGGGCACAGCCTCTTTCGGGTAACAGCTCCCTTTGAGACTCCATCCAGTCAACAAGCCCACTACAAGTCTGCCCAGTTTGGGAATCGAATAAAAAAACTAATGGGAAGGTGCTCAACATGATGAGTCGTCAGGGAAATGCAAATCAAAACCACACCGATATCCCTAGGGTGTCTGTAATTTAAAAAAAAAGTAACAAGTGTTGGCGAGGTTGTGGAAGAAGGGACCTTGGGGACCACTGGGAGGAATGCCCGAGGGAGTGGCAGGTGCGGACGCCAGTCCGGCGGCCCCTCGAAAGCAGGACACAGAGTGGCCCTACGACTCCATTCTTGGGGACACACACAAGGGAACCAGAGCCTGCCACTCAAAAACCTGTAGGTGCGCGTTCACGGCAGCATTATTCGCAACTGCCAACAGGTGGAACCAACCCAAAGATCCATCACCCGATCCACAAAATGTGGCACATCCCTACAAGGGAGTGTTACTTGGTAAGTCAAAAGGAACAGAGTACTGACACGCTACATCACAGATGAACTCAAAAAACAACACGCAAAATGAAAGAAGCCGGATATACAAGGCCACATGCCGTATGGCTCCTCTATAGGATGCTCATCACATAGAATGTTCAGAACAGGCAGGTCTACGGAGACAGAAAGCCGGTGGGTGAGGGGTTGCCAGGGTCCGTGGGGAGGAGGGGAATCGGGAGCGGCTGTCAGCGGGCGGAGGGCTTCGTGTCCGGGTAACGGGAACCCTCTGGGATTGGATGATGGCGATGGTTGCACCATGTCGCAAATGTCCTAAACAAATCATTTATCTGCATATTTTAAAATGATTAAGTTTATGTTATATGAAATTTTATTTTGTGAATTATATCTGTTTTTTAAAAAAGATTTTATTTATTTGGGTTTTTTTTTTTTTCAGAGAAAGGGGAAAGGAAGGAAGAAAGAGAGAAAGAGAAACATCCGTTCGTTGCCCCTCGCACACTCTCTGACTGGCGGACCTGGCCCAAAACCCAGGCATGTGCCCTGACCGGGAATCGAACTGGCAACCTTTTTGCTTTGTGGGCTGACACCCAACCGAGCCACAGTGAGCAGAGCGAATTATGTCTCAATTTTAAACAACCGCAATGGCCTGGTTTTTGTCTTATTTTTTGAATTCCTACCTTACTTAGCATAAATTTAAGGGCACTGCTTTAAAGTTAAAAAGCACAATTAGTTCTGAAAGAGTCCCTCGTCTCTCCGCATTCTCCATCGCCTAGCTTTCTGCTCATTTTAAATCCCCGTGGATACACATACAATCAAAACCAGAGGTGCATGCCAACTTGGGATAATGTTTAGGAGTTCTTTATTTCGACTTTAAATATAATTCTTGTCTGGGCAAGGCCTGTATTAGGTAGACAATGTAGTTCAAGACAAGGACTTTCAACGGGACAGCAATTCCAGTCTTTAGAGACGCCTACAGCTCCACGCTCTCCTGCGTGGGCCAGAGCCACTGGGCTCCATCGCCCTCCTTTCCGCTGCCTCCCGCGGCCTCTCTCCAGCACCCGAGTCCATCCTCGACCCTGGACACGTTCTTAAACTGACCGCTGAGCACATCCTCTCCAGCGGCATTTGGTGCCAGCTGGGCACACCAAACATACAAAAATGCTCGTTATGTAAAAGCACTATTGCTTGGGAACGGAGAGTCACGGGAGGTGCCAGCGGCCTCTGACGACGGCGGGGCTCTGGGAACTCCAGCGTCACCGGGCAGAAACCAGGACGCCGGTCACCGGAAGCTGGGAGAGAGCCTTAAACAGAGCCCTCTTTTCCACTAACGGTCGGCAAACACTGAGCTTCAGACCTGCCCACTGCTGGCACGAAGGAGCATCCCTAGGACGCCTCTTGGAAAAAGCAAGCCGGAAAGAAGCAAACAGGTCTACTCCGTCGCTGCTGGGTGCTTTGTCCTTACTCTCACAGAAAATCGGCCAAGGGGCAGAAGGAGTAGAAGAGTGTGCCGGAGTCACAC
The DNA here is from genome assembly GCF_019186645.2 of Phyllostomus hastatus. Lineage (NCBI taxonomy): Eukaryota > Metazoa > Chordata > Mammalia > Chiroptera > Phyllostomidae > Phyllostomus > Phyllostomus hastatus. Next base: position 26,543,028 of record NW_025334024.1, read on the forward strand.
GTATGTTCAGTGCCAGGAAACACAGAACCGTCCGTGGGCAGACGTTGACGGGGTCGCAAATCCCGTAAAGCCCTTTGCTCCGGCACGTGACTCGCCTACATTCTCTGAGCGGAGCGAGCGGGCCGAAAGGAAGTACTTGTCTCCCATCCGGAGACGCGCGAAGCAAAGGAAGCCCACTGCTTTCCTTAAGGGGGCCACGGATAACCGCTCCAGGGCGCGCACGCCCTCAGAATGGTCAGCCGTCGGGGAAGGACGTGGCAGGGAGGGATGTGTGTGAGAGAGAGACAAAGGCGCTGGCTTTCACCCCGTTTCGCGTAGGAGAACGGCCCGGCACGGACGCCACCACGCTATACCTCTTCTTCGGTGCACTTTTCAGATGATAATTTCTCCCACTGTCGCCGTTAAATCTTAATCCATTCCAGCTCCGCGCACGGGTCATTGAGTCTATATGTACTGCTGTTATTTTAAAACGTTTCCCCTTGGTAGGGAATGGGGGGGGGGGGTGGAGGAGAGGTGTCGAGAGCCAGATGGGCCTCTTCACAGTCCATTTATCAAACCTAATACGCCGGGCCCCACCCTCCGCTCGCTCACGACTGCGGTTAAACTTCCATATAATTTGGTAATCATTTTCATTATCAGAGAGGGACCCCAGACAGCCTTTCCGGAGACAGCCAGCGCTTCCAGCTGCTCTCCTGCAGCCTCTCCCTACGGTAGGGCCCGGGGAAGCTCCGACGTTATTAGCTGCAGGCTGACCTCTGGGCTGCGGGGGTCGAGGAGGGGTCAGAGCAGGGGGCTTGCCCCGCTCTTTAAAAGCTATCACGCGCTGTCCGTCAGGCAGAGCGGGCTGGGTAAACAAAGCCGAGTCTCCAGAAATTCTGGACCACTTCTGTTAACACTTACCCTGCGTTCACAGGGCTCCTCCCGACGCCCTTTGGAATCATCCAGCTCCGGGCAAGCGCGCCGACAGCCCTAATAAGCCTATTTGGACAGGGTTGTTTATGGGATTACCCAGCTCGGCGAGGGGAAACCCACGGCACTCGGGCGGGCCTCTGAAATCGCGGGGGGGTGACACTGTGACAAACTCGGTTACCCCGAGTCTCGCGGAATTGACACTTTCCTCCAGAAGCTAAATTACAGGGAACATGTGCTTTCAGTTTACGAGACTTCAGCGAGTCGTCCCCAAACAATGGCTTGGCTCCTGGCCTGGCAGAGACACACATTTTTTTCTATTTTTTAACATTTTTATTGACTGTACGGGGGTAACACTGGCTGAGAAAGTTATATAGGTTTTGGGTGTATGATTCTCTAACCCATCATGTATACGTTGTACTGTGTGTTTACCACCCCGAGCTGTCTCCTTCCTGCACCATCTATCACCCCCACCCTCCCTCTGCGCCCCCCCCTTTCCCACTGGCGATCACCATCAATATTTTAAAACCAAGTCACAAGCTTCGAGTCCAATTCTCCCCGATGCCGTTATCACCAATGAGCCTGCTGAAGAGGGGAGGCGGGAAGCCTCGGTCACAGCCGACTTGGACTGAAGCTCCTGCCAGCTGCAGAGTCCCGGCCGACCTACATTTCTTGAAGTCGGACTATTCATAACGCGTTCTCTAATGGGCAATACAAGGTAATTACAGTCATCTGTATTTAACTTGCAGAGGAAAAAAAAATTTCTGTTATCTAATCTAACTGATCCCCTGGTAGCTTTGATGAGAGTAAAATACTGCAGCCTGCCGCTTGGCCTTTGGCGAGCGCTAATTATTTTCTGTCAAAGCACATTTCTCCCCGTGCAGTTCCGACACGCACACAACAGGCCGAGCTCTGGAACACGGGCCGTGCGCGGGGAGCGAGGCAGTGGGTGTTTTGGGACGTGCCCCACGGGGGGGCAGGACGGCCACGAGCAGCCGTGCCCGACTCCTGGCGGCCCGACGCGGCTCTGATGAGGAGAAGAAAGCCGAGTGGGAATGGTCTGTTTACCCGGATCAGATCATATGGGTGAGCCTTTGAGCTAGGCCCCCGGGACGGGAAACACCCAGTGGGGGGCACAGGACGAGGGCGAGTTAACCCTCTGAGGACACTCTTCCTTCTGAGCGCGGCATTCCCCTTGACAGCACCCTCCTGAAATGTGCTTCCAGGGGTCAGTTTTAAGGAAGGTCTGCGGTGTGTCAGCAGCTCGGTCGGCCCCTCCTCCCCTCCTCCCCTCCCACGAAGGGCTGGAGAAGTTTTGTTTCGGATGCTAGACGCCATCGACTTCGACCCTGGCTGCAGCCCCCGACGAAACTGTTAGCAGGACGGGCCAGAGCGGCTGAGACCAGACTCCTTCCAAACGGGCCACGTCGTCTGATGATTTGGTGTATTAGGAGATTCCTGTTCCTTCTCCACGTCTGGCCTCTGAGCTGCGCCATTTTCAGAGCGTGGGGGTGGTGGGAGGAAGGGTACAGGGCAGTTTTTCTCTCTCTCTCCCCTCCCCGTGTAATAAGAATCACCAGGGGGCAAAGCTATGAAAGGTCAAGCCCAGAGAGAGGAGCCTCCTCTTCCACGTCCCCACACCGACACTGCATCATCTAATGACACCTGCATGCTTTCCTCGCTACACACCCTTACGCGGTCACACGAAGAAAATTTAAAACGTAATTATTGAAACTTAAATGGGAAATGCAATGACTGCGGTTGAAGATTGTTACTGACTCTGACCACACAACCGAAGAGCAGGGAGAGGGGAGAGCATCCCTGGGAATTTTAAAACGATTGTTTCAAGGCAAGCCTGAATTGAGAGATAATACACGTATTTGGGAGAAAAAGCTTCCCGGTACCCAATCACAAGGGACAGTCCATCCTCCTTACTGTCTCCTACCCTTGGAAAATGGTCTTCTTCAGCCTCCTTCAGACAAATCTATTTTTATGATAATGGTTACTAGTAAAGCCATCAATTATCGCAAATTCCGTTGCACGAACTCATTTGGAGAATATTACGGCTATCAATAAACACTCCTGACTCCCAAGCACACAGAATTTTTAAGCCTCAAATAAGACTCGGAGACAACATACGGCCTCATCGTCCCCATTCCTCTCCCTCCTGCTCAAAGACGCGCAATATTTCAACGATCTTCACCAACTGCAGCCCTGAAGGCTGACTCTGACCCGCGGGGGACGCCGTGCCGGCTGTCCATCCGTCACCTGTCTGCCACATCGGGGCAGGATGCCGTGGCATGCGGTGTGCAAGCACCGATGCTGTGAAAACGGGTGATTCGCACGAACTTTCCACCAGCGACAGGTCTGCAGCCACAGGGAAGTGTGCGTGCAAAGGAACCAATCAGGCAGGAGCCAAGGTAGTTCCGACTTGGTCAGCTCTGAAAAGGGGTTGACAGACAGACGACTTCCAAGCAACCCAGACACCTGCCCCCCCCAACACCCCTCAAACTGCAACGCTGGTCTTTTAGGTCGTTGATGAAAAGGGTTCTTTGGCCTCGGGTACTTATATTGAATCCAGCTCAAGGTGCTAGTGTTCACACACACATCCAGAGGACACCACGGATCATCAGAAGTCATGCGGGTCCCCTGAGCAGGAGAAGCTCACTTCGGCTGAAAACATACATAAACTGGCTCGTTTTTCAAGGCCCCTCAAGCGAGACAGAGGAGACCGGCCTCGAGGAAGGGCTGCGCCAGGCGGGCACAGCCCCCTGTTTTTCGGGGACGACGGCGCCCGCTCGGGGACTCACCTGGCGTGCCACTCCCTCCGCAGGCTCTGGCGCGTGCTGAGCGGGCCCAGGATGGCGGTCAAGGTCTCATTCCGGACTCCCGTGGGGACCCCCTCTCTTCGAACTTCACGAAGCACCGCGTTTGTCTAGAAGAAATGATCCCCCAGAAAGAGAAAGGAAGAGTGAAAAATTAATAATGCCAAAGAAGCCCATAAGCAAATAAGGACAGTAAATCAATGGCTTTTTTATTACAGTTCTCCTGCTAACAAATCAATACAGTAAATGATGGTCAGAAATGGCTGGCATATATTCTGCATTTAATCAATGTACATGGCACAAGGTAAACGCCAAAGCCCCGTTGCCTTCAGTAACACACCAGCATCCTGTGTGTTCCTGCTCTGATTTGCTCAGTGCACGGGTGATTTTTTTTCCTGGGAATCGCCTACCAAGAGCTATTATTAGAAATGATTTTCACCGGACACTTCACTGTGAGTTGTTTGCTTTGCCTTTTAAAAAACGAGCCGTTTCTGACTTTCTCTCTCTCCACATCCTGCCACTCAGCTGAGGCTCTCTGTACTGACTCTCGCATTTGCAACATCAGTTTCCCTTTCCAGCCACGCTGGCAACTTTAGTTGCTGTTGTTGTTCACTTATTTTCCCTGCTTTTTGAAAATCAAGATCTTGCAAAGAAAGAAATAAGAGCACCGTAATCAAAAAGGATTACATATAAAATGAATGCATGTATTTGAAACATGCAAACTGATGTAACCCTATAAAAACAGTTGAAAAGACAATGGAAAGTACCCTATCGCTAGTAAAAATTGGAGTGAGCACAGGCCTTTCAAGTTTTTATTGTAGAACTTTTCATCGCGCGTAACTGGAGTGGAAACCTTTAGAACTTACAGATGTTGTGTTTCATGTGAGGTTGGCATGGCTTCTTGGGAGCTGCTGTAACCCAAGCAATTGCTACAAGGACGGGAATTGTCACTTTGTCTGTTCCAGTCACTCAACGTGTTCCTTAGCTGAGGCCCATGCTTCCTCGCTGCAGTTAAAGGGCACGCTCACGATTTGGTTCTCGTGTAACTTGAAATACTGCTTCCTGGCTCCTCTCTCGCATTTTACAGGGCGCACTGAGTCTCCTCCTCCTGACCAGCCTGGGAAGAGGGGCAGGGAGCAGTTTTTCCTCGGGCTGCCTCCCACCCACAGCCGGCCCCCTTTCCTGGAACAGCACCCAGACCTCCACGTGGGGAAATCTTTCATCGTGCGTCATCTAGGAGGGGCTGCCAGCCAAAGTGTACCGCTCTCCTCATCAAGGACAGGGACCAGGCCAACATGCTTCTCCTCTCTGGGACTTCCGACACGTAAGAAGAATGACAAAGAATGGGAAAAAATCTGGAGGCATTTTATCAATTTCCTTAGTTCCTGCCGCCCATGGTCCTCCAAGTATTCCTGGTTTCCTCAACTTTCTGAGTCCAGATCATTTTCTTCTCTTTGGATACCTTGAGTTATCAAAATGTTCTCTATCATTAAAGTCCCACTTTGTTTAAATTCACCGGAATCTGGTTCTGTGGCTTACAATCAAAAGCCCTACAAAGGGACTAAGGGAGGATAGGAAGAAATGAAGACACAGAGACTCCAAGGGGAAATACCGTCTCATCGTGAGAGATCCGAGATCACCTGACCAGCAGTACCCAGGGAAAGCGCCCTGACCACTGCCTCTGGGGCCCAGAAGGACACCCACCCATGGGCAATCCATGAGCTTCCAGGGCAACCACCTTTCAGCCCTCCGGCGGGTGGGGGGGGGGGGGGGCGGGGAAGCCTAGTTTCTCCAGGCTCTTCCACCGCATGAGGCCCAGGATCCACATGGCTAAAGCAGGGGGTGCAAATTCAAGTACCCACGAGGGCCAGGAAGGCAGCCTGAGGAGTGAAGCAGGGAGGGAGCACCCGCAGAGAGTACACGCCCTGCCTGCAAGGGCGGCCACTCTCCAGCCGCCGCCGCTCTGCCGTCCACCGAAGCTCATTCCGCGGTGCGGGATTCACGAATGTTTTTTTTTTTTTTTTCCGAAACAGACACGAAGTTTGTTTGTTTGTTCAAAGTGAAAATTTCTGGGTTTTAAATGGTGGAGACTGATTTTTTGACTTGTTTTAAACATCATGTGGGCCAAACTGGAAACACCCAGTGGCTGCACAGAACTCAGGGGTGCAACGTCTGGTGTAAAAGGTGACCGGCTTCAGAGCGGTCCCGGCGCACTGCGCGGGGGCAGGTCAACAACAGTCCCGTGCTGCGTCTGTGACACCCCACGTGAGGCACTGAGGGTTGGAAGGGACCTCAGAAAGCCATGTAGTTTCTCACTGTGCCTGCAGGTACGTAGTACATGCCCCCAAATGCAAAAATGCTTCCAAGAGAAGACAAACTGCACATCTAGGTGGTTCTAAAGACGGGAGAAATACGAAACTATTCCTCAGTTTGACGGCATTAAAATAACTTCCTAGCGGATCCTAGAATCATCAGGGGGATCACACCGTGAATTATATACCATTGTCTAAGCGCTAGGCTGCACACCTGAAACTAATATAAAATCACACCAAATGTGAGCTGAAACTGAGAAATAAAAATGTCGTTCACCTCTTCTTTGCCTTTCACAACACTGAAGTCTTCCCGGAGTCTGTGTTTCCCACGAACAGCCTCGAAGAGGGGAAGGAGGCTTGAGGAGAGGAAGCTGCTTGAGGGCAGGGGACCTCGTCTGATTAGCTCACCACCGTGTCCCCACTGCTTGCCGAAGGAGCATTTGTCAGACCAGTGAATAGAGAAGGCGCTTAAGAAACAAGTATTGCGCCCTGGCTGGCGTAGCTCAGTGGATTGAGCGCGGGCTGGGAACCAAAGCGTCGCAGGTTCGATTCCCAGTCAGGGCACATGCCTGGGTTGCAGGCCACGGCCCCCAGCAACCGCACATTGATGTTTCTCTCTCTCTCTCTCTCTCTCTCTCTCTCTCTCTCTCTCTCTCACCCCCTGCCTTCCCTCCCTAAAAATAAATAAATAAAATCTTAAAAAAAAAAAAGAAACAAGTTATTGCAAAAACAAAAAGAGCAACAGGAGACTGTCCTCTTTTCAGAAATTGCTATTATATAAACATATAAACCCATAAAATATTGTAGGTAAATTAAGAGACAGTTACGTGCTTTACGGAAGATCTCTCTTCACTTCTCAAAAGGATCACACTTGGTGGTCTTTTTAAATGAGCAGATCCCCTAGAGTTCAGACTCCCCCAAACTTCAGACATGCTAGCATGTTCTCGTAATCCTTACCGTCTTTGTGTATAAGGCATATACCATTTAATAGTTTCCTTCAGATTGACCCAACTTTTAAACCATAAAAATGAATTCATTTCAGAAGAAAAACGCAAAACTAGAGGTACTTGCCATACATGAGCAGATAACCACAGAAATAATACATTAGAAACAGAGGTGGGTGTGTGTGTGTGTGTGTGTGTGTTTCATTCTAGGCAGACGTTAGTGCTTGCTGAGGGCTGGGAGACTGCAGCTGTCCCCTCCCTCCCCCGCCTCCCCGTCTGTAAAAGAGGACACGAACTCGGGATGCAGAGCCTTAGAGACACGTCAGTCCAGAGAGGGACTGAGGAGCAGCCGAGAGGGAACCGCTTTCTCACCATGTGGTGCCCACGGAGGGCACAGCGCTGGAGCGCCCCCTAGCCCCTCCCCGGGGAACACCCGCGGTCCGCACCCCAGCTCTGGATGCATGGCCCTGTTGCAGTGGTCTTCAAACTCTTCACAGATAAACCTCTTTTCTCCCCAAATGTATGCTTACACAGGACTCCACGTAAAAACCTGGAGCGGTTCTCTTTGAAGCTGGTGTGGGGCACCTGGAGGACCTCCCTGTCGAGAGGCGTCTCTTCAAAACCCCGAGGAACTGGGGCACGCCACTCGCCAGCCCCAACCCAAGAGCGTTCAAATAGCGTGCAAGAGTTTGAAAGTTTGGGTATTGTTAGTGGGGACACAAAACAATGCCACTCTGGCAAGCGGTTTGGCAGTTTCTTATAAAAGGGACAGAGGCACTTAATGTGGGACCCAGAAATCCCATTTCTAGGGGTTTACCTAGAGAAATGAAGAACGTATGCTCACACGAAAACACGTGCGCCAGTGTTGACAGCATCTTTACTCACAATGGACAAACACTGAAGGCAGCCGACAAGTCCTTCGGGAGGGGCGTGGCCAGGCACGCGGTGGTCCGCCCACACAACAGAGTGCCGACTGCTCGGCAGGGCAGAGGGACGAGCACCGATCTGTGCGACCCCCTCAGGCGGACCTCCAAGGCTCTCCGCGGAGTGAAAAAAGGTGCGAGCGATCCCATTGGTTCGACCTTCTGGGGCTGGCCAATCACAGGGACGGGAAGAAAATCGGCACTACGCCTAGGGTTCGGGTGGACGAGTGTGATCGCGGAGGGGCAGCAGCGTGAAGGAGCTTTGGGGGCCACGGAACTGCTGCTGCTCCGCGTGCTGTCTGCAGGGGTGACTGCTTGGCTTTGTCACGTGTGTTAAAGCTCACCAACTGTATGTGCCCGAGCAGTCTGTGATTGTAGGAAAAGTCTATGCAATTTGGGTTTTTTTAATTCATTTTCATCGCATTTTTAGGACAAGAATGAATGTAGAGAACACGCTTACATACAAATATGTCTCATAATTAAATCGTTACTAAAAATAGGAGGAAATATATCTGGATGACAAAACAAAATCTCTTACAAAATAAATCGTTTTGACTATTGGGAAAGGATGGGTGAACTCAGATGGAGCATTCAGACCCCAAAATATAGTATTTTGTGGAATTCAGAGTGAAGAGAAGTCACTGCCCAAAAGGACATTTCAGAGTGTCACAGAGCATTCTTTTTACAAGTATTTCCAGTGGAATTTTTCTCCCTAATAGAGCGTCGGTTCCTCGAGGGCTGGCTTTGTACCGGAAATGTTAATAGGTCATTTTCCCGTCAGTAGCAACGCAGAACGGTCTTCAAACAAGCAGCAGTTTTTAAACAGTATCCTGTTACCAGAAACACATTCTTCCACTTCTCCCCTCAAACTACAGGGAGAGCAAACCACAGAGCTGGGGCTCATGCTCTGGAGGCTGAGTTTCATCTCACTGCAATTCCTTTTCAACAGCCATTGACGGAAACGCTGGCCTATCGGGAAAAGACTGAGAATATTCATAAGTGGGCCACTCCCACAGTGGCAGCGTGGAAGGGACGGCAGAGCCTGTCCACGGGAGCTCGCGGGGCGACTGCCCAGCACAGACGCCCCTCTGACTGTTAATGTTCGGTTTCGTCTTGAACTCATTCATCGGCCTCAGTGCGAGGTGGCGCTATTTTGACAGAAGGACTCCTGAACGTGTCTGCTACTTGAAACGGAAAACTCCGAAAGGAAATCAGGCTGCCCCTGAACAGTCACAGCCAGGAAGAGCCTCCACCTGGAGCACATCCCTTTGCAAATCCCCCGTGGTAATAAATCTGTGTCCTTGGAGGGCAGGTTCCATTTTTAGAGCCGGTCCGGCTTTTGCGTGACGCTTCTGCGTGAGGAGACACCTCCCCCACTTGGGCCAGCACGCCCACACCTGTCCCGTCCTTCTCAGCCTCCTGGGGGTCCCTCATTCTAGGGCCCTCCACTGCGGCCAGCCCAGAGCTGCCCTCTCGGTTCACCCCTCATCCCTTCTTCTGCTCTCTCTCTGGGTGACCTCCCCCTCCAACGGCTTCAGGGGACCCTGTGGGCTAATGCCACCTACATGTCTACCTTTAAACAGACCCTCCACTGAGCTCTAGCCCCAGAGGGCCAACGACTGGCTATCTCTCCTTGCCCATACACCTCAAACATGGCGTCCTCACTGGCCCATTTTGAACTGACCATCTTTGCTCCCCCATCTCTTTCCTCTTGGTCAACCCGCTCCATCTCCTGTGTTTCCCCAGAGGGGCAGATTGCATCACGGTCAATGCCGGCCTCCAAACTAGACCCCCAGGAATCAACCTAGGCTCCTCCCTTCCACCTCCCTGCACTCCCTAGACTTGAACGTGAAGTCCTGTAATTCCCTCCCTTCAGTGGAGCTCACACGTATCTCATCCCCACTGCCAGAGGCTTCGAGCAGGCCCACCTCCCTCCCGGATCGTGAAAGAGCATCGAAAACAGTGTCTGTGTCGGCCTCGCCCCTTTCGCGAGCTGTTCTCTTGGAAGAACGGTCTTTCAGAGGCACAAGTCTGAGCGTGTTCATTCCTTTCCAGTTCAAGGCCAGCCTGACGGACGGCCGTGGCTTTAAGCTGCCTTCGTGATGACCTGGCGTTTCCAGGAAGAAGCTCGGGGCCGAAGGGGCCTCAGCCTCCGGAGCCCAGCGAACCCAGAGTGCCTCTGTTCATCTGCGCTCCAGTTCTTGGCATATGAGGGACCTCCAGATAATAATAATTTCGTGAAAAGGCCAAATTCCTTAACCTGACCCAAAAAAACTCTTCTTAATCTAGGTCCTGCTTACCTCTTAAATTTTACCTCCTGCCCTCTTCTCTTCCATGTAAAACTAATTGCAGTTCCCCAAAAACACGTGCCCGCCCTATGTCATATATTCACCGGGACTTGTACCTGGCTGCGTAACTTAGCAGTAACTACAAATTATTTTTTTAAATATGTTTTATTGATTATGTGATTACAGTTGTCCCATTTTCCCCCCTCACTCCCCTCCATCCTGCACCCCTCCTCCCACCCACACTCCCCCCCTTTAGTTCATGTCCACGTGTCATACTCCTAAGTTCTTTAGCTTCTCCATCTTCCATACTATTCTTACCCTCCCCCTGTCTATTTCCTACCCACCATCTATGCTACTTGTTAAGAAACATCTCAAGTAACACCTCCTCTGCAGAGACTCCCACGAACCACATCCTGGTACTAAATGCGGCAGAGCTGGGCAGCCCTTGCAAAGTGCCCCCCGCGCACCATGCAAACCATGTCCTATCCCACTGCACCTGTGTATCCCTTAGATGTGGCCCCTCCAGCACGAGGGCTCTACAGAACAGGCAGGGTCCAGACCCATTTACTCCTGATACCCTCCACGGTGCCTCCCTCGCGTGGCCCCACGTCTCGCGGATGCTCGTTGAATCGGCGGGGCCAAGCCAGAGCGAACAATCAAGCCAGGGAGTGCTATTCAAGATCAAAAACAATGTGTGAAGCAAGCTTTGGTTTTGAGTTAAACCATTCCTGAAGATAATTCTTAAAAGGAGAGTTGTAAAAACGATTTTTAAGCCATACCATCAAGAAAAATATAGGCAATCGCCAGGTGACTACTTAGAAGGGCAACACCTGTCTGTGTGGCTGTGTCCACAAACACATGGTTTTACTACAACACTATGAAAACACGTAACCTATGCAGACCATGCTGGTGAGACAAAGGAAGAAGTCTCTCTTTCTCCACTTCAGTCAAGGAAACTGCTCTGGACTCTGGCAGCCCACAGCATTCTAAGGACCTCCAAAACTCCCCCAGCATTTTTAGTTTCCCCTGGCCCAAAACCTCATGCATAAAACAAAAGTAAAAAAAATCCACAACCAGGGCGGGGAGTGGAGGGCAGAGATGTACAGATAGAAAAGAAAAACCAAAATTCTTAAGCCTCACATTTTTCTTGGAAAGTTCTAAATTCATTTGATGAAGACTGACCAATTCGCCGAATTCTTGTTGGAGATGTTTTTATGTTAAGGCACTTTCAGCCTGTCCTCATTCTGGGGCATCACCAAAATGCACGTGTGGACATACGTGCTATCTGCAGAATTCGTAGCATGCAACGCTTTCTGACACGCTGAGGCTTTAAAGGGGGAATCACAGCATTTACTTTACTAAATACTCTATGTGTCTTCAGTTCGTTGGGTTCCTTTCTGATACGGGGTCACTGTAACAGCTTCTAATAGACCTTTAACTCCGAAACTCAGATTTCTCCATCCTGGTTACCAATCAATGAGAACTCTGTCTACGGAAACGTATGACAACAGGAGGCATTCCACATCTAGGGCTGGTAATCCCTCTGCTTAGTTTGTTTAAAAAAAGGAAAAGAAAAAGAGGGAGAGAGAGAGGGAGAGGAAAAGAAAACTCTGCTACCGGTTTTCCAATTTCAAAAGGCGCATGAACACCAGGATGCCAGATCTATACATTCCCCCCACCCGCCCGCTTCCCCTCCCTCCCCACCACCGAAACCGTAATGCTGTCATTATGGACCAAATGGCGATCCTAACACTTTTTATATACATATCTGCCTCATGTTCGGCTTGGGTTTCCCCCTGCGCACACAAATTACAAAGATATGCCGGGGCTGATAATAAGGGCTAAAGGTTCAACTTGTGAAGAAACTTGGTTTGAGATGTTATCAGCTGGGAAAGCCATTTCCTCGCATCAACATTGCCACGGGCTGTCAAACACCCGACCAGGGCTCCCCTCTTCAAAAGTCCAGGAACATTTTTTTCCCCTCTCTTTCTTTCCTTTTTTTTTTTTTAAAGAAGAAAGGCACAGAACCCACTGAGATAGCCCTGGTCCCATCAAAGAAAGGTCGATCTCAGGTCTCCCTTCATTTACTGATTGTCAGTCTCAGACGGCTCCTTTGTGAGGCCTGCGGCTCAGCGCTGAGTGACGCCTTCACATGCCCTAACCTGGACTGGGCACCACCGAGGGTCTCCAGCGCGCCTGGATCCACGGCCCCGCAGAACAAATAAACAGGCCTCTCGGCCCTTTGGCCGACTTTATCTCCCTCCCCGGAGCAGGAGGTTTTGGGGGTGCTAATGTTTACACAATGTTCCAACTTTCTTTCCCCTGTTTCCTGAATCTGAGAAGACACATCCTGGATGACCCCGGCTCAGAGATAACACCCAGTCTCTGGCAGGGGGGCGAGTCCACTGGACTACTTAAGGCTGCCGGCTTCGTCTCTCCCTCCCCTCCCCCACCCTGCAGTGTCTCCTCACCGGGGAAAGCGGGAGATAAGCTAGACCGTCTTGAAAGGGAGGCACAAAGGCAGAAGTCTCCCAGAGACGGCCGACAAAGCAGCCTTTTATTCCCACTTAAGAACGCACTTGGTTCAGCTCAGCTCCAAGACGCACTTTATTTACACGAACATCTCAGCAGAGTTTACCTGATGGAATCTTCAAACGTGTGCCAGCAAGGCACAGCTCAGCACTTTTCCATCGCGTACCGGCGAGCTGAGGGAGCTGAGAATAGTCCACAGTGTGCACGGGGAAGGAATTCGGGGGGAATGCCCCTCTGATCAGTTTCCTCGCCTGGAAAGGGGTCAATGGAACGGAGCCTAAAGCTCCCGGGACGATCCCACGGGGCGATTCCAGGAGATAACCCAGGTAAAGCACTTTGCACAAGGCTTGGCTCACACAAGGTGCTTGATAAATGCGACAAGTTGTTATTATTCTTATCATCAGCAGTACTATGGATAAAAAAATTGGGGGGAAAAAGATCGCAGAAAATATGGACACTGATTGTTTTTTTTAATGCTAAAATACTACAGCCGTGAACTTGAATAACTACTTGTGTTTGCAGAGCACGTTCCTGCCTGGGTCCTCCCATATGGTTCCTCCCACCAGTAGGAGATCACTGGACCTCACGTGCGTCACTACAAACTCCCGAGCCAGGGCAGCCGGGCTGGTACGGCGTGGATGCCCAGGGCGGTGGGCGGGTGCTGCTGCTGGCACACCCAGGCTGTGGAGCAGAAGATGGCCTGCCACACTTAACCTGCGGTGCCGGGGCAGAGAATGGAAGTTAGAACCTCAGAGCTGCATGCAGTTGGTTAAAATGGTCCATGTGTTTGTCAGGGAAAACAGAAAGAAAAGGAAAGGAAGGGAGGGAAGAAGGAAGGGGAAAGAAATAGAAAAAGAAGAAAGAAAAAAGGCAAGAGACAGAGAGAAAAAAAGAAAGAAAGAAATGAAAAGAAAAAAGGAAAGAGAAAAAAGAAGGAAAAAAAGAAAGGGAGAGAGAAAAAACGGAAAAAGGAAAAAGAAGGAAAAAAAGAAAGAAAAATGAAAGAGGAAAAAAAAAAGGCAAAGAGGGGGAAAAAAGTGTTGTTTATAGAAGCCAGCTGCGTGGGCCTTGGCGCCGGCACCCCCGCCCCGCTATTTTACGCTTGCAACCCTTCGCCCCCACTGGCACAGGTACAACTAAATGTTGACTTCAATGCTTCAGAAAGCACTCGACTGATTTTGCCCATGATGAATTGCCAAAGACATGGCTGGCCATATGGAACAGAGAAAGCATCAAGTAATTCATACTTCTGTATGTGATCGCTTGGCCCCTGTTGTTTTAATGTACAGGAAAGAGCTAGTATAGCACAGCCCTGGTGTCTTGCCCCTGACAGCCCATTAAGAAATCTCAAAGCACCTAGTCCAAGTTATGTTGCTGGCTTTTCAATAGCAGCCTAATAAAACAGAAGCAAAGCTTTCCAACGAGTCTTAAATCTTTCACATACAGTACATTAACTACCGTGGCTAAAACAACGGGCTTCTTATGATAGGAAATGGGATTTGATTTCTAGTCTCTGCATACTTACTGAAAGCCTTTTTCTGACCTTTATGGAGTTTACAAAATCATTGTTCTTTTTTTTTCCCCCTCTCTGTTTTCCAAGTAGCCTAATAGATTCGTTTGTTTCCATCGTCTCCTCTCCGTGGCTACTATACGCGGTCCGTATAATAACGCTGATTCACAGAGAGGTGCAAGAACGGCATCATTATGGTTGCCGAGAGAGTCCAGGCATCATTCTAGCTTCTGAAGCACCAGCTTTGTTTAAAAACAAGAAGAAACAAAAAAACCTGTACGCGAGGGGGGCAAGCCTCACAAACGCACTCGTCTGAGCATCGCCTTCCCTTCCCAGCACTCTGTGAAATGAATCCGTTCAATGTGGGCAGGAACATCAATGTATTTTCCTACCGCTGGCCGTGGGCAACGCTCCACGGCAGGCAAGGAGGGCGGGGCCAGCTCAGGGGACATTCTATCCCAGTTTGCAGGCTATTAGCGTCATCCATTAGTAAAATCTTTGCAGACTCATTTTCGGCCCCGGGGGGTAATAATAGATACATTTCCACAGTGTTTCCCTTTGCGGCATTTCCCAATGGCAGCACCGAACACTGTAACAGCATCAAGTCATTTCCTTTGTCGGGGTTGGCGGGGGATGACTTCGTTGGCACCTTCCATTAGAAAATATTTATACAATGTTTTATGTCTGGGGCTTTTTAGGTGTTGAAATTATCCTCACACCAGAAGACAGTCTATATGGGAAATTCCACTTGACTGCCTATTCATTAACAGGACGGTAATTGCCTCCGCCGCTGAAATGAGCTAACAACCCATTTAGCGCTCTAAGCCAATGGGAAATACCCGGCCTCCCTCCTTCCTCGGAATCTGCCGGTGCTTTCCAGGATGAGCAAGTCAACTAATTAACAAGATCATGCAATGGAGAACGGGAGCAAGAGACTTAGAAGAAAAAAGAAACAAAAGCAATGAAGTTGACTCAATCCTGGGCAATGAAGCCGCAAGATTTCTACACAGACAGAGTGCTTCCTCTGACCATTACATTGCAGGTACTGATTTGGTTTGGTTAGGGTGTGTTCTGTAAGGTATGGTGGTAATGGAATTCCCATTTTGTAGATGGGAAAACTGAGACTGGGAAGACGAAACGGCCAAAAGCCACTGGCGTGAGAGTTTTCTACGTTTCTAGCTGACAGCTCACGGCCATGGAAGCTCTAATGGATTATACATCAAAGTGTTATAGATAATAACTTTTATATTACACACGTATATATAATTACAAAGTAATTCACATAAGAGTATGTTTCTAAAGTCTCATCCAGGGAAATAAACGCATCAGAGCTGCAAAACCTTCAATAAAAAAATAAGGCAGTCTAACTACAGACACGCACAGAGCAACATTCTACCTGGGTGTAGAACTGAGTACAACCTGGCTGGCGTAGCTCAGTGGATTGAGCGCGGGCTGCGAACCAAAGTGTCGCAGGTTCGATTCCCAGCCAGGGCACGTGCCTGGGTTGCAGACCATAACCCCCAGCAACTGTACATTGATGTTTCTCTCTCTCTCTCTCTATCTCCTTCCCTTCCCTCTCTAGAAATAAATACATTAAAAAAATCTTAAAAAAAAAAAAGAACTGAGTACGGACACACGTCTGTACAGCACACAACAAGAATGACCACGACTTCTCTGAATTTGCTTCTGCAGGCCCTTGACTTCACTGTGTCTTCTCATCAAAAAGGATTCACCCTACAAATTAAAGCGAGGACAGCCCCAACCCCCCCAGCAGTGAGCGCAGGCCCCCCAGTTCCCCGCCGGCGCTGCCGAGACACGCTGCCCCGATTAGGCAGTTGGCCTGCTACTCGAAGGTGAAGAATGGCTAGCTACCCCCAGCACTAAGTGACTGAGCTACTGGTGACGTTTGTCCCTAAAGTGGCTTAGCACCTTCCGATCCTCGGGCAAGATGGAAAGTTCCCCAGCATCTCTGTCAGATCGGCCCCCTGCTTCCCGCCCCCCCCCCCCCCCCACCGCTGCCCCCGTATCCATAGCACAAAGGCTGAAGTGGCCTGTCAGGCACACTGGATTATATGAAGTGTAAAACATTGGGGGGAGCGGGGGAGGCGGGGAGGCCTTTGAAAGGGAACGGGAAAAAGAAATCACACCGGCAAGAGGATCCAGCTGACAGCCCAATCCCTAACAAGTGAGACAAGTGAGTATGTTTGGAAACATTGTAAATGCAGGGAGAGTGCGGGCCTTTTGTCTGCGGCCCTACAGTGTGTCTTTAACCCAACTGCTGCCTGCCTCACTGAACATATGTTTTCTGCACAAGAACTGAAGCAGAAAGGCTCTTTGTTATAATTCACTCCTTTGTATCTGTCGGCTCCCCACCCCCCGCCTGCCCACCCCTCCATTCGGGAGCATCCAAACCAGAGCCCTAGTGGAAATTTTAACTGCTCGGGAGGGTGAGACCAGAATGCGGGGCTGAGACCCTTCTATCGCCTGCACGCCGAGACCATGGGGCCCTTGGTGATGGCAAGAACAGCAAGAGGGACATTTAGTGAGTGCTTACTATGTGCCAGGCATTGCGACAGCATTTTATCAACCCCGTCTCATTTCACCCAGCAGTTACCGTATGTGAGGTGTCTCTGTTTCAAAGATGGGGACACTGAGGCTCAGAGAGAGTAAGTCACTCCCCGAAGCCACCCGTGGACGTGGGGATGAGTGTGGGGCGTTCAGCAAGAGGGGAGTACTGGGCAGGAGAGAAACGTCCGTGCAAAACACACACACAAACGCCACGCTGCCCTGCAAATGTCACCGCCTCTCAGCTGGGGGCGAGGCGGCACAGAGCTGGAACTTAAGCAAGCACAGCTGATGGGGCAGGCTGCTCGGGTCTCGGCCGCAGGGGAGAGAAAACGGCAGCTGGTGAGTCGGGAGGTCTCTCTTGTCCTTGGGGATCTCAGCAGGGCAGGGAGAGAGGACGCAGCTCTGCAGGCACGGGGCCCACCCTCTCCGTATCTCAGCTTCCTCACCCGCAAGTGAAGCTATGTGCAGCACCTGCTTCACAGGGTGGACGGGATTCGAGTTTCACGCACAGGTCCAAGGAAGAGGACAGTGCCCAGCACGGGATAAGCAGGCGGCCAGGAAGTGTTAGGTCCTTCAGAGTGCCAGTCGCTGAGGACCACCGTAAAGCTACTACAACTGCCTGTCATTTTTATACGGCCTAAGCCCCTGTTCAGTGTTAACCATCTGGACCAGAGAGTGTTAACCATCGAATCCGGATGCCTTCTGGATGGCGACGGTGGTGATAGCGATGGCGGTGATGGCCGTGCTGAGGGTGGTGACTGACGACGGTGGTGGTGGTGGTGACGATGACGACGGTGATATGGCAGCTAACATTACTGAGCACTTACTCCATGCCAGGTGCCGTCACATGCGCACTATCATCGACTTCTAAAAATAGGTCTAGGAGGTAAAGGCATTATCATCTCTGCTTTGGAGATTTAAAAAAACTTGAGATGCAGGGAAGGGAAGCAACGTGCCAAATCTTCCCCCATTAGTAAACAGACCCAAATCCAACCCCGGCTTCAGACTCACACTTTGAAAAAGGCGCTTTCATGAACATTTTCTTATCCCGTATAATCCCCACAAACACTCCGTGAGTCAGGTGGAGCGGGAGTTACTAACCACATTATTACCCACAAAGGAGTCTGGGGCTCCGCTAAGCTGGGCGGCTCATGCAACATCCAAACCAGTGCGGGCTGAGTTGTGACCGGGAACCGGTGGCTCTGACTCCGGGCCCAGCACACAGAGGGTGACACACGGAAGGGAATGAGCCGAAGGCGAATTCTCACGGAATAACCCGATGTGCGTCCCTGCTGCACGGTGGACACCCATCAGACCACACGACTGGCCGGCAGGAGCTTACGATCCAGGTGGGAACATAGAGCATTTATACAGGGTGAAAGGTGACCAGGGGGGCTACCCAAAATAACTGCTGGATTCAAGGAAGTTCTTAGAGTTGATTTTTATTTATAGAAATCACTTATAAAATGTACTAGGCATGCCCTGTTCATTGTCTACCACAGCCTTAACATTATCATTTAATACCAATCTGCCAATCACTCGTATCCTTCTAATTCTGAGACCTGAGCGAACAGAGATATAATTAATTAGCTTCGCCACATACATCTGCCCACCCTGAAAAAAAATTCTTATTTTCCCTAAGATTCTTGAGGCGAGAGCTGTGTCCCACGATACTGAAGTGCCTCATGCTATTGGCCAGGTGACTCGTAAAACTCTAAACGAAGTAACAACCTGGTAGGAAAAGAGAAGTCCGTGAAAGTCACGTGGGCAGAGGTGCGGCCCTTGTTGCCAGGTAACGTCTACCTAAGGCACCCGCTGTCCCTGCCCAGGCCGCTCTCGGTGAACACCGCTATCTAGGGCGTCTTCGGGGTCAGCGTGACTTGCTACTGGACACGTGTCCACTCAGAGGAGACAGACATGCTCACGCACATACCACCTGGGGACACAGTTCTCAGACAGGAATTCAGAGCCTATTTAAGCGACCATTAAGTCAGCAATGTGAAGTGCATATTATCCGTGCATTAACAGTAACGATGAAGAGAAAGCCACTTTTCGGAGGCTCGACACAATATAATTTGCAAGGTACCAACGATAACAAAAACTGCCACTTACTGAACATTTATCCTCCTGCCAAGCTCTGTCCTAATTCCTTTTTATGTATTCCTCATTAAATCTTCATAACAATTCAGTGAAATTGGTTTATTATCCTGATTTATAGATAAGAGAGTCAGGGCACACAAAAATGTTAAGTCACTTGCCTCACATCCCACGACTGGTAAGTGACAGGGCCAGGATTCGAACCGGGGCAGTCTGCGCGCAAAGTTCACTTTCTTACCCACTAAACTGTGTAACGACGAGGCATCTACGGAGCATTTTTTATGAGACAGGGATACAGCAGCTCATGCAATCCTTCCAACAATCCGACGAGACTGGTTGGTATCGTTAGCAAACTCATTTTACAGGAGTTTGGTAACTGGCCCAGCATCTCCTTGCCAGACAGAGTGAGGGTCGTTAGCAGAGCTGTTACAAACAGCGCTAAGTTCCTGACAAGGACTTTAGCGACAGACAAGGGAGCAGAGTGACACAGTGGCCCACTGCCTGGCTGGCCGGAGTCCCACCTGGACACACGGACAGAGGGCCTGAGGGACACAGAGAAGAGCACCGTGTTTTGAACACACAAGACAACCACCAAGTGGCTGCTGAGTCTCAGATCTCCCAAACGATCCTCCCACCAAGACCCGCTCCGGGCACGTCAGCCCCTTCCCAGCTACAACGTCCCGAGTCGAGGCTGAAATCACAGGGCCCTGTAGGGGTTCCTCCGCCCTTCCTCGTGTGTATCATCAGTATTACGTAGGAAAGGCATCTGAGTGTCCGATGTCCATGTTAACTGCGGACTCCTGGTGGGTGGTGGTCACCAGAAAGTTACAGAGCCCCCGAGTCTGGCAGGTGCTGTTCCAGTTGTACCTTTAGTGGCACCGACGGCCACTGTCATTCGATCTAGTGCGTGGCCTAAGCTGCAGAAATGTAGCTTCTTTCCGGGAAGGAAACACCCAACGTTCACACGAGCAACTGGGGTCAGGACATTCGTGGAAGGCGCATCTGTACGTTTATCAGAATTAATCACATCTGAAGTTCGGGGAAGCTTCTCAGGTTCATGGAAACAAGGTCTTCAACTCCAGCCTTCTCAGGAATTTCCAGAAGAAAACCATCCCCATAGGTATTCGTTGTCAATGAATTCCAACCGTGATTTGGGATAAAAGGAACCATCGGGATGGCCCCACGAGTACACGGGGGGACCGGGAAGAAGGGGACACTCGGCACCTTGGCCAGGAATCGGGAGCAGCAACGGGAATCTGCCCGGGGCTCCGCCTCGCCCTCAGCCTCCTCGTGTAATACCCCCCCCCCACAGAGTGCTCCGGGTTCCAGAGTCATAAACGATGTCGCATCCATTCTTAGGGAAAGAAAGCAGCGATTCCAGCTCCAATGATGAATCCCTTCGAAAAGCTATCCCCCCAGTGAAACCCCACGACATAAACCGGCACAGACCTCCGAGTTGACCCTGAGCTTTACCAAGGCAAGGCAGTTACCACGAGGTTGCTTTGAGGACCCCCCCCCACCAAAGACAACAAAAGCCCCATGTCTGTCTAGAGGAGTACACCCCGAAACCGGCAAAGGACAGCCGCTGCGGGCGTGGGCCCCTACTTCGCCCCCGCGTGCCGCGGTCGGAACAGTGTCGTGCTCTCGGAGAAGCAGGCGCGAGCGGCTCGTCCGCTGGAGGTCACGGCCTCCTCTCTGCCTGGTTCGGTGGCTGGACAGTCCACGCCCAGAGACGACACCCCTGGAGGGAGCCCGCGCTGGGCACCGGCCTCTCGCGCTGACACTGTCTCCGTGAGAGCGGGTGGGAGGACTTCCACTCTGGGGGCCGAGACAGTGGGCATTCTGAAAGGATCAGAAAGACGGGCAACGACGGAGCGTCCTCCTCCCTCCTGTGTTCGAGCCCACCACCTGCCGCGGCATTTTTGTCCCGGCAACAAAGAAGCCTTCGCGTTGGAGGCTCCCGTTTCACGTTTGCTCAACTGGCCCCTGTGGTTTTCCTTAACTCTTAAAGGAGCAGGGTAAGAAATATTCCTCGCCCGCAACGACCAACAAATACACCGATGTACTGTCTTGATGACGCTCCGACAAATAAATGTGTGTGGATCCCTGGAGTGGGTCCACGGTCTGCTCACCTTTCGATGCGACCCCAGAGTCAGGAGATGCTCTATTTATTTTTAATGAATGATGATCGGTCTCTAAGAGCCGCGTAACATTTGCGATTTCATGGCTCACTACAGTGACAGGTGCTGTGCTCAACAGGAGTGTAAAGGGTTAAAAAGAAAGCCGGGGGGAGGGGTGGGTCCCTTCAGAGACATTAAGCAGCTTTAAACACTGACAGCAGAAAGGGAAAATTTTTAAGCAATTTGGTCGGGTCAGTAAAAAGTAACACAGGTCAAAGGAGCAAAATGGTACCCCCAACTTCTGGCGGTTGATAAATGGGCATCGCGTCTCGTGGTCGGGTGCACAGGCGAGGGCCAAGCAACTGTCGTGCAGAAACGGAAAATATGCTCTCTTTGTGGCGCCCGGACAATAAGTGACTTCAGCGCGGTGAGCGCCGGGGGCGCCCCCCATTCACCCCGTGTGCGTGGCCGGGGTATCCATTAGCAGAAACAAAGGGGTCCGTTTTCATTGTAACCGTGCAGAAGGGTTAAGCATCTGACCTGTGAGGATGGTGCGCTTGTGCTCGGTGGAAAGGTTCTTGACAACATCAACAAGAATTACCGCTGTCAGAGAAAGGGGACACAATTAAACACAATCTCCGAGGCTTGTCGTACAGCTGTTGACGCTCCGGCTCTGCCCGACCTCTAAGGCGGCCACATGCTCCACGGGCACAAATTTCGGATAAGCAGCCGCCGTGGCCGTCGTCATCCCACTTGGGAACGCCTCTCCGTCCGTCGTCACAAAGCGTGTTTCCGGGGGTGAGACTCTCCGCCGTGGGGTTTCCCCCCGAAAGCTGAGGCTGGCCTCCCCGGCCCGCCCCCCCCCCACTTGCTGGGTGACCACCCCGAGATGCTGCCCGCAGCCAGGTCGCAGGGGGACCTGGCGGGAGGGAGGAGTGTTTGAGTTCAGGGAACGCAAGTCCTTTAGATGAGTGGGGTTCAGCTTGAAAGCGGACTCTTCCCACACCTTCCTTTGCACAGATGTTCCTGCAGAAAAGTCTTTGCTCTGTTCAACAGCAACTTAATATACCGGAAAAGTATTTTTTTCGTTCATCAGCACAAACACGGTGTCACGTATTTCCAAGCTGCGAAGCAGAAGGCACGGAGACTTTCCACGTTCGGTTGGAGACACATGGGACGGGCAGGGCAGGGCAGGGCAGATGGTTCCAAGGGAACCAGAGATGCTAAGGACACAAAGACGAACTCCCGGGCGGAGCCTAGGGGAAGGCCTGTCTTCCTGCCGTCTGGTGTGGGCTCTGAAACCCTTCCACACAGAAGAGGGTCCCGGGGAGGGGACCCTGAGAAGGTGCCGTCCACCCCAGGGGGGGGGAAGGGGGCAGGACAATGCTGGAAGGAGGAGGGACCCTCCTCGCCTGGGCCTACGGCTGGTTTGAAAGGAAGGAACCCTGGCAGCCGAGTGCCGGTGGGAGGAGGTGAGGCCCCCCGCCCCCCCCCCCCCCCACTCCGTGGGAGGAAGGGAAGTCACACGGAGGCAAAACAAAAGCCAGAGACAGGCCAGGTCTCGCAGGGAGCGCCCGAGCTCGGGGCTCGGGGAGAGTCTGGCTTGTCAAACACACTTTAATAGCTGAAGTCGCTGCACTTTGATGTTGCCCCAAACAGAAAAGCTACAAGGTTTGCGAGATTTACAACATTTCCAGTGGGAACAGTTTCATGCTCCAGGGTATTTTTAGTAGGGGGGCGTGGGGGGGAGATTAAGGTCTATTTTACCCCTGATGTTCCGCATGTCTAACGCTGAGAGCCTCATCCGATACCAGGACAGTTCCCTGCCCTCTGACTCATCAAACGCCCCAAACTTTTATTCAACAAGTCAAGGTCGTTTTTCAGGGAACAAAGCTGCTGGAGCCGATCCCAACTGCGGGGTAAATCGCTGTCATTCTGACAAGACAGGAGTGTTTCCTTTACAAAGAGCTAGCGCGTGAGATCACAAAAAAGTGACTTAAAAATGGCCGCCCTCATCTTTACCTTGTGAAAGACCACACCGTCCACGGCTTAAGTTGAAATGAGGAGGAGGAGACGGCGAGAGAAAGACAGAAGCTGCTGCCCCCAGGGCAGCCCTGGGGCAGGGGTGAGTCAGGTGGGATGGAAACGCTGGGAAGGGGCCGCTGGAGGTGCAAGGAGCTCTCGCCACTTCCACTCACTCTCCTTTCTCTACGCTGGAGCTTCTTCTCCGGCCTCAATGCGGGATCTGACCGGTCAGGGTGGAACTTTATCACGTCCTAGGCTATGAAGCTGCTGGTCAGCCTCTGCTGGACCGTGGATCGTGATTCATTCCCGTTGGACAGGGGCGAAGGGCAGCCCCGATCACAGGACGCATCTCTGCCCGGAGGTCGAGATGCCTGCCTCTCACCTGGGCACCGTGGCCAGCTCCAAGGTGAGCAAGGTGTTTCTGGGTCCTCCGCGCTCTTGTCTAAAAAAAACCAGAACGGTTCTACCCTCGACATTGTAGGTGTCTAATGCGGTCTGTGATGACGATTCTCCTGCCGTGAGGAGCGGGGATCATTCCCTTTTGCCCAGAACAAAAGGCACAACGAGAAAGGAATTCCCCACCAGCCCTCTAAATGCACAGGCTTGACAGAAACGCCGTCTAGTCCTGCTTTCAGGGAGGGAAAAGCCGATCGACCCCTTGGGTGTTTGATTCCTCGCGATGCTGATGGAAGACACTCCTCTTTCATTGGAGCACGTCAATGTGTCTCTGAAGCGCTTACACAGGAAACCACAGAACACGGGAGGAGAAAAGACTTGTCCGACACCTGCCTGTGAGTCTCCGGAGCCTCGAGGATAACCCAGATGTCCTGGCTTCTCGCTGGCAAAGCCCTTCTGCAGGTTTCTGGGTGAGGCCACCTCAGGACACACTGAACTGTGGGTTTTTACTCGAATAATTGCAACAATGTGGTCCTTGCCCTGGTACCCCCAGCTCCACTGTAATAACAACCAACCACTGTCCTCGGCTTTTCCACAACAGACACGCACTTGTGCGAAAACGAAGGTGTGCTCGTCCCCCTTTGGGGGTCAGTTTCTTCCATGGAATTTGCAACGAAACACACCTTGGTTTTTAAGAGAGCTATCCTGGGGTTACGATACTGATTTTTCATTTTGTTCTGCAAATACCACCAAAACTTGGTAACCGATCTAGGGCATTAGTAGTTTCCTTGGCCTGACGGACCAAACTGGTCCCCAAATCAGCCATCTGTTTCTATGCCAGAGTTCAATTTCAGCTCTCACCGTGACTGGCAAAACCACAGTCGGCGTCCAGTGCAGTTTTTGGAGATGCGTAGCTGCACGGCCTCCTGTTCGTGATTTGCGACGACGGCTTTGCAAGTTAAAATGTTTACCGCTTTGGGTCGGCCTCTCTTCAGCCAGCTCCTGGGCAACCGAAATGTCTACGGCTCCCGTCTGGAGGAGCTCAGAGGAAAGCTGACCGCGGCGCCCCCGTCTGGCTGAAATGTCCTCATTCTCCCCGGCCCCTCGGGGTGACTTGTGAACATCCCTAGCAGACACACTGCTCTGGAGAAACCTCCTCTCAGACCAGATCACCCAACTGTAGAGACAGGTGCACCGGTGTTCTCCCGCCTTGCCCCCCGCCCGGCCTCTGCACGGGGACTGTTCCTGTGCCGAACTCGACAGCAGGTTGCTGCGGGCCCTAGGGCTCCCCTCGCAGGGTCCGACACTGTGCATCTCCCCTGGCCGCCCCATCCATGCTTGGCTTTCTCGGAACCACTCTGTTTCACCGGTTCTCCTGGGCCTGCCCTTCCTCCAGACCGCTCCACCCTCCCCCTCGGATGCTCCTTACTGTCTAACCTGCCTTCTCTGTGGCCCCAACTGCTTCAGCTACTGCCTCCGTGTACTGCAGATGACAGCCGTGGGTCAAGCACTTTGCAGCATGGATCCACAGAAGGAGAACATCGCCAGGTGCATGGCAGGCACGTCAGGAACGCCCACTGAAGACACGTCTGAAATTCCACGCTTGGCTCGGACGGCTCCACCGAGCTGCAACCAGGATTTCCAGATCTTCTTAGATGCCCCACGGGCTCCTCAAACTCAATACCAACTGGAGCTCCTCCGCTTCCGTTCCTCAGTCTGGTGAATGGCATCATCCCCCGCCTAGTCACAAGGCTAGAAATCCTGTAGACTCGCCTGTGACTCCCCCTCATCTCTCATGGGTAACACTCACGGGGCCCGAGTTTATGGACTTCTTTAAATACCAAACACTGGGATTCAGCCCTCCTTTTTCTGCCTTCTCCCACGGCCTCGGTTCGGAGCCTCGTTCTGTTATTTCTCACACCAGCATATTTGCCACAGGTCTTCACGCCCCAGCCTCTCCTCCCCGACTATCCATCCGCCGCGCTGCTGCCGGGTCTAGTTTCCAAAACGGTCCCGACTCTACCACTTTCCTACTCAAAAGTCTTTGACACCAGCCCCTACCCTTCTCTCCAGGAACGAAGGCCAAATTTCTGAGCACGCCACGAAGGCTCTTCCTAAGCTGGCCACATGTTCCCTAGTTCCTTGGTGCCTGTCCCTCTCTGCCACGGTCCCCCCCAAACACGTACCTGAAGCCCGGGGGGCAAGGCACTATGTCACCTGGGCCAGCACGCCCTAGGCTGCCCTAGAGCTGAGCCGCGAGCCTACTGTGCGCACCGCCTGACACGCGCCCTGTCTCTCTTCTTCCCCTGCGACAGGTTCCCGGGGTTGCTTATGTCTGTCGAGGCAAAGGAAACTACGACCACCCCCAGACGCTGGCCTTTCTCAGAGTCTACAGTGAGTGATGGTCAGAGACACTGAGGCCAGGACAGGAGCCCCACGGGGGTCTGACTCGGTCCCCACCGGAGGAAGCGCGTCCACGCCAGCTCTGTCGTCTGCGTGTGACCTGTCAGGGACTGGACACTGTCGTCACCGCCGGTGTACGTGGACTGGTTGCACCCGTTGGGCGTGCCTCTTACGGAGAAGAGCTGCTGACTCCTGCCCCATGGCAGACGGCAGCGCCCGGATTCACACTGCGGAACAGGGCTGCGTCCGACAACGTGGGGAATACGTGCCAAGACGCGGCGTGGCTGCTCACATTCCGTTCCACGGTCTGGCCAGAGGTGCCCAGGGCTCTGTCGAGGGGCAGTGCGTGGGGCTCACAGACTAACTACCGACAGCCATGAAACAGTGAGGGCTCCAAGTCCTACCCACCGTAACTATTCGTTGCCTCCGGAATAAAGCCCGAGCTCCCGGACGTGGCTTTCATGAGGGTAACAGGTGCTGCGGCACACGAACTCTACCCGTGTACACATATGCACACACACATGTACAAACTCTGCCACAAACCATCTATTACAGAAGGTGACTTGACCATCTCTCTTAAAAACCAAAAATACACATATCTTTTGATCCAACCGTTCTACCCTTAGGTATCACCACGGGTGTCACCTGTGGAAACCTTAGCACCAGGACAGTCATTACAGCATCCTGCGTAAAAGCGGGAGACTGAAGACAGTAGGGGGCTCATTAAATACATTAAGAAGCCATGCAATGAAAAGCTATGCGGCCATTTAAAAGGGTGCACGAGCAGGGATAAATCTCTAAGAGTCAGTGTCATCCCTTTGGAAACACAACACATCCGAACCAAGTTTCTCAGCATGTGGAGTGTCCCTGGAAAGGTACAGAGAATGTGGGGAGGGTGCTAGCCCCTGGGAGAGGGAAACGCGGTGGGGGAAGGAGGCTGACTCCGCTTTCTGAACTCTGCACCACGTGCACGTGTCAGCCAAAGGTCCTGGGGGAACTCATCGGAAAGACCCAGTCCACCCGGGCCACGCGCTCACGGGGGCAGCCACGAGCACCTCCACCTGCAGCCACAGAAGGGCACGGGGCCACAAGGCCACGCCTGCCCAGATGCTGTCAGGGAAGCAGACGTGAATGCAGGAAGAGCAAAGAGGCGTCCACGTCCGTGTGCGAGACTCTGGCACGGACACTCCCCACCGCAACTCCAGGCACAGGAAGCTCCGGAGAACACACTCATGGTATCGGATTTTGATACTAGCATCCGGCCACGGGGACACCTGGACAACGATGAAAAACACTGAACTTGGAATTGGGAAATGTGAGTTCTGTGCACACACACCACTGTCTGGCTCGGAGGCCTGCAGACA
This sequence comes from Phyllostomus hastatus, assembly GCF_019186645.2. Classification (NCBI taxonomy): domain Eukaryota; kingdom Metazoa; phylum Chordata; class Mammalia; order Chiroptera; family Phyllostomidae; genus Phyllostomus; species Phyllostomus hastatus. The sequence continues at coordinate 26,570,244 of NW_025334024.1, forward strand.
AGCCTCTGTTCCCTCTGAGCCCTGCCGTTTCCGGAAGGAAGAGAATGAGGTGATCATCTCTTGGGTCCCTTCCCACACGCCGCTGACGCGCCAGGATTGCACGGCCGGGGGGCCTCAGCTTGTCGGAGCCTAGGAGGGTGGGCATCACCAGCCTGCTCCACAGAGGGCCTGGATTAAAGGTTCCAGACCTCAAAGGAAATGAAGCCGTGGCCAATATGGCTGCATCCCCGGCACTGCAAGGGATAGACAGGTATCAAAAGGAAACACACACCAAAAAGGCACAAAGCCTTTTTGGCTTGTGCCATGGGGAGCACCACGTAGGTGTGACTCTCTCCTAGGGTTGCCTGGTTAACATGAAACGGTGGCCCCAAAATATCCCTCCTCCATCTCACTAAGACATCAGGGGGCCTCTGAGTTAACTCGAGACCCTAGATCCTTGCACAGAATCAAAGGGGAGGCAACCTCTCAGAAGCCAGGGTCCGAAGGGCAAACTAAGGGAGTTATCCATCACTCAAGAATGAACACCTCGTGCCTTCGAGGAAAGCCAGCCACTAGGAGACAGTAACGTCCCATTCAGGGAAAGACTGAGAGCCCTGGGGAGATCACACGTCACCGCGGGTGAGACGCGGTCCTCGAGCTGACACAGTCTCTCGGGGCGGGCCTGGCGGGCCGAAGGACGGGGGCAAATAACGGAGGGCATGGCCACGGATGTGCTCCTAGCCCGCGGATGGGGGGAGGGCACGCGTGGGGAAGACAGCGCTCCGTGTCCACGGCGGGAATGACAGGCGACCACGCTGCTTTCCTGCGCCAGGTAGAACACCTGCTGAGGAACACGCTGGCTGTATCTCAAGACACTTTCGTGTGCATGTGTCAGTCCTCAAGGCCGTCGCTCCGCGAGAGGCGGCGGAGGCGCCAGTTCCTCCAAACCACCATTCCAACATCAAGAAGTTAAACGAACGGAGTGAAACAGAACCCAGGCTCCTACACGAGAAAGAGTCACACACGGGAACACCCGCCTCTGACCGAAGTCCCGGAAGGTGAGGCTGGCATTTAGTTCACGGGAGAAAAAAGACCCCTCTTCCCCCCGGTAGGAAAACACCTCGACTCATTTGTGATTCCTCTGAAAATGTGCGGTGTTGCTAGCGCGGTGTGCTCAGGAGGTGGATAGGTCTCGACATCAGTGCAAATTGTACAGTTTTGACTTGTGCCCCAGGAACAGCCTTTGCAAATGCAGGGTGAGAAAAAGAGTTTTCATTTTAGTCTTCGTTGCACGCGTCTAGCCCTCGGCTCCCGGCCCTTTGGCAGGAGGCCGGTGCCGTAGGGGTGGCGGCAGGGTGCCGGGCAAAGACACGCTCATCTCCCCAACCGCCTCTCTCCCTGCTGGCCGCCCGCCCACGGACCGCGCTCCATCCGTCCGGGCCCACCCAGTCTGTGGGCGGATCTCGCGTCTCCCCCGAAAGCTGTCTCTGCTTCTGCCGTCTTGAAACGTCCTCCGCCCCACCTCCGTCCATCAAAATCCCCTGCGTTCCCAAAGGCCTGTGCTGGCGTCCACGGCCTGCCTTTGTTTTCCTTCCTCTGAATTACTTACTGTCTTGTGCCTGATCAACCCGGGAGACACGGAGGGCCAGCTTTCTGTATAACTTTGCCCTTTCTTGCACCAGGTGGGGCGAAGGAAGGAAGAAACGACCAGGATGGGAGAAACAAAAAAAAGATGATTTCTCTTCTGCTATCGCTGTATTAAAACAGGTTTCGCAAATAATTATTGTCCGAGGTTTACAGTGCGCTTCATGAAACACCTTCGCCTGGATCAGTGCGGACAAAAAATGCAAAAGTGGGAGGACTCTGAATCTCCAGGCACCGGAACCGAGTTTCTTAACACGCTGCCCTTTTTCTGGGCACAGTCCGTTCCGTGTCCGGGTTTTTCGGAGCACTCGAGATAAAAAGGTCGGGTTCCCTCAGAGCTCTTTCTTGCCTGTGGAATGTAATCAAGGCTATTCTAATTTAGACGGAAGACAATACTGCTTCATGAACTAAGTGAGCCAGATTCTTTCTGTTGCTGAGTGGAAAAAAATTTTTAAGACCCTGGGCACCCTACCAGTAGGCTACCTTGCACTACTTATGCCTGGCTATGTGGGAGCTTATATATATATTTACTTTCTTTGTCTCAACAAAAGACAGATGGAACACTCTAGAACAAGCAGTCAGCAGCAAACACAACTGATTTGCTCCTTCCTCAGCAAAGATGGGGGTGGCAGGGGGAAAGGGGGTCTCCCGAGCCTCCAGTGGCGTTCCCACCAAAACCCTCCGTGAGGCTCAGATCTCTCCCGTGCACCCGAGGAGCAAGGTCCGCCGCTCACTCGGGCTCCGAGAGCAAAGGAGGCGGTTCTCCTGCTCGTAAAATTACAACCCGGCTATTCCCTTTGTTCCAGCAAAAGACTTCCTGTGAGGAAGTGGGACTCCTTTCAAGCTCTCCGGGCCAAAGTCTCTCCCGGTTTGCATCCCCTCGCCCCCCGTCCCCCGGAGGAAAAGCCAGAAGCCGGGGCACATCACAAGGCGCCTGCTGGTTCCGAGCTGCGCCGGGGCCCAAGGACTCCCGGCGAGGAAAGGAAACTGGTCACCTCGACACCCTTCCCTGGGATCTGTCTGAAGTGTCGACAAGCGGCAGAGATGAATATTAATACGGCTTCCATCATCAAAAGCTCTTGCATACCCAAAGGATGATAAATATTTTAATCAGTTTTCAGGTTGTCTAGCAGAGTCGGTTTACTCCTCAGAGACTTCCCTAGTTCTGTGCCCGGAGAAACCAGTCCGGTGCATGTCGCCTTCCCTCTAGAACTCTGGGAGTTAGTGCGGGAAGTCCAAGCTTGGCTAGAGAACTCACTTAATTGTGTGGCAATTTTACGCTCCTTGTTTTTTGGGTTTTCTTTTCCAAGAACAGGGAAATCTAAAATAATGAAGGGTGACAACACATAAGAAAAATCACCATGATTTTAGGTTTTAGCAGCTCGGATACTCAGAGAAACGAATAACCTACTTACCTTTCTCATTTAAATAAAAAGATTTTTCATTTTTGCGTAAGGTGTTTGGCGGCGATTGCTCCGTGTTCTCGGTGTTAAGGTCAAAGGCATAAAACAGGACACTCTTGCATCCCCTGTGCTCTCGATACGCACTTTTAAAATGTATTTATTTATTTTTTAGAGAGAGAGGAAGAGAGGGAGAGAGAGGAGGAGAGAAACATCGATGTGAGAGCGAAACATCCATCAGCTGCCTCTCACACGCAGCCTGACCGGGAACTGAACCCGCCACCCAGGCACGCGCCCTGATTGGGAATTGAACCGGTGACATGGTTCATATGTGGGGGGTTTTTTTATGTTAAAGATGCTTTTGGGCATTGTTTGCAGGGTCATGTTTTTTTAAAATGAAAATAAACCCCAAATATTCCTGTTAAGCAGGACCTAACGTCCCTAGCAGGACCTTGAAGGGAATTTATTCAAGGCCACGCTGGTTAACGTGTGTGTGTGTGTGTGTGTGTGTGTGTGTGAGAGAGGAAACGGCAGGGCCCGTGCACTGACCTCACGTCCAGTCATCTCTTCAACAAGTGACACTCCAGTACCCACTGTGTACCAGACACGGCTCTAGGAGCTGGGGATGCAACAGCAAAGGCAACAAAGTCCCCACCCTCCTGAGGACTCTGGTAGGTGGAGACAGACGGTAGACAGAGCATCCTGGCGGGTGGGGGAGAGGGGCGGGGAGCCGTGGAGCAGGGCACGGGGATCTCTCCAGGAGGAGAGAGCTCGGCCGGAGACTCCCCCAGGAGAGACTGGAGCAGAGAGGCCTGAATGGGAGGGACGGAGGGAGACAGTACAAATAAGAGGGAAGATGATTCCAGATGGAGGCTATAGCACTGCAGTGTCCCTGCGGCAGGAGGAAGTTCGAGTGAGCTCTAAGGCCAGGAAGGAGGCCGGCGAAGGGGGTGGGCAGGCCCTACGGGGTGCACCGGGCCCCGGGCAGGGAAGCCGGGTTTCTGCACATGGGGGAGTCTGGGCAGTGCGGCGCCCTGGCATGGGTTGGAGGAGCACTCCGCCGGGCGGGCTGGTGTGGTGGACACAGGCAGGCTCTCTCTGCAAACAGTGGGGACTCCTACCAAGGTGGCAGCAGAAGGGGTGCAGAAACGGGGGGAGCCCAGTGATGAACATATTTGGAAAACAGAGCTAACTACACTTGCTGATACATCAGGGGATCAAACGAGATGACTCCAAGGTTTCAGGCTGGGCGACTGGACGAGGCAAAGGAACTGTGCAACCCTGGGAGAAAGGCTCAGGGGATCACGGGGACCAAGAATTTGGTTTTGGCCCTGGCTGGCGTAGCTCAGTGGATTGAGCGCGGGCTGCGAACCAGTGTCACAGGTTCGATTCCCAGTCAGGGCACATGCCTGGGTTGCAGGCCATGGCCTCCAGCAACCACACATTGATGTTTCTCTCTCTCTCTCTTTCTCCCTTCCTTCCCTCTCTAAAAATAAATCAATACAATCTTTAAAAAAAGAATAATTAAAAAAAAGAATTTGGTTTTGGATGCATTAAATTTGAGATATTGAACACTTATTACTAAATGCTTGACTATAGCCCGCCCGCCTTTGCAAACTACGGTTCTGGTGTCCCAAGATGTGAGAACCAGTACAAGAAAATACTGGCTTATCATAGGCACTGGCAGATCCACCGCGTCTACCATTAAAAATATTCACTATAACCACAGGAAAAGTATCCGATGTGAATTAAAACACAAACCCTCTTAATCCCACAGCATCTGCTGAAGAAGATCCATGCATAATTCTAGGTATTTCATAATTGCTCATTTAATAACATTTGAATAACAGGGATATATATATCATCCAGCTCCCACCTGCTCCGAGTCTTTGTGACCGAAACAGAGAGTTCTAAAAACTGGAAATTCATTTGGAATATTGCCATAATACTCCAGATTTTTATCTGAAGGCTGATTTTTGTCAATGGGGTAAAACCAAGTTGAGGCTTTTTCTACACATCAAGGAAAAACGTACGGGTGAGATTGCCACAGGTGGTTCCAGATGGGCTGAGATCATGGGGAGGAAAAAGGAAAACATCTACCCTAACTCACACGTTAGGGTAGGAAAAGACAGTGTTAGGAATATCTTCTGCAAACGATCACAGAGATAACTTGCAGGAATGCTGAAGAGACAACATATCACAGTTTCCCCTGGGTTAAAAAAAAAAAAAAAAGCTCACTCTTTGGCAGATGTCGAGCAAGAGGAGAGCAGAAGAATGGTCGTGTCGCCCCCGACGCCCGGAAGAGCCACTCGGCGTGTCCCCGGAGCGCTCGGCTACGTCGGGCGTTAGCACTGGGAGCACCTTTCTCCGCAGAGACGGTTTTTGCAAACGATGGGAAGACTCCCAGGCCCGCCTCCCAGAGTATCTAGTCCACGGTGGAGCAGAAACATCACCGGAGTGGCCCGGAGCTCCCCCTCGCCGGGAGCCCCCACGGCTCCGGGGCGGACCCCAGTTCCAGAGGAAGGAAGGGGAACGAGAAGAGGGCAGGGACGCGGTCTCTAAGGGGGACGCGGTCGAAGGGCCGTTGAGTGAAGCTTCCTGAACTGAGGACTCGTTACTCTCCTCTCCAAAATCACTGTTGGTGAGGCCTGGCGTGTCTGCGGGTTTGATCGTGCACAGACCTTCTCCTTTGGTCGTCGGGATCATTGTTTCAGAAGCTGACACTTTTAACGGCCCTTCCAGTAACTAATGTGGGTGGGTGGGTGGGGGGGATCCTAAAATATTGACAATATGACCAACAATCGGCACATGCTTTTAAAATCTTGCTTCCCTTTCAAAATTGTGTTTTTTAACACAACTTCGTTTTTCTGGAGATTCTTACAGACTATCTGGAAGGTGTTTATAACAAGACAAGGATGGACTAGGGCTGCATTCAGGTCCCCACGGCCCACTCTCTCCCCACCCCCCAAAAAACTCCAGAGGGAACAAAATACACATTTGTTCTACACTGTATCTTCTCCTGGAAAAATGAAAATCCCCAACCCCCCAACCCGGCGCCAGGGTTTCTGGGTTCCCCTCTGAAGTGCTACAGGACGGTCCGCTGGGCAAAGCACAGTCATCCAGAACAAACGCCGGCAGCTCGGCTGCCCCGGGGCACAGCAGGGGAGGGTCGAGGGACCTTCGCACCTTTCCATCAGTCGGAATTCCAATGCCGTTAAAACGATGAAAAACAAGAGAATTTCCTCTATTAAAAAATATATACGTATATACCTCTGTGTATTGTGTGTGTGTGTGTGTGTGTGTGTGTGAAAGAAACGTGTATGTGTATCTAACAAAGGCCAGCACGACTGAGCTGAAACCTAACATAGAAACCTCAGCTGCTTGTCCCCGCTCTCCGCTCCGCACACTAGAGAGAGTTAAGACAGACAAGCCTTCCCCTCGGAACCTCCCAGCTGCTGTCACACTGCTTCCCCGTCTTCAGCATTTCTTAGCCTCCTTCCCTCGCGTGCAGAGCCGAGGCCCAGACTCTCCCCTGAACATTCCTGGGGTGTGCCAGGCGCACCCTAGGACTTGGTGTCGATAAGACTCCGCCCTCACCCGGTTCGCGGAAGGGTTAAGCACGGAGAGTCCTACCCACTGGTTGGCTCTGATGTTCCCGCAGATATTGTCGCTGGATGTATCCTCAGTAGAATTCTATTCAACACCTCTGTCTTTAAGTACAAAGCTGTAGGCTGTAGCTGCTTTAAGAAACATAAGTATCCCTTTTTTCTCCTGCACAGTATCTGTGTGTGAAATTCTCTAAAGGGGTTTAAGTATTTACCCTGAACACTATCAGACGGGCTCTAAATTTTTCCTTATCCAGTTGCAAAAACACTTCAAAGAGAATCATAAACATGGTGCTTTGTGCTTTCGATGCACATTCTGTTTCTAAGGCTTAAGCCTGAATTCACTTGGAATTGTAAATTTCTTCCCAAAAAGACAGGATACACAACACTTTTTTTCCCCCAATTATTACTGAGTCCGTAGCAACTAAGGGAAACATTGGAAGAATCGGAGAGAAATATGGAAGACAATCAAAAGAAGCAATCAAAATGTGTTAAAAATTCATTGCTAAATTACATGTCCAATTTCCTCCAGATAGTTTACTCTTAACAGAACAATGCAGCTGTGGGGAATTGGGGAGTGGGGGGAGCAGAGACTAGAAAGCACCAACCTTCAGTGGACACATTTAAGATAATAAAAATACGGGAGCCGAGCATTTTAAGCCACTATGGCTGAAAACCGACCATTCCCACCCCACCTTTTTTTCCAAATTTCCAAAGCTAAACATAGCAGCCCCCAAACTCAGTGTCTGCGAACATAGTTTGAGTTATTGGGTGCTTGTGACATGCCTTCAAATCTGTGCGTATCCTGAGCCACTCAGCACTGCCCCAGTCAAAAAAGGGAGAAGGGAATTTAAATTTTAATTTAAAGCCACTGGACAGCTCACACCAGATCCTAAATTACTGTAATGCATTCCTGCTCCAATATCAGAGATGCTAACTCTGGAGAATGGAAGACAGGAGTGTGTTAGCAGGTATAATTTGACATATACATTAACACTAATGGGGAATACACATAAATACACACACACATATATTTATATATAAGTGGGTGCATTCACCATCAATACGGACAAAAAGTTAATATTCATTTATCCACTTTCATCCTCATTCCCCTCCCCTCAAATCTCGAATCCTAACAGAAAGTTTCAGATGAACTTGACTCACTGGACTGCACCACGAAAGCAAAGGCCAGCATTCTCCGCACGTGTTTCCACGTACGAAACAGCAGCCTTGCTCCTCTGCTCAGTGACAGAGATTCCGATCTAAAGCTCTGTGATGGGAGCCTCATTAATCTCCCCAAACACAAACAGGCGGGAGCCCTTCCCTGCGACTGGGCGACCCACGCCAAGAGGGGCTCGGCCCGACTGTGGAGGGCCAGCTCCAGGCGAGGGACTTCCCAGGAGGTGCACGCCGGCCAGAAAGGCAAGGAGGACAAAGGCATGACTCATCTTGGAAGGAGGCTCTTCCAGCTGACTCGTAGAGGACGACCTTCACGTTCGTCAGCACCTTTCTCTCTCAACACTTTAGGAACGAGAAACGGGGCGCGATCCTAAAACAAAACACCCACTCACTCTCCACAGCTCCTGCTCTGGCGTGTCAAACTTCAGCGTGCCTGGGTAACGTTCGATGTAGCCGAAGGCTCGCCCCACGTAATTACATGCCGTGTTCTACACTGCTTCCAGAGCGGATGCATGAAAAACAATCCAGTCTCGGCTCCTACGCGCTGAAGTCAATGCAGGGCAGTAAAGCCCAGGGCCACAGGAAGGCACCGCTCTCCCGGCCCGGCTGAGAAACTGTCAGGACAGGACACGCAAGTCAAAGCCACGGGGAGCTCCTCTTCTCCTCCAAAAGATAAAAAGCAACGAAAAAGGCATGAGGATATTTCTTTCCAGTCTGGAAGTCCTCCGCACTCCCAAAAATGCTCATTCGTTCTGGGAACCCTTCTAAGAATATTTCTGTTGGATTGCACCAAATTAAGCTCTTTTTTCTTTAAGGTCAAAGGGAAGGGAATAAATGTCATCAGTTTAAAGGACACCGCAGCATGCATTCTTTTCTGTGTTGCTGCGAATGTGATCGTGTTAAAACGTTTTATAGGTAAAATAAATGTCAGTTTTGCGGCGCGCGAGACCAGACCCTGGGAGACGGGGGGCCTATCCGTTGCATCTCTGGCTGCAGCCAGACCTCCACGCCTCACAGGAGACCCGGCTTTTCATCTTCCTCTTTACCCAGAACGCCCAGCTTGTGCAGCCTCTTTCAAATGGTAACGCTCTCTCTTCCAGAGGACTCTGGTGGCGTGGTGGTGGGGTGGTTTAAAACGTAAAATAAAATAAAACACAAATACGTGAATGGTGTTCCAGCGGTATACAACACCTTCTTGAATAGGCAGCAGAGTGAGAGAAAAGGTTAGGCTAAATTCCTGGGTTACAGAGAGCTGTGACGTTGCTTTGGATTTAATTTGTGATAAATATTCAAGGGAAATGTGGTATTTTATCGGAATGTCATTCAAATCGGAAGAGACTTCGCATTTACATCACAAGAGTGCGCGCAGAGTAAAACTACCCTCGGGGACGGGAATGGCCGGGACACACAGCCCCATAAAAACGTGCTCCTAGACCCGAGGATGGACGGATGGGCGGATGGGCAGATGGGCGACAGAGGCCAGGGGAGTTTTGGAGACGGCTGACTCAACGTCCCGAAGGGTGCGACTTGTGATGACATGTGGGGTGATTACCGTGACTGTCAGAAACGCCATTTCAAAGCTCTCCTCCCATTCTTCTCCATCCTACCCGAGACTGCCCCTTCCAACCCCAAAGGGAAGGAAAGAGCACAGAGACCGAGAGAAACCACGCCAGTCGCTCCGCTGGTGCGAGGGCTGTCAGGAGCTGCTTTACCCGTGAGCCGAAGGGGGAAAGCAATGCACAGATGGCCCGAGGTTTTCTGTTTTATTTCCCCGCCAGAAGAGATCGATGCTATGTTGCAGAACAGACAAAAGACATTAATTAGAGAAGTCTTTCCACAACACACACGTGATTTTGCAAGTTGGGGGGAAAAAAAGCATAAAGATAAAGAAGAATCATTTGTCTTAAAGGATAATAATTTTGAGTAATACAGTCCCCTGGAAGCAAAGTGCGTGCGTTCAGAAATGCCGTTTAGATTAGTCTAATTCTATAGAATCCAAATGTGCACCAAACTCTGCACTTTTTATGTTAAATTGCTGTTGAATTTGTTAACCCACAACTGATTTCCTGTGTTATGGAATCTTGGAGATTACAGCTAACTTGAAGCAACAGGGATAATTCTTGACAGTTAATGGTAGATTTGTCTGTATTTTCCTCAAAGGCGAGCATCTGGGGGCCTCCAACTGGCAGCTCAACATTGCCCCCTACTGATCGCAACTGAAAAAACAAGGAGGTGGGCTTGGGACAAAGCGGGAACTGAACCAGCCGGGGCCCCCCCGCACCCAAACCAAGGATCCTTCTCTTTGTCTCCTCCAATCCCACAAATAAATGATGATGTATTCGTTCAAAGTCATTAAAAGAGGCTGGAAGCAATGCTTAAATTTAATTTAGAAGTGCTATCCCTTTTATCTCGGCCCAGACCTTCCCTCTGCTGATAACGATCGTCCGGAGGTTTGCTGCGAGACACTGCGGCCATTCATGGCTCTGCGAACACTGGGTAAGGCCACACCGCCTGCCAGCCAGCTCGCTCTGGACGGTTCCCAAGACCGCTCTTCCTTGTCGGAATTTTTTACACAAGCGTTATAAAGAGAAGATATTCTACCGCAGGGGCCATCGCCACCAAAGTTTTAAAAAGCATTATGACTCTTACATGAATTCACAACCAACATCAAAACCTTTGGTAAGCTCCCAACACCAAAGGTTTCACTTTAAAAAAAAAAAAAAGAAAAAGCTTGAGAAAAAGCAATGGAAAAACATTTTTAACAAAATCCGTGAGTTCCTTTCTCATCTGTCTGCCGATTCTAACGCACAGACTTGCCAGATGACAACCCCAAGGTCAAGCCCAGGTCTTCCAGTCCAGGTTTGGCGAAGAAAGGCGTTCGGACTCGGGTGTAAAGGGACGGAGCCAGAGGGAGAAAGTCCACGGCCTGAAACTGAGGCTGCCCTTCCCTGCATGCCCCATGAACCCCGAGCGCACTCGGCGCAGGCCGGTGGGAGGGCCAAGACTGACGGAGGCGGCTCAGGCACCCGCTCTCCGCCGCCTCCCGCTCGGGGTCAGGGTGCTCAGGCCCGGAGCACTCCGTCTGGGGGATCCTTTCAGGATTCTGAAAGAAGGGGTACAGCACTGCTTCCTCAGACACATACCCATGAAGGGGCAAGGTTTACAGACCTGGGGAGCCGTCGGGAAAGCAGGGACTGCTGGACCTGACCCAGACTGGCCAACCGGGGCCCCTCCGGGGCGGTGACTCGATGTTTTCTCATTATGATACACTGGGGATCGGCAAGAGCTAACCCGGTTCTGCAGAAGACTCCGCAGCGACACCGTCTCCAGAGTTTTGCGGGCATTTATCACTTTCCCAGGGCCCTCCAGGTTCAACCGTGTGGAGGAGGGACAGTGAGGCAGTGGAGGGCGTGACCCTAGCTAGAGCCACCATCCTGAGTTCTAATCCCGGCTCCCCCACCTGGAGTCACTGACCTCGGGGAGGCGATGTAGACCTTTTGTGTTTCAACATCCTTGTTCGCAAGATGGGAAAAAATAGCACCTACGTTATGGGCTCGTCATAAAAGTTAAATAAGTTATGTTTAAAGCATTGAGAATCGTGCCTGGCACTTAGTATTGTGTAAGTATTTGCTATTATTTCTCTGAGTTCCATTAAGACCTAATTCAAGTCTTCCACGGGGGCCTCCACTCGCCTTCCAGTGGCTGGATTCCCTGCCACGCCCCCTGAAGTCCTCGTCTCTCTCGACACCCCCACTTCTGACCTTGTTTACACAGTTCCCGGGACCTACACTCCTTTCCAGATGCCCCCCCTGCGGCCTGACTCCTCCGCACCCCAGGTCCCCAGAAGCCACACCTGCCATTCCGCAGCAGTGCCAGCTCCAGGGGTCGGAAGCTGATACCCCTCCGCTGGACTGTGCTTTTCCAAAAATCTCTGTCGCCAGGTTCCGTGGGCACCAGTGTGACACCTGGGTATCCCTAAGTCCCCTCCTGGTTAAACCGAGGGTCGCGGGTATATCACAAGCTACAGAGCCAGCCCGCCGCTCACAGCCCCACGATGCCACTCCCTGGGGGGCCGTGGGTGACACACTCGCTCCTCTGGGCCTCGGTTCTTACACCTACAAATGAAGGCGCACCCTGTTTCTGCGGCTCGTGGGACGGGTGTAAGAATTTGGAAAGTTACTTGAGGGAACCCCCTTAGAACAATGCCCGGTGCGTGTGAAAAGGCAAATAAACGTTAGGTGTCATTCTTACATCGTTCCCCCCTCGTGGTTATTTCCCGGAGCGTCTCACACAGCGCCTGACGCGTAGGAAATGTTCAAAAAATATTCCTCCAGCTGAACCGAGGCTGCGCCGACGAAATCCTGCCTGTTCGGGGACCTTACCGACAGCAACCTAACTCGGTAATGTAGAATAGCTGAGCACGTGTTCTCCCGTGCAAATGAGGCGGCGGAGAATGCGCACAGCGCCCCGTCCCGGGAGCTGCTCGCGCACCCCGCGGACTTACCACGTCCTCCATCTTCCTCCACATCTCCTCCAGCTGCGCCATGGGCTGGCACCACCAGTCGGTGCACTTGCTGTAGCGGTTGCCTTGGAACCAAAACTGTCTCAGCCACTCGAACTCCACCTGTGGGCCGCAAAGACCAGGCCGTGGTTACAAAGCCCTTGTGACGGGCGCCCGAGGACAATGACTTTGTCCCTCGATTCTCCCCCAGGGACTTCACAGCCCTGGGATGAGAAAAGGTGGGAAAGGCTCAGCCCACCCAGTTCCCACCATGACCTGGGGTGCCCGGAGAATTTCTGCGGAGCCAGGGAGAGAGCAGACTTAACGCGCCGTGAGACCACCCAGCGCGGGCTGGGAGGGGTTTTCAGCCACGTTTCTCGGTCAGACGTGAGGAAGCTGTCAGTCAATCACCAGCAAGTACTGGGATCCTAAAGTATACAGCTGCCCACAGTGGGAAAGGTATAATCAGACAAAGTATGTTTTTATTACATATCTTTAGTAAAGATTAGCATGAAGAGCCAAATTCGGACGCATGTTAGGAGATACTGACATTAAGCGTCTTAGATTTGAAATGAAGACTGTGCCCATGGGTCGGGGGAGCTGGTGATAGTGCCGACCCATACGACTGAACGGCCCAAAGTTAACCGTGCACGCGTGTATCCGTTAATCCTGCAGAGCCGTTCAAACCGTCCATTTTCAACTTAGGGCAGTGGCCGCAGGCCCTCTCCTAAGGAGAGCAGCAAAAACAAACGATTTCTTTTCCTTCCTAGGAAGCTGCTGTAGTACATTGCTCTTATTCGCCTCCGTAGCACTCCTCCTTCTATTCAAGCCAAACCCCACTATTTGTTCGGTAACCCACCCCCTTCCGAGTCTCAGTCCACATGGTCCGGGCGGAGCTCTGGCTCTGATACCGGGGGTCAGCCCACCACGTTTCTTTAGTCCACAGAACTGGATTTTGGGGAAATAGGACTGTCTGTGTTCCATCAGAATAAGTCTGGAGACTGTAAACTATCAGAAGTTAACAGGAAGTGGATTCTGCAACCAATTCGGCAGAATGGAAAAAAATCAAGGAAGCAGCTGCAAGAGGAACTGATCAAAACCGGGTCCTGGTAACATCAACTGACTCTTGATCAAGCTATTCCTGAAGCCCTTTTTGTTTAAACCAGTTCAGGTGGTGATTTTGTGTTGTTGTTTTTTTGTCTCCTGCAAATGAAATGATCCCCATATAGGTACATGAGAGGTTCAAGAAAGCTTTGAGAAGATAAGAAATTCTTTCTTATTTTCCAAGGCTCCTATCACTCATCTTAACTGGAAAATCAGATTTTACCATCAAAGCACGACTCCATTCATCCCCAAACACTTTGTACCTCTGCCCTCTCAAGAAACAGAGCTTTCACGGCTTAACGGCGGGTCATCGGGCTTGGCTAATGTAATCGTGCTGCACACACAGGCACCTAGCCATTACAATCTTCACCTGCTACCACAGAGAATTTTTTCGTTTGTTTATCCGTGTTGAACTTTCACGAAGCAAACAAAAGCAACTTGTGAAGACTTAACAATGGTGAAAATGACTCAAATAACTAACCCGAGAACACCAACTCATATGAAAGGGTTTTAGTTTACATTAGCTAGATGTTTGATATGGAGAAGTGATTTCGGTTAAAGTTGTTTAAACAACAACACAAAAGGAGTGTAGACAATACCAAGACAATGGTTGCTAAGCCTTACCTGTGACAGAAAAGACAGTGGTTAACAGAAGTGAGCTTGGCTGCTTTGAAAGTGGAATAAAAACAAGTGTGTACAGTTCAACTTCTCTGAAGGTACAGGATTAACAACATCATTTCTTACATGGAAAAATAAAGAGTTCTGTTTAATAGGCGTGACATGAAATTGGTTCACACTACAGGAATAAACTGTCAGCAGCAAAGCACCAAGCCCTATGTTAGGGAAAGTTGAAAAGATTTTTTAAAGTTGTCTGTATCTTTGCGCTGTTTATTTCCATGAATGAGGCCAAAACATAAAGTCTTGGCAACCATGGTATCCCTGAAAATAAAGTAGATGATCCTACGTAATTACTTCATTCCACCCATCAGGGTCCCGGAGAGTCTGGATTCCAGTGAGTTCAAACTCAGAAGCCAGGGGACAGCTATCCGACAAGACGGCAGAGACCCAGTCCTTTTTAGTGAATAATGATTTCATCTTCCTGCGCAGTGGTGCGACTATCTTTGCAGGCCAAAGAATGTCACCGTTAAGCGTGAGGGCTCTGGGGTCAGTTCAGAACTGGGCTTCACCAGTTCTGAACAGCCATGCCATCTGTGAAACAAAGACAGCGATATAATAACCACAGAGGTTTGCGGCAAGGAAGCCTCCCTTAAGTGGGTAGATAATTAGTATTACGTGGATTAATAATAATAATGCTAGAGGCTAAGACTAGGAGTTGAACAAGGTCACGAGGCCTGGAACTTTCTGTCTTCAAGGATCTTCCCGTCATATTTTCTGAGCAGGAAAATGTCTAATGTCCACACCAGTTCACGCCCAACCCCCTTCCGATGAAGCCAGTCAGGAACGTTCAATGCTGAGCACTGACTCCCAACAGAGTTTTTTCCTTGAGTCAAAGCATTGTCCATGAGACACAATCTTTGCGGGCCTCAGACTCACAGGCATGCATGCCACTGCGCTCCGCAGCCTGGCTTTGTCCTTTCAATGTTGTGGACAAAAATGTTACAGGATTGTAATCAAATGCCACCCTTCTCAGGTCCCCCAGTGCCAAGAGGAGTACTTGGCTCCTTTCTTCAATTTAATTAAGGAGGCAAAAAAAATCCAATTTCTTGGTGCAGGGTTAGACTTACTCGCCACTCAAAAAGTGCTGGACCCCCCCCCCACACACTCTAGGGGTGAGACAGGAAAACTATGGAGGGGTGAACACCGCACAAAAACCAAAGGGTGGGGACTTAGCACACAGCAGAACCTTCCTTCAGGGCAAAAGAACCTGTCTAACCAGCCCGACGGGCAGCTGAGGCTCCGGTTGTGACAGGAGGAGGGACTTGATCCCTTCACCGTAGTCCCTCTGGATGGCTCGCAGAGACCAGAGCAGAAATCAGAGACAAGCCTTCAGGAGCGGAGCAGCTGACCCCCCCCCACACACACACCGACCCCCGAGATGTGAGCAACAGGGAGACCACAGCTCAGAGTTCACGACACTCGTGGCCTAAATCCCTGATGGCCGTCTCGCACACGACGAAAATTCAGGGTCACGCCCGCAGGTACCAGAAGGTAAGGCGACAACTCGGAGGGCCCTGCAGGATCCCGGAAGGGCCTCTGAGTCATCGGGGGAAAATGAACACACGTTCATAACAGCGTCAGTGTCACAGCTGCGACTCAAGTGAAATCTCTGTAACCTCTTAACTAATCTGCGCCTGCCTCCTCTGCAAAAGAGAAGGGAAAAAAAGGAAGAAGAAGAAAGAAAAGATCAATCAGGAAAAGCTTTCGTCCCAGAAATGGCTAGCGAAAGTCCGAAGGGAAGGTGGAAACAGAAGCCACCCGCCTGTGAGAATCTTCTTGGTCACTGGACACTGAGGCATCAGGAGAGTGAAGCTTACCCCGGAACCCTATTTCCGAGCTGCTCCATCACCATATAGTCGTCTCCGTTACTCTCACAGGGAAGCGAATGGCACCTACTTGCTCCTCTCCCAGTCAGTCTGGGCTCCTGATTGGATCCCAGGCCAAGCCATCGAGCTCCTTCACGAGACGTGTGAACATCGCCAGAGGGGTCCACGTCTCAGCGTAGTAACTGAGAAGGACTGTAGACCGGGAGAGACGCGAAGGTCGGACCTACGAAGAGCCACCCTTCGAGGTCCCTTTCGCAAGAGCTCCGACCGGGACAAAGTGAGAGCCAGAGGGTGTCCTTACACAGCACGTGCTCCCAGGGGAAATCTGCTAGTTAGCGAGACTGGAGTCCACGTTTTACGTGGTTTAAGAAGGAAAACAACCTATTCAAGAACACAGAGGGAGGTCCTTCCAATAACAAAAATCTTTTCTAAACGTCTTCAATTAGAAAAAAAATAGCTTCTTGTGGATTCCGTTCCAAGCCCCAAGTTCCCAAATTGCTTACTTAGAAACCATCTAAGACAAGGAAAACAAGCCACTTCTAAACCCACACTGCCTGCCAGCCTGTAGCTTATAAAACCAGGGACTTCGCCCTGTAATCAGTCTAGCAAAGGCACATGGCCTCTGAGAGAGGGGAAGGCAAACGACAAGGACCCGGGGTAACCATGACGGACATTCGTGCTTCGACAATCGGGCACAGTGGAGACTACCCCTGCAAGCGCTTGATCCCAAGCCAAGCGGGACGGCAAAAGAACCGTGCGTGACGATGCGCCCTGACATATGGGTTTAATTCTCAAGTACGGAGATGTCCTGGAAGAATCAAAGGCTGCGGGATGGAGAGGACTGGAACGCACGCCGTTTAGACCCAGGTTCTCTCTCTCCATCCAATCGCGGGCTAGCCGCAGAGGACCAGGGTTTCGGACACATACAATGTCCACCCCACCATGCGGACACATACAATGTGGGAAACAGCCAGGTGCTCTGAAGCCGATGGGGTCCGATGATAACATTCAACCAGGTTGGCCAATCGGTTTGTTTCTTTTTTTTTTTTTTCTGTAAGATGGCTCTAGCAGCACTTAGTTGATTTAACTTCATTTGAAACCATTTTGTTAGATTATATATTGTGACAGCCGTCACATCAGCATGCATTTTAAAAAAAACATCAAAATTGGTGAATTTTTGTGTAGCCATTTTAACATTGAAGGTGGAAGAAAATATGCAGCATGTTTGGCATATGCTTTATTATTTCAAGAAAGGTAAAAACGCAACTGAAACGCCAAAAAAAATGTGTGCGGTGTGTGGACAAGGCACTGTGACTGACCGAACATGTCAAAGGTGGTTTACGAGGTTTCGTGCTGGACAGGTCTCGCCGCACGATGCCCCGAGGTCGGGCAGACCAGCTGAAGTCGATAGTGATCACATCCAGACATTAATTGAGAATAACCAACGTGCTATTTGAGAGAGGGCAACATACTCAAAATATCCAAACTGAGAGTTATTGGTGAAAATGAAAAATGTGTCTTTTATTTTATGGGAAAAAAAAACATATGGACTTTTTCGCCAACCAAATAGACAAGCGCAGTGTGGTTTTACAGGTTTCCCCACCCCTCACCCCCCACAACAACAACCACAAAACGTCCTAGTCGCTGACCAAGAGCAGGAAGGACGGGGAAGAGAGGAGTCCACGTGCGTGTGAGTGAGCGCGTCCCAGCCTGACCCCTAACACCGCAGGGCTGTCAGGGAAGGACATAACGGGACCTGTGGAGGAGAACTTCTTCACCCTCAAAGTGGAGAAAGACCTGACTCTGCTCCCCAGCCCAGCTCGGTGAGGTCGCCAGGTCCGTGCACGCTCACCCTTCCCACAGCGCTGGCCGTCAGCCGTGTCTGTGGCTGGGACAGGGAGGACTGGTCAGGCACCGTGAAGGGCAGAACGCCAGCCCCGGGCTCGGCCCAGCAGCAGAGCCAGTTCGTACTTCCCTGAAAGGCAGAACTCCTTTGCTGTTGGGTCTTCGAAATGAGGCAATGTTTCCATATTACATTGCGTCTCCTCTGTTCAAAATCCCTTAATGTCCCCCCACCGCCCACAGGGTAGAAAGGGAAGTCCTCGTCCTTCCCAGGGGCCTTCACACCTTGCAGGTGCCGTCTCTGTGACCTCACCTCCTATAACTCCCAGCCTCACCCCCACCCCTGCGGTCACACTCTCCCTGAACCAATCATGGACACAGTGTCCACGCCGGAATGTCCCTCTGCCCGAACGCTGGTCCTCAGAGCGCCACCAGGCTCGCTCCCTCCCTTCCTCCAAGCCCCTGCTCAAAGGGCCCCGTCTCAGTGGGACGGTCCCTGCTTCTCCCGATCTCCATCATCACGCTGTTGTTGTTTTTCTTGTATGCAGCACTTACAAACCTCTAACATGCTAGATAATTAACCAGTGTGCTTAATATTTGTCACCTCCCTGCACCAGAATGTCTATTTTCTTTACCAACACATCCTCGAGCACCCAGAAGAGTGCCTGGCGCATGTTTGGTAATGATTTAATTGAAAAACTGAGTGAGAACACGTCTACATTCCAAATTCCCTGTCCATTCTTCCAATGACGCCGAAGAGAAAGTCTCAGGCTGGCAATGATCATCAATAATTCTACCACTTGGTAAGCTCTTTTCTCCTTTTAATCGTTGTGTTTTTTTTTTTTTTAGGTATAATGGACCCACCATAAAATGCAGCCAATTTATGTGCAGAACTCAATGACTTTTAGAAAATTTATGAATCTGTGCCCTAACTTCCCTCCTCAACATAAAGAATGGAGACGTTGGGCTCACGGCCCCCGCTGGCAAGACCGGCGGCTGGAATAACACTGCTCTGTTCTCACTGGCTGCATTCTTCTGCTTACGTTTTCTCTTGGCTAGTGATCCTGCTTTTCCACTCGCAGTGGTAATATAAAGCTTCCTTCTTAAAGAGACTTATTTACATGAAAACTAAGTTGATTTTTTAAATGTATTCAATAGATTTTTAAAAAATAGAGTCTATGTGGCCCAAAGACAAAGAACGATGGAAAGGATATTGATGAGGACAGCAGAGTCTGTGAAACCGACTCCCGGGGTCCAGACCCCTGGTCTCCCAGACCGCGCAGCACTGGCGCTAATACACGAAAGCGAGGCCCTGACGCCTGCTCCCAGGTGCACCCTCAGCGGGCACACATCAGATCTGCCGGGAGGCTGCTCTACGCGGGTCTCTTGTATTCCTGCACTGAAGGCAAGGATGTGACTGTCCTGTTTCATACTCTCCCTGCAAGGATGTTT
Source organism: Phyllostomus hastatus (assembly GCF_019186645.2). NCBI lineage: Eukaryota > Metazoa > Chordata > Mammalia > Chiroptera > Phyllostomidae > Phyllostomus > Phyllostomus hastatus. The sequence continues at coordinate 26,589,454 of NW_025334024.1, forward strand.
GTCCTGTGAGCAGCCTTGGAAGGTACGGTTCCTCCCTCCAGAACAAAAGGCAGATTTGCTAACAGACTGGGAGGATGAAGACAGTGTCTCGCTTTGGAGCAAAGGACAGGCAGGCGGACTGCCTACTATAAAAGATTTGGGTTCCCTTAGCTTGGGTTTCTCTCCCATAATGCAACCCCTCCGTGTGCACTTCCTCTCTGGCCCCCTTGGCATTGCCCTGTGGAAACAGAGGCTTGGAGACCTGACGCAGAAGTTCTGATACTCTGGCTCCTGCTACTGTTGGGAGTAATACACTGTCCTTTGTCTCTGGGAGTTGCATGTCTTACAGGAAACTATGGCAGGTTCACTTGCAAGTTTGCCAGTAGGATGGGATCTCAGACCCTTCCCAGTTCTTCGAAATCCTTACCTCATTGTGGATTTCTTCTCCTTGTTTCAAAACTGCGGGCTCCAGGGACTTCAAAGAAATATCACCACTGCCTGCGCCATCACGGACATTCTGCAGAGCCAACTGGCAGCGCTGCAGGATGTAGTCCAAGGTCCCGGTCGAGCACTGCAGAGAGAACCAGAAATCCAGAGGATAAGCAGCTTCCATGTCAGCTGGGCCTCCGCCTAGGACTGTTCCCATTGGTCCCCTTTCCGTGCCCGTCACCCGACACCCTCACAGCTCGGCCTACACTCCTTAACTTAAGCTTGTCTCCTCTTCCAGATTACATTTTAAAAGATGCAAGAAGGATGCACTTTAGCAGCCACCCACCACTCCAATGGATCCAGAAGAAAAGGATTCTTAAGCGGATTATGGCTAGAAAAACAGATGCCTAGAACATCTCACGTAAAAGGGAAGTCTTTTTTATATAACACAAAGCACGGGTTAAATATAATCTGTAAAATGCTCACTCACTCTTTTCTTCCCTTCACTCCTTCCTTCCCTCCTGACTTCTAACGGAACTAATTTTTAGGTCTTTACAATAATGTTCCCACATTTATTTGTTTAATATGTGTCTCCCCAACTGAAATGGAAGTTCAACACAAGGAGTGGCCGTAGCGGTTATTTGCGTTGATGGCTGCATCTCCCGAGCCCATGGTGCTGCTGGACACACAACAGGCACTCAGACACTCGGGTGGGTGAGGGAACGGAAGAGAGAAGACAGGAAGGCGAGGAGAAAGGAGGAAGGGGTGCTTGATGGGCTCGCTGGCAGCTTGACTGAAATGCACGCCATGCACAGCCACACGACCAGGCCACCAGAAAAGCTGCCTAATTCCCAAAAGGTACGACACTGCCCGGCAGACTCATGGTCTCGGCACTGAAAAGGTCCCGCATTCCCTGCCACTTAGCTGCATCCCTTCTTTTCTGCCCTGTGCTCTCCCATCGCGGCACGATGCAAAGTCAAACTACAAAGCAAAGCAAAGCAAAGCGCATATAACAAGCTTGGAAAGAGGTCGGCCTGTAATCCTCTCTGTGATTATTCCTCTGCCCTCTGGCACCCTTCCTAACGACACGCACAGCACCCCGGCCTGACTACAAAGGGTTTTCCTCGCCGCTTACGGTCCTGTACCGAGCTAGTCCAGTCATCTGACCGTCAGCCACTCCAAGTGGTGGCAGAATTTCGCAATAAAGTCTGCGTTGCAAACAGAACTGGGGAGCTTGGAAATTCTTTGGCTCTGCCGTAACTCTCTCCTTCATTTACATTCACATGCCCAGAAGCCTGACCAAAAAATTAAGGGCAATGTAAACTCTCAACCATCTGAGCCCAATCACAGCTAACACATGCACGCGCACACAAATCCACCCCATTTCCTTCTGGCCATCTCCTGCCTTTGACCTTGACAGATACAAACCCCTTAGAAAGTCTCTAACTAGCAACACCTGCCAAGGGCACTTACCTTCTCCAAGAAACATAAACCCAAATAAGCAAAATATACTTATCCCACGCTGTGAGTACACTTTCAAAAACTATCCAACACAACTCAAAGCCAAGAAAGCAAGTAAACAGAGACTGGAGTCAAGTGAGATGGAAGCAATTTTCCTATCAAATACTCTTCCAAAGTTCTATGATAAATTGCTCATTCAACCACTTCTGCCACATCCAATTAATCTGAATCACATTTTTATTTACACTTACCTCTGCCACTCGGTGGGTGGAACTAAACCGAGGTGGTAAACCGGCCAAAACACAGTGTTGGTGGGTGGCATTGAGATCATCTGCGGGAAAAATACCAAAAATTAAAAACAAAACCACACACACACTTAGTCACCCTATACTATTTAACTAAAATACAAAGCAAACAAGTAAATCCATCATTCCAAAAACAATGACGGTGGCCAAAAACTTAACAACTACATTTTATTCTTAAAATCATTCTCTATGAATTCAATGACCGACAAAACCTTTCCCACGTTCAAGAGTGAGAGGGGACGTTATTAGTATTATTTCGGGACAACAGGCACATGCCAGGACTGTCCCTCACAGACGTGACGTATGCTCACCTTACTTACCTGTAGTCTTATGGTACCTACTCCCCACAAAGTTAAAAATGGATGGATTGCACTTCTTTCTCTTTCTTAGGATATACCTAATTCTACCCATGCCTTTAGAATAAGCTGAAATCCTTTCATGTTATTTGGGGTTGAGTATCTTTCATCTGAAAACCTGCCTCCTCCTCTCCCCAAAGTATCAGTTTTGCCCTAACAGTTTTCCAGGCAGCAAACCAACCAACTCAGCATCTTGCGAAGCTCTGGCTCTCAGAACAGAATTCAAGCCTATGGCCTGACAACCCAAGGATGGAGTAGGTGGCGAATTCATCTGCCGATGAACATGCCTAAAACCATGTGAGGCACGAGGGACATCCGTGTTGCTGTGTACTCTAAGAAATGACACCGTGTGTCAGGCAAAATCGGTATCACCTCCCCTTAGCCCGTCACTTCCCGTGTTACAAAGAAGAGAACTGAATGGTGCTGTTTTCCAGCAATGACGAGCAAAAAAGACAATGACTTAACACTAAGAAGCCAAGGACACTACGCCCTTCACATGTTGGCAAAAACCACCTACACGGTTTCCTCTGACCATAAGAAAAGAAATGCAAAACAGCGATTGAAGGACCCTCACTCCTGGGCGTTCCGGAGGAAGAGTGACAAGGTTTGTCCTCCGACCTCAAACTACAAAACAGACCCAAAGCAGCAAACGAAAGTTCCGACACTGGAAAACAGAGCAAGATACAGTCCAAAGGTAAGAGAAATGGTATGTAGGGAGCCCTCCGACGGCCCTAACTCACTCCCTGCAAACAGTTTCAAAGCCACAGAGTAGAGAGGGGGAAGTCAGACAGAACACTCAGTGTTGGGTTTTCCTTCTTGCTGCGTTGTGGAGGCGGACAGTAGAGTGTGTACAGCGGACTACTGGGATAGAAGAACCTGTACAGAGAGAGAGCGAGAGAGAGAGAGTGAGAGAGAGAGAGAGAGCGCACAGGGGCAAGCAGACATCTGCAGAAGGGCTCCTTCCAGCGTGGGCACGTGTGAGTGGGGACTGCCCAAGGGCAGGAAAGGCAGCACCGGGAAGCTGCAGGCGGAGCACATCTCAGACCTCACACGGGGCCGGGACACACCGTGTTCTCGGCAGCAGAATGGCTCCCACCACACAAGATAATGAATACAGTCTTCGGAAAAGCCTCACCTTAGTAGTAGTGCTAACTGCATCTTAGATTAAAAGGCTGCTATAGCTCCGCCTAACAGATTAAAAGCAAGCCTTAAAAGCCTCTTCCAGATCATTTAGTCACTCATTAGAGCCAAGGCCAACAAAATCAGGTACTCAAAAATTCTAGGCAGAGACAGGGCCAGGGCCAAGGCACAGGCGTGGGAACGGGCTGGTTGTACTCGGGGAGGAAGACAGGCCAGTGCAAGGGCAGCGTGGTGAGCAAGGGGCACGTGGGAAGCTGAACCGATTACGGAGGTCTCGGTCGGCTGTGCCATTCTAGACACGACAAGAAGCCTTTAGAAAATCTTAAGCAGGAATAAAATGTGATCTCATTTTAAAACAGACCACGGGGGCAGCTTTATAGAAAAGAGGTGGGGCGGGAGGGGGCGGGGACTGAAGGGGAACCCGGTCCGGAGCAGGAAGACCAGATGGGAAGCCGGTACAGGACTCGGTGATGGTGAGCAGCGGCCAGAGTCACAAGGTTTAAAGGGAAACCACAGGACCTGCTAGGGGACTGGGCAAGTGAAGTGAATGGGGGAGCGAGGTTGGGGGCAGCGTAGGGGTTCGCACTGGCACGACTGATGGCAAGTTCAGGAAGTCACAAGACATCGGGAGTGTCGGGTAAACAGCATTAGAAAACGCAATAAAGTGAAAACGTCAGCGATACCCCTGGGGTTTCAGAGTCAGATGCGAAGACCACGGGAAAGGCTAACGGAGAGGGTCAGAGCAGACCCAGGCTCGGCAGCCTGGGGCCCAGAGGTGCGGCTCCAGGCCTGATGAGGAAGGCCGGACGACGGCTCTCTCCTCTCGCTGGCCCTCTCTGAGGATTCTGGGGAAGGGCACCAACGGAAACCCCTGGTTGATCCAGACTAGCTTCCCTAATGCTGGTTTCAGAGTCAAACAAACAAACAAACAAGCATAGGCTGGAGGAGGTTCCCCGCCTAGATTTCCATAAAGGGGTGAAACAATCTCTAAGAGATACACAGAGGCCATTCTCACCTACCCAAATGAAAGCCTTACTGCTTCTGTGCTATTAATACTAGGATCCACAGCCCTGGCCGGGTGGCTCAGGTGGGTAGAGCATCATCCAGACACACCAAGGATGCAGGGTTGATCTCTGGCCAGGGCAGATACAGGAATCAACCCATGAATGCATAAATAAGTGGAAAAAGAAGACTCTCTCTCTCTCTCCTCCCCCTTCCCTTACTCTTTCTCTCTCTAAACTCAATCAGTCAATCAATAAAAATACCAGGATCTACAGACGCCATAAAGGGGAGAAGTCATCTTAAGGAACAGACTCGTGCGGTGCTTTTGTTCCACTGGAGCGCAGCGGATCTGATGCAGACCAAGTGGCAAACACAGCACTCGAAGTACCGCTTTGGGGCTTGTACCTTTCTTTACATCCCTGGCGACTCTCTAATCAAAAAACTCCCAATTGCTCCCCACGGTCTCTAATCCTTTATGGCTTTCAGAGAGAACCTGTAATTTTCCTTTAAGAGCTTCTAATTTACCTAAACCTCAAAGTCTATAACAGTGGCTCAGGCTTCATGGGTTGTACCTCTCAAAGGGTGCGTCCTAAAGACATTCTGACCTTGAGAAGTGGACTCCTAATAATTTTTAGGAAGAAAACACTGAAGAAGGTCTATCTGCCAGAGCCATCTCAGGAGACAGCGAAGAGCTGGCTGACTCCATGCGCAGGCGGAACCGGAGCCTGCGGAACGCATTCCACAGAACACACAGGGGAAGAAGCTCTCGCCCTTCGCTGACCACTGCTGCGTGCTCTGTCGTGGGTGAAGAGGGCTCCGCTGTGGCATGAAATCTCATTTCATATACAAAAGGCCGTGGGGCAAAGGCTCCATCTGCACCATGGTGACGCATTCGGGCCCTGGACTTTCTTGGTTTCAATGCTCAGGTCTCTCTTCCTCAGATGCGCGCCCCACTGAACTGTAGCCGCCCCCCCATTAGGGCGTCAGAGGGAGCCCCAACAGTCGGTCCCTCTGAATTCCCCCCAGCCCTGACTGCCTTGGTGTTGTGTGCGGTCCACTGTGTCAGCGTGGCTACTGCATCCCGAATTTCTTCAAGTGACAATCAAGGCCCTCGCCGACGGCGCTCCTGGGCGAAATAAGCCCAATCCTGAAATCCAATCTCCCCGGCTTCACACAGTCACTGGAGCTTTTCGTTCCCCCTCACCTGTCCGTCCTCATCCCTCAATCTTCATATGTGCGACCTTGTTTCTCCTAGAGGCAGGGACACCCAGGACTGAGGACATTTTCAGGGCTGAACTAACGGCCAGTGAAAGGGGGAAGGGGAAGTGTCCTGGCAGGATGCCGGCACAGACTCGGGCCTCCACCTGCCCCACCCCCGGACCCCCAGTGAGACCGCCCACGCAATACCAGGAGAGAGGGACACTCCTTTCAACGCTGAGTGTTAGGGAAAGGCGCTCCATAAGGCAGAAAGGGCCGGGAACGGGGCCGGACACAGCAGTGGCGGGGTGAGTTTACAGAAGGCTGCCGCAGGACGCAGGGGAGTCCGTCCAGTGACCCCTGGGCCTCGGGCCCAGGGGGTGAGGGGCGGGAGGAAGGCCCAGGAGGCCGAGGGGTGCCCAGACCTCAGCACGGGCTGCTGGCACAAGCGGCCGCTTTGACAAGCGGGCCTGGCACGGCTGGGGTCCGAGGGCGGTCGGGCAGGTAGGCCAAGGAGGGGCGCTAGATTAGGTGCGGTTTTAAAACAGCCGCACCCTCTCCCCTCGCCCAGGTACCCCGGTTCTAGTCATTTCCCCTGAAGAAACAATCACGGGTGCGGACAGAGATGGACGGGCAAAGCTGTTCACTGGAGCCCGAGGCGTGATATCAAAACACTGGAAGTGAATGAAATGACCAAAAAGTAGGGGCTTACTATTTCAGTCACTTTTAAGTAACCCGTTTTCAAGGAATACTTAGTAAGAAAAGATGTTTTAGATAGAAGAATATAGAAGAAAACCAAGACACAAAATATGCTATCTGATACTTTCTAAAAAGAAATAAACATACATTCCCACATATGGAAAGAAACACTGGAAGGAATTAGACCAAACAGGGTGGATGGTATCATCTCTGTGACGCTATGATGTATTTTTATTGTCTGCTTCATACTTTCCTATGGTTCATCAAGTCTTTAAAAAGGGCACACACTCCATTTCATCAATTCCAAGGCCCATATTTTCTTTCTTCATAGCTCACATCTCTGAAATTGGCCTCCATCTTAAAATTCATGGCATCTTTGGGTGACATGTACGACTACTTCAGCACTTAGCAAGGAAAAAGAAAACGGCGAGGATCGTTATCTTTGAAAGATCCAAAGCAAACGTTCAATGAGGAGACACTCCGAAGAGAGGTGCCCGTTGCCCGAACAGAAACGACGGCACGCAGCAGCCACCAGCGGAGGCGACAGAAGCTCTGATGGGTTTTGTGCGCCTCCCCTCAAACACAGTTTTCCGTGGGAGTGAAAACTCCTTTATAAAAACAAGTACAGAGGTGAAGATGACCTCGGGGTACACCGCTTCCCCCTCTTTTTTTTTAATTAACTTGTATGGAATGCTTAGTTTGTTGTTGGGTTGTGAGGAGAATAGATTGTTGAGGTTAATCATTCATTTTTGCTTTCTTGCTACACACACACACAAAAATTCCCACTTGGGCTGCGACTCTTCCCACGACACAGGAGGGCAGTGGGGGCGGGGAAATGGTTGAGAAGGGACAGAGGTTACGCTGCATGACGTCATTTTCTTCTTTTCCCCGTGCTTACGTGCAGATGCGTCACTTCTGCCCATGACTCTAGTGGCCTGTGGGGACCAGACATTTCTGAATAAATCAAGGAATGAACCAGAAGCAGCCACGTAAGTTCTGTTCCTTCCTATGCCTTCCCACTTCCTCTTTATTCATTTCTATCTCACACCTAATGTCCCACTGGCAGTTGAGGAAGGTGACTCTGGTTTCCAGCTAAAGCTCAGGGGTGGGGGAGAAAGGATGTTTTTTCCCAATAGGTGACAAGTTCCTGTTAATGCCCAAGACACTGAATGCTGTGTGTAGTACGAGGATGTAAGTAATATAGTAGACGCCCTAAAGTTCACCTCTAGTAGGGGAGATAAGACTTCTCTTTCAACCACTAAGGTCCAGAGGGGAAGAGTATGGCACATACCCTGATTGGTTGGTGCTCCTGCCATTCTGGGTGTTAAGTTTCTTTTTAATGTCGTCTCTAAATAGGTGAGTGCTACATACACCTAGATGAAGGGGGAAGCATGACATGGTGGAGGGGATAAATAGTATGAAGAAAGATAAGGAAAAAGGATTGTGTCAGGGCCAATTTTAGGAAAGGGTTTTAGGACAAAGCCACTACCATGAATTGACAAGGATTACAATTTATATCTTTTTAAAATGTCTTCAATGTTTATTGAGCCTGGGAGAATTATTCCACAGGAAGAAGTTAATGAATCATCCATCATGGGGTATGTAGTCTGGCCGTGAAATATGCAACAGGGATAAACTGGTTTAGAAAAGTCAGACTCATTCCTGGTCTAGTCCTGGGTTCACACCTTCCATAAGGATTATTTTTTTTTAAGATTTTATTTATTTTTAGAGAGGGAAGGGAGGGAGAAAGATAGAGAGAGAAACATCAATGTGCGGTTGCTGGGGGGTCATGGCCTGCAACCCAGGCATGTGCCCTGATTGGGAATCAAACCTGCAATGCTTTGGTTCGCAGCCCGAGCTCAATCCACTAAGCTACGCCAGCCAGGGCTAGGATTAATTATTTTTAAGCTTCATTTGTGGCCATTCTTCCACTGTCTTTATGACAAGGAATAAACACAGGATATGCAATGAAATTAAAAGCCTGAAACATTATCTTCCACAGCTCATGCTTTTAGGAGCCACATAGGTAGGGAGCCAAGGAGGACGTGGGAAGGCTGCCCGCCAGAGGAAAACGTCCCAGCCGCCTGAGCCAGGGGCAGAGTCGCCCCGATGCAGCGAGACTCTGAGTGACACGGGACAGTGAAAGGACCTCACATTCACGGCAACACGTCGTCCTCAGCATCAAAGGAATCAACGCATTTCTGTTACCATGGGTGGTTTTCTCATAAAAGATTTGGAAGAGGATGTACAGACGGATCCACACACTGTGTCGATTTGAAAGATTCTGGGACGCCACACGCGTATTTGGACTGGATATAAAGAAGTGAAAGCAGTGGTGACTGAAGAGACAGACGCCACTGAAGATTCCAAGGGCGTCTCTGGAGACCCCCCCAGGCAGGAGGTGAATGGCCACCTGTTCGGGGGGAAGGGCTTCAGAACCTTTTCCAGCACGGAGCTTTCAAAGACAGGATAAATATTTTCTTCAGTCTATATGGCCAAGTCACAGTGCCATGAAATTTTTTTAAAAAAGCTAATTTTTGATTTAACTGTTCACTCATTAAGTCAATTATTATTCATTAAAGCACCTACCACGTTCAAAGTACTGTATTAGGTGCTGTAGAGGTTACAGATTTTTAGAAACACAAAATATAGTGGGTAGAAGGCATTTTTAGAAAATTCTAAGAAATAGGTCTAATTCTAAGAATTAGACCCACATAAATGTGGAATTAGCAAAGGAGTGCCATGAGAAGAAATTTCAGTGCGACGGCTGTGCCCATTAGGTCTGCAGCACCCAGCACTTCTCCGAACATTAATCAAGCAGTATGATAAAACATCCAGTGACATAGAGCCATCACTCTGGCATGATCCTTCTATCAATAAGAATAAAGAAAAGTATTTATGAATTCCAGGGGAAGAGGGAGCTGCACAAGAAAGTCACGGTTTACAATAGTTAGATGCTGGAAGCAACCAAGATGCCCATCAGTAAATGAATGGATCAAAAAACTGTGGTACATTTACACAATGGAATTCTATGCAGCAGAAAGAAAGAAGGAGCTCCTACACTTTGCGACAGCTTGGATGGAGCTGGAGAGCATTATGCTAAGCGAAACAAGCCAGACAGTGAAAGACAAATACCATATGATCTCACCTTTAACAGGAACCTAAACAACAAAACAAAGAAGCAAGCAAAATATAACCAAAGACACTGAAATAGAGGACAGGCTGACAGTGACCACAGAGGAGAGTAGAGGGAATTTCAGGGGACAGTGGGAAGGGTTCATGGGAACAAACTTAAAGGACACAAGGTCAAAAACTAGGGGGAGGGTGGTAGTGGGAGGGAAGTGGGGAGGGAGGGAAGGGGGGCTGGACTGGGAGTAAAAAGGAGAAAACTGTATTTGAACAATGATTAAAATAAAATTTTTTTAAAAAAAAAGAAAGAAAGTCACGGTTCAAATACAAAGCAAGTTCAAGTGTAGCATGATTATTCTGAGCCTTTGATGAAGGACAGAGTCTGGATCCGACATTAGTCACATTCCCCCGTGACTGACCCGCGTAGCGATTACAGTGGGTGACGTCTTCTGCGAGTGGATCCAGTCACTGTATTCGGTTCTGCAATAAGTAACACGTACATAAGCACTGTTATGTGCTGGCTTTCAAATTTCAGAATCAGTGCACAGAGAAAGCGAGACAGTCTTATCAAAACCACAGATTAGCCTGTAAGCATTATCCACTTCAAAAATTGTGCAAGTAATGATATGGCTGAGAAAGAACTTTAATTCCCCATATCATGCATACTGAAAGTCGAGAGAGAGAGAGTACCTGTATATTGGTTATAACGCTAATCAATGAAGGGGAAAAAAGACTAAATGTGAGCGAACAAGAGCTAGCAAGAGCAGGAGACGGCGGTGCAGGGGTGCCCGTTTCCCACTCCCCTTCCTGGAGAAACGGACAGTGCTCAGCGCTGCTGGGTGAAGAACGGGAAGCATTAGGTGCATGTTTCAGAGTTAAGGAGGTGGCCATCTAAAGAATAAAATGCAAATACAGAGAAAAGTAGTTACTTCTACGAACGGAACTTGGGTGCAGGCGCAAAGAGTCCGTCACTGCCTGCTTCAGATCACCCTCCCCCGTTTGCTTTCCCAGTGCGTACATTATCCTGGTCACGCCAACGATGCTGCGGATGCGGTACGGAGAGGGGAAGACCTAAAGCAAGTGCTGTGGTAACATGTATAATGAAGTCCCTTTCGTCTTTTTGAAGCAGCAACCTAGACGTAAATGTATGAACATAACTACATGCATCTTACTAGTTAGAAAAGGACCAAACAGGAGAGGTGGGTCACCGAGTACGTCCGCACTTTCTCCTCCGTAGTTCAGTCTCGTTAGAATCCTTCACCAGGAGAAGAATGTTTACTCATCTGACATCAGTTGTTCCATTTCCCCTACATTTTTAGAGGAAAAAGGTTCCGTGACTGCATCGTGGGCAGAGCTGGCACAGTCCTGTGGAAGGAAGAGGAGGTCTGGCCTCGGAAAAGGCCGGACTCAAACCCCCGCTGTACGGGGTATGTTACTCTGAACCAGTCGTTTCACCCCTCTAAGCCTCAATTTCCTCTTTGCAAAAGAGAGCTTTATTGACATATAATTCACCCACCGAACAATCCCCTCATTGAAAGGACGTGATTCGCCGAATTTTTTTTAGCGTGTTCGCAGGACTGCGCGGCCGTCCCCACAAAGCAATCTCAGAGCGTTTTCACGGCCCGAGAGAAACCGCGTCCACGTGCGCCGTCTGTCCTGTCCGTTCTCTTCCCCAGGGAGACGGTGGGGACCTGATGGGCCTGCTTCGAAAAACAGAACACATCCCAGCGCCGGGCATGGGGCCTGGCCCTCAGCAGGCACTCAAAACGCCCGAGACCGAAACGGCACGGGGACGGCACAAAGACTGGCGGTGGTAAGGAAGCGTAGGAGGCGGGCGAATCCTTCCGAATGCCCGGGAAGGAGCTCGGTTTCCTAGCCTCAGAGCCTCTTCCACAAGCCGGGGCCTCTCCCTCCAGAATTCTCCTGAGCACAGAAAGACCAGGCAGTATTGCGCCCAAAGGCACACTTTGGAGGATGCCGGCACTTGGGGGGCATAGTTTAAAGGGAGCGTTTGGGAGCGGGGCGCAGCCCTGACCCTGCAGAAAGCGAGGGGCAGGGAGCGAAGGCTGCAGCCGCTGCAGAGGCGGGGAGGGTGGCAGGAGGTCGTCCCGGCCGAGCGGCAGGCACGGCCCCCTCGTGTCTCCGCTTTTCAGAGTGAAAACAAACGTGACAGGTGCTCACTTGGCTGTCCGGGCACTTTCCACCTAGACCGAGAGTCCTGCGGCTTACCCACGGCGGCCCGAGTTATATAATTTATGGCTGCTTCTGGGTCATTCCCTTGCTCCGGCAGAGAGCAGAACACAGCGCCTGCCTTTCAAGACCCAGGAGAGGTAATAAAGTATAATTATTTAGAATTTATGATTAAGCTGTAAATTATAGGCACTTTCTACTTCAGTTGGTCAGTCAGAGGTTGGGGGGGAGGACGGGAATGGGGTCAGAGGGGAAAAAATAACAAAAGCCTTTTCCTTCGAATAAAATATGTAAGCCGGAGTGGGACCGAGGGACACCCGGAGGATTTCACTAAGATGCCACAGCCCCTGAAGGCAGTCCCAGAGGGGCCTCAGCTGAGACAGAGACGCCCAGCTCCCGGGGGGCCTCGGTTCTCCCTGCTCACAGGGCGGCAGACCCCACCCGGGGCGCTCCCCATGCCCCGCGGGGCGCCCTTCCAGGCTCTAGCACAGCCCGGGCCTGCCGCTCTGAGCCGCAGACACCGCAAGGACCGGAACCCCGATTATCAGAACCACCCCCCGCCCAGGCTCCGGGCATCACCTGGGCCTCCACCCAGGGAAGACCGGGGTCCCCACAGAGCTCCAACGCCACAGTGGCCAGATGTGGGCTTCTCTCCTGCCAGCGTCCACTGGTAAGATTTTGCCTTCCTGGGGCTCCTTGGGGTGCCAGGAAAATGTGCACGCGAAAAAGTGAGGCACAAAGCTGGCAAAACTCAGGGTGGGGAGAAAGGTGGGAAGAACATTCGGCCCCCTTTGGGCCACCCACCTGCCTTTCTGGTTCTCTGAGAACCACACACAGCCCAGGCCCCAGCCTTCCCAAGGCCCCACATTCAAATCGTAGCGTGCAGAGCACCGTAGCGTGCAGAGCACCATCCCGTGCATTTTACTTGGCTTCACAGTAACCTGGGAGCGAGGATCATCAGCACTGGTTTGGGGGGCAGGGGGGTGGGAACTCCAAGAGGGGCTAACGGCGCCTACCCCACAGACGGGGTTCGGCGAGTCTGAACCCGGTCACCTGACAGAAAACCTCACGGCTCTTTCGATCTCTTCCCCCAAACTGTTGGTGAGGGAACGCAAAACCAAAAAAAGAAAGACTATGAATTTTCAACTGATACTGTTCCCCCCCGTTCTTCTTTTTTTTTTTTTTTTTTTGCAGTGGATTTTTACTGGGCAGCTGAAGCTTTGAAGTAGCTGATCGTTACAGTAACAGACATTTGACAATGGGATTCAGTTGGATATAAGGAAACACAAGGAGAGACGAGAGAGACCGGACCTGTGAGGAGTGACGTGTAAAAAGTAATGACAATAAATTAAGGGGGGGAGAAGGAGGTTCGCCCCAATTCTTCACCTAGCACCCACCTTTGTCCTGACACGCCCCACCTCCACCCCAGGCTCCTGGTTAGTAAACATAATGGGGTCGGTGTCCCTCGAACTGCATCATCTGTTCCACAAAACACAAACCTACAGTTTGTCCCCAAGCCACTTCTAAGTCCCCACGTCCCAGGTCACGTTCAGTCTATGGAAAACATCTGCGGCCAAGTAAATCATCCTACTCTGAAAAAGACCAGAATCTAATTTTTTTTCCCCCTCTAAGTGTGTTTTGAAGTCCAGGTTGGGAAATTAGTGAAAATTGTAAATCTGTGTGCAAATCTGGTCATGTCTCACTCTGAGATCAGGGTAAAGATGCCAATTTCAAAGCGAGGCCGTGACAACTCCAGTTAAGCGTGTCCTCGGGCACCGCCGGCAGGGCCTTCACTCACGCGCGCGCGGGCGTTGGATTTATTGCAGGCACCCGACGCGCTCCCCGTCAGACACCCCCCCACCCCCTCCGTGCACCGACCTGAGACAGCAGGGCCCAGCCCGCCGCACTTCCTCTGCAGACCAATATATTATTATAAATGGAGCTAAACTGTTTCCTTTTCATAAGCGCTGTGAAGTTCAGATTTCGGATATCAGCGCAGGGGCCGAGGTCCCTCCTCAGGGCTCCTGATAATATTTGGATTTGCAAAAAATGCAGAGGGAGCGTTTGGCCACGGTTGCCTTTGTTTGTGTGTGTGTTTGTGTGTTTGTGTGTTTGTTTGTTTGTTTGTTTGTTTTTAAGAGGAAGTGGAGGAAAATTCCGTTTAGAAATCCAATATGACATCTTCATGAGGATATGCATTCTCGATGCAGACCTAGGGTACCCTGTGCTGGGCTTGGCCTGCTCAGCGGGGGACCAGCTACCTCACCTGCATCTGAAGGCAAGATTTAGAGACTCAGGAAAAGATATTATAGCGTGGCTATCAGTTCCCATCAAATAATACTCACTTCCCCTGTTTCTCGCCTACAGTAGCTAAAGGGGCCCAATGCATATTTATAGTGCCCAATGCATGTATGGGCACTATAACACATAACTCAGAAGGACAACGTAATGATTCAATATTTTCACTATCCACCAATTTCTAAGGCAAGAAAAACTGTAACCTGAAAAAGAAAAGAAAAAGAAAGAAGCAAACGGACCGTTGTCATCTTTTCTTCCCTTCTGGGACCATTCAGTCCCAGAGCCTTTCAGGCATGGCACTGCGCTGGGAGAGGGAGAGAAGGGCACAGGACCTCGAGCAGGGGTCAGCACCCGAGTCGGGGGGGCGGGGCCCAACACTCGGGGGCAGAGCCCGAGTGGGAAGAAGGGACAAGCCCCAGCCCGTGCGTACTGGCTATGGAACTATGGCGAAGTGACTACATCGACCTAACCTTGCTTTTTCCCTTGGCCGTCTAGCTAAGGCCTATTTCCCAGGGTTACTGAGAGGAGTAAAATGACGCGTGACTTGCCGTTAGTCCACAATAAAGGTGGTTGTTACTCATAACACTACCATCATTCCAGACATGAGCACGTACAGAAAAAAGACTTAAAAAGAGTGTCCTGAAACAGGCATGAACCTGAGTTTTACCATTGTCTTTCATGTTGTACTCTTCAGAGTTCCTTTCCTCTAGGACGAGAATAGGTTGCTTTTTCAATCAGAACAGAACACATGAGATATTAATAAATAGCTGGAAGATAGCTGAACTTTTACAATGCGTATTGACTACTTTTATGAACAGAAAATTAACAAAGCTATTAAAAATGGTATCATTCTGACTCATTTCTTTTAAAGATGCAAACTGCTAATAGAAACTCCTGAACAAGCACCCAAAGGAAAGTGGTTGGTTGGCTGAAATTAATACCTATTTATTCTCAAGGTATTGAGTAAATATCCCTATCAGGGCGGTACACTGAAAAATGAAATAATAATCTGTTTACCTGCACATGGTACTCAGCGATGGGGCAGAGACTTCATAAAAGAACTGCATTCCCGAGGCAAGCAGAGGGCAGGCGGGGGGAGATACAGAGGTAACCCTAAAAGCATCTTCACATGGAAGTTCCACTGTATTGGGTTCAAGTCTAAATGATCTATTTTAGAGTAGAAAAAGCACTGTGTGGAAGCTTCTTAGCTTACGATGGGTTACCTCTGGAAAAACCCACGTACACTGAAACTGTTGTGCATGAAAAATGCATTTAATACACCTCACCTACTGAGCATCGTGGCCTAGCCTGGCCTACCTTAGACGTGCTCAGAACACTTACAGTGTAAGTATACTTACGGTGGCCACCCGGTGGCCACCTGTTGGCCAAAATCGGCGTGTTGCCCGGCATCGTGAAAGACGACCGCACTGCATATGGCTCGCCTGGGAAAAGACCATCACGCAACATTCCAAGTGCGATGTCTACTGAGGAATGTTTATTGCTTTCATAGGATCATAAAGGCAAAACAAAATCTTCAGTCGCATGACGGTAAGTCAGGGACCATCTGTACGTGAAACCTGAAACCCAGCCTGGTCCCCGATCCACCTCGGAGTGGCGGAGTGACCGCAGACAAATTACTTAAGGGAAGGAAAGTCTCTGGAGCAGCCCCCTCGCCAGGCTGTCTGGGGACTGAATGGGATGCTTACGTGAAACTGATTTGTAAACTGTAAAGCGAGGTGCAAACGGAAGGCCAGCGATTTAGGGCTCACTGAGATCCGTGTCTGACAGACGCGGGGATCAGCCCAGGAGGAGAATTTAAGAGGCAAAGGGACACAGCAGCAGGTACCAGGGAATCCCACTGTGAGAAGCTCATTTCTTACAAAACGATCCCCCCCCTCGCCCTGCTGACGTCAAGGAGAAAGTCTGGGAGACGGGCCACTACACGGTTAACCCCTAGCAGCTCCTAGCCTCCCTTTTAACAAAGACAGAACAGGACCCAGACTCAGGGTCTTGAGGGGGAAGCATGTAGTAGACCCTTAACACGGTTTTATTTTACCAATGTATAAAACTTTCTAGTTATGCCAAGGGATACTGGTTGTCCATTTAAACTATTCAATTACAATAAAAACGTCAACTAAAATAAATTCACTTCAGTGAAAGAAAGTAAGTTCATTTAGAGAGAAACTTAGGTAAATGATAGGAAGGTGGTGAGTGGACATGGCAAGAACCTCAAGCCGGTGCAAATGACTGAGAGATGGAAAACATGTAACAAGGGCCCCAAGAACTACTGCAAAATCCAAATTCCCAGAAGGTGAGGACCAAGGGTCATCCAGCCCCGGTATCTCCTCTAGAACCTTATGTAGCATGCAGAACATATGCTACAACTACTTGGTTGGGAAATAAATTTTACCACAAACACTGGGTTGGAGCCTTGGTGCTTCCTGGCTCTACAACCAGCACAGGAGTAGCGCCCCCCAAGCGGGAAAGAGCGAGATCGCCCTGGAAGGGTCAGCAGCTACAGCCAAGGGCAGAATGAACCCTGAGAGACTGAGGAGTGAAAACAAAAGAGCGTACGCTGGAAAACAAGCCGAACGCCCACAAACAAAACACTGCGCTTGGAGCAGAGAAGGAAGAAGGAAGCTCCCCACACGGCACAGCTTCCACTGGCTCAACCTCTGAAGAAATAGGGCTTCAGGAAGAACTCCACTCACTGTCGGGTGGGCGGCTCCTGAGGAGAAACTAAACACGATGCTGGGTGGGGGGGGGCGGGGGGGGGACACATTCCCACCAAGAACTGACGGAGACAGGGAAACATTTCCAAAACCTCACGATGATAAGTTGACTTAGATGAGTCCGTGGCTCCCATGAGGACTCCTGAAAACCGTTTGGAACATTTGCAGAACTCCAGAAACACGGAGAATGAAAAGTAACTTTTAAAAATCAGCTGTATCTCAAACACACAAACAAAGTACATGCCTAAGTTTCCTTATCACTGTAAGATACTTGAAAAGTGTATTTCAAAAGACATATTCAGCCCTGGCTGGCGTAGCTCAGTGGATTGAGCTCGGGCTGTGAATCAAAGTGTCGCAGGTTCGATTCCCAGCCAGGGCACATGCCTGGGTTGCAGGCCATGACCCCCAGCAACTGCACATTGATGTTTCTCTCTCTCTCTCTTTCTCCCTCCCTTCCCTCGCTAAAAATAAATAAATAAAATCTTTAAAAAAATAGACATACTCAGAACATGTACCCAGTAACGTACCACTTAGACAACAGAGCATCAGAATAGGGATTGGACCCTCTGAATTACCCAGCATGAAGTAGCAGTCTCCTTGGTGAAGGGGTATGGCCAAGCCAGGGGTCTCTATGTCCCAGGAGATCTTGAAGCCCACGTGCCAGACATCAGGGTCTCTGCCTTCGAGCTGAGGGTCATCCTCGCTGTCCTCCTCGGGGCCTGTCAGACAGGAGAGGGTGATCAGGCAGAACGCGCTTCGTCTCCAGTTCTGGGACCACGATGCTTACCTTAGGAATCCTTGACATTTTCACAGAAATATATATAGTCTTTTTATAACCTATGTTTTTAAAAACCAGTCTTCAGAATATTTTTAACATTTATTTTTAGTCACAAAATGTTAACATGTAGAGGAAATAACCTCAGGTATCAAGGGAAAGAATATTTTGTTAAATTCCATGCAAATAAATTAGAAAAATCTAGATTAAATGGCTAGTTTCTAGGACTATATTAAGAGCCAGTCCACCTCAGAAGAGACAGAAGAGCTAAACAAGGCACAGAAGATATAGAGGAAGTTGTCAAAGACGTATCTCCCAGGAAAACACAGGCCAAGAGAATTATAATACAAAGGAGAATACTGTCGTACAATTAAAGAGTAATTTCAATACTGTTTCAATTGCTTAAGAGCATAGAAAAAGTTTCCAAATTCTTTTTGTGCAGACAGAATAGCATGTATCAAAATCCAAAAAGAAAACACATATGACACACGTGCACACACAGAGACACAAACGCACACACACAACCGGTCTCACATCTGAAAAAATCAAGGCGGAACTCCTAAATGCAATGGAAGCAAACGAAATTCAGATCCAGCGGCGCAGTAAAAGAATAACAGGGCACAACCGCGTAGAACGTATTCCAAGAACACAAGGATGGTTCAGTGTGCAAACAATTTATACCTAAAATTAATCGTATTCATAAATGAAAAAAATCATGAGTCACCACATATACACTCAAGAACTCAACAAAATATATCTTTTCATGAAGAAAATCTCAGTGAAAGAGATAGAGGTAGCTAGTTCCTTAAAGTGATAAAATACAGATCTACTCCACCTCAAAGCCAGCATCATAGTCTCAGAGGGAAAGATGAGGAATGTTCCCAAAGTTAGGGATTGAAAAACGATGTCCTCTGTCACCACCGTGACCCATTATGACTCCGGAAGGAACGGCCCCCTGGACTGGTATGTCAGAGGGATCCTACTCAGACACAAAAAGAGGTAAAAGATGTTTTAATGAGAGAAACATTCTTTTGCAAATGATGTGATTATTTATCTGCAAATCAACCAGGAAAAATATATCCCAAAGAAAGAGGTGAGTTAAGAAAACGCTAGCTACAAGAGTGTGCATGCAAAAATATCTAGTAAGGTTCTTTCATGTGCATTGTCTACACGAAGTAAAACTTTAAAATATTATTGAAGGACACAAAAGAATATTTAAACAAAGATAATGCCATTATTTTCTTGGAAAATAAGACTGAACGTCATGGAAATGTCAGTTCTTCCTAAATTCATCTATAAATTTGACACAAACACTATAAAAACGCCACCAGGACTGATTTCTGGGTGAATGGGGTGGGTAACTCGGCAAGCTGATTATACTGCTCACATGAAAGCATAAAGAAGCATCACCAGCTCTCTCCACATCAATAGACTAAACAGCAACCATCAAATAGAATAACGGGCAAAGTTATGAAGGTAAAGCACATAAAAGGAGATAAAATGAGTTTGTAAACATAAAACAGATGTCCAAACTTTATTCCCATACATTCACAGTAAAGCCACAATAGATATTTTTCACCTATCAGAACAGAAAACATCAAACACGATAAAATACGGTGTTAGCGAACTGGCACGCTCAGAATCTCTGTAGTGGACAATTTGACAATACCTACCAAAATGACAAATGCACAAGCCCTTTGAACTTAGAGGAATTCCACAATTTCACTTTAATGAATGTACACTAAGATCTCTACTTGCAGAGGTTGCAAAATGACTTCTGAACAAGGATAGCTATGTGTATTGTAGCACTGTTTATCAGAACAAAATATCAGAAATAACCTAAACATTCATCATAAGTTTCTGGTTGAATCAACTAGGAGACGTCCAGACAATAAAAAACTACGTAGCCAATATAGGACTACCCGATATATTCTTAAGAGAAACAAACTCACAGGCTGTAATTTGTGTGAATACAAACACACACACACACATACATGTGCAGGTACATAGAGTATTTCCAGAAGGACACTCCGGCCCGACTTTTCTGAGAACTCTGTGGCTGGAGTGCAGGGGTGAGACCCAAAGGACAACAGACACGTCGAGTAGCACATGAAAAAACAATAAACATAGTTTAAGAAATTGTTCCATATGTCCCTCTCTGGTCAAATCACCTGTAACTCAACTTTGGAAAAGAAATGACGTGAAACTACAAATCAAATGATTTTCAGGGGGTCTTATTACCACTGAGTCAGGTTATTCTAATAAGTGGTTATCCTTACAGGCTGACGGGCTGGTTGAATACTTTCCCCACTGACTTGCATCCTAACACTCTTCTCAATGTGGCACCAATCAAGTCCCAGACGACAAACAGAGACAGTAATTGCAATCCTTGTTTCCTCATGTCTCCCATAAATCCAGCACCTTTCAAATGTGCTCATTAAAATAAAGCTCTGCTGAGACTTGGTTTCCCCTTGGACTGGGTAGGGAGGGGGGAAGCTGCAGGTTTGATCGATTTTTTCTTGTATAAGTGGAGTGTTGCTCTCTTCCTCAATAAAATCAACTTGTAATGATCTGCAGCAACTGCAAGTGATTACTCTTGCCTCGTGGTATTCTGGACACGAGCAGAAGCAACAGGCTCCTACTTGCCTGGATGCCTCAGTACCCCTGAGTGGAATTTCAGTGTCTCAGCGTGTTTGGTGTGTACCCAGCTCCAAACCAGACTAATCAGACTGTTACAGAGGTAAATGATGTGCCAAAATACAAAAACTAAAACAACAGAAGCCCTGGCTGGTATAGCTCAGTGGATCGAGTGCTGACCTAGGAACCAAAGGGTCGCAGGTTTGATTCCCAGTCAGGGCACATGCCTGGGTTGTGGGCCAGGTCCCCAGTAGAGGGCGTTCAAGAGTCAACCACACATTGATGTTTCTCTTCCTCTCTTTCTCTCTTCCTTCCCTTCTCTAAAAATAAATAAATAAAATCTTTAAAAACCCCCACAAAGTTTAAATGTAAGTTTCAAATGTATAAAACTCATAAACCCATTTGATTTTTTTATGCTACATAGTTTTTAGAAAAAAATTAGTTCCACTTAATAAAAGATAAATCCCAGCAAATATTTTGTTTACAGTTTTTAAGCTACACACAACCACTGCTACATAGGAAACAAGGAAGACTGAGCAGGAAGGAAGCGATGACTGTTCTAATCAAATAAAACACATCACTTGAATTTTTGTACCCTATTCAATAATATACACCATTAACATTGTAGGTCAGTAATTTCCCTGATACTTACGTAGATATCTGTCACTACCACACAATTTAAAATAACCCTATTTCTTTGGCCAAGCGCTACAATTTCTAAGGCTCTGGCCCTGCAAACTATTTTCTCTGTTCCCTGAATCCCACACCGAGAGAGGCTTCAATAGCGTGTAGGCCCCTTCCTGCCCATGTCAGGAGAGTTCCAGAAGCTGCAGATGGTCAGCAGGTATATGAAACCTAATGATGCCTCCTCTGTCCAGGGTTGACCTGTGACATTCCAGCGTTTGCGATGGGGAATCTTTTCTTTATAATTTATTTTTTTTAATTTAAGTGTAGTTGGTATTCAATCTTACATTAGTTATATTGGTTTCAGGCACAGACTATAGTGCTTTGACATTTGAATGCCTTAAATAGCGACCACTCCACTGATTCTGGTAATCCTCTGTCACCGCGTACACTGATCACAAATTCGTGACTATAAGCCCCTCCCCCTTTTCAGCCCTCCCTCCACCCCTCCCTCGGGTGACCATCCTTCGGTCTCTGTCTCTGAGCCTGGGCTCGTTCTGTTTGCTTTGCTTTTAGATCCCACAAATCTGTTGGGTTTTGCTTGTTTGTTTTTTAATGGCAAGAGACAGAACGTGAAAGGGGCAGGTGTGAAGTGCTGGGGAGACACACGAGGAGGGGAACGGCAGGTGGATATGTGCAAACGTAATCGATGCTGAGTTGCAACATTGTCACCGGAACGGAACGTTAGAGGCAAGAGAGCCGGGAGGGCCAGGACCCCGAGGGCTGAGTGAACCTCACCGGGCGCCCGGACGTCTGCAGAGCGCAGTGACAGACACTCAGAACCGCTGCTCGGAATGACCCCTCCGGAAGATAGCAGCTTCTGTGGGCAGACTTTGCAGAGTCTCTTTGGACAGGTTTTCCAAAGGAACGGCGGACGGCACAAGCCAAAGGACATCTGGGAAGCCCTCACGCGGGACTCCATCCCGAGGAGAGGAAGACCAGCCAAGGCCAGGCCTCCCTGGGAGGGTCCCACCGGGCAGAAACGCTTCTTCCCTGTGGGTGGGGGGAGGCAGGAGCCACGCCCGCTGCTCCCACGGAATGCCGTCCCTCTCGGCCGCTGGGGAGGGAGCGGTCTGAGAAAATGCAGAATTCGGGTAGTTCGAAGGGAAGACCTAATCAGTCCCAGCTCAGAATCTGTAACGAGAAGCTGCTCTCAGACGCCTCGAAAGAAGCAATGCAGGGCACACACAGTCCCTTGACACAGATAAACTGCAAAATTAATTATAAGTTTTCTGGGAGTTCGGGAGAAACACTGAAAACTCCTCACCGAAAAATCTAAAGCCCTTCACCACGATGTCTGGCTCTGTCGGCTTTCAGATTAAGCATTTGAAAAAAAATTTTTTTAAGATAGAAATATTCCCATACATGGGAGAACCTCATTACATCATTTTTCATGGACTTGGTGGGGGAAAAAAGTAAAAGTAAGGAAAAGAGAGAAAAATCGCTCTGGGGCTCTTCGCTAAAGCTTCAAAACCACCTACATTATCTGAAGTAAAATATGAAATGAGAAAAGGACGCAGAAATACTGCTCGAACAATACTTCCTCCAAACCAGAGCTCCTAACAGGAGAGGCGACAGAACCCGGGGCTACCCCAGGGGAGGGCAGAGGGAGACCCGGACCCTCACAGGTAACCTTTCCGTTGTAAATGCTACAGAAGAGCAGGGTAATTATTTGTTCCTCTAGCTTCTGGCAAAGTTCTATCCAGAGTTCAAAGTACGTGTGGAAGACCAAGTTTCCCTCCTTTCCAAAACTCCTGGAAAAGAAACAGCGTGGCCGCTACGGTTGGGGGACGGTCGTGAGAAGTTGGCCTGCCTCAGGAGAGGGAAGCACAGCTGGAGAACCAGCCGATGGAGGGCGGAGACTGAAAGTCACCGCACTGTCGCTACTGTCGGAACGAGGTCCACTGGAAGCGGGTGAGGCCGCTGGTCTCAGTACTCGGGCAGGCATCGTTTTCAGTGAAGACTGCTGAGGTTAGAAATTCGCTACTGGAAATCGGAAGAATCTCAGCTCTACGCAGAGACTGGAGTCACAGAAATCAAAGAGTTATCGGACAATGGGCACAGTGTAGTTGAAGCGCATGAGCGACTCAAGAACAGAAAGTACTTACTGATTTGGGGCAACGAATGCTTTCTAATTTTCCATTCTAGGTAGATACAAAGAAGAAGCAAGATACAAAGAAGAAGCAAGATACAAGCCACGGCTTCCAAGAGCTACCATTCTAAATCAAATACGGGCAAAGCCAGCGGACGGCCCAAGTCAAGGCAGTGCCTACTGCTGAGGGGGGACTACTTGGAAGGGAGCGTTTTGGGGGAGCTGATGTTTTCTTTATCAATCTGGGTGACGGGTATGTCAACTTTGTGACAGTTCATCAAGCTGTGTATTCATAACCCGTTATATTTCGGTATTTTTAAAGAAAAATAGACCACTTGGGAGCGCACGTTAAGGAAATCTCTCAGAGAGCAGGTTAAAAAATGCAAAAACACTAAAGACAAGAGAAGAAATTTTTAAAAATTAGAGGAACAGCCCAGGAGGTTCAACAACCACAACATATGAATTCTACAGAAAAGAGAAAATTCAAGAGGAAGAAATAATTAACAGAGTGTAACTCAAGAAAAAGTGCCACATTGGAAAGTATGAGTGTCCAAGTGCCAGTAGCAAGGATGAAAAAAATCATGAAAAATTATAAAACATTAGGAAAAATGCCACAAAAAATTATCACAAATTAAGGATAAAGAAAAGCCAGAACTCTCAACATGAACACTGCAAGGTTAAATACACTGGGGCGGTGCCTGCTGAAGAACGTTCTGGAAAAAAGTACCTTCCTACCAGTACTTCCATACCTAAAGCATATACACATGTTGAAGCAGCAAAAAGATAAATTAGGATAGTCGAGGTCTCGAAATTTATGCACCTAATTTAGGCACCACCCTTCCTTAAGAAACAAGGATACGCTCCACCGAGGCAAAGAAAGCCATCGGGAAGGAGAGAGACAAGGGATGCGGGAATCTGCATCACCTACAAGGAGGTGAAGGGACTGGGCAGGATCACATCGATGGGACATCCAACACAGTGTGCATCTGTGCTCGCCTTCTCTGACAAGCCCCCCGAACTTCACATCCCACCAGAGGAAGGCACAGAAGGTCACCGTCCGGAGCACAGCAGGTTGGAATACTCTGGAAGCGATTTCTCCAAGAAAACGAAACTGACCGAGTGGCTGATGCTTCTGAAGCCCTTGAGAGGAGATTCAGACAGCCAGTAGACAGTGTAGGATTTAACTTGGCCATGACTACACAGAAAACCACCCAAACAAACAAAACACGGGAGCGCGATTAACAAGGGAAAAAATAAAACGTGTAAAGAGAAGGAGAACTGGTCCAAGTTCACGACGAGGCACGGATCCGCGTGTTCACGGACACGGGAACCAAAGGCTGCATGCCGGTGTAACTGGGGCGCACCCGTCTCAGGACTGAGGGGACCGGGAAGAGTGCCCACATGTGGTGGACGGGGAGAGCAGAGAGGGCAAAGTCAAACCTCACTTTCCGTGTTGGAAGCCTATCAATAATGCCCCAAACAATGTAAGTACAATGCTTTCTTTCAAAAGCACTGCCTGAAAGAAAAGAGTAAGAACCGCTTGCCTCTGAGGAAATGCAAAGGGAGAGAAAAGGCACAGATAACTGCTATTTTTTGCCTAACAAAATGGATAATTTGCATAAAAACGTAAAATAACATTTACTGCATTCTTACTATGTGCTAAACACTGTTACCTTCTCAGCATTTCCCACAGGTTTAACCCTCTCAATCCTGAGGTGGGAGTCCCTCGGTTCTTACCACTCTCGCAAACGAGAGAACTGAGTCAGGAAGAATTGACGCAACTTGCCTCAGGTCCCACAGCTAATTGATATCAACACGCAGGATGTCATTCAACAGCACGGGATTTAATTGCCCGCCTGTGTCATACACAATAAAGCTTGTTCCACTCCAGTTGGTCCTCTTGTCTCCTGCTCGTTAACATGAATACATCATTAAAAGTTCAGCCAATTTTTGGAGAAAATATTTGCAACTCACTTATCTGATAAGAGGCTGAGATCATAATACATAAAGAAGTCCTAACACTCAACGATTTAAAAAAAAAAAACAACAAAAGCTAACAATGGGCAAAGGACGTGCATAGACCTTTCTGCAAAGAAGATAAACAAGTGACCAAGGAGCACGTGAAAAGATGCCCAGCATCGTCAGTCGTTAGGGAAAGGCAGTATAAATGGCTTCACACCGACTGGGATGGCTATTCCTTAACAACTACAAGACAGACACAGGCAGAAACAAGTGTCGGTGCAGATGCAGACAAACGATGCTCTGCTGGTGGGACTGTAAAAGGGAGCGATCATCGTGCAAAACAGTATGGGAGCTGCTCGAAAACCATAAACATACAATTATCATTGGATCCGGCACTCTCAGACTAAGTACACGGAAGAAGTAAAACCAGGGGCTCGAACAGATATTTGTACAATGCTCACCACGGCATTATTCGCAATAGCCAAAAGAGGGGAACACACCAGGTGTCCAGCGATGGATGAATGAAGAAAAGGGAACACAGACAGACAGTGGAATTTTATTCATCGTTAAAAAAAAAAATACAACTCTGACACGTGCTACACCACAGGTGGACCCTGAATACAATATTTGGCGATCTTTGGCCCTGAAATACCTGAAGAATTGCTCTTCCTGTAAAGACAATGTCCCAGAAAGTCTTCCTGTAAAGACAATGTTTCCTTCCAAGTGAACAAAAATGGTAACCAATCAGTGATCTTTATGAAGGTGTTCCAGTGTGAGAACAAGGTGCAGGACCATATTAGACAATGAGTTTGTCATGCCTTCCCTGCTGAAATTGGTGGGGCTGTGTTTTGTTTGTTTGTTTGTTTGTTTGTTTGTTTAATATCCTAGAATAACTTGCAACTGCCAGCAAAGCTAGAACAGAACAATCAAATGCTCTGCCTATTCATACATGGTCCCTCAAAGCCACTCCTGATTAAAAATCATACCATTCCAATCTCCCTACTGGAGAGATCTATTAACTAGAACTGCTTGGGAAGCCAATGACTTTGGTGTATAATTACACGTATCCTATATACATTACTTCTCGGAGACATAAACCGAAGAGGAGTGACCAGCTCACTGTAAACCTACATGAAGATTTCACTGGGAAAAGACATCGAGATCAAAGTCCAGAAAGATCTTAAGCTTCAATGAATGTAATTTCACCAGGAGGTAATTTCACCAGGAGATAATCGCCTCTTTTCTGAACTGTCCATGCATCTTACAGGAATCTTCCCAGAGCACCCTCTCGTCACTAAGTAACAGTGGCACCTTGGACAAGTCACGTCCATTCTCCCCACCTCCATGGTTCCATCTGTGAAATGAGAGGCTTCAGCTTCCATCTGTGAAATGAGAGGCTTCAGCTGGGTGATTTCCAAAGTCCCTTCCAAACCGGATGTTCAGCATTCCGTCATCGAATCACGGGAGCTCACCTCCCCTCGCCTATACTTTCAAGGCAAGAAGGGCGTCTGATTGACCTTCGGAGCCTCCGTGCTATCCAGAACAGGTCACGGAACCTCCCTTAGCAAATGTGCAACAAACAAGTTCAGGGGCCCAGAAAACAGTACCGTGTGTCTGCAGTGTCCACGCTGCCCTTTCCAAGCCCTTCCCAGCCCCAGACACGATGTTAACCTGAAGGGCTCTCCCCGAGTCTGCCCGGACAGACCTCTGGCAGGACTCTAAGGAGGCCAGGGAAACAAGCATGTCCCTCGTCGCCTGGAAGAAGTCACGTGGGAGGGATGCCCCACCAAACACTCTCAAGGTACGTGCACTGTAAACCAGCTGGCCCACTCTCACACGTGCAGCCCGAGACGTCGTGTAAGGCCCCACTTCACAGAGCTAACGACGTCTCGTCATCCCAGAGGCTGCGTGGAAAGACACAGCCGACGCTGTGGGGAGAGGGAGGTGAGGGTGCCGGGACCTGCAGGGGAGAGCAGGTAGAACGTTCCTTTAACTGGTCCAGGGGTGGGCATTTAAACACATCCGGGTCCCAGAGAAACCTACACTGCGGGGACAGGAAACACCTGCTGAGGGGGCATCCGGCCAAAGCTGTTAGGACTCTGGAGCCCAAGTGCACAGGTTCAAATCCTGCTAATCCATACTGTATAGCCGTGGAAAAGTTAATCATCCTTCCGTGCCTTAGTTTCATCTGTAAAATGAGGATAACGGTAGTACTTCGACCATGGGGTTGCTGTAAAGAGTAAGTTAATACATGGAAAATGCTTATCCTGGTGGGTGGCACATAGTAGGTGCAGCTCCAATTAAGGAGAGCTCCCAGTATTGCCATTATGATTAGACAGACTTCTGGGAATCTCGGGGGTCACCGATTCCAGCCCTGCGGTTCCCCACTCCAGGTGAAAGCCGAAGGGTAAACCTTTATGAGGTTATGAGCATACGTACGCTTTATCAGTCTTAACTAGTCCTGACCACAGAAACTATTCATTAAAAATTTAAATTCCTTTTGAGAGATATTCTAGATTTCAGGAACGACTGGGTCACCCACACTCTGGGAGGACAATGGGGCCATTAAGCTGCAGGGCCGAGAGGACCCGGAGCACAAAGACACCTTTGTGGCCGCCGCGGGCACCCCATACCGCGGCCTCCGCCTCACAGCGCTGCCTCCTTAAGGAGGAAACCGACAGACTCCATTGTTGGTTCACATCAGAGTTCTCGGACGTGAGAGTTCTCAGAGCCCTGGCGAGGCCTCATTAAAGATCAGAGGATCTCAGTGCCTTCCATTAGGCCGGCATCAAATCCCCTCCAAGTGATTTTCTTAAGTCCGCATCAGCATTTGAGACGCCAAGGAACCTGGTGAGATTTCCAGCCGCTGAACTAGTCCCTTGTTTCGGGCTCAAGGCCTGAGGTCAAGTCAGAAAATAGCTTAGGTATCCTGAGGAACATTCTGAGACTGGGAAACACACGGTAAGAAATTAAAAGAGAACCACGAGAATTTCTTTTTTCCGTTCCCTTTTTGCAAAACAGTCATTTCAGTAAACAAAAAAAACTAGCAACAACAACAAGATCCAATTTAAAAAAATAATGTCGTCAGAAAACACCAACCCTTACAAGTTCCAGTTCACTCCCTCGGGCGCTATCAAGAGCTCTGGTTTCCCAGGCATCTTTCAACATACAAGCAGAAGAGAGAAACAGGGAGGAGAGCAAACCCCTGTCTTGTGTTCCTTTGTCAGAGGGTCAGGCAAAAAGAGGGAGCCGGTGGGGATCACACGGTGCCCAGCAGCTCCAGCCACCTTGGTAATAGCCCTGTCCTGAAGGACTATACTAGAAACCCCCAACACACCGAAACTGAGCAACAGGAGGAAAATTGGGGCTGGCCACAAAAAAAAAAGGTAGCCTGTGATCTGCGCTGCAAGGGGTCCGGGAGAAAGAGTCCACCGCGCCCACCTGTTAGGTCTCAACGCTCAGGACAAGTGGGGGGCTGGAGAGTTTCCCAGACAGAGAGTCTGCTTACAAACCCGCCAGTCAGGACGGGAGGAAGTCAGGAACAAGGCTGTGTTCGACAAGTCCTCCTAAGGCAGGGACGTCAACCACAATAAAATATTTTGGCAAAACAAGGAACGTGCACCTGCGGGAACCTGGAGAGATTGCACAGATTTTTGTTTTCCTGACGCTTTATCAGCAGCTTCCCAACCTTCTCCGCGCTCGAGAGAAAGGCACTCGCTGTATGAAAGAAACCAAGACGCCGCTCTGCGGGGCCCGGGAAGGACACAGTGACGGTCACGCTTACAAGCTGTGTCAGAGTGACAGCGAGCCAGACGGCACAGCTGCGTGAGCAAGAGGTGTGTTCTGCAGACTGGCGGCTGTGGCTAGCCTAAAAAGGACACACAACGCCTGTGTTCATACACATGCACACACACACACACACACACGCACACGCATGCACACTCACGCGTACGCTCAGGGACACTCGGGCGGCTGCCCCGCCGAGCGGACCGTACCGTCACAGCTGTAACTGTACACCGCCACGGCCGACCTGTCCACCAGGTTCTCGTCGTGGTGCCAGCTCACCGCCATCTTCCCCATGCC
Organism: Phyllostomus hastatus; assembly: GCF_019186645.2. NCBI lineage: Eukaryota > Metazoa > Chordata > Mammalia > Chiroptera > Phyllostomidae > Phyllostomus > Phyllostomus hastatus. The sequence goes on from NW_025334024.1 coordinate 26,618,604, forward strand.
GAAATACGGCTCCTCTTTCAGGTAGGGCATTTTCTGCGGATCCATGAAGTTCAGCAAAGTCACGTTGTACGCGGACCTGTTCCTAATGTCCACTTCGTCTTGCCCGTCGAAGGCGCCCAAGCCCACCCGGGGGAAATCCGGCCCTATGCACACAGGCACCACGTCGATGTTCGCTCGGTCCTTGGCCACCAGCTCCTCCCAGGTCTGGATGGTCTCGATGCGCAGGTACTCGTTGAGCTTGAGGAAGGCCTGGCAGGCGGCCGCGATCTCCGCCTCGTGGTAGTGCACGGCGGAGCCCCTCACGGGCCAGGGGACGGTGAAGAGCCTGGTGTTCAGGTACTTGTAGGTGCAGCCGGGGTTGCCGATGAGGATGCGCGAGACCGGCGTGAGCACGTCTTTGCCCTGGACCCGCACCAGGTCCCGAAACAGGCAGCCGTGCTTGTGCAGGGCCCCGAAGGCGTCCTGGACCTCCCGGTGGAGCTGCTCGGGGACGCCGCCGGCTTCTCGGAGGACGAGTTTGGGGTATTTCAGCTGCCACTGGAGCAAAACCAGAGCAAAAATGTGTGTTTATCGAGGGGGTGGATGTCAGCACTGCCAAAAGGCATGTCCTTACAGGCATGAGGGGAAATAAATGAATTTTTAAAACCCGGCCAGTGGTACTTCTAAAGAGGATTCACACCTCTCTAGCCTAAAATAAAGGGCTAAGTAACACAACTGTCACCAACTCTGCAGTCGAGACTGCAGGTCCAAGCTTGAGTAGCAACCTTTAACACAGAAACAAAATAATTTAGGCTTTGATCTCTCAGCACCCCCCGCCCATGACCACTTCCGCCCTCCGTCTTCCAGCCCCTGGCCCTCCAGGACACGTAATTCTATCAATTAACTGCCCATCCCCTATGTATTCAGTGCTTCCTGTGTATGGGCCGGGCACTATTCTCAGGGACTGACGTACACAAACTCATTTACTTTACTTCCCACGGCTTTCAGGGGCAGTGCTGTTCCGACCTTCCATTCACGGATGGGGACACTGCAGCCCGGAGACACCTTAAAACCCTGGCCCGAGTCACCCGGCGGGTGGGCACTGCAGCTGAAGTCTGAAGGCCCCGGACTCACTCCAGAGCGGGGCTTCTTGACCCCTAGATCGCAGGGCGTCTCCACAGATGACGCCCTGGTTTCTGCTTCAACAGAGTCACCTCGGGGAGAGACCACTTCTCTCTGGGAGTGGGGCGCTGAGACCCAGGAACAGGAGAGCGGGGACGATTTTGTTCTCAGCTCTGACACTAGTGTCCAGAATATGCGCACCAACTTTTGAATGAAAGAGTGAGTAAATGAGTGAGCAGGGCACCCCACTGCAGTGCAGAAAGTTGGACTAGTTCTACGGATGTCCGCGGAGGAGGGTCCTGCTGGATGAGTCTCCCGAACGTGGAATGACGCGGCTTTCCGGACGCAGCTTCCAACGGCACTACCTTCTCAGCCAGCACCTCCCGCTCCCAGCACTTGACATGTGAATGGGTATCAAGCCAGAGTCCCCTCCTTCCCTACAATGCAATGACCTTTTTTTTTTTTAAACCAAAGTGCAGGACTTCACATTCACCCTGGTAAAATGTCGTGTGACTGGGTGGCTTCTGAGTACTGTGCTGCCCACCCTTGTGACGTACATTCCTGCCTTCCGTGTCTTCCCTCAACCATCCCCGGGTATGTGATTAGACAGGGCAAGACCATCGACTCTCCCGAACTTTCTTCTCCGCTTAAAATATGTCTACAGAGCACCTACGGAAGTAAACGCTAGACGGAGATTAGGTTCCTGCCTTCGCAGAGCTTTCTACCAAATCAGATAACCAAGTGAGAAAAAGTAATCCCCAAGAAACCAAGGGCAGATCGCAGAGTAAGGAAGCGCTCGCTCTCTGAGGAGCTGAGGTCTTCAGGAAAAGAAGGTGCCGGTCATGGACCAACAAGGGAAAGAGCATCCTGGGGGGAGGGACGGAGATCAGCCGGCAGCTGAGACAAAAGAAGGCCAGCCTCACCGGAGCAACAAAGCCAAAGGCAGAGGGAGAAGAGATGAGGAAGAGGAGGAGGGCAGACGATGGGTAACACCTGGAGGTCAAAGGACGGACTCTGGGCTTGACTGCAAGTGACCTGGAGGATTCAAGGGGAGACGAGTAATTTCACTTTTTCTTTTCCTTTTTTCCTTGTTACTGAATGTATTGGGGTGACACCAGTTAACAAAATTATATAGGCATCAGGTGCACAACTCTATAACTGTGTGTTCGGCACCCCAAGTCAAGTCTCCGTCCACCACCATTTACCTGCCCGCCCACACCCTTCTCCATATCCCAGGCATCTGATTTGCATTGATAAAAATCACTCAGTTAAAAATACCGGGCACGGAACGGAAAGAGGCTAATATGAAAGTAGAATATCCTATTAGGTACTATTACGCCCATGCAGGAGCAATGTGAGGATGGTCTGGATTAGAGACAGAGATCAATGGACAGATAAAATACATATTGAATTGGCAGAGCAAAAGGATGTGCTTCTGGATTTAGACTCGAGGGGTGAAAAAAGAAGTTATGGATGACTTCCGAATTTCTGAATTGAGTAAACGAATCCGCAGTTCGCTATTTGTTGAAATAAGCAAGGCGGGGGCAAACCAGAGATGGAGGGTGGAAGAACAGAGAGCAGTGGGGAACTCCGCTTTGGAGCTGTGGCCACGAAGAGACCTATGAAATCCTTGGGGGGAAACGGTAAGCGGGCAATGAAACACATGCCTGGAGCTCAAGGGGAGAAGGCGGGGCTCCGGAGGTCAGGGCGGGAGCTGTCAGCACACGGTTGGTTTCTAAAGGCCTGGGCACTAATGAGATCTCCTAGGGAACCAGCGAATGCAGGAGGGAGCCCAAGGGCTCAGCCAAGGAGACCAGCAGTGCATTAATGCAGAAGCCGAGAGAGCATTCCCATAAGGATGGAATTGTAGTTCATGTCAACTGCCCACGAGAGGCCACGGGAGAGGAGCACAGAACAGACACGAGCCACTGGATTTGGCAGCATGGAACTCACCGGTGACAATGCCAAGAGCCCTTTCTGCAGAGTGGTGTCCATGAGAGTAGGCTCACGAGGAACCAAAGGGGAGGAGGTAGAGATGGTCCATATAAACGTCTAGTGGTCCCACTACGACCGGGATGGAAACACGGAGCCGCTGGTGAAGGGGAAGGCTGGATCAGAGACGGTTCACCACGGCGGAAGAGAGCAGAGCACCCTCAGCTTTGTCAGCATGCTCATGAGGGTGACACAAGAGGAGGAGGCTGACGTCGCACAAGAGGGGGTGACTGGCTGCAGGAGCGCCGTCCTTGAGTGTCTAGACTAGCAGTCTCCCAAAGGGAGACAGGTACACCCCCGGGATCTGTAGGGTAGCCCCCCGGTGTGGAAGTGGGGAGGGGAGAGCAGAACTGTTTTATTACCAGTCAAAAAAAGAGAAAGAAATCAAGCGTGACTAGAATGTGTGTGTGTGTACGTACTGGGACTCCAACCTGCCCACGGCGTGCTGGAGTCACTTGGCTTCACCTCGAGACAGCCTACCGTGGGCATCTCTTCCCGGTGGCGCGTTCGGTGACACCGGGTTGAGACTGACGAGGGCGGAGATACGCATGGGGGAAATTAGGCAACTCTAAAACTCAAGGCTGTCGCCCACCCCGGAAAACCGGTTGCTACGCATTTAGGAGGACACCGCTGCTTACGCTCAAAACTCATTATTGGTAGGAGTGTATGAGCCCAAGCATTTGGAAAGGAGAAAAAACAATACTTCCCATACTGGATGAGGCTGGAAGGAGAAAAGATACACATGCGCAGGACTGTGAATTTGATAGTAGGCAGCTGACTGAGCCTGGGGGTGCTGGGAGGGCGGGGAGACGGGCGCTTCCATTTCTCCCAGGGAAAATGTAAAACGAATCACTAGCAAAGAAGACGTGCTGGTCATTAGGGCTGTTTGCCAGAGAGTTCTGGATTCCTTCCCCATCGCCCAGCTTCTGGGGCCCGATGGAGGATTACGCGGCCCGGCTCCCTCCTCGCGCTGGATGAAGCGTGCGGCTGCTTCTGCTCAATGAGGGGTGATGGCTGTCACTTCTAGCCTGGGGCGCTTCATCGTCAGCGCCAGACCCTCCAGAACACTTTTCCCTGTGGCGCCGCAGCCAGCTGGTGGCTGCTTGAATTCCTGAGTCACTACTTTAATGGGTAGTGACTCTCTGCCAACCCACAAATGATGTGTAAAATGAACAAGAAATATTGTTGGGCGAAGCCACTGAGATTTGAGGCTTGTTTGCTCCTCCAGCGTTATCTGGCCTGTTCTGGCTGGTCCAGAACCCAGAAAGGTGAAGGCAGGAAGACGGCGTGCAGGAGGAGGCAGCAGCAAAATCAGTTCGAATGGGGGGGAAATGGATTTCCTAGGAGAGATGGATTTCCACGGTGGGCGTGGCTTGCTCCCCTATCTGAGCTGCGGAGTCACAATGTAAAGTGACCAAGGGCAGAGTTGGGTGGCATACCACTATGACCTGTCACGGGGGCCGCAGGGATGGGTTCAGAATTCCTAGTTTCCAGCCCTCGTGTATCCCAATGGGAACTCGAAAACAGAAATATCACACGTTCTGTTTTCGCAGCTCACGAGGGGAGCGCTGGAAGGTGGTGAGCAAGAGACAGAACATTCTGGAGCCATGGACAGTAACTAATTTTATTCCTCAGCTGGTTGTCCTCTGAGCGAGTCCCCAAGGGCTTGGCATCCTTGAAGCACGTCTAACCCGCAAGATAATTAAGAAGAAAATTTTTCCACATTTTAACAACTCCAGTGTTATTCTAATAGTCCTTAATGTAAAAATATTGAAGAAAATTAAGATGCAATAGTTCCCAGGAACTTTTGTTTTAGAACACACTCCTTTAGGGCTGAGAGGAAGAAGATTGGAAAGATATACTCAGGCACCAAGACCACTCTCACTGGTATTGTTTAGTGTGTCCTGGGGCTGGAGACCCCAGGAAATACACAGAACACAGGGGAACCATAACTCTGAGGACCTTGGAAATTCATGTGGCCACAGGAGTATCACATGTAAATACCTTGAGGTTAAAAACAGCATTCTAAAAATAAAAAATAATAATAATGACATAGAAGCCCTGGCTGGCATAGCTCAGTGGATTGAACGCAGGCTGCGAACCAAAGTGTCGCAAGTTCAATTCCCAGTCAGGGCACATGCCTGGGTTGCAGGTCACGGCCCCCAGCAACGGCACATTGATGTTTCTCTCTCTCTCTCTCTCTTTCTCCCTCCCTTCCCTCTCTAAAAATAAATAAATAAAATAAAATAAAAATAATGACATAGGAAAGTATTTAAAAAAAATTTTTTCCCTGATGTCTCATGTCCCTTTCGCCACGGACCACACCTGCCTCTCCTCCCAGCCCCCCACTTTCCAGGCAGCCTCCGTCCCCCAACTCCACCCGCCAGGCCCCTCTCAGCCTCCGGTGTTCTTTCTCAGAGAAACCTTTCCTGAGTTTCCACCCCACCCGCCCCGTCACCATTCTGCACCTCCCTTCCATGGCAGCCGTCACTCTGTGACTACAGACGGGTGGCTTTACAGCGGTTTCCATGGAAAACAACACAATGACGAACACACCATAACACGAGAACAAACTGTGTTTTGCGTGCTCATAACTGCAAACCCCCTTCTGCCCCACGCTGTATTTCTTTGAACCGGCGTGCATTTGAACTATGGTGTGTTTCGTAATCTCTCCTGCAGGGCAGCAGTCTCCTGAAAGAGGGAGGTGGCAGCTGTTTTGTTGTCCATTGTACCCCCAGGACTTGGCTCAAACATGCATTCGCAAGACTTCTTTCTCAGAGTAAAGGAAGAAAAGCTTGGAGACCAATAGAAAGCGGCACCTCGTGAGTGTCTGGGCTGAGAGATGGAAAATAAAACGACGCCAGGAGGCAGGAGGGACTTCTCTGGGGAGCGGGAAATGTTCTAAAGTTGCCACCAGTTACGGAATTACACAAATTCAAGAGGTAAGTGTTAAGGTATGTGAACTACACCCGCACACAGTTTACCAATAAACAGTTACACAGAGAAGGACTGGTACATTTGCACAGACAAGAATTTAAACTTTTGCATAAAAAATTATAAAACCAAAAAGCAAATGCTACCTGGAAAAAATATTTGCAATCCATCTGGCAGAAATGGGCTTAAAATTCTTAATGAGGAACCATCCTAAATTTAAATATATATACTTTTAAAACTATACATATAAATCAATAGAAAAATTCACCCAAATTATTAATATAGAAGGCTCTTCAATATAGAAAAAAATGAACTGCACCAAAGTCAGAAAAAATTATAAATTAACATAATTGTATTAAATTATATTCAATTTAGCTTTGTCCATTAAATTTCCAAAAAATAAACTTCTGTTATAGTAATAAGACACATTGTTGGTGAGTGCAAATCCAATATTCTGATAGCCTGCACTTAGAAAAGCAAATTAATGCAACCCAGTTTACAGCCAATTGGGCAAAAATCCATCAAAACCACACATACTCATCTTTTCATTAGTTATTCTGCTTCTAAGAGTTTATCATAGGGAAATAGAGAACCTTATCTAGATTATATGAATATTCATCATACTTTGCTTCATAATGATTTAAAACTGAACACCAAAATGCCCATAGGAGTTTACCGTATTTTTTAGACTATAAGACCCACTCCCCCTCCCCCCCAAATTTGGGAGGAAAATGGGGGGGTGCGTCTTACAGTCCGAATGCAGCTTCACCTTTACATTGACGAACTATTATGTTATTTATGTTATTAAATATTTTACCATATTTTTTGCTTCAAAATTTTGTTTTCCTCCTCTAAAACCTGGGTGCATCTTATGGTCCAAAAAAATACAGTGAAAGGGAAAATGGTGTATCATTCATGAGATGAAGTACCAAAGTACCATACCTTACAATATTTTATATTGTTTTATGAAAAATATAAGTAAAAGAGCTACTGTTTTACAAGAAATTAGTATCATGATGATTAGGCAGTAGGATCCTAGTTTGGTACAAAAGAAAAAAATGAACATATGCAAATACAGAAAAAAAGATTTGGAGGAAAATATGGCCAAAAGTTTATGGTGCTCATCTTTGGTGAACTTGGGCATAATTTCAATTTTCTCCTTTAGATAGCTGTATATTTTTCAAATTGGCTGAAATAAATGTAAAATACTTTTTTAAAACAAAAATCAGGGGAAAGATATTGCACTCCAATTTTCTTAATTTCGTGACACTTCTTATGTTTGCCAGGAGACTGTTTCTGAGGGCCCTAAATTTTCAAAATAAGTTCTGGTGCTTTAAAAACTGACTTGGAATATTGTTCAATGCTCTAGGAAATTTTGAGTTGATTACAAGAAATATGAATACAAATAATAATAGTTGGCTAATACTGTCGCTATCTCAAAAAAATGCAAGAGAAAAGAACCCCACACCCCAATGCCCTCTCTTAATATTTATAAAGGAATGAGATCAGTGCCAGATACCTAAAAGTGCCTGTAGCATTTGTTAAATTTTTCTTTCAGGAGAACAGCAAGTAACTCTGGAAAAGAACTGAACATAAAATGATTTAATATTAATTCATGCTGTCAAACAAACAAGTACCCTTTCCATTTTGGACAGGGGTTTACAGAACATCAGAGATCACACAATAATTTGGAACACCTTTTGGCCTATTTCCAAATATGGAAACTTTTTTTTTTTCATTTGATCCTATTAACATTTTTCTAGGGAGTATACAGTCACACAATTGTATTAACCGTGTCTGGTCACATAATATATTCCTTGAGATCTACAAAAGATTCTGTGACGTAAGTGACGATTATATGGTTTAATAAGCACTTGGAAAGGTATCTTAGATATACGCTGCCAACATGCCAGGCCTTCATCAATGGCTGAAAGACGTGGAATTCTAGGTTCTCTAGAACATGGGCTGTGTTTTCTACCAACGTTAAACCATTGTATAAAAATTCTCCCCTCTCCTCACCCTGGCTGGCGTAGCTCAGTGGATTGAGCGCGGGCTGTGAACCAGGCATCACGGGTTCGATTCCCAGTCAGGGCACATGCCTAGGTTGCAGGCCATGGCCCCCAGCAACCACACATTGATGTTGTGCTCTCTCTCTCTCTCTCTCTCTCTCTCTCTCTCTCTCTCTCCCCTTCCCTCTCTAAAAGTATATAAATAAAATCTTTAAAAAAAAAATTCTCCCCTCTCCTCTTGTGTCAAGGGATGCCTCTGAGAGAATCATCCCACAGAGAAGTCGGACATTGTGCTGAATGAATAAGAAACCAGTTTACAGGAGGCCCACCTGGGGCCCAATGGACCCTGAGCTTCCGTAGAGGGAAACAAAATTTAAAATCTCCAAGTGACTTGGGAAATGCCCTTCATTTAAAAGGGTTAAGATACACCAATTCGAGGGAGTGTGTTTCTAATCTGGCTGTTAATAAATCCTACTGGTAGCACTTCATATTTCACACTCTCTAGAACCTGGCACCACACCAGTTGTATTCTCGACGTAACTTTCACTGCAAAATGCTTATGGCTTTGCAGACATCCCGACAGGTGGGCTACACACCTGTTTGGCCCTGGGGTCTTGTGGTGACCTCTGGTTTGCCACTAAGTGATACAAAGATGTATGTTTGTTCACTCATTCCCTCAGTAGTTCTTTTCACAAATTATTGACAACGTACTGAATACCCATTATGTGCTAGACACTGTCCACACTGTCATCAGGAGGCCTTCTTCTGCAGCGTGTCACAGTTTAACAAGACAGACAGAAATATGAACCCAGCGTCAGGAAAAGACGCCACAGTAGAAGCACGAATGCACTGCTTTGGGGGCAGGAGATCATTGGGAAGGGGATCTGGGAAACCTTCGTTTACTGAACTCATGTTTATCAAGCACGTCCTAGGTGCCCAGCACTAGGTCTTGGGAAGACAGAGCGAGCAAACCTTCCATACGGCGCTCCCTGAGAGCTCGTGTTTATAGGCACAGTGCACAAATACACGGTATGTACAGCTCACTACGTATACGGTATTTTACTTAATTATTTAGTCTGTGCTTGTCTACCTGGTGAAATACATAGTGTCTGAGACTGAACCAAGTGCTATGGGGAAACACAACGCCAATCAAGTCGGCAGGAGTGCAGGGGTGAAGGCTGCTCTGGGGGAGACACCTCACACGGGAATGCGAGACACTAGGGTACCAGCCCTGGCAGATGACCTGGGGCAGGGAGAGAGTTCCGGCTGAGGGAACACTAAGTGCGAAGGCCTCGGGGTAGAAGCCTGCGTGGTTTATTCCGGGCAGAGCAAGGCTGCCAGAGGTTGGGGGGGGAGGGGGGGAGGGTGCGAGAATGGGGGAGAGGACAGGAGAAGCAGCAGGAAGTGTGGGGACAGCAGCGGTCAGCAGCCAGGCCTGCAGGGCTTTGTAGGTGAATGGAAGGTCACGGGCTCTTACTCCAAACAAGAAGGGAGTCTACCTAAGGGCCAGCAAGAAAGGGTCAGGAGCTGATTTACGTTTTAGAAAGAGCACTAGAGATGCTGTGTTAAAACAGACTGAAGGTCGGGGGCGAGGGGAGAGGTTAGGGGGTCGATGCCACCCTAGGAGAAAAAGATGATAGGGGCTTTGGCTACTGGGTACGGGGCAGAGGAAACGAGAAGTGGTCAGACTCATCATTTCTGGAAGTCAAACAAGCGGGATCTCCCGGCAACTCCACACAAGAGGTAGTAGTTAAGCAAGGTCTGCAAGGGTCAGGAGGTGCTCGGCAGACAGAAAAGGGGATTCGGAAATCGTCACAGGCACAGCAGCGCGAGGGACAGAGGGCCCGGCAGGCTCAGGGGTGGCGGGAAACTCTGTGTGATAGTTCAAGGTTGGACACGGTGGCGGGAGACAGGCAGGGATTAGATCAGAGAGGTAGTCTGAGGGCATCGAGTCGATGACCTCAGGATATGCTGAGGAGTTTGAACTTGACCTGAGGGCCAGAGAGACCCAGCCACCTGTACGAAGCAAGGAGGGAGAGGTCAGGCACACTCACAGGCACTGGGGAGGGCCCGCGGGGCACCAAGGAGGAGAGGGATAAAGCTGTGTTGGTGGAAGCAGGTAGCTGAGGGGCTAACCTGAGATCGGTGGGTGGCATTGGCAAGAGGAAACAACCCGGGCTGGGGTGGGGTGGGGAGGGGGGGTTGTGAAGACTCGGAACAGCCGGGGGCCCAGAGCCTGAATGAGGAGGGTGGAAGTCCTGGGCAGACGTCGAGGACAGCGAGGTTTGAACTTGAAGAATAAGACAAGGAACCAGCCCCGGGAGGAGGAAACGAACAGCGAGGCTCTTGTCGAGAGGAGCTGTAGGAAAAGGCAGGTCAGGTCCCGCCGCCCCTGTGCTCCGGACCCTCCCGTGCCTGCCCGTCCCCTCCCTCGGGGTCACGGCCGGCACTCTAGTCAGAGAGCTGGTTCCTGCAGAGTCTGGCCACTGCTCTGAGATCCCATCTCTCTCTACTCTCCCAGCTCTTGCTTGGCTCCGGGTACGGTCGCCCGGGGTGCTGTCTGTCCTCAAACATGCCTTGGGGGCTCTGCTCTTCCCTGTTTCCAGAACGTTCTTCCCACAGGTGCTGCACGGCTGGTTCCCACACCTCCGCGGGCTCTGTGTTCAAGCCCCCCCCCAGGAGGCCTTCCGAACTGCGCTACGTGCAGCCCCCCACTGGCCCGGTATTCCCTACCCTGCTCACCTGCTTTTTTTCATCTCCAGCTTCCCTCTGACATTTTTCTTTTTCTTTTCCTTTTCACTTTAAAAAAAAAGTTTCTACTCCCTTTCTCCTCCCTGCCCCTCAAGAAATAAGCTCAAAGAGGACAGGAATCTTTTGCTGTTCTTTGCGCCTTCGTCTTTAGTGCCAATAACATTACCTGGTACAGGCAGGGGGAGCTAGCTACAATTGTTTAAGTAAGTCATTAATGAATGTGGATCAAGGGGAGCCACCCAGGACACACCTGGAACGGAGCTGGGAGGGTGGGGGCAGGCGGTGGTGGGGAGGGAATTCCGCACAGACAGCCCCGGAGCCCCAGGAGATGAGGGGGCGGAGGCAGAGGGGTTCCGAGTTCAGACCCCAGAACCTGCCAGCCTGGGCTCAAATCCTGGTCTTGGCGCTGCTCGCTTATAAATCTTGAAGAACGCTTTAAACTTCTCTGGGCCTCAGTTTTTCTTCTTTTTTTTTTTTAAGACACGAAGCACAGTCCCTGGCTCACTGGGAGGGTCACTAAACAGACCCGCCAAGTCTTATTTGACTGGCAGCTGGGCTGGCATTCCCGTGGCCAGGGCCTGTTTCAGTGACCAGACAGGGCTGAACTGTCTATGTGTCCATGCCATTAAACAGTGTTTTCTGCCCTGGCTGGTGTAGCTCAGTGGATTGAGCGCAGGCTGCAAACCAAAGTGTCCCAAGTTCAATTCCCAGTCAGGGCACATGCCTGGGTTGCAGGCCACGACCCCCAGCAACCACACATTGATGTTTCTCTCTCTCTCTCTCTTTCTCCCCACTTCCCTCTCTAAAAATAAATAAAATCTTTTTAAAAAAACATATTTTCTCCTTTCCTTTTAAGAGAACAGATCCACTTTCCTAAGGTCTGGTGGACGCACTAAGCCTTCTGAGGAGGTGCACTTAAAGTGATTAGACCCTGGCATTGGGTTTGTAGTAGAAAGCTAAAAGAGAGGCCTTGAGCGCTGTTCTGTTTGCATTTGAGTTTGCCCTTATCCGCCAGCGCGTGGCGTACTCTGGGAGGTAACATCTCTGCAGAAGTCCTGCAAATCTCTCCAGACGCCGTCTCCCTGGAGAGCAGTGTGTGTGTGCAAAAACAAAATTCAAGTCACGCTACCCATTATGACAGAACTGGTTTTTTAAATAAACTGTGTGCGTTCTTTCCTTCATCCACTCAAGCAAACTAATTAAACACCTACCAGGTGCCAGGCACCGTACGTAGTACAGAGGATGAGGGAGACAGACGTAGAATTAAGAAAACCGCTATGATAAACTCAGAGAAGGATTAATAAAGGCATGCACGACGGGGAGCAGAGACAGCTCCCTGGGCTGCAGAAACGGCAGGCAAGCGCCCTACAGGAAGTGACAGGTGGGCTGTGACGAACAGATGACGCGCCAGTTCCTGGAGCAAAGAAGAAAGAGGCATGTCAGCAGAGGGTGCAGCAGGGAGGCCCATGCTCCGAGACTGCACAGCCAGTCGGAGGCACTGCAAAAAGGTGACTGGGGCGGGGGGTGGGGCTGGAAACTCGGGGGCCGGGTGGGGGCCGGCATGCTCCGAGTTACGTCTTGGTGAGAAAAGGCACTGCACACCTGAAACCAATACAAAGTAATATGGGGTGTACGCTGAAACTGAAACATTCGATTGCAAGAAGAAAATGTACTGTCGCTTCAAGGGTTAAGGAAGAGGGGCGAAGAGGAAACCGAGGGCAACCATCCAAGGGCCCAGGGGATGGAAGACAGCAGAGACCCGATGCGAATAGAGGTGAGAGACAGCGTCAGGGGTGGGCAGTGAACTGGGAAGAAGGACACCCGGACTCTAGCTGGGGGGACTCCCTTCCTCTCTTCCTGCCATGGAGACTGAGCACCTGCTACAAAAGTGCGAGCCGGCTGCCGCCGACCCGGAGACGCTGTGGCCCGGTTCTCAGGCCCCGGTTCTCGGGCCCCGAGAGTTTACATTCTCGTTGGCAAGAACGATGACCGTGTACTGTTTTTGCCTGCTCAGCCAGCCTCCCCCTCCTTCTTGGGGGGAACGGGACCCCAAAGGATGGTTCTCCTTGGGGAAAGCCATCCGCCCCTGACCCACAGTTGACGCAGTGTGAGGGGGCCTGCTCACGTCCCACCCTACGTCGAGTGTGGGGCCACAGACCGGGCGAGGCACAGGGGGGCGCCTCACGCCCCTAAAGACAAAGGCTGCTTCGGGGATGAGCCTGTGAGTCTAAACGGGCCGCTGAGACCAGTGCCGGGAGAATCGAATAGAACCGGGAGAAAAGAAATCACTGTGCTCTTCTGAGACCCCGCATGCTTAAGACCCCATCCCCCGTGGGCTGTCAGACCCCTGTTCTGCCGCCAGGCAGAGCGCCCCCTGCAGGGAGTCCCGTGGAGGAGAGCCAACCCACGAAACAGAGACAAACAGTGCTCAAACCATAGATATCCTTGGGGAAGCTGGTGCTCCTAGACATCTCGGGCAGGTCGATAAATCCCCTTTTCCCCCACACTGAGTTTCTCTGGGGTTTTGTCCTTCGTGATGGAGAGAGTTCCGACTAACCCCGGGAGAGAGACGCAGAACCCCGCAACGGCAACGCCGTGTGACCGGGACGGCAGAGGTGCTGCCGAGGGGGCCAGCGGCACGGAGGAGAGGGCGGTCGAGGCACCTCTCACCAAGGAGGCGATGTTTACGGGAAGTCTTGAGGAACGAGCCGTCTGGCAAGTGGACGTTTGATGCGGAAGAAACAGCACGAGCAGAAGCAAGGAAGGGGGGAACTCTGGGCCCCTGAGCCGAAGCACAGAACTCACAGCGGAAAGCTGGTTGCGAAGTCAGGGGTGTCCTTCTTCTGTGGGCGACAGGGAGTCACGAGACGACCGAGTCAGACCCTGTCACGTCCCCTTCGACCTCTCTAGACGGCAGGGGCTTCGCAGGGAAACTTAGGTGGATCAGAACAAATTGCTACAAACTGATAAAGGTATCAAAAGGCCTTACCTGCTGATAGAATTCATCATCTTTGGGGGTCAGATAAGGAAGCCAAGTGTCTTCGAGCTCCTCAAGAAGCCTCAGTTTCTGTATAAAAAGAATAATTATTATAGGTGGCTGACTCTAAAGTGGCCCAAAATATAAGACAATCCCTTATTTGTCCCATAAGAGAGAGAGTACCAAAACAACAAGAATTTTTGCCCACTTGAAAGTCTGTACTTTAGACAGAAACTAGTTGAATGCCAATTATAAAGTGTAGTCATTTAATGACGTACACTTAAATCATACATTGTCTAAAGCATTCATTTAGAAATAATGATTTTGTTCACTGTCACATTTCGTGGAACAAGTTAACCAACTCCTGACGTGTATCTTCAACATCGGGGCCCTTTTCATCGCGAGTCTCCTTTTGAGTCATCCAGACTCAACCTGAGTCCCAGTTTCCAGGGCAACGCTTCCTGTCTGCACAATCCGCTGGAGCCACGGCAGCATCTGAACCCTCCACGGCACCACCCCTGCAAACACCGGACCGAGCTCCGGGCGTCCACGTGCACGACAGCAGGGCTTTTGGAACATTTATTCATCCTGCAGATTTTTATTGGCTGTCATACCCACTGACGTAACTACTTTTTAAAAGTGATCTTTCACCTCTAGAATAATTGCCAAATCTGTGTGAAGCACCTTTGCTTCTTTTCTTTTCCCATTTTGTGAAGAAACCTTTCTAAGCGGCGGCGGCGGCCTGCACTGTCTGAAGACATTTCAGAGCACAGTGTCTTCCCAGACACAGGTTTCCCCCACTTTCCAAAGGTTCGCGTTACGACACTTCACGTCTACAAAGGCCTACGACCATAGCGCCTGTTTTCGCCAATGAAAACAAATCCAAAGCGTATTTTGTTTTTCCAAAAGAAAATGAAACGACCGTTCAGCACCTGCTCTGCAGTGAGCTGTTACGGAAGTAGCGGCACCGCACAGGGAGAGGGCCCCAGCAGGCTCCTTCCCCGGGAACCTCACTCAGCAGCTCGGCATCAAGCCACCTTAACCTTGAACTGCCTCTGAGCATCCTTGCTTTATCTCGAGTGACTTCGTGCCTCTGTTGGCAAGATGTGCCCAAGGTATCAGAGACGCCTAAGACGGCTCGTCAGGGCATTACGCTTAGCAGAGAACTGAATGTAGTTAGCATTTTTATTGCGGTGAACGAAATAATGACATTGTCTGTGCATTGAACTTGCCTGCATTCACCATTGTGCTATTTTCATGCAGAGAGCAAGGGTCCTGAAGGCTGCCAAAGTTACTAATGGTTCTACCAGTAGCAAAGTGGTCTCTCTCAGTCAGCGTCCGGTAATGGATAAAATACAAAGTCCATTCGTTGCTCGAGTGGATGGATGGGTGTGCACAGTGTGGTGTTCTGTTATCTTATATTGAAGGACAGAAGTCAGTCTTTTCAATAAGTGAGGCTGTACTGTACTTACATTATTTCCACTGTATACAGGCTGGGTGTCTATCATATCACTCCTCCTTTCACTACGCACTAGGGTTACTTCAGGTTTTGTGTGTCATTGGGTATGATTCAGTCGATTATTTGGGGGGTCTGGGAATGCTCCAAAATGTTTCCATATAAATTAGTGTAATTGCTTCTTCACTTTACACCATTTCAGCTTGCAGAGGGTTTCACGGGAACGCTCTTCTTTTGGATAGTGGGCGAACCTAGGGCACCGTGCTGCTCACACAAAGTAAGGAAGGACCCCAGGTGATAAAGTCCTTTCTGAGGAATCAAATACCTATTAGGTGACGCCCTCCTTCCGAGGGATTGTTGTTCAAAGAATATTGGGCTTATATTCAAGCACATATGCTGTGTGTGTGTGTGTGTGTGTGTGTGTGTGTGTGTCCATGCTATATAAATGGCATATGTGTGTTTACACAGACGCACATACACATAGGAATCATCTATACACCACAGAACTTTTCTAAAGGAAAAAGACCGGAAATGGCAGAAAGGACTGATTTTGACTGCAACTGGCATGAAATGCGCACACAGACGGTCAACCCCCGAAGCTCCTGGGTAAGAAGGAGGAGACGGTGCGCCTCGCTCTGCGTCGGGGCAGGTGGCCTGGCGGACACAGACGGGACCCGGCGAGCTGAGTCACGGTGCAGCGGACAACCTGCTCCCCGGACGGGGGGCCCTGGGCGCCCCCCTCCCCGCCCCGGCAGGGCAGCCTTCTCTCCCACGGCCTCCACGGGCCAGCCCAGAGCAACCTCGGGGCGAACTCAAATTCCTGCCGGGCCTTCTATATAATTATCCGCAATGAATAAAGAAAAAATAAAGGAAGTGGGAATACAGTCACCAGTTCACCTAAGAGAGCTGAAACAGTACACTTCACTACAACATTCTAGTCTGCTTACTGAGTGAAACTTTCTGTGTGGACTGCAGGTATTTTGTCCTCTATAATAACACCGGCTTACCAGTTAAACTATGAACAGTTTTCCTCCATGAAGGACCTGTACTACTAACACCAACCCTTTGTTGAGGTAAATCATTGGTTAAGTGGCTTATCTGTTTTCAACATTAGCCATCGTTTGGGACATAGAAAGAACTGACGATATTTCCATGATTTTGCTTGCACAACTCTGCACTCCATCACGGATTTCATCAAAATCTGTGTTGCAATGTTGCCATCAAGCTCAGGAAAGGCTGCGTTTTCCTATGAATCTTTACCGGTCCTTTTTACAGAAAGAATATTTTCCAAAGCTCTCTGGGATTTATTGGGAAGTAAGAGGCAGGGACGAAACACCTGCGTGTACCTGCATGCCCGGAACACGAAGGGCAGTGAGAAACTATTGGAGTGGCGACCCATGGCGGGGAGGCGAGAAATGACCAAAGGGGACAGGGGTAGAGCGAGAGCGTTCGAAGGGTTCCGTTTTATACTGCTTTGCTTTTGAACTGGGTACACCTGTTGCCTATTCAACAGATTGCCCAATATCAACTCAAATGTATTGCCCATTAATTCTTACCATGCAATTCAGGGGAAAGATGAAGATGACGTGATTTTTAGCTTAGTTTTAGCAAGTGCATACTTCTCTGATATACGATGAAGTATTTGGGGGAGGGGGAGCAAATCATCAGGGACACAGGGTGAAGAGGGGGAGAAAACACAGCGGTGACAATTCCTTTGGGCCAAGTGCCAGCCAGCTGGCAAACACGCACAGCATTAAGATGCACTCGGGGGCGGAGGTGGACAAGGCTCGTGTTTGACCGCCAGGTCTGGCCCGTCGGCCCGGGGTGCAGATGAACCCACACAGCTGGCCCTTCCACACACGGCTCCGCTCACGCGTCTTTGCGGTCACACTCGTGTCAAATACATCAAGCGGCTCACAAACGCCACACAGAAAGCCAGCGAGGGCCCGAAGCCTCGGATCTGCTGCCCGGCCGGAGGAGCGTTTGAAGGCCCTTCCAAGGGGACTATACCCATTGCCAGAGCTCCAGCAGAGCAGGGGGAAACCCAGACACAAGGCGTGAAGTCAGACAAAGGAATGATGGGAGATGGCGGAGGTGTTAACTAGCCTTATCGTCACAATTGTGTCCCTGCAAATACATGGGTGAAAGTATCACGATGCATGGTATTACAGTGCATGTCGATTCCATCTCAGCAAAGCGGACAGGGTGGGGAGGCAGGGGTGAGAATGTTCTCCACCCAAATCAAATTAAACATCAATAAGAGAAAAGTATCTCGAAACTCCCCAAATATTTGGGAACTAAACAACCCACTTCGAAATAATCCGTGAGTCAAAGAAGAAACCAAACAAGAAATCAGAAAGTTTTAAATTGAATAAAAATGAAAACAAAACGTTCAAAACGTTCTAGGTTGCAGCCACAGCACTATTTACAGGGAAATTTATAACACTAATGCCTATATGAAAAAAGAAAAGTGATTTAAAATCAATGACCTCAGCTTCTACCTGAAGAAAATGAAAAGAGAGGAGCAAATGAAACACAAAGTAAGCAGATGAAAGAAAATTACAAAAGATCTGAGTAAAATCAATAAAATAGAAAGTAGAAAAGTAAAGAAAATTAATGAGGCCAGAAGCTACTTCTCTAGGAAATTTAAAATCTCTAGCCAAATAGATAAGAAAAAGAAAAAAAAAACCTGAAGGCTCAACATACTAACTAAAAGGATAAGAAGGGGGTACTTTATACCAATAAATTTTCAAACTTGGACAAAATGGACAATAATTCCTTGAAAGACACAAATTATCTCAAAAAAAAGATAACCTGAATAGCCCTATATCTAATAATGAAATGCAATTTGTATTGTAAAAACTTCCCACAGAGGAAACCTCCAGGCACAAAAGCTTCACTATTGAATTCTACCAAACATTTAAGAAAGATATATCAATTCTGCACAAACTCACATGGAAAAATTAATGAAATGCAATCCCCAAACCAAGCAGAATTATTACAATAAAATTACAGACCAATATCCCCTTAAGGATATGAATACACAAATTATTAACAAATTTTCGCAAATTGAATCCATCAACACATAGAAAGGACAATACATCATGGCCAAGTATTATCCCAGAAACGCCAGGGTGGTTTAACATTTGAAAATCGACATAATTCATCATCCTCTCAGGCTAAGAGAGAAAAACCATATGCTCATCTGAACTGATGCGGTAGGAACATCAGTCAATACCCAACATCAATCCTGCTACCCACACTCGGCGAACTAGAGGACTCCTTCAACCTGACAGATGAGCCTGTGAAAACCACACAGGTAACATCATAGCTAGTGATGAAAGCCAGGATGGTCTCACTGCATAATCGGGGAAAAACGCAAAGATGCTGGCAGTCACCCCTCTATCCGAGATGGTACTGAAGGTTTCTGGGCACTGTGATGTGGCCAGAAAAAGAGACGAAAGGCATCGGGACTACAGAAAAATACAGGATGGATAAAACGGTCTTTATTTGCAATGAAGCACCGGTGCAGAAAACCCTACAGGATCCACAAAAAAAGCTGTTGGAACTAATACGTTCAGCAAGGTCGCAGGATAGAATCTACAGGAGAGCAGGGCTGCAAGATCAATACACAACAATCAGGTATTTCTACAGACGAGCGAACAACTACCTGAAATTAAACTTTTTAAGAATAGCATAAAAAAGAACATCAAAAATCATAAAGTACTTAGCGACAAATCTGATGAAAGATTTTTCTAGACGTACATTTTTTTAAAATCCCCACAAATCATTGCTGAAAGAAATTAAAGAAGTTCTACATAAGTGGAGGGAGATATAGTGTGTTTATAAGTCTAAAGACTGACTGTCAAATTGTCCCCAAATTCATGCAGTCCCAGTCCAAGACCCCTGCAGTCCTTTTTGGTAAAGATTGGCACACTACTAAAATTTATATAAAAGTGCCAAGACCACTTTGCAAAGGAAGAATAAAGTTGAGGGACTTCACTCTCAAGTGAAGGCATTCTAAAACTATAGAAATCAAGATAATGTGGTAATGGCATAAAAGTAGACAAATACATAAATGAATATAATATAATCCAAAAACAGACCCACCTATTTGTGACCAATTGACCCACCTATTTGACAAAGATTCAAAGTTAATTCAGTGGAGAAAGAAATTCTTGTCAACAAATACTACTTGAAGAATGAGGTGTCCACAGTTTTTAATTTAATCCACATCTTGTAGCATATATAAACTTAACTCTAAATGAATGAATACAGCAATGCAAAACTTAACAATAAATATGTGTAAAAGATAAACTATAATACTAGTAGAAGAAAACAGAAAATTCTTTGAGTGTTTAAGTAGGCAAGGCAAAGTTCTCTTAGATCTGAAACCGAAAGCACTATCCATAAAAGATAAACTTCATCAAATTGAGGGACTTCTATTCCCAAAACTCTCAAAGCTAGAAACTTTTAAACACAACCCTCACGCAAACAAAAACGGTCCAACCACTTTGGAAGACAACCTGCTAATATCTTAAAAAAGGTAAGAGACACACCTACAACATGACAGCTTACATCCGTACAAAAACCTGTACATAAACCTTCACGGCAGCTGTATTTGCGATTGCCAACAGTTGGAAACAACCCAAATGTCCATCAAATTGTAGCATATTGGAGGAAAAGAAACTGTGGTATACCAAGAGTCACTACTCAGCAACAGAAAAAGAATGAGTTATGGATACAACATCAATGAATTTTAAAATCAGGCTGAGTAAAGGAGGACAGGCCAGAGCAAAAAGCATGTACCGTTGTATTCCACTTATGCAAATTAATCCATAGTGACAAATGGCAATCAGTGGTTGCCTGGGGCCCAGGTTGTAGGAAGAGGGAAGTATTACTGAGAGGCACAAAGAAACTGCCTGGTGCAACCTGTTCGGTGAGGCGCCTGGACTCTGACGGTGGTTTAACAAGTACATACACATGTCACCGCTTAACAAGTTGTACCATTTAAATATGCACCGTTCATGGTATGTCAACGATACCAATAAAGTTGTTCTAAAAACAGGGAATGGGGAAAGTGAGGACTACCCAAATACGGGGTATCTTGCCTGCAAAAATGGACCTGATGCATGTAGGGCATAGATTATTGATTATCATTCACTTTCTTTCATTGCTTTAGTCAGACTTTTTACTCCTTAAGGCAATGGGAGTAACGTATATTTTTCTAGATATGTACCCATTTCATCTGTTATTTCTCAAATGTACCATATTTTCTTGTTACTCTCAGAAACCAGCGATCCCAAGAGTGTGTCTCCATTGGCGGGCCTCATGTTGTGTAGCACGTGGCTAGCCTCCTCTTTTTCACACTCTCAGCTGTTGTTGTTACCCTGAGTTTTAGTTTTGTATTCATTGTAAAACAGAAAGTATTTTAAACCAATAGTTAAGTGAATTTTCCAGTACATCTTATCAATTTCTACGTTTGTCCTTGTCTCTTGTAATAAAAACCTACATGCTGGTTTCACTTTTCTTCTTGCTAAAATGCAACACTGAACAGTTTTCCCAGTAAGAGTGTATGGATAGTAACTCTCCTAGTCTTTTTTATCGCTGAAAATATCTGTATTTTTTTCCTTACCCCGGAAACAAGGACTACCTGGGTTTTAAATATTAAAATTAACTGTAATCTTCCCTTAGGACTTCGAAGACTTTATTCCCCTCTTCTCTTCCAGCACCTACTGTTAGTACTAGGAGTTTTTCTTTCACAGAGAATCTGCATTTTTTTATCTCGAGTCTCTTCAGGATTTTTCTTCTTTACGGCCCCTCTGTTCTACACAGCAACAGGATGGCACTACTCGAAGTATCTGAGGACTCGTGTCTTTTTTAAACGAGGAAATGCTCGACTCTTAGCTCTTCAGATTTCTGCTCTCCATCATGATCGCCCTTCTCTTCCACTGAAACTCCAGCAGACACAGGCAGAACCTCTCGATCCGCCTTCCGAGTCTCTCAGATGATCTCCGTCTCTTTGTGAGCCTTTGTCCTCATACGCTGCAACCTGGCTGGATTCCTCGGCGCCCTCTTCCCAGGCTCCCACGCTCTTTTCAAGTGCATCAGCTCTCCAGCTCGCCCCATCCTTTGGGGTTATTGTTTCTACGGCCATACCTTTTATTTCCGAGATTGATAAATGGCTCTTTATTTTTTCCATGTACAGCTAGCGGTTCCTTGTCCCTTTTCTGCATATTTCGGAGCATTTTTTTTAAATCTCATTTTTATCAGTGCGATGTCTGGACGTACCCCATTGAATTTCCTGAACGCGCTTATTTCAGTCTTTGATCCACTTCTCCATAAAATGAACCTCATCTGGGATGATCTTTTGTTCTTGTTGTTCCTGTTAGCTATCTTTCCTAGCGTTTATTTTCTTCAAGTGTTTTGGTATTTTGTTTTGAAGGCTCCTTCCTTCTGAGTGGATGATTTTTTTGTCTTTGCTTTTTCCCACCTCTTTCTCTCCCCCCGCAACCTTCTCCCTCTCCCTCCCCACCCCCATCTGTGCTTAATGGCTCCTCCAGAGCGGGTCAGCAGTCACCTGCACCAGGATCCCTGTTCCGCCAGTCCTGGCCCACGCCTCATTAAATGATGATGTGGAGCATCACGACCTCCCCCCGACCCCCAACTACTCCACAACCAATCAGACTGATTCATTTTCTGTCCTTGCAGGTTTAACTCTCTTATCCCACCCCCTCAAGAGCCCTGTCTCCGGATAAGCTGGGTCCCCAACATGGTGGTCTCTTCTCAGTCTCCCTTTGGGAGGAGTACGACTTCACCTCCACCCTCAACTTCACACGGCTGGCCTAGTTCTGTCCCGTCCGCAGTGGGAACGGTTAGTCCCCGTGATCCCGTTGGACCCAAACTCACAGCTGCTGCTTTCGGTTCCCACGCTCGGGGTGCCTGCAGGCCTGTGGTTCCGGTCCAGCTGACCCCTCCACACTGTCCTCGTTCCAGACCACAGCGAGGTCTGGCCGGTGAGCCCAGGCACGACTCTTTCTTATCTTTCATCCTTCTCCCGTGTCATCTGTCACTGGTATGTGTGCTCGGAGCAGAAGGCATACACAGAGTCTGAGCTTACCACTGGACCAGGAGGCACCGATGATTTCCTTGTGATAAAAATTCTTTGCAAGGGGTTCGCTAGGTCAAAAGATACGCTCGACTAAGACCGTCAATTCATACTGTGAAACTGCCCTCCAGGAAAACCGTCCCCATTTCCTTCCCATCAGCAGACAATACCCATTCACTCACCAGTGAGGATCAAAGTTTCAAATCTTTGGCAAGTTGATAAATGAAAAAACAAGTTCGCTCTGATCTACACTCCTTTGATTGTTAATCAGATCTTGAGTAACTTTTCTTACATTAACTGCCACTCGCAATAGCTCTTCTGTGCAATTCCCGTCATGTCTTCTGTCCATTTTTTTCTTTTTTTTGGCAGGAGTGTTTATCTTATCCTGTCTTCAATCTAAGGATCTATACTTTGCTTCCAAAGACAATGAATCTGGGTTTTATGCGAGTTGATTAGAATTTTCTTCATTTCTTCTTCATTCTTTTATTATGAGCGACTTTCCAACAAATTAATTTGTTCCTAGGGGAAGTCACCTCTCTTGCCTCAGGCTGTCATTAAATTTTCCAGCACCTGTAAACTGTCCTCTCCACGACAGCACCTTTCACTGCGACTTGCACTTTCCCAAGTCTTCCACAAGCATAGCCACGGCCTTCCACGTTCCCATAAATTACCCTCTTTCAAAGGAGAATTTTTAAATAAGTGAAACACTAGGTACAAAGTATATATTTTTGCTTTTCATATAATAATTTGAATATCAAAAACCATTTGTCTCACCAACTTGATATTAAGTCCCTACTTAAAATCATCAAATGTAAGAATATAGTCCAAGTGTCAAAAGGAAAAGGAAGTTTCCCGAAAAGCAAAACGCCTGTGACGGAAAGCAGCTAGACAAGATGTGAACAGAAACACAGGTTTGCAGGAAGGACTGACGCCTTGGGGAAAGGGCAGGTTCCACAGCGGAATGATTTAATGTTGGTACCAAAGCAGTAAGTACCTTTAACAAAACAAAACGTCGGATTCTTTACTCTGGGAGGATGACTGGGAACAACCCTAACATCTTCTGACTTCATTTGGAGCGACTGCCTTGTAAACTAGCATCTCCCTGAGCCACCCCAAGCATTCGACTGAAAACCGAGATAATCACTCACCCAAGATTCTCCTGCACAGTCCTAGGACTGTCCATCCTATCGTACATGAATACACAAGCGAGGGCAGGAGCATTCCGAACCACAAAAGGGAGATGACAGATGAATTAAAACTCCTTCAGACCTACTGCACCTCCCTTCCAGCTCCAAGGACCTAACAACGCACCCCCCTCGCCTTTCCAAGAGGATGAAAAAACTCGCCTCTTGGCCACACCTGTTTGGAAGAAAAAGTCAAATTCTCTCAGTCACACACTTCAGTCTTCAGGGAACTTTCCGCCTTGTAATTTCACACCTGAGCGGTCTACTCGAACGTCAGAGCGCAGAGGTCTCTGAGATTCCACCAGGCGTGGTGCCCAGCTTAGCATCAGCCTGGTCAAGCCAAGCGCCTCCCTGCTAGCAGGCCCATGGTGAGCAACAACGCTGGAGACCTGCAGGGCCTCGGGCTCCTTTGTCATCTCACAGAGCTCCAGCCGTCACACCGTGATCGAGCAACCTGCCACGGGAAAGCGGACGTGCGTGATGTTGCGGTAATGACATCAGTCAGCCCCCTCAGTGACTGTCCATTTAATAATCCTTAGCGCTCGACTGTCCCTCCCTGGCTCTCGGCCGCCCCCACAGCAGGTCCTGCATAATCAGACACTAAATACTCCCCCTTGAGTGGCCACAACTGAATTATACAAGGCGTGATGGGTCACTTTGAAAACAACAGAAACCCCTTCGCTGCAGACGGCGCGCTCGCAACTATCAGTTTCGCTCGGCTGTAATGAAAAGTGAGAGAAAAACGCCTGGAAGAATAAGCTATTTAATGACTGCGGTAGAGGCTTCTCATACAAAGTAGGTGTGTCTTTTTGTTTTCATTTATTCATTCCGGAAAAATCAATACACGCTCGTTATTACTGCGATGTCTTGACTGAGGCATTGCCTAGAACTCCGTAACTTCACCGGCGGGTGTTTGATCTTATTTCAATGTGTGCATTTGATGTTCTCAAGCTCCCTCTTCTAATTATATCACTAATGAAAAAGTACACAAGCTGGCCTGGCTGATAAAAAGTGAGCAATAAGTCTAATATGTTTCTTCTTCTTCAGATGTGCCCAGGCTCCCCACCCAACCTCACTGTCACGGGTTTCACTTCATCGTGCCGGAAAACACAACACTCCAACCCGAGACGTAATAACCAGAGGACCAGGCTTCCCACGCAGCTCTGCACATTTTAACTGCGGATACACAGCTATCTTTCTACGTGGCCTGCAACCACCAGGAAAAAAGGTGAGAGGGCAGAGTCTAGAATAACGGCTGAGAACATAGGCTCCAGAATTAGACCTTGTTGGCTCAAACCTTGCCTCTGCTCATTACAGGTGGTGGAGCCCTGAGCAAGTTACTTACTTACAGCTTCCAAGGGCCGCGGTTTCCCCATATATAAAACAGATACTGGTGATCACACCTACCTCACAGGGCTGTCGGGGGAATAAAGGAAACGGTCAAGAGCCCCGTGTATATGCAATTCCCGTTACAAACCAAAGCACGAAACACTTTATTTCGGTACAGGTGTTAACGACGTTTTAAAATAGACTAAAACGACTAACAGTGTCTGTCCCCGGGGTCCCCTGCCTGCCTGCCTCCTCGGGGTCGTGTGCCGGTCCCCACCGTTCTGTTTGACCCACGGCATCGAGGCACCGCCTCCCCTCCGTAGGTCTGTTCCCTTCCCCCTGCATGCTTCCGTTATCTCGGACTTTGCAAATAGTCGAGCCTCGTTGAAATTAGCTAATTTAACTAGTTCATTCATTATGGAACCCTTCCGTGGACTTCCCTACTTCCCACTCCAGCGGCTGTCATCCCATTAAGCCCTTTCTTCCCCTACCCAACTTCCAGGACGACAATTCAAGATAAATGCCTGGAACTCCTGCTGTCTTTTGGCCCTGGCCCCCCGCCCCCCCCCCCATGATCTGCCTTCTCCCGGGGCCAGGGGACTCAAGCCACTGTTCCCAGAGTCAGGGACTGGCTCCAGCTGCCAAAGCGCAGCATGGTCCTCTTGGTCCCGTGGGAAGCACCGGGCATGGACAGGGACCCGCGTCCCTCCCTCGGAACCCTCTTGGCCCCTGGTTTCTGTGGCGCCCTCTCCCTTTCATGCCTCCGCCTGGGCCCCCTCCTCCTCCTCGGTCTCCGTTGCAGGTCTTTCTCCCTCTGGCCTCAGCGGCAGGCATCCCCTCCCCTTCCTCCCCTTCGCGCTTCAGAGAGTCATCTTCTTACAAGGAGCCCCTTGCCAACAACTCGCCAACCCTCATCGCCAGCCCAAACCTGCCTTGAACACGGTCTCCGGGACGTTAGGATGTGAAAGTCCCCACCGGCGCCCGGGATTCAATACGCCCGGAATCAAAGTTAACATTGGCCTCCCCTAACCTGCTGAAGTCCATTTCCCCTGTTTCTCATCTTCAGTGAACGGCATCGCCAGTCAGACGAGAAGCATCCTCTTCCCCTGCTTCTTCTCCCTCACTCCATAGTCGCTGGCTGGAATGGGCTCTTTCATCTCTGCTAGTTCTTTTACTTTTATTTCTTTTCCTATTGTTTATGCTATGACAGTTGTACCCATTTTTTCTTTTCGCCCCCCTCCACCCAGGCCACCCCCCTCGCCCACACTCCCTCCCCTTTCCGTTGTCCACGTCCATGAGTCGTTCACACATGTTCTGTGACATGCTAACTCCTCTCATCGTTAATAAACTCTGACAAGGATGAGGCAGATATCGTTATCCCCATTTTTTTTATTTTAATGAAGTGAAAACCAACACAGATAAATTACCTGGTTCAAGGTCACAGAGCTAGGAAATGTCAGAGCTGGGAGCTGAATTCCCGTGTGTTTATCCACAAAGCCCAGGCTGCACCTTAGGCACATTGTTTGGGGGGGGGGCACATTTAAAAGTAAAGGCAAACATTCCAGCCACTGCCTCTACAGAGAGCCAGGTCCCAAGGACACGAGGGCGATCGTGACAGATTCCTCAGGACAGGTATGCCTGCCTTCGTGGAACTCAGCATGTGGTATAAGCATCAGACAAACTACAGAAGCTGAACTCAAAGGCAGGAAGTTCTACGACACAGGAGGCAAGGAGCGGTGCTATGGCACCTACCTCACAGGACAGGACAGGACAGGACAGGGAGCTCTTGGGGTCCAAGGGGTCGAGAGATGCTATCTCACAACCATTAGGAGGGCTATTACCCAAAGAAAGGAAAAAATGAAAGAAAAAGGTAACACCTGACGGCATGGATGTGGCGCACACTGTGGATGAGAGTGTAAAACGGAGCAGCCACTATGGCGCACGCAGTCTTTCTTCGAATGACTAAGAGTTCGATTACCATGTTATCCAGCAATTCCATCTCTGCACAGACACCCACGGCATTGTCAGCTGGGTCTCGAAGAGATGTCTGCGTCATTCACAGCAGCCACAGGGTAGACGCACCCCAAGTGTCCATCAGCAGATGAGTGGACAAACAGCATGTGGAATGTTCCCGCAACAGAATATTGTCCATCCTTTAAAAGGGAATTATGACTCACACTACAACATAAACGAACCATGAGGAACACTACGCTACGTGAAATACGCCAGTCATGAAAGGACAGATACTACCTGATTCCACTTATATGAGGGGCCAAATACAGTCCAACCCAGAGAGACGGAAAGTAGAATGGTGGTTGCCAGGGGCTGGAAAGAGGGAGGCACGGGGAGTTGTTTCTTCTTGGGGTCAGGGTTTCAGTTCGGGATTAAGCAGTTCAGGAGGTAGATGGTGTGACGGTTCTGTGATACAGGAAGCAAAGACTGGTGTGACACTGTGAATGCACCTGACGCCACTGAAATGTACACTTAAAGTGATTAAGGTGGTCAATGTTATGGTATGTCTATGTACCACAGTTTTCTCTTTTTAAAAAAATGCACTGCAGACACTATGTGTGAAGTTCAAATAGGAAGAAGAGGGAGAGGGAGAAGGAGAAGGAGAAGAAGAAGAAGAAGAAGAGAAAGAGGAGGAAGAAGGGGAAGGAGGAGGAAGAAGGGGGAGGAGGAGGAAGGAAGGAAGGAAGGGAGGGAGGGAGGGAAGAGAAAGAGAGAGAAGGAAAGAAGGAAGGAAGGGAGGGAGGGAGGAAGGGAGGAAGGGAGGGAGGGAGGAAGGGAAGGGAAAGGAAAGAAAGATCATTCAGAAAGTCTGGGGAAAAAAGCCCCAAAACTGACACACACAGTTGACACAAGCTCTAAACTACACATGACCTTACGTGTCTGAGGCCGCACACTCTCCCCCAAACAGAGCAGCCATGTACGGACTGTTTGGCATCATGCGACGAGACCAGGAACAATGCTAACAGCTGCCTAATCAGAAATGAGAGCCCTCCCGAGCTCCCGAGTGAGGAAACCTCCGTCGAAGTCCCGGAGCACCGCGGAGCTTTCCCAGGCGGAGGGTGCGGAGCCACCCTACACTCAGCGGAAACCACGGAGAGTCTGCGGGCGCCAGGCTGGCTCTCGGCAGACACACGCAGGGCTTGTTGCTTTTGGAGGACGACCCAGCTCATTAGGGGGGAAAATGCTGCTTTTGCCTGTGTTCCCTGAGCATTTGGTGGATCTTGAGCTCATGTTGCAGGTCATTGCGGCGCGGCTGGCTAGATGATCCACGAGGTTATGCCAACGGTTCCGTTCCCAGGGTCTCCTCTCTCCCACAAGAGTCCCTTCAGGCTAAAATCTGGCCCACGCAGGCCTTGCTCGGAGAATGTCTTCTTATTTGCATGTGTGTCAGTAAGCACACATATATACACACACATACATACACATATAATCATATATCTGCATGTATGTAAATGAGCATGCACAAACTCACACACACATAAAACACAGGTGACAACGAAGAGTTTTAAGGAGCACAGCTATAAGACGTTTTATAAAGCTTTCATCACTGCAATATATTACAGCTTTGCAAATGTGCTACAGTCTTAAGCTACAATATTTCATTTCCAAAATGAAATTTGGCATGTGATTAATTTATTCCAACACCTGGTTCTCATTACTGACACAATATGCTTGGGTGGGGAAATGCAATAAATACAATGCATTTGCACAATTACTGATACAGCACGGTGTACGTCCGAGTAAGAGACACACACCCAAGGTTCTCCCTACTCCCCAGGAGGTAGGTGCCCCCAGGAGACTAAAGAAGCATCTGGTACCAAATATTTTCCAAGAAGACAGGGAAATGGAGATAAAGGTTGAGCATGAAGAAGGTGAATGTTGTATCAAAAGCAGAAGAGCACGTGGCCAAAGAGGCGAAAAGAACAGGAGGTCAAGAGTAAAGAAAGCGCCAAGATGAAAGGGAAAGAACTTACAAACTTTAGTTAAGAATTCAATCTGAAGAAGACCCATCCGGTTATAATTTCCTGCACTCAGGAATGTGTACAGTTGACTCCCAGTTCCGCGCTTAGAGCCTGTAAGTGTTGACGGAACACCCCCAGGTGGGAAAGAAATGTGGCCCCTTTTGCTTCTTGCTGACCTTCCCCCCAATCTTGCTCCTCTAAACAAAAGCCTGGCACTTCTGAACACCCGCAATTTATGGTTCAGGGGTGGAGGGAGACTTGAGTGGGGCAGGAAGCAGAGGAGCCAGACTGAGAATTACCCAATCACATGGAATCACCGTGGACTTGCTGTTGTGACCCAGCAGCAATGAGTAACTCGGTGCCCTTGGCTGGTCTGAGCCTCCACCACTCACCATAGAGACTCGACTCATTTGTCTTCTCTCTGATGTTACAGTTTTTGGCATGACCAAACTATAATTTCACTCGCCTCACCTAGTCTGCTAGGACCACACAGTCTAAGATGAAAGATGTTTATATGATTAGTTAAATATACCAGACTTGCAAATGAGACAAAAAGCGGGGAGGGGGGGCCTCAAAAGCTTAGAAAAAAATTCCACCTGCCCACATAGCATTAATGCCCTCCATTCTAACCAAATGTCATTCAAATGTAATCTGCTGTCAGCCTGAAACGAACAATCAGGTTTCTCCTACCGACCACCATTTCTCTGAAACCTAATACAAAAGTTAAGAGAAGTTTTTTTTAATTATAGTCATCTGATTTTCCTTGGACCGATGGGCACATTTATACTTAATGTTTAATGTCAGGCAAATCCTTAGTTTCCTTATCTAGACAATGTGTGGTAGTCCATGACCTCTGTCTAGGGTGACTCCCGGAGTGATTTTCTGACCACCAAAATCAAAATAAACTGGCAAATACAGGTGGCATTTTCCACGAAGAGAAGCCTCTTCTCTTGCTGTGCATCTTCCAACAGCAAGAGCCGTTTTCACCTTTCTACGGGCAACGGTGTGGACGGCGACCTCCCCACGAAGACGTGCAGGTCGTCTGCTGCCCTGGGAACTGAAGGCGTGTGCTGTTCATGGGGCAGCGTTTCCAGAGAACCAGCGCCCCAGGCCCAGGCCGCCTCTCCGCCATCCTATGTCCCAGCGTGAGGTCAGGGAGGACCGGCTTGGAGTTAATGGTTTCCGAGTGCGTGGCTTTCATGTGCTCCCACTCCCCCTGGTTCTGACTGTTACCCATTAAAACTTCCCAGTCGCAGAGACTGTGCGAGGGGATCACGGACTTCGCCGCAGCCAGAGAGAATCCAGAAGAACAAAGCAGACGTTCTAAATGCATAACTGATGTGCGTGTTTATCGGAAAGCGAGTTATCTCATAAACGAGATTCCAGATAATCTCTCCTGAATCCTACTCCACTCGAGAGCCGGAGCTGAACTTTCGGATTCTATTTTTGAGATGCTCTGATCTGCCAAGAGACGCACAGTGTGCTCTGCCTGCCGCCCTGCCTTCAACCCACACCGTCAGGACCGCCTGCGACCGCGGAGCCACGGCAGCGCCCGCCCCGGAGCACACGGCTCGCTGTCTCCGCTCTGGGCGCTCCCCAGACTTCAAAAGCAGCCCTCTAGTCTCACGTAAGGGCGAGCATCTCCCTGCCCAACAGACACTTGTTAAAGGCTCATTGTGAAAAGAGAGAGAGAGAGAGTGTGTGTGTGTGTGTGTGTGTGTGCGTATCCACTTTCTCATCCAGCTCTTCGAGACCGCTAAACTGTTTTTCTATCCCAAAATATATTCCAAACCCACCTGTTTCCCTCTGTCCCCCTGCTACCCTCTCAGGGCGTGTCACCATCATCTCTTGCCTGTAACACCCCACGAGCGTCCTCCTGACCTTCCTCTGGTCTCCTGGCTGTGGTCTGCTCTCCAACGCAGTCAGAGCAACCGCGTCTTTAAGAAACTAGACCACACGGGGATGGAGGGCACAGCACAGGGAACACGGTCAATAGTACTGTCCTCACTCTGCGTGGGGGCCAGGTGGGGACTGAAAATAGCAGGGGGACCACTCTGTATAGTATCTGATTGTCTAACCAGCATGCAGTACACCTAAAACAAATAGGCAAAAACACTGAATGCCAACTGTAATTGAAAAATGTAATTAAATAAAAAAAGAAAAACTAGATTAGATCGTCCTTGCTTAAAACCTCCTGCCCTCTTCCCGGGCTCCCACTCAACTCCTCATCATGACCCAGCCCCTGCCCAGCTTTCCAAGCCCCAGCCAGTCTCCCCCTCGTTCCCACACTGCAGCCCCACAGGTCTTCCTTCTGTCCCCCTCTCCCGCACCCCGCCCCCCCACCACCACCTCATCTCCGCCCAACAGTCTCCTTCCCGTCCGTGCATTCCCAGCCCCAGCCCCAGCCCCGCCCCGCCCGGGCTGCCCCGCCCCGCCCCACCCCGGCTGCCCCGCCCCGCCCGGGCTGCCCCGCCCCAAACAGCGCCCGCATGCCCCTCACTCGCTGTCACACCTTCTGTTGGTGTATCTGTACTTGTATTTGTCTGACTCCCCTCTAGACTGCAGGCTCCTTGAAGGCAGAGATCAACTGCACCTCCCTTTCTCCTTCCGTTCAGTAGTCATTCTGTGTCCGTCTCGGGCGAGGCATTGTTCGAGTTGCCGGGACCGAGAGGTAAACCAACGGGAGAGGCAGAGACCCCCACCCTTCCCCGTGCACTGCCGGCCCACGGGGCTCCTCGAGGAACCCCCGGCCCAGAGTCGGCCCTCGACAAATACGTCCTGAATGAATGAGAACACCACGGCGACGCGATCCTCGGGTTTTACGGTTGTGCCTCACGACGACTTTTACAACATTTTCATGAAACCCATCAAGCTCCTAATGAATGAAATCTACTGAGACTGGTCACACGCATAGAAGCAGTGTGTAGTCGACCACAACGTCAACGACCGCAGCTCCCACTCGGGCCCTTAGAGCGCGGTGTTATCCTGAGGCTGCTTGGGAACACGCCCCGCTCCCACCAGCAGGAGTCTTTGATGACCCATCCTCACCTCTTTCACAGTTCCTCATAAATAACGCCCCCTCCCCGCCTCACCCCACGCTGTACCCCCCCCCATCCTGGACAGAGGTAACTGAACTGAGCCCATGGATGCCTTCAAAACAGTTTCAAGATGTGTAAACGTATCTGCAATATCTGAGTTCTAACTCTAAGCACAGGCTCATTTTTTTCCTTTGGTTTTGTTTTTTTCACATACGGAACTTCACTTATCTAGTCAACGCCTGGCAACTTGAAATCTTCTTGGCAACTGCCTGTTCGGGCTGTCTCCCCCAATTCACACTCCGAGCAACCAGCAGAAGCAGAGCCCAAGAGTGAGATCCTTTAGGCCTCCTCTCCTTTTTGCTGGTAGGGTGCCCTGAGTCCCACCCAGCAGAGCCTGTCACTGCCAACGCCTTGACAGCTCACCTAGTTTCCGGTCTTCGGAGAGACGCCTGGCTCCCCCCTCTGCCAAGTCAAGGAAGAGGAAGCCTGGGAAACGGCAGATCCGTATCCCTCGTTCCACAGAAACGCACGCACTCCTGAGAGCCACCGTGCAAGCATTGCCTGCTCCATTTACGTGCAGAATCAAGCCGAGGACAGAGCCCACACACAGGACGACAGCAGGAGAGACAAACGAGGCGATGACCAGGTCAGGGGTCATTCATCTGATGCTTCACGTTCATTTGTCTACAATTTGGAAGCGTCTTCAGAGCGCACATACAGAGAGAGCAAACACACGATCTGAATCTGCAGAGCACCCTTGAACAGAAGTAAGTACTGAAAAAAAAAAAAACATTAAAATCGCAGAGGAAGATGTATGAAGTAGAATAGGAGGTCCAGGTTCTAAGACCGGTACTCAGCTATAGACAAGAGGTACCTAAGCCAGATTCGGTCACTTATCACAACTGCCCACGGAGTTAACTGCTTTGGGGTACAGCTTCCAGGGTGCCCCAGACCGGCTGACTCAGAATCTCCAGCGGTGAGGTGTGGATCCCTGTACGGATGTAGGTCCTGAGGCCGCTGAGCAGAAGTGATCATCAATCATACCTAGAAACCATTGACCTACAGAACCTAAAACCCGAACTCCAATGCCATCAAAAGAAAGGCAGTTAAGTGAGCAAAGCAGGCGAAAAAAAGACACAGGAAGTAGTGTAGCACGCTCTCACATTAAAGAAAAAATTATTGTGGGCCAGATTCAGTCTGCTGCTCTTGAGTGTGTTGCTTGTGCATTTACATGATCACTTCTTGAAGCTAGGCTCCTTATGTCATTCATTTCTGTGCCTGATAGTGTGCCTAACATATGGTAGTTCCAGTCAATGTTTGCTAAATTACTGATAAAAGTGAGGTGCAATCTCAACTCTTCTGACACTATTAAGACAACGGCCAGGGTAACTCGTCCTCATTCATTTGTTCATTCATTCAACCAAAAACTCCTACACCCCTTCTATGTATGAGGCTGTAAGGATACTGACTTGAATAAGGCAGACAATAGCCCTGCCCATGTGGGGCTTACAGTTGGGGAGGATGGAGGAAGGGACGGGGAAGAAACATTCAGAAGTGAGCCAGTTTCAGACAGGGATGTTATTCAGCATTCAAATGGCCGCATTTAGTCTCCAAGGCGGGTAAGCCGCATGGAAGTGCGTGGAAGCCCCTGGTTCCCAAGAGGTTCACCCGGTGGGGGTGGGGGATGTCGGGGGAGGGCACAGGTTGAGAGTTCCCTGCCCGGAGCACTGCCACTGGACCAGTTAAGTGACTTTGGACAAACCACTTAATCGAACTGGAGCAATGAGATTACAGGATCTCTAAGACTTTCTAGCCCCAAGAGTTTTATATACTATTCGTAAAGGTGATTAGCAAAATTTCATGCACTGGAATGGGGTCACGTCCCATCTCATGCCCAAATACTCTGAGCTACCATCCCTCGATTATCATAAACCGAAAATACTTTCCAAGCACCGCCTGGGCCCAGCTCTTCGGTTTCCCCAGGGCAGATCACAGGCTCAGCTGTCTGTGCCACAGTGCCACGGTGCCACGGTGCCACGGGCACGGGCATGCCCACCCCAGGGGGTAGGGCTGGCACTGCTGTGCAGGCCCCAGGGCACAGGAAACCAAATGTCGAGTTCAAGGCGATTAAGGAATCCAGAAATTAAATTCCCTCCTTCAACAAACATTAGTAAGAGACTGCAGGAAGCCAAGTACTCGCCTAGTTCCTAAAAAACAAAGGGGGGAGAAAAAACCCACAGGCTTTTCCCGTAAGGACCCTGGTCCAGGGCACAGATTCTTCACCTGGGCGTCAGAGTTTTCATGAACCCCGCAGAAATTAAATGCCACGTCTCAAGTGTACATGCGTGTTTCTGGGGAGAGGGTCCGCGGCTGGTATTCGACTCCCCAAAGGGTCAAGGTTCCAAACTGGAGACGCTGCACGGGACGCCTCAGGCAGGGTCTCGCTCTCACCTCCCCATACGGATCCCAGTGATGGAAATAAGGAAACGGGTTTAAAGAAGTTCAGTCCTAAGGCGTAGCCAAGAAGCGGCACAGCAGGAATCTGAACCCTGTCCTGCCATTCCTCAAAGTCTACATATTTTTTCTCTGTCATGAGCTTTCATACTTGATTCGCTTACAAAAATTGGGGTGGGGGACAGGGGTCTGTTTAAAAGAGTAAGTGCATGAAGCCCCCACGGACCAAGGACCACTGTCGTGGGCCGTCAGCGATATCATACTGAAGGCAGGTCCAAGCCTGCTGTTTCCCAGAAGCCGCAAGAGCCAGCGTTGCCAGCGTCGGGGATCCTTTCTGTCCTCACCTTCTGCCTCCACCCCACGGGAATGAGCCGACAGAAGCACGGGGCCCCAAACGAGGGGGTTCTGACCTCAAGGATCCTTTCTGTTCCGAAGTCACAGCACAGGAATCTCCTGGGGCAGCCTAGCCCCCAGGCAGGAGTCGGGGCAACGGTTATCCCACCCCTCGAGTTGGGTGGGTTTGCGTACACCTCACTTTCTGAGCTTCCCTCTGGGGCTAACTCTCGGCCTTGACCTCTCACATTCACACCAACAGTCGTTTCCATTTTCCGAGTCACATCGGGAGCTATATCAAAGGCAGTCTGAAAAGTCATGTCAGACGTGACAGAGTTTGCAGTAAAGAAATACACTTATCTATGCCTGGCTGGCGTAGCTGAGTGGATTGAGCGCGGGCTGCGAACCAAAGTGTCGCAGGTTCGATTCCCAGTCAGGGCACATGCCTGGGTTGCAGACCACGGCCCCCAGCAACTGCACATTGATGTTTCTCTCTCTCTCTCTCTCTCTCTCTCTTTCTCCCTCCCTTCCCTCTCTAAAAATAAATTTAAAATAAAAAAATTTTTAAAATCTTAAAAAAAAATACACTTATGTAATGTATTGTGGTGTAACAGGATGTGAGTCCTTGGAACCAGGATTCAGTCTAAATCCGAGGACTGTGATTTCATAGCTGTGTGACCTTGGGTGAGTTACTTCGCATCTCTGAATGCTGATGACACAATTCCTAAAATAGGGATGATGATATTTCATATTTTAATAATCAACACATTTGCAGGGAGTACCTACTTACATCAAGCAGTGTTCTAGACTCTAGAAGTACATTCGTGAATGTAACAGATAAGGTTCCTCCCTTCGTTAAGCTTATTATATTCTAGGTGAAAGAGACAAGTAGCCATATAAATAAAAAAGTAAAATAATTTTAATAATACCAATCGCCTTAAAATAATAACAGCTAACAGTTCTTTAGCATATATATAGTGTGTCAGAAAATATTACAGGAGATAAGTGTTAACTAATTTAATTCTCACAATGGAGGGACATAAAATTATTATATCCATTTACTAGAGGAGAAAACCAAAGTCCAGAAAGGTTCAGTAACTCACCTGAAGTCACACAGCCAGTAAGTCACAGGGTCAGGTTTGAAACCCAAACAGTGTGACGACAGAACGTCACTCAATATTGCATCGAGTGGCTTAATTACTACAAAGTTAATGACAGGACAGAGGGAGGTCTCTGTGGGTTGCCTGGTCAGGGAAGCTACACTGAACAGGTAAGACACAAATCTCGAGAAGCCAGGCCCAGAATCAAGATCTTGGGAGAGTGCTCCAGGCAGGAAGAACGGCTGGTACAAAGGCCCTGAGGAAGAATGTGCCTGGTGGCTGTTGGGGACAGAAAGAAGGCCAGCGTGCCTGGGGCCCAGCGGACAAACTGGTGGGATGGGGAGGGGGCAGAGGAGTTCTTAGATCTGCAGAAGCCGGATCTCGGCCGGGGCGCAAGGATTTCACTTGGTGCGCAATGCGGCGTCATCGGAGGGCCTTCCGCAGGGCGGTGGTATTACAATTGTTGATTCCACCTTTTTAAAATGAGTCCATCCGATGTGTGGGGCATGATTAGGAGGGGGCGGGCAGCGTGGCTGTGCAAAGTTGCATCAGGGGCACCAATTTGGGGGCGCGGAAGTCCAGGCAGGGGGCAACAGTGACTTGGTCGCTCTACACTGTAGTCACAGCAGCAGGGAAAAGTACACGCGCGCAGGGTACAGCGGAGTCACCGTGAGGACTAGAGGAAGACAGACAAAACACCTAGCAGAGAATCTGACACAGAATAGGCACTTACCAATGGTAATGACCTTCCCTGTCTGACATTAATTAATAAGAAACTGGGGGGTGGGGGGGAGAACGATAAATCATCCCCGAGATGACCGCTAAGCCTCCCTGAACCCCTGCCCCAATTTCTCCAAAGCAGCCCAGAGCTTAGAGGGCAAACTGGGAAGGCACCAAATTCAAGACACAATAGGGAATTGATCTATGAAAAGGGCCGGCCGGACTGCTGAATTAAACCCGTTCCTGTGTGCCAAGCTTCCACACAAAGGGATCAGTCTTCTTCCACAATGAGGACGAGTTAAGAGCAGACTCGGGTTACACAATCTCTCCTCCTCTTCACCGGGAGGCACTTAGATGGAATTTTTCTTTTTAATAGAAAAGACAAACTCTTGAGTAAATGTAATAATTGTTTCAATAATGTGCCCCAACCACCCAAGAAGTTGAAAAAAAAGAGAGAGAGAGAGAGAAACTGGAAAATTGGGATTCTTCTGTTACACGACCAGCTAATTGCTGCCCGGAGCCCGGCCTGTGTTTGCACCGGAGAAGGGCGATGCTGGCCTGACAGCGGTCCCAGAATCGGACGGAAGGTTAGCTTTCAAACACATCAAATAAATAACTTGAGCAAACAAACGAACTCATAAAACCGTCGCAAGCTTGCGGAGGAGGCCAACTGCCTGAAATAATTTTCACATGTTGCCCCAAATAGGTTCTTCTCCCAGAAGCCTTTCCTCGCCGACGTCCCAAACAACAAGACCGCAACCCACGGCTCTCACTGAAACATCCGTCATCACCAGGGAGTATCGTTATCCAGCCCCAGGAACGAAACCCGCGGTGACAGCAAGCCCGGAGGAGGAGGAGGGAGACTTTCTCCTCTGGGTGCCCGCACTCAGATTCCAGGGCGAAGAGTTAATGAGCCCGGGAGATACATGTCAGGAGATTCTCATTCCATCCCGTTGAGTTTTTAACTCGTCAAGTCTCCTTAGTTACTCTAGAGCAGGGGCTCAGCACAGAATCTGTGAGGTCGGCACTATTTGCAACGCAATGCTGCTATTGGCTTTCTCGCTGTGGTGGCATGTGGGCCTCGGGCTCCGCAGCCTGGGGGGTAAAGCTGCAGGTGCCCTGGCCGAGATCGAGCGATGGTGGGGACTGTGTCTTCACCCCCCCGCATCCCGGGAACAAGGGGAAAAAAGAAAAACATCAGTCTCCTCGATGAGGCAGTAAAAGTTGTTCATTGTATCCAACCTCAGATGTGAAGGACCCGTCTCTTTATTACCGTGTGGGACAAAATGAGAAATACACAGAGAGTGTCTCTGATAAACAGCAAAGCAAATCGGCCGTCTCAGAGAAGATCGCACTTGTGCGACTGAGTTGTGGACTGGGCTGGGCTTCTCACTTACTTCACGGAATTCCATTTTCACAGGAGAAACGACTGGCAAATAAATAGGGCTCGGCAAATGCTGGTATTTGGCAGGCAGGTCCTCAGAAATCAGTAAAGGGAGCCAGTCGCTTCGACGGGCCGTATTTGCTGCCAGTGACAACAAAACCTGAGTTTTCGAGTCAAAATTTAGGAATGTGGAAAATTTCTATTTGCCTCCTTGCATGGGACGGGTTCCCAGTACGTCACGACTTTTCTGAGACGATCATTGGTGATATTAATGAATGTGAACTTTGACACGGTGTAATGAAACGTGTCCACATTGGAAAGACCTGTCTAATTCAGTGAGCTAATAATTTTCCAAAGGCCCAAAAGCACGATGTTACAAAATCTTGCCTGACTCATAGATCCATTCAAAGGGCAAAAATAGACCAATAGGTAATAATATAAATAATTAAAAAACAGAGTAGGAAAAGATCACTCATACGGTTTCAGATTCCACACTGCGACCAAACCTTTACAAAAGTATGTTGAATTTTGGTGTCATATCAAAAAAAAAATCCACATATAATAGCCAAAGAAACAATTAAAATACTCCCCTTTTCTATTAGGGGTCTGTGTAAGGCTGGATTTTATCCATATACTTCAACCAAACCAACATATTGCAACAACTGAATGCAAAAGTAGGCGTGAGAAGCCAGGGTCATTAAGCCAGAGAGATTCACAAAAATGTAAAATGATGCCACTCCTCTCGCTAATTTTTTTTTGCATTGGAAATGGTTGCTTTTCATAAAAATACTTGTTAACGTGGTCAATTTTTTTTTTGCTGTTCTTTTTAAAAACACGACTTAATGCTATCTTTAAATTCCTCAATTTTAGTTCCTAACATGGTAAATATCAGTAGATAGAGCCCTTATAGACAAAAGCCCTTGGGGGTCCTCCGTCGTTTTTTTTTGTTTTTGTTTTTTTTTTTGTAAGGGTAAGTATAAAAGGATCCTGAAGCCAATAAGTTGAGAATTTTGGCTTAAAGTAAATGCATAATCACTGCCTGTTTCACACACACCCTGCACAAATGAAAAGCAGAACGAAGACAAACAATTTCTTTGGGCTCTATTGTGTAATTTACTTAAGGCCCCTGGGCCTTGCTAATTTGCATGTCTGATTTACTCAGAATCCTTTCTTCCTCCTCCTCCTCTCTGGCAAGAAACCACAGACAAATTCCACTGCTGTTTCACAACCGGCTCTTAAGCAAACTGCAGCGCGGCGGTGCAGACATGGAGCCGGTCCAGCCCGGCAAACGGGGACGCGGAGCTCAGCTCCAGGGTTTTCCAGCCAAGGGCCCTTTTCAAACGCTAAATCCACAAAACACAGCATTAGCTTGCTCAAAGCAAACAGTTCATTTGTCCTTTCACGAAAAATGAAAAGGACGAAGTCACACAGCCAGAGCATTGCCGCAGCCCGCACGCTGACCCTCCACCGTCGCCGGTCCCCAAGCAAGTCAGCGTCTCAACGGAGAAGAGTCAACCGGCCGATCAAATCCATAACAAATATGTATACTGTCTACGGGAAAGAAGAGGAGGCTAGTGGTCATACAAAGAACACGAACAACACAGGTAATACGGAAAAAAAACGCCCAAGTGAACAGTGCCACACAAGCATGAAGAAAGGAGGTGAACACCACGCACCAACATGACCAAGGGCAGGAATAAATGGGAAGAAAGTAGAGAATTAAACGCAGG
Organism: Phyllostomus hastatus; assembly: GCF_019186645.2. Taxonomy (NCBI): domain Eukaryota; kingdom Metazoa; phylum Chordata; class Mammalia; order Chiroptera; family Phyllostomidae; genus Phyllostomus; species Phyllostomus hastatus. The sequence continues at coordinate 26,658,178 of NW_025334024.1, forward strand.
GAGTAGAGGGAGCAAAGCCTCAAAATCAGGAAAGGGCAAGACATGCTCAGACATCAGTGTCAGACCTTCCGGCTAAATTTGGGTTTAGAGGGCGGGGGATGGGGGGGGAAACGGGGACAGGGCGGGCGGGGGTCGAAAGACAACGTTAGAACAACAGGGTGATCTGGATCGTAGAGATGCTGCAAGTCAGGCGGAGAAGTCCAGATCCTATGTTTTTGAGATGGATACAAGCCCAATGGGAGCATGCTACCTTATTTCCCGTTTTGTCTTTTTAAATACTAATATATTAATAACATGATGGAGCTAAAAAGAAACCAAGACTAGAGGCCAGGGAGGCAGACAAGGAGACCACTAAGAAGCCCAGGCAGACGTGAGCTGGGCCTGAACAGGGAGACGGCCAGGAGATGGAAAAGAACCGAGAGCTGCAATGGAGGCAAATAGACCTGGAATCGAATATGGTGCCAAGATGATAAAAAAAGGCAACACCGTACAGAGAAATAAACAGTCAAGGTCATTAACAACACAGGCACTGAGGGTCTGCTAAAAGTGTTGCTGGGCTAGGCAGCAAACGAAAAACTGACTTAGAGGGAAAGATGTGATTTTAACCACCCTGAGCGAGGGGGGAGTGGATGTGAGGGACGGGCCCTTGCGCCCTTCCAATCTACGGTTGTGCTACAAAGGATGGGAAGTTTAAAACTACATTTCCCAGACTGCTCTGCAGTGCACCTGGGGAGCTGGACGGGACTTGGGCTCTACCAGGTGAGACCGAGAAGGCAGGAATTAAATGGAGGTCATCTGCTCACTGCTTCGACCTTTCCTGTAGGCAACCCAGTCATGGGAACCTTGCATATCCCTGCAACGACATTCCAGGGTCTGGCCCTTAGCTCTGAGGCTATCAGATGCCAGTTGTTACAGTGGTTCCTTACTCTCCCCCGAATGCAGCTACGGTGGTACGTCATTAAAAATCAACAATCCAGTAATGGCTCCTGATTCCTGGCCCCCTTGAGTTCCAAGGATCAGCAGCACCCCCCCTCCCCAGAAAGCCTGTCTGTAGTATTGTTTCAGGAGCCCACCTCTGGCCCCTGGGCCGTGAGCCCATTTCTCTGGTCCTCCTGCTGACTGCATAAGAATGTATTGCCCAGTGTCGCAGGTTCGATTCCCAGTCAGGGTACATGCTTGGGTTGCAGGCCATGACCCCCAGCAACCGCACATTGATGTTTCTCTCTCTCTCTCTATCTCCCTCCCTTCCCTCTCTAAAAATAAATAAATAAAATATTTTTAAAAAATTTTAAAAAAGAATGTATTGCCCCTCTTACATAGTTTGCTTCTTCCAGCTAAATCCAGGCAGATATGTGGGTTTAAATCAAAGCAGAAGAGCCAAGTATATAAAAGTCTGATACAGAGTTCAAAGAACTAAAACTTGAAAAAAAAAATTTCCCCAAGTCGGAAATTCTGAACAAAAAAAAAATCCTTTTAGATTTCTTAAGTGATTGTAACAACGTCTTAGGTCTCCCTGGCGCTCTGAACGGGAGCAAAGGCGCTCTCAGGCATCCTCACTTCACTCTACCTGGCCCAGCGCACCGAAAGGGTGGGTGTCGCCGTCTCCCCTTCAAGCAACGTGACTGCGAAGCGCAGGGAGGGCAAACGACCTCCTGAGGTCACGGAGGGTGAGTTTGTGGTCCCGCTGAAGTATTTCCTGCTGTAAACCTATTTTCTCCTGTTTGGTCTGCTGTCAGTTAACTCAAACCACGTTCTAAAGTAAATGTTAAAATTGTTGGTGTAGAAACATTAGGACCCTAAGAGGGCGAGGCTAGGGAAGCCGCAAAGAATTAAATGGGGCCTAACTCACGACCATGGAAAAATAAAAGATCCCCTGTGTAATTTTCGTCTCCGATTTTAACTTCCAATGTGGAGCCTGTGGCAGGCCCCGTGTTCCTGTGACACCTTCCAACACACACAGTCCGAGGGGCGCACGTGGTGTCCAGTTCTCTGGGCAGCTACTCATTTATTTCTCTATCATTCCAAGGGTTGGAAAATTAACCGTGGTGTGTTTACCGACCTTCACTGGGCCATAACATGAAAGCGCCAATGTGTTTGTCCTGCGCGCCAAGTCCAGGCCGAAGAAGCTCAAAAGCGAGTTAATATAAACCTCCCCTGAACCGCCGTGCGGAAGCCGGCCCTGGTGGACAGAGGTTACGCTTTGACCTTCCCAACTTTCCCCCCGCAGAATGCGCGATCCATCACGTACAAACGCGCAGCGAAGATGTGAGGCGTCGGTAAGTACCTCTGTTAGCGAGAACTCCTGCTAATTATTACACCAAATAGGCACGGTTAACAGGCCGTGGCCACCAGAGGGGCATGTTTCAGGGCATTAAATAGCTGCCCAGGGTGGAGATGAATATATTACACTATGCCCTCGACCAATAAAACAATTTCCCTGACACCTAGAAATCCCGTTCGGCTGGAGCGGAGACAGCAGGAGCCCGGCCGGCCGGCTGCGCTGTGCGGAGACGGATCTTCAGTGCCACCTACTGACGTGCGCGCTGTAACTTTCAGAGTTAGGCCGGCCGGCGACATCTGTGACCTACGTCTGGAAGCAGGAAGAGGAAGCAGGGGTCGAAGAAGTGGGATTTTGAGGGCCCCTCAAACTTAAATCCTTTCTTAAAGCATACGTCTACTTTCTTTTCTTTGTGTGCCCGCCTCTGCATTCCTAAAAAACCACAAAAGAGGCATGTCTCAACATAAACTCTTCTTAACCAAAATCAAAGTCTCAGACGAATCCGCTGCTCTCTGGCAATGTACTTTATTTTGCCAGTCACCTCCTGGTGGAAAACGTCTTCAAAATGGGCTCTTAAGAGTGTCCGCGGCAGAAAAAGACAGCAGAGGGGGGTCAATGAAGACTTAAGGAAAGGCTCTGAATCCAGAAGGCGTACTATGACAAGCAGCAAGCTGCACAGAATATACTAGCATAATGCCAATGGGTTAAAAAGTAGGAAACCTCACTACCTGACGGTAACTTTGAGAAGCTCCATTCTCCACCCTGAACCAGAGTGGCTCCCCCGCACAGGGGGGGCCCCCGGGCCCCTGCTCTCTAATGCCGCACCAGACAGGCACAGAGCACTACGTCCTGCTCGAGGACCACGCCTGCCCCAAACATCGCCAGGGCTGCTGCAGAGATCCAGGTCCCTCTCGTGCTAACGGTTTAGTGAAGTGATCGGGCCTACTGGCTGTAGATCGGGCCTACTGGCTACAGACACACCAGTGACCAAGGCAAAGTCACTGCCTACTGGAGGAAGACAGACACAAATTGTGGCACTGAGAAAAATGTTAAAACAGCGTCAAGGAAGTAGAGCGTGCCCACAGGCAATGAGTTGGTGTTCCGTAGAGTAATCAGAGAACGCCTCTTGAGAGTGCAATGTGTAAATAGAAGCTTAAAGGAAGGGACGCAACCAGCCACGCAGATACCTGGGGGGAGAAAGCTCGGACAGAGCGCAGCAAGCACCAAGTCCCGGGGGCAGGAGGCGTTTGCTAGTTCGAGGCACCAAACAGAGCCCGTTTGGGTGGGTTAGAAAGAAGGAGGAGGAACGGAGCAGGAGAGGAAGTCGGACAGGATGTTGGGGGCAGCTCAGATAGAAAGCCAAAGGTTTTTATTTTCTTCAATAGCTTTACTGAGATATAATTTATATGCCACACAATTTGCGCTTTCAAAGTATATGATTCCGTGTGTACACACACACAGCTACGTAATCATCACAGCTTAACTTGAGAACATTTTCACTACACCCAAAAGAAGTCCTGGACCTGGCAGGAGCTTCTGGCAACCACTGATCTACTTTCTGTCCCTGTGGGTTTGCTTCTTCTGGATGCGGAATCATGAAACATGTGGCCTGCTGTCACTCTGAGCGTAATGTTTCCAGTGTTCACCCGTGTTATAGTATGTACCGCTACCTCACCCTTCTTACTGACAAATAATATTCCACTGTACAGCTAGACCCCATTTGGGTCGTCCCCTCATCGTCTGATGGACGTTTGGGTTCCTTCCACTCTTTGGCTACTGTGAATAATGCCGCTGTAAACACTCATGCACAAGTTCTGTGGGGGCACGTGTTTGCATGTCTGTCGGGTAACCAGAAGGAGAACTGCTGGGTTCTACAGTAACTCTCTGTTTCATGTTTTGAGAAACCGTGAGAAGGTTTGAACAGAGGAGTGACATGATCTAATTTTTTTAAGACGTTGGTTGTCACAGGTAGAGAGGCGAAGAAAAGATGCAGAGAGACAAGTCAGGAAGAAATTACCAGGAGAGAGATGCCGGTGGCTTGGAGAAGAATGCCAGAAGTGGCATTCGTGAGAAGTGGTTAAAGTCTAAATATATTTTGAAGACAGAAGCCACAGAAGGTGCTAGCAGATGAGATGCAGAATATGAAAGGGTGAAGTTGCCCTGTGCAGGGCCGCAGACGACGGTAGGAGGGACAATATATACCAGCCCCACCCCACCCCTAACTCCCTCCCCGCTCCGGAGGTTGCCCACACCCCACGTGCAGGGACAGCTGCCAGTGCTCGCTCAGGAGCGATTGCCACGGTTCTGACTTTGCCTGGCCCCTTCGAGAAAGTCTATACCGTCACCCCAACCCACATCCATGTCCAGGTATCCAGGACATATTGTAATCAACAAATCAAATCCCAATGAGCAGGACTGAGCAGAGAAACAGAAGAACCAAGAGTTATGGGAATTAAATGGCCCCGGACAAGACCTGTCATAGGAGTGGTTTTTGAAAGTGCGCCCACCAAGGGCCCGTTCAGGAGTGCCTCGCTTGAAGGGAACAGGAATTCCAGAGGAAGAAATTGCGGACCAAGAGGGAAAGGGTGACCCGAAAGGAAGACCCGTCAAACCCTTGCCTCCAGACACGACAGGCGAAAACAGTGGCACTTCTCATGTCTGGCATCTCCAAGGCCAAGAACCCAGGTTATTAAACGCAGAGTAATTCACATCCTTAGATATCACGGCAGCAAATACTTTATTAAAAACGAAGAAGGGGGCCCTGGCCAGGTAGCTCAGTTGGTTAGAACATCATCCCCATATGCCAAGGTTGAGGGTTCGATCCCTGGTCAGGGCACTTATAAGCAGCAAGCAATGAATTCATAAATAAGTGGAACAACAAATCAATGTTTTTTTTCCTCTCCCGCCTTCTCCCTTCCCTTATCTCTCTCTAAAATCAATAAAAAATAAAAGAAAGACTTAAGAAAATAAACTAAGAAGGGGGAAAGGGGAGAAAAGGTGCCTAAAAGCATCTGAGCTCCAAACTCAGCGTGTGTTTTTCATTATCCCCATTACACACCTTTTCAAAGCCACAGAAACGGGTGGGCACACACCAAGACTCAACAAGAGGACTGCCCGAGGACCTCCGTAAGCTGCTGTGACTGCTGATTTGAAGGCCCCACTGGGCATCAAAATAAGCACATTAAATTGTAGCCACATTCCACATTAGAAAGTTTCTTTGCAATAGGAAAATTTGACGGGACTTTCCCAATTTTGCATTTGAATTTCTCTGGCTTTGGGAAACTCGTTTGTGATTGTCTATAATTTCTCAGCCACCACTGGGAGTACTTGGGAAGTCAGGAAACCCAACAGACAAATGAATTTCGAATGCGATAACACTTTACCAACACTCAATGGAACGAATCATGGAGCTGACTGATAAAAAGCTACAGCTTTCCAACATTCCATTAAGCATTTGTTCATTTCAACTCTGCACCTTTGTGTTTGAAATCGGGGCTCAACACCTTGTTTTCCGGTCTCCTATGTGTCTGTGGACGCCGGAGAAGCTGGGTCACGGAGGCTGGTGGCTGCCAAGGGCTGGCCAACGGAATGTGAACAGAAGCGCTGAGGGTCGCTTCCGGTCTGGCCCCTCCTCCGCTCCAGACTGGCCAGCCAGCAGATAACCTGAGGTGACCTCGGGTTACTGAAGGGGCAGCACCTCCTGCAGCCTGCGTCCCTAAATGAATGCACGAAGAAAGCCATCCCACTGACATGTTTGCCTACTTGTTACAGTCTCGTAGGCAAGAAATAATGTTTTATTATGGCCAAGCCATTATACGGTATTTTGATATTTTTGTTACCACGAGAACCTACCCAACTAATATAAACCCACAGTGCCAGACACAACGCCTATAGTGTCTCAGGGATAAATGGCCCAGATTAATGATTGACACCTTCCCTTTTTATTTGTGCAATTACTAACTCCTAGTGAAGGTAATAGCTAACACGGTAGGGCAGTAACTACGTACAAGGTTCGCTTATAAATGCTTTACATAAATTAACTCACTTGATCCTCCTGATAACCCTTGGTGGTAATTACTATAATTAGCCTCACTTGATAGATAATGAAACTGAGGTACAGAGAAATTAAGTAACCTCCCCAAAGTTACGCAACCCGTAAGCGGCAGAGCCAGGGCCCAAGCCCATGTGGTACAGATGCGGCATCCATTCCTTAAACACAAGGAGGCTAAATAAATGGGCACAATAGACTAGTCAACACCACGTCCCCATGTTTGTCACATACATGCTCATTATGGATCTCAAAAAGAACTTCTGTCCCCGCTGACGTGGCCCAGTGGGTTGGGCGTCATCCCACAAACCAAAAAGTCACTGGTTTGATTCCCAGTTGGGGCACATGCCTGGGCTGCAGGTTCGGTCCCTGGTGGGGGTACTCGCGAGAGGCAACCCATTGACGTTTCTCTCTCACATCCATGTTTCTCTCCCTTTCCCCCTCCCCTCCTCTCCCTAAAATCGAAAATAAAAATAAAATTTAAAACGAAGAGAACTTCAGCTCACTCAGAGCACTTACGATCCGCCCTGTCGAAACCCTGAATTTAAAAAGGCACCCCCAAGCCCTGGCTGGCATAGCTCAGTGGATTGAGCACGGGCTGGGAACCAAAGTGTCCCAGGTTCAATTCCCAGCTAGGGTACATTACTGGGTTGCAGGCCATAACCCCGAGCAACCGCACATTGATGTTTCTCTCTCTCTCTCTCTCTCTCTCCCCCCCTTCGCTCCCTAAAAATAAATAAATAAAAGATTTTAAAAAAAAAAAAAGGCACCCCCTGCACTTGCGGGCAGATGGGTCCACAAGTCAGCAGAATTCTATACTTGCTTTCATGCAAATGCAGATGCCTCTGCAAGCAGTTAACAAGTAAATCTGTACTTTTCCAAAGGAGCACAGATCAACTTCACTGCGGGTTAAACGAGCTGAACACCAACCAGAAGGGCACATCCAAAGCAAACAGTCACGTACCGGCGGCAGCCAGGGGTGATGCGACCAAAGGCACAGTGGAGGAGGAATTCCAAATGTGGTCGTGAACATTTGTCTGATTCAAAGTCAACAGAGAAACAAGGCAAGTTTGGACATGGACATTTGAGATCATAAAAAGCAGCAGCGTCGCCAGCGGGCCACAAGTCTAGATTAAATGCATATTTCAGATGACTCATCAACCACCCTTGAAATGACTCTGTGCTCCTGAGCCAAACAGAGGCCATTTCTCCACGTAGGAAGCTGCCTCTCCGCTCCTCCGCGGTCCGGCCACTCGGCCCTGTCCCTTTGTGCAACAACTGGAGAATGTGCCAGAAGCGAAGATCCCCTTGGTATCATCTACTAAGAGAAGAAATCACTGTCTCACCTCCTGCCTCCAGAGAAGACACAACCCACTTCCCAGCATTTATCCCTAAAGGCGGAACTGACCAGCAGGCCTGACACGGAGTCAGCTGGCATTCGTCACCTATTCTGTGCCGCACCATCCTAAGAACGTGAACATTTATTACCTCTTTTTTTAAGATTTTATTTTTTATTTTATTTTTAGAGAGGGAAGGGAGGGAGAAAGAGAGAGAGAGAAACATCAATGTGCAGTTTCTGGGGGCCATGGCCTGCAACCCAGGCATGTGCCCTGACTGGGAATCGAACTTGCGATACTTTGGTTCGCAGCCCGCACTCAATCCACTGAGCTACGCCAGCCAGGGCCATTTATTACCTCTTCTAACTGCAAAGAACTTAAAACCCGAGCCCTATCTGGCAACTAACAAAGAAGTTCCACAGATAAGGAAACTGTCAAAATTCAAGCAGCCCCTTTTGAGAGAAACCACATGAAGGAGAAAGCATGGGAGGATGTCGGGCACTCAGACCGTCTGAGAAGAGACATAAAATCAGCTCTGATGATGCAGGCGTGGGGGGAAGTCCCAAATGTGGGAGATACCCGTCGGTCCCTGGGCATCTACCTAAATATTACACTGCGTGCCTAGGCCCGAGCTGGCCCCGGTGGCTGGCAACTGACGTCATCATGAACAGCAGCTAACTGTTACTGCTGCCTCTGCCACCTCTCAGGGACTATACGGCCTGCCTGAGCCTGTGTTAACCCATTTAAACCTCAGATCCACCTGTGAGCAACCCGGCCAGAACTTCCAGACCCGGGTAGGGGGGGTGCTGAGGGGCGGTGGGGGAAAGGGGGAAATAGATGTCTCATTACCATAGAAAGTCAAAACTTTTATATGAAACTGTTATTTTTTAGTGATTCCTGGGGATTCTTTATATACTTTAGGCCAGGAAACAATTTATCCCTCGACTGTTATTAAATTTTTCAGAATATCCTCAGAACCTGACTTGTAAATGTTATGAAACCGAACCTGTCGAAGGAGTCTGTTGAATGCATCATCTCACAGTAACCGCAAGAAAATTACTTTCCTTGATGCGACATTAACATTGAGGAGGCCCTTGGGCTTCGTAATGACACCTTTAAAAGACGTACCTTCCCTGTTTAAAAAGATACATGTCCATAAAGCGAGCCTTGCTCCAGAGTAACATTGGGAGAAAAAAAAAAAAAAAAGAGCAACATCAGATTACGTACCAATTAATAGGAAGTTTCACCGCAAAGGATTCAACATGAAACCCACTGCTATGGCTAAGAAAATAATTGTAAACGGAGTCAAAATTAACCTTCACATGTACTAAGCACAAAAGAGTTCCCACCTTTAAGGTCAGATTAAGGTAATAGGCTGGATTAAGTCATCCATCAGGTAAAATAAATGCTTCTGGACAAGGCCTAGACTAAACAAGGCCAAGAATGCCTAAGAAAAACAGCGCTCACAACGGCGGAGGTCAGCACACAGGCCTGACCCGGCGGGGACATGCCCTGTAGCGGCTGGTCTGGGAGGCTGCCCTGCAAATTCTCATCAGACGCTTAATCAATATCATGCCTTAGGACCCGAACCGCTCCTCTAAAATCAATATTGCCTTTATTTTTAAGTAGCAGGAGGCACAATGCGATTATCTTGTTCCTTACAAGTCTGTCAGGGAAAATCTGGCTCATCATGTGTGTGTGTGTCATCTTCTCTCTCTGCCTGGGAGGGGCGCGTCCGTGGGGCCTGCAGACGGGCTGGCACGGCCACCCGAACGCTTTCGCTCGGGGGAGCGGGGGCCTCGGGATTCGTCGCGGCCCAAGGAAGGACGACTGTTCCTGAAGAGAGGAGCTCCCGGGAGAAGTGTTTTCACCGAGAGGTGAACTCTCTTTGGCCCCACGTCTGCAGGAGAGAAAACTGAGGCAGGGCCCGAGACTTGCCGGAAGTCAGGCAAGAACGTGGCAGAGGCGGAATTTAAACCCACATCATTCAACCTCTAAAATCTCAGTTCTTTCCGAGCCATCATTTCAGCAACAAAAATAATAAACACACCAAGACTAGCTCATCTCACCTCTGTTTCTGTTTGGGGATCGATAGATCCTGTCACCAACAGACCCGGATCACGTGGCCCCCTGATCCTGGGTTTTTAGGCTACGAACTTCTTTGCACGCAGCGGGTCCTTCCTTGGGTTACAAACAGTGAATTAAACTCCTTTCAAAGTTCCCTGATTTATAATCTGCAGACAAGATGTTACCGTTGCAAAGGAGAGTCTCACCAAAGTTTCCCTTCCAACATTATTAACCTTGATTTTACAAGTGACAGAAACTTGTCAATTTATGTCAGACTGATCACGGGGACAAATAATCTAGTTTAGCATAGTGCATATCAAACACCCAGGAAGCTCGTGACAGGTACCAAAGGCCACAAAGCCAGATGATCCCTCTGACATGCCAATGTCTATGGCCAATCTGAGCTTCCTTATTAATAAAAGATCCCGTTGTTTCTACTACCACTGAAAAGTGAAAGCAAAAACATTACATATGGAAATACCTCCCAAACACAATCTGTGGCGGGTTTTTACATAAATCATGAGTACAATTCGATTTAATAAATCAAATTCTCTCTTGTCAACTTTTATTCATCAACAACAATAAATAGTCTCAGTAACACTACATAACACTATGAAATCTAAAGAGGTTTATCCCTTTAAGAAAAATTTATATACAAAAATATATAAATAAATAAAAATAAATAATTTACATACAAAATACTGGGCAGAGGGGGCAAAAGAAATTGGCCTGGCATGTTCGTTTTAGCCCTTCTGTGTGCCGGAAGATGGTAGAAATTCTCTAAATATATCAGCTCGGATAAACATCTTTCAAATCTTTTCTAAGCATGCTCTCCAGATAATTCTTCCTTCTATTATTTTTCTCTGTGGATCATTGTTAAATAAATTCACCACAAGACAATTTGAAATGATGGAAAAGAAATAAATTCCCAATTTTGTGTGAAAGTCAGAACACATTAGGCTATTTGGTTCTTTGCTATGCACGTTATCTATTTATACAGATAATAAAATGAGGGCTGTTAGGGCATGTGCAACCATGAGACGTTGATTAAATTAAAACGTTAAACTTGCAGTAGCAAGAAACTGTGACTTTCTAGTCTCTTTTAAGGACTGTTCAAAACTTGGCTCTTAGTAAGGTTACCGCCTACAAAAGCCCCCTTGCTTTTGTGAAAAGTTCCGGCAAACAACAAAATACCACCCAATCAATCCTCTTCTTTCCCTCCTTTATTTTCCTTTTCCTTTCTTCCTTTCTTGCCTGCCTTCTGTTTTATTTTCTGTTTTGCTTTTAAGATCAGAGAGTGTGAGTTGTCTGGCATCAGGTTCAACCAAAAAAAAAAAAAAACGATAAAACCCACACGCTCTCCCCTCCCCGCCCTCGCCTGCTCTCTGGGTGTAAATATTTCATGGTTTCACCATCATTCACCCGGTGCGCACATTGTCTGATCAAGCCTCTCTTTCTGTCGGCGAGAGGCTCTGGAGGGTAGCGTGTTTTCATGTCTGCTGCTCAGTCACAGAAAGCCCTGGCTTCTCAGAGGTTCTTCAAAGTTCAATAATTTATTAAACACTGGGCTAGGGTCAGTAAGCACTCACGGAAATGCATAACTAAAGAATACGGAGCACTATTAAAGAATGGCTGTAATAAAAAAAAAAAGTGACTCAAGAGAAAATGACAGCATTGTGACTTCTCCGGGAGAGGCAGACTCGGAAGGATTGAAGCTGTCCTATGCCAAAAAAACAAGAGCTTAAAATAAACACAGGGACCCGGTTCCAGGGAAGAGTCATTAAGCAAACACACTGTGAATAGTCTACAGAAGTCCATACTCAGAGCTCGAGTCCCGGACCGACTTCTCCTTCCTCCGTGTAACGACTCCATTTCTCCCGGTTGCAGAATACAGCTGAAAAGGTACCATTTCAGCAAAATACTTTTGAAGCGGTAGACCAATGACGTTTGTCATTTAACGACATTACTCCCAAACTCTATTCATCATTATTCTTCCTTCCTACTGACCTCCGAGCAACAGGCTGCAGAGACACTGGAAGAGAGTCCCGTACGACACACACAAAAGCAAAGTAACAAAGATCCGAGGGGGGTATTTGCATCGGCGAGTACCTGCTGAACTCGGACTCGCCAGGAGCCGGAGTGGATACCCAAGCAGACTGAGACATCACGGGAGGTTCCCAGGCCACAGCACCGCGCTGGGTGACGGAGCACACCTGGACTGTCTAGAGGAAGACCCAGACCGGCACAGAAGTCAAGGCGCTACTGGGCAGGAGGCTTCCAAGGACTCAGCGTCTCAGAGAAGGGGGAAACGAGCTGGTCTGACGGATGGGGGGCGAGGAAGACGTCAAGAACAAAGGGTTTCTACGTATTAAATTTTGTTTTCTTCGTTTGATTTCCAAATAAACCCGAGGGAAGGAAACCCCGACGCCCAGATGAATGATGAACACAGCACGTTAACTCCCATTGAAACACAGCGGACACAAAGCATGCACCCTGCTCCCTCACGAAACCTGGCTGAAGGCGTTGAAACGAAAACCCAGCGCTAAGGCAAACCCACCAATCTTCAAGGACAAAGGGAATGAGAGAGAGGAGCACAGCAGATGAAAGATGCCGGCCCCACGCTTGGGGAGGCGAAAAGGGAACGTTAACGCACAACCGAACGGGGAAACTCCACGCCCGCTGGCCGGGGAGGACCAGTGCGTCCCGAGCTGATTCACGCCTCCCTCTGCAGCCAGGAAGGCTGGGGAGGCACAGAAACCGGGCACCTCCCAAGGCGGGCCTATTTCGGAAGGGGAGCTGGAAACAGGAGGCCTGGCTGGAAGTCTGCAAACAGGGGTTAAAGCCCACGTCCCTTCCCTGGACGCCGATGGCCCAGGCACCCGCACGGCCCTCGTCACACCGGGTTCTGTAACTTCACGAGGGGAGTGCCCCAGTGGGGTCGTTCTTCATCCCTGTGCTGGGAACGCAGTGGGCTCTTTTCTTTTAATTATTAGGGTTTTTTAGATGAGTGGGGGGGTGGGGGAGGAGAACGGGGAAGAGAGAGAGAAACATCGATTTGTTCTTCCACTTATTTATGATTCTTTGGTTGATTCCTGTATGTGCCCTGACCAGGATCGAATCCACAACCTTGTTGTGCTTTGGGGCAATTCTCTAACCAAGTGACCCAGCCAGGCCCTCAGTGGGTCCTTTTAACTTCAAATTCGTGTCTTTAGATCAAGGAAATTATCTCTTATCTTTTCTTTGGTCATTTCTTTTCTTCGGACATTTTGGCTCCCAGCCCACAGCTCCCAGGGCAAGATGTGGGACCGCCTGGACGGGTCTTCGAATTTCATCTCTTCCCTCCGTTGCTCGGTCTTGTTGTTCTCGTGCGTTTTGTCATCCTCCTGAAATTTTTGTTTTTGCCAAAATATTTTTAATTTCCAAGAGCTCTTCCTTGTCCTCTCTATGTGCCCTTTTTAATAAAACATTTTACAGTGGAAAATTTCAAACATCCAAAAGTAGAAAGATTTGTACAATAAGCCCTCATGTCCTTCCTCATTACACAGCTTCAACAATTATCAACGTTTTGCTAATCTTTTTTGTTTTAACTTATTTTTCACTTATAGTTGGCATACAATAGTATACGAATCTCAGGTGTACACAACATAGTGATTCGACAGCGATGTACACCTTACCACGTGATCACCCTCGTAAGTCTAGTGCATCTGACAGCATGCCTGGTTACTACAATATTACGGAGTACGTCCCCTATGCCGTACTGCAGCCCCAAGACTACTTGGTAACTGGCAGCTTGTACTTCTTTAATCCCTCTCATTGCTTTTGCTAATCTTAACTAATCTATTCCCCCGCCTACTTTCTTCCCAAAGTAAACCTCAATGGAATATTTCCATTGTAATTCTTTGGTATGTATCTCTAACATATAAGGATAACCTTTTTTAAAAAAAAATATGATCACAACACATTATCACACTGAACAAGATTAACAATATGAATGTTCCTTCTTATTAACATCATGGTCTTCTTTCATGTTTATAATGTCTTTCCTCATTTCTCTAAGAATAATAATTATAATTTTTTAAATTTTTATATGTTGAATTTAGAAGGAGCGGAGAGAGAGAGAGACAGATTTGCTATGCCATTTACTGATGCAATCAGTGGTTGATTCTTGTACGTGCCCTGACGGAGAATCGAACCCGCCACCTCGGCGTATCCAGACAGCACTCTAACCAACTGAGCTGCTTGGCCAGGACCTGTCATTGGTTTTTGAAGGGTTGTCTTCTGCTCTCCACATTGTCCCATTTCTCTGGGTTCCTCTCCTTTGGTTTTTCACTTCGTTTTGTTGAGGGTTTTTTTTAAGATTTTATTTATTTATTTTTAGACAGAGGGGAAGGGAAGGAGAGACGGAAAGGAACATCAAAATGTGGTTGCCTCTCGTGTGTCCCCTACTAGGGACCTGCCCCACAACCCAGGCATGTGCCCTGACTGGGAATCGAACCAGCGACCCTTTGGTTCACAGGCCATTGCTCAGACCACTGAGCCACACCACCCAGGGCAAGGATTTTTTACTTTGTAGTCTGCTGTTCTTGTCGGAGGCATTCCTCCACGTCTGATGAACCTTGCCTGGCAGTTCAGCACTGCACGCGAGGCCACCTCAGTGGGACTGGACGCTGCATGTGCAGAAACCCAGCTGGTCACCTGGTGGGCCTTGTTGGAGGGCAATACGGTGGAAACCTGGCCCTTTCTTTAGATATCCCCAGGTGTCAGCCTCCATGGTTATCTTTGGGCTGGTCACCCTCCTTGAAGAGGCTGCATTAGTTACATAACCTCTCAAAATAACAGCGCTGACAAAGGGCAGGCCCTTGGCTGCTTCCAGCCAGGGGAAGTATTCGGTCAATGCGGAATACGTGGGCCACACAGGTTTTACATTTCAAGTAGTAGACGGTTATTTAACATAAAGAACTGTCGGATAAAAAGACACATTTTCACCTTCTTTTGAAAAATCAGAGTATCTCCAAACACATGCGCACACTGAAGCGAAGCTGCAGCTGGCCCTGCAGGTAGGACAGGTACTTCCTGCCCCACCCCTCGCACCTGCCTCCCTGCCGTCTCTCCCGAACTGAGAGGAGCTGTAGCTTTCCTTGACCCATCCCCATCTGCGCCCTGGAGGGAAGCAAAGTTTAGGGTTCCTGCCGCAATGAGATGTGACTGCAGAAAAGGCAACGACATCTGTCAAACAGACTCGGGTCCATTTTATTTTGGGGTGCCCTGGGAAAAGCCTGGAAAATCCAATGAACCAGAAACGACACATGAGTGAGACCTTGAGTATTTCATCTCCGAGGAAATAACCCGCACTCCAAAGTCTGAGCACCTTCAGCACAGCCGGCGCCAGCTCTTCTCATGGGGTCACGTGCCAAAGACCCGGGCTGCAGCTCCATGAGGTAGGGAGGGGGTAGGTGGGCAGAAAGGCCCAGATTTGTCCTTTGCACCCCTAAAGGGGAAGGGAATTCTCGGAAATGCTTTTCCTTCACCACAGGGCAGGCAAACCACAGTGAGTGGTAAAGACGGATGAAGTTCTTAATTCATAGACTGATAATGGCCTTAAGGGCTCTTCCTTTAGACACGTAACATGCTTGGTATTTATACACAGAGGTGGGCAAAAGCAGGTTTGCAGTGGTTGACATGGAAAACAATGCAGTAATTAATACACACTACAAGAACCAACTCTGCTTCATGCGCTCACAAGGGTGCGCCCACTTTTGCCCCGCCCTCTTCATGCGTGTGTACGTACACAGAAATGACACGGCCAAGCTCGCAAACACATCGGGGGAATTCCTAGACGTTTCCAAACACGGTTGAAATGTGTTCAGATGACTTTTTAAAGCACGAAATGATCGGTTATTTAAAACATACCCTGACATCATTTTTCTTTTTTTTTTCTTTTTTTTACTGGTTGGACACAGAGCTCTTACTCAGCCTTTCAAGTCCCCTCCTGACTCCAGGCTATATACCTATTAGCTAAAAAACAACAATGCCACAAAACCTGCTTCTGGATTAACAGCCCTGTCATTTATCCTTTAAATGTCTATCGCCTTTGGTCCCCATTCGATCGCAGTTAAACAGTAACTAGTGTGCGACCGAGGGCATTCAGACGCTCCCGAGTCCACAAAGAGCGCCCTGTTCTGTTTTCCAGCTGAATGGACTTTCACTCGTGTGAACAAAAGACAAGATCCTGCCATTCTTCACATTAAAAGGCAAGAAACGGCAAGGAAAAACATGGCACGGAGAATCTCTGGCTCCGTTCCCTTTACAAGTGCAAATGAGAACAAGTGAACCAGGGCACTGCTCTCTTCTCTCTCCAAAGTTCTAAAAAATCGTGGAAAAAGAAGCGTCTCTTTCAGAAAGGGCTGCGTTGATCGCTGGCAACTCACTGTAGCTAATACGGTACCTATTGTCTAATGCGGAGACCGCACGGGGAAGGCCGGCCGCGCGCAAGCTCCAGAGCCTCCGACCAGGGAGGCAGGCAAGGTGGGAACAGTGAGTGGCATCGGGCAAGGCCACTGGAGGCGCCGACTAGACTTGACACTTGAAACCTGAGATTTTAAAAAGCTCCCAAGTCCCTAAGACAGCAGATGCAGTTGAAGCCCCCAGGAAAGAAGCTGTTGCCCCGCCCCCACCCCCCACACCCTGCAAGGCCCTGAGGGCCCCCTGACCCCCTCTTCCAGAAAGCCATTGATTGACACCCCGTCCTGAATATCATTTTCCCTAAAGGAGTTATTTTCTATTCCGGCCTTCTTGCCCATCTAGCTCGTACCTATCTTTCATATTCATGTATCTCTCGTGGCTTTCGTCCTTAAATGAATTAACGTATTATCTTTTCTTGTAAGTTGTTTTGACATGTAGCGGTTGAAAGGAGGAAGGATGAGAAATCTGTGTAAATTTGGACATTGATATTTAGGACGAGGGAAGGAGGTCTAAGGGCTTGGGATTTATCTTCGTCTTCGGCAACGTAGAGAAACCGTGTAGCACCGAGGACTGGGCTTGGCTGCAAGGGACAGAGAACCCAATGTGACAGCGCTGAAGCAGGCCGACAGTTACGTGGTGGTTCTCGTGTTGCCCTTGGAGACCCCAGCCCCATCCCTAAGGACCGGCCCCCGCCCTTAACATCCACAGGCAGCACTCACGCCCGGGCAGCAGGACAGAAGGAAGGGCCCGAGAAGAAAAGGGTACACCTGGGATTTCTGTTCCGGAAACTGGTGGGAAACCCTAGGATCCACCCCTTTGCTCAGCTCCATGGGCACCCCCAGCCGCAGGGGGAGCTGGCTGGGAAGGGCGCTCTGGATTATTCTGGGCAGCGGCTGCCCTGAAAAACCCATGACAGGAAGCAGCGAGAAGCCGTTTGGGAGTTAACTCTCCGTCTCTACCACAAGGAGATTCCCGAGTTTTATAAAAGTAGAAACAGTTGCTGGTTTCAGTCACACACACGAGAAAAACCCTTGTCAGAAGGAACAGATTTGCCAGCGCTCCACACAGAAGAGCCACTGAAGTACACGGACTTGGCAGGGAAGCCACTGAAGGACTCCCTGTCGTCCTTCAGGTACACGGCAGGGATCGGGATGGGTCTGCTGAAGACTCGCTGCCTCAGGAGTGAGCGTCCTGCTCTGGGGACTCCCACGCACCCGCAGGGACTCTCTCCTGGGTCGGGTCAGCTGTCCACGTTCGCCCGCCCGGCTTGCAGTCACCTCCCGTCATTAAGAAAGAAGGGCCTTTCACATCCGAGGGGCAGGTCTCCCATAAACGACGTTTGGCTGATGCCCAAAGGTGACAGGGATGAGAGCGGAATAAATAAAGAGTAATGTGGAAGCCAGCCGGGGCAGCCTTTCATTATAGCCCTTTCAAGAGCTATTAATCTTGGTCATAGTCAGTCGGCTAAAAATAATTACTTCTTCTCGCACATGTTGTACACGCTGGCCAGCAACAGGCACGGGCCGGCCCCTTACCTAGGAAGGATGTGGGTGCCGGCGTGCCGACAGAACCCCCCTGGCGTGCCAGAGACGGTTCTTCTGCGCTTGCTCCAACCCAAGTCCCTCTTCACTCCTACCTACCTAACGCTGACACTGGAAGGAAGAATCGCTACCAGCAAGATCGTCACACTCCCAGTAGTAGGTCGTAGAAGCGCCTGAACGGATATTTAAAGACTGTTATCCGTGTTTTCACAGGGAGGTGTGTCAGTTCCTTGGATTTATAATGACGGTAAATAAAGTTGTGAATACTTAAGCATTATTTTTTTCCTCAAGTATTTCGTCGTTGAGGTATTTCAATGGAGGGTTGTTTATCTGAATGCATCATTAATTTCTAGACGCCCCCTTAAATTCAAAGTGCCTTTGAACTGGTACGTCAGTTCCGTGTACAGAAAAAACTCTGGATCTGGAATTCTGAACTACAGATGCAGTTCCGCGATGAAGCAGCCGTGTGATCTCAAAGAAGCCGATGATAAGCTCTCCGGGCTTCCTGGGCCCCAGGTGTACTTTGGGGAAGTCTGGCTCAAAGGACGGGATAAGCGGTATCCCTTAATAACAGCAGTAACAATAATAGTCCACCTCCCCTTGTAAAATCTGTAAAAGGACCTACCCTGAACGAGAGACCACGTAAGAGCATTCACAGCAGAGTTTCTAGAAGGCCTGGACACTTCCAAACCCAGTTCACCGACAATCCACAAAGACGTGAAAATTAGGCGAAGACATCCATTGCATAAAGCAAGGCGCCCCGTCGTGCCCGTGGACACACTGCAGCGGGAGCGGCGTCTGGCTGGGGGTCGGCAGTAGCCAGCAGCAGGCACAGGATGGAAGCGACGGCATCTTCTCCCTGAAAACGCAGCCCCCAGACCTGCTGCAGCTGGCAGGACAGCACGGACATCCTGGCTTCTTAGGAGAGCAGAGAGCTGCAGCTGGGGGGGCGGGGGGGGGGGACGCGCCGCTTCCCCCAACCCACGCGTCCCAGCCGAGGGAATGGCGAGGCTTGGCCCAATTTCCAAGAGACATCCAACTCATCGTAGTAGGCACTGTGTCCGGTCCTCCGAGGAGAGACGGCTAGCCTCCCGAAGTGGCAGTCCTACCGAGGAAAGGTGGGAGCGTGCTGGAGGATTTACAACAATCAGGGAAGACACGGACCAAAGTGGCACCCGCTAATAAAAAGCAGGAGTGACAGCCAAATTCTGGGACCTCCTAGGGCCAGGGGAAAACCCCAGCACATACGCTGCAAGTGATAGGAAGTTGGTGTCACAGATACAAAAGTTGGAAGGAATAGTTTCAATGACACCACCAACCAAAAAAGCGTTAAGTTCCTGGAGGAGCAGCGATAAATCGTATATTTCCATACTTTTTCTGCCCTTATTTGGCTTGATGAAATCATTGAAAACTCATGCCTGGATTCTTTTGTAAGGCCCTCAGTGAAGGATTCTTAAAAACATAAAAAAGTCACATCTGACTATGTCCATTTTACTTGCAAACTCTTTCTACCTTGGGGGAAATGGGTTTACTCTTATTATAACTATAAACTCTATTTATCAGATCACAGGAGACATTAAAATAATTGTGGGCAATCTGATATTGTCCCTTGCAAGCCACATTCCTGCCCTGCAGATATACTGCTCACCACACAGCTGGGTCAGAGGACAGTGTAAAAATGTGTGTGGAACCACGCATAATTGCTCCATCATTAGTGGTTGGGGGCTGGGGGGATGAGTCTTAAAACAAATTATTCCACATGAACCAAAAAGGGGCATGCACAGAGGCCAGACTGGTTGCCAGGCTGTAGTATAGAAATCAACTGAAAAAAAAAAATGCTAAGGTAGCATTTGAACACGAACTACCCTCCTGAGTTAAAATCCCCCAAAGCAAAACCGATTTCGCTTCAAATCCCCTTTGATGCGGGCATTCTACCCAGGTGCGTCTACGGACACGCCGCAGTTCGTTATCCGCTGGTGCACATCTGTGCTGTATCAGTGAGCATGGTCCAGGCTCCGCTGTGGAAAAACTCCCGGATCTCAGAGGCCTAATACAACCAGCTTTCTTGCTTAAGCTCCCTGTCCGAAACAGGCCAACGGGACACAGGCTGGGCTCTACTCCGCACAGCCATTCATTCATGGGCCCAGCCTACTGGAGGCCCCAGTATCTGGGACACAGAGTCCCCAAGGTCACGGTGGCAGGGAAAGCATGGCACACTAGCTCTTAAATGTCTCAACCCGTGAATGATACCCAGCACTTCTGCTTACATTTCATTGGTCAGAACTAATCATATGATCCTACCTCGCTGCAAGGGAAGATGGGAATTACAGTCTTCCCAGAGTCCTCAAAAAGAAAAGCAAAAAGCAAGAGTTCTACAGAAAAAGCTGAGGTAGAGACAGGGTGCCAGACATGATGTGCCCAGGCCGGGAGCGCCTCGCCAGGCTCCATCACACACCACGCACGTGGCCGCTAAGGGGCGGTGTGCAGACCGCTCCGGCAGAAATCAATCCACGGCCATCCTCCTTGGGCTCTCCAGGCTGGCAGAGCCAGGCCATCACGCCACAGTCCTGACTCCAGTTGCAGCAGAAATGCACAAGGGCCACTTGCTTATCTCTGGGGTCATGTTATCAGACTTATCTTATACACAGTTCCAAGGTTAACCGAATTTTGGGTTTCTCTAAAGCGATATCACGCAACACCATCCACAGCGTATAGGCACTGAAATACATATCCGAGGACATGATGAGAAACGAGGAACTGATCATTTTGACAAAAAAGAAAATTCTGAGCACCTTTTTCTCCCAGGACCCCGCGCCTCTCCTGTGTACCCTACCTTCCCTTTGAGGACATGTTACGTAAAATCTGTTACCTCTGTGTATCTACGATGCTGTACTCAGTACTTTGTACCTAGCAAGGTGTCAACAAACACCTCTTTCTCTGAATGAAACAATGAAGAAAGGGACTCAATGAAACTACAGAGGAAGCTGCGTCCTGATAGAGCACCGCCCTCTCCGTGGCAACACGCGAGGACTAAAAATCTGGGACAGAAAGAGCGGTGTGTTTCCCAGAAGAGTCACAGAGCTACGTGGGCTGGGTAGCCGAGTCGGACTTCGGCTCACAATGCCCCAAAGACACTGACAAATAGCCCAATAATAACCCGTGTGAGTCTCAGAAGTCACTCCTTAGAGCGGCTCTCCAGAAAGCCAAAGGGAATTATTCATTAGCAAGTGTGAATAACACTAGATACCACCAGCAGATTGTGTTTGGCTCTGCTGAATTATTCATCAGCATTTGTGCGAAATGTACGAACCAAAGGGTGTGTTAAACCTGTCCGGATTGTTCAGCAATGTTTGTTTTCCCTTAAAAAAACATTTTTTAAAAATCACCTCCAAGCTCCCGCTCTTAGATTTAAGACCCGTTCTTAAATCTGGCTGCACGAGTTCGTGAAGAGTCAAAAGCCACGTGAGAAAGGGATATGGGTGATCTTATGTCATATTCCTCATTATACGACGGGCAGTAGGCTGGGCCAACGGCAGTGACCTGTGCACGCCCTGCCTGTGCAGAGGCAGCGCGGTCAAAGGCAGCACGGTCTCTGCAATGGGACCCCTGTGTGGAGGGGAAGGAGGCTCCTTTGAGTCGTGTCCCAGAGCAGATGCAAATTTAATTACCGTGCGTTAAGCTTTCCATCTTGTCCAGGGTCCTTGGAAAGCAACTGTAAACAAGGAACACCGGGCAATCAGGTGTCAGGGGCTCATTTGATCTGCTCCGAAATGTGTCACTAATCCCCGGCAGGACGGCAGTTGGGAAGGGAAACAAAGAGAGAGAACTGACAGTGTTGGGGACGGACTGTTTGTTACACCTTTTCCCGTGGCCTGTGGAAATCGCCACCACCAGGGAGGGTGGGGAGGAGGTGTACGGGACGGATGCTAAGCACCATGAAATTATCGGACACTAAAGAAAACCTAATGTGGACAGATTTTTTTTTAAGGCAATTGGAGAAATCTGGCAATGAATGCAGAATCTAAATTCAGGTAAAAAGAGAACCTATCAGCCGGCAGTCTCCAAGAAAACCTTCGGCTGAGCTGCACTCCCGTCTTTTTTGTGGGCCCATAACCGAGTCAGAAGAATGTTCCATTCCGTGAGGCTCCAGGTCTGAACAGAGCCGTGAGGTGTCCCGCTGTCTCCGTGAGGATGAGCTGACGGTAGGGCGAGGCACCCGCAGGCAAGGGAAAGGGAGTGATCGCCGAGGACGCACGGTCTGTAATTCTGCGGAGAGCCTGTCGCCTTCCCGAGGGGAGCCCACACCCAGAGCGCAGTGATCAAGCTACAGGACGGCTGTAGACTGGGTTTCTGCACCCCCAGCCAGCCCACGCTTCCAGGAGTGCTCTCTGCTGAGTCAGTTCACAGGAATTTTACACCGAACTCTCCCGGACACTCTAGCACTACGACAATTTCCAAATGGGGCGGCGGGGGTGGGGGGGATTCTGAAAGCAACTGAGCTTTGCTAAACTTAAACTTGGAGCACATGAACCAATCTCTCTAACCTTCTTTTCCTCATCTCTAAGATCAGGGGAAAAAATGACAACCACGTAGCATTCCTGCAAGAATTACAGATGGTACTTGTTAGTTACGGTCAGGACTATTATATTTAAAAAAAACAGGGAACTTAATATTAATAATGCAATCATTATTTGCCTGGTAACACAAGTGTTCCCATGATAATGAATTGTAGTAAAATTATTCCCAGAAAGAGGAAAGAGAAAGAAACAAAAAATATGTTCCGAAAATTCTCTGCAAATGTTAAACTTATTTTACTACCTCATATATCTAGATGAACACAGAAATTCTTTCCCCTCACTTTACTGCCTTTATTAATAAATAATAAGCACCAAATATGCTCTAAGTTTCCAAAGAATCGATCTATTACCTAAACATCAGTCTGCGAGCAAGGAGGAGCAGAAGAGTGAAGGACAAAAAAAAGGCACCTGGGGTGATCAGAGTGCAGTCCCCATTCATTCTTGAGGTCTCCGGTCCTCAGACCTTCCTTCTGTCCACTTTAGGTTCTGTCCAAGCTGGGGGCACAGGAGCAAGGACAGAACCACATGGAGACACCTAGTGGTCAAGGAAGTTTCCACTCAGACTAGACTTAGACAGCAAATAAAGTTAACTTACAATCCAAGAACCCCTCTGTTTTAGTATGTGATATGTTTCTTGAAAGCAGGAAATAGAAACAGAAGTATCAAAGAAATATGATACTTGATGCATTAAACGAAGCTGCATTTTAACTCCTGTTTCAGAGCACCTGAAAGTCATTGCCTCCGTAGATTGCAAAGGGCCCAGTCACGGAAAGATGGAAGGCTTCTGGACTTAGGCACAGGCACACCAGGGTTCAAACGCCAGCTCTTCCACCTACTCACGGACAGAGCAATACTTTCTATCCTTTTGCATATCATGAAGCAAGCAGAAAAGTATGACATCTGCATGGCACACAGGAGTGACCGGAGGAGGCTGCTGGAGCTGAAGGGCCCGGAGGACCAGCTGCCCCAGTCCCCAGCTGCCCCAGTGCCCAGCTGCTCACCCCACGAGCTAAGGGGACTCAAAGCTCCACAACCCAAACCCATTCAAGGTACAACGATGAACTGTGTGTGCTCTTTAAGCAATCCAATTAATATTATTGGGCCTTATTTTCCCCATCTGTAAAATGGGGCAAATAATATCTGCTTCACAGGTTTATTATAAAGAGGGTTAAATCAAATAATTTATATTAATAAAATGCCTGCCATACAGGCAGTACACAATAAATGTCCATTTTCTTCTTTCTTTGCTATTTCTTTCAGTATCAATGCACAGGAGTCCTGTTATAGCAGCAAGCTAACTTCCAAAGCTACATGATATGCTTTACTGCCAAACACATTGCTACCGTTTAAATGGAGAATGTGTTATAAACTGGACAAGTGCTAGGCTGTTACCTCACTGAACCCGTTTTTCTTGTCAACAAAATCCTGATTTTGACATGGGTAACAATGGGCCCACCCAAAAGGCTTGCTTTCCCAGACTCCCTTGCAGCTGGGGTAGCCATGTGACCTAGTTCTAGTTAATGAAGCAGAAGCGCAAGTCTGCTATTGCAGACTGAACCTCCAACCAATGCCCGAGGGTCTATCCACCCCTTTCAATGACACCCGATGATGAATGATGGAAGTGGCTTCTGAGAAGCCCCCCAATAATCCCTGCTTCCTAGTCTTCATACCCTCTTGTAATGCTTCCTCGTGACTGCAGGCTGGGCCTCGTGCCACGTCCAGCGGATGGAATACTACAGGAGTCCCGGGGTACTACTGCCGAGATTAGGCTGCAAAAGACTGTTTTTCCTCTGCTTCCGCCTCCTCCCTTTTCCTGCCTCTCTCTCTCTCGCTCTTGCTCTCGCTCACAGACACTATGGGGAAAGCTATTGCAGCCGCCGCGCTGCCAGCCGCCCTATGGAAAGGCCCACATGCCCAGGAACCGGTGTCCCCGCCAGCCCACAGTCAGTGAGGATCAGCAGCCTGCCTACAGCCACACACGCGAGAGCTTGCAAACAGATTAGAGTAGCTGCCACCCCAACCAGCCAACGTGAGCGCATCCTTACAAGAGACCCTGTTCCAGAGGCACCCTCAGATCCCTGACCCGCGGACACTCTAAGGGGATAAATATCTGTTGTTTCGGGTCGTGAAGTTGTGCGGTCATTTATCACACAGCAACGGCAGAGTCTATCTGTCACCTTGCAATGACATTATTCCCTGAGAATGGCAGAATAGGAGGCTAAAAACATGCTGGCCCCCACGACCTCCTTGGCCCGACTTCCACTGCCGACCTCAAGATTCAGGTGAGAAAAAGAAACCTTTCTTTCATTCAACAGTGACAATCAATTCTGAGTGGGGCGGTCAGTCCCATCATTCTTATCAGGACTGCTCCCAGGCACCATCTAACGGGCTGACGTAACACAAACATAAAACGAAAAGGAGTGGTTCTCAGATGTTAATTCGATGGAATAAACGGGCAGGAAAAGAATTCAGCAGAAGTTACTGGTGAAAGTAACGTTCTGTAAAAAGGACAGTTTACCAAAGCACGCAGGGTGACCCCATTATCTGAAACCTGGGCACACACACTCACATTCACACAAATGCGCGGGGAGGGGAAAAGTCTTCAAGGTTACAGACAACGAACGGATCAGTAACTTTTCTTCCTGTCAAGAGCCAGATAGTAAATGCCTCAGGCTTTGAGGCCATCGGTTTGTCACAAGTGCCCGACTCGGCCATGTCACGATGAAAGCGGGCGTATGTGACATTTGAGTGGGCGCGGTGGTGTTCCAATAAGACTTTACTTAGGGACACTACATGTTAAACTTCATATTCATGTTCTATGTCACAAAACATTATCCTTTTGATTTTTTTTAATCATCTTTACACATAAATGCCGTTCTTCACTCACAGGCCACACGCAAAACAGGTGGCTGGCCATCTTTGGCCCACGGGCTGTAGCCGCCTAACCCATGATAGGCCAGAATATTCACAGCAATTATGTTTGTCTGGGAAGTAAAATGAAGGATGACTTTTACTTTCTTCTTGAAACCTTTCAGCACTGTCTGCCTGTACGATTGTGTATTTTAGAACTAGAACGCACAGTGAAATTTGGCTCATGGGAGGTGGACAGGGGGAAGGGGTGAAATTTTGTTGCGAGATACTAGCACCCTGAGAAGCGCTGAAAAAGTAGGAGACCTGGTTCCTACCAGATCAGCGTCAAAAAACTGTCAGCTACACCAGACACAAGCCTTTCCATGGCCCCACACGGACTCTACAAACCAGCAGCTGCGGCAGGGGCAGAAACCGTGCACCTACCTGAAAACAAGCAACAGAGGACGGAGAATTCAAACAGACTGGGAGAGTCCACTGTGAAATGTGCATGTTGTCTCACAAAAAAATAAACAAATACAGCTACACCCCAGAAGAAACACAAGAAAAACCTGAAAATATTATACAAAGTGCTTCTTCAATGCTCTATGTGCATTAGAGGTTTGACATTTCCATACAGTGCTCTATCACTTAGCGGAGACATCACACGGAAATGCAATTTATCAAAAATTCTCATTTGCAGTTTTTGTCTATAGGTATCCATGTTTATATTTATGTCCAATTCTTCAGGATTATAAAACAGATGTCACTGATGATATCCAGTCACTAAGTCCAGCCCTTTTTTAAAAACATACCCGCCGCGCCTACCCGGGCACCTACACAGGTGACACTCAGATGTTCAGGCACAATGTCATAAAGTCATTCCAGCTGTCGGCGTTCCTGTAGACAAACAGTACGACAGGGAAAACACGAGTTCTGGCGTTGCTTGTTAACATTCCGTGTGATCCTAAGGTTAGAGATGATGGTGCTAAATATTCATGTCGGGACGCAAGGCAGGCATAGCTTTCTGATTTTGAAAAGGCTACGCCTAGTGCACGGAAGAGAGCCAACCTAATTATCTTAATTCCTTCAAAACAAGTGATTTCTGGTTTACCTTCTGGTCCTTATCTTCTTATTCCATGTGTATATCTAGGATGCCTCCCTGAAGATCAAAGTTTGTATTTGTCCCTCTTCCTTTTTAAACAAAAAAAAGGGGATTTTTGATCATGTGTACATATTTTAAATATAACTATTAGAAGCTCTGAGAAATACACACGAAGAAGAGTTGTTATCTCATATACTTTAAAGTGGTTACTTTTATGCTAGATGAATTATGCTTCAATTTTTTTAAATGCAGGCAAAAGAAACACAATCACACTCATGAAAAAATGTGGGGGTGGGAAACACCATCCCCCCCAATAGCTCTAAGTATCTAATTCAAAGACGCTGAAGGCACTTCGGGATGAGTGGTCGTTTTGAACCGTGGCCTCTCCTTCCCCTCCCTTCACACACGGACTAGGCGTCCCGTTTCCTCGGTCTGTTGCCGTTTCCACCTATAAAATGACAGTAAGGACATTTTTCTTTGGCTAACCTATGGGATTGCGAGAATTAACCGAGAGAAGTGCGAAGACGGACAATAGCAAGTGTAAGCCAGGACGTGAGCGGTCCGAACCCTTTTCACGTTGCTGGCGGGGGTGCGATATGGCACAGCTGCTCCGGAAAACGCTCCTCAAAAAGTTAAACAGAGCGACCATGGGACTCAGTAATTCCACTCCCAGATCTATGCCCAGGGGAAATGAAAACATGCCTATACAAAAACTTGTTCTCGAAATGTTTATAGCGGCGTTATTGAGAATAGCCCCCAAAATGAAAGCAACCTCCGTGTCCACCAAGTGACGAATAGGTAAGTAAATGGTGGTACATCCATTTCATGAATCAGTATGTGGCCGTAAAAAGAAATGAAGGACATATACATGGATGGATGTTGAAAACAGATAGATTATGCTAAGTACAAGAAGCCGGTCACAAGAGACGACATATTTGGATTCCATTTATAGGAAGCTATCCATCAAGGCAGATCTGTGAACGCAGAGCACAGACCAGCGGCTGCTTCGGTCTGGGGGAGGGGGTGGCAGGGAGCGGGGAGGGGTGGCTGACCAGCGCAGGGCTCCTTCCAGAGAGGGCAGGTCCACAGCGGGATTCCAGGGCCAGACCCCACAACCCTGGACAGATGTGAAGACCCCGCACGTCGCCTCGTACATTTGAGACGAGATCGGGTGCGTTCAGGGTGGTATGGCTGTAGACCTGGTACGTTATAAATGGGTAAGCTGTACACATATAAATTATACCTCAAGAGTTTTTTTGGTTTTTGTTTTAAATAGTCATCTCTAAACGGAGAAGTTGGGGGCGATGAGGGGGAGAGTTGTTATTTTCCATCAGAATCCCTCTGTAAGTGTGATCATTTTTAACCTGTGTGTGTTATTAATGTGATGAAAAAAATCGTTGGAAAAAGTACGGGCCAAACTTTACAAACGGCGTGGAGTAAACCTTCTTCCCTCAGAAAGTCAATCCAAGAGAACCAGCATCTGTCTCCCCAGGGGGCAGCACCCCAGCAAAGTGCCTGGAGCAGTGGGGAAAAAGACGCCCAAGACTGTCACGGAGCTGGCTTTCCCCGAGGACGGACTGGGGGAGGGAGGAAGTGACAGGGAATGGTGAGGAGACGGGCGGGAAGGGGCTGGGAGGGGCTGGAAGGAGGGAGGTGGGAAGAGGCAGAGCAGGGTCGGAAAGGCCTGGAAATGAAGGGACACACAGGGCACCCGTGACGCCTGGAATACATTCAGTTAAGGCCTACAGTGAATTAAGACCAGAGCCAAATAATAAGAAAAACCCCTTTGTTAGGTAAATAAAAGATAGACAGGAAAAGAGAGGGGATGCTGGGAAGGAAGGAAGGACAGCAGCTGGAAAACCAGCAAGGAGGCTGCTGCAGTTCTGCTGGAAGGAGGTGTTTTGAGATCTACACTGAAGCAGAGACAGCAGGCACGAGGAGGGGTGTACTTGAGAGATGCTGACAGGTGGGAGGACTTGGGGACTGGGAGAAGCCAGCTGGGGACAAAAGGGTGACCCCAAGACTCCCAGAAAGGAAGCAATATTGACGGGTCAGGGCAGAAAGTATGGGTTGATGTGAAGTATCTCAAAGACACGAAGCTGGAAGGTTGACTTGGTTTGTCCCAGGGTGGTGGAGTCTAGAAAATTTATAATAGACTTTTCTCAGCCCATTGCAGACCACAGATTCAAGGGCCGGCCAGACTGTTGAATAAACCCAGCTTGACCGGCTACTAGGGGGAGACCTCGGAGCACAATGGTTAACCTCTCCGGCCCCAGTTTCTTCACCTGTAAAACAGAGATAATGATAAGACCCATTTCATAGGAACGACGTGTATTAAATGCGATCAAGTGCTTAGAAAAGTGTTTTGCACACAATTCGCACCATGTCCCTACTGGCTAT
This sequence comes from Phyllostomus hastatus, assembly GCF_019186645.2. NCBI lineage: Eukaryota > Metazoa > Chordata > Mammalia > Chiroptera > Phyllostomidae > Phyllostomus > Phyllostomus hastatus. The sequence goes on from NW_025334024.1 coordinate 26,686,840, forward strand.
TTCTACTATGGCATCTACACTGCAATGGACTAGCTGCATTTTTTTAAATGTTTCATTGTTTATACAGTTATCCCAATTTTCCCTCCGTCGCCCTCCTCCACCCAGCCCGCCCCCCTTCCCCAATCAATCCCCATATCATTGTCCATGTCCATGGGTCCTTCACACATGTTCTTTGAGTGAAAAACTATGCAACGTCTCACGAATTTGCGTGTCATCCTTGCTCAGGGGCCGTGCTAACCTTCTCTGAACCGTTCCGATTTTCACGTACGTGCTGCCGACGCGAGCAGTAGCTCCATTTCATAAGGTGAGAAACTGAGGCTCTGGGAAACTGTTCCTTACCCAGCTGGTGAGAGGCAGGGACTTTTGTCCGTGTGGCTTCAAAGGCGACGCTGTTTACTCTCAGCCCTACGCTGCCCCCTGAGCTGCTGACCCAATCATCGGCTGCAAGAATTGCATTGAATTCTCAAACTGCCACTGTTCCCACAAGAAGAGCAGACTTGTTTTTGCCTTGATTTCTGAGAGCACAGAAACAAAGAGGGTGGCCAACTTGTCACTCTCTGCGGTGAACTGAGTCTCTATGTTAGCTCCTTCCTACTCACTGCACACAGACGCGGCTCTCCACCACTCAAAGCACTTCAGCTACGATTTTGGAACTACGACCAACCTACTAGCCAGAGAGCCCTCTGGGCGCAGGGACTGCCCCTCCCATTCGCTGCAGTTATCTTCCACTGCAAATTCATACTGAGCATGTACGCAAAACACTTGAACGCACGCCTCCCCCGATGTGCTATTGGCCACGCAACCCGAGCTGTACACATTCGGGATTTGCAGTCAGGTGAATCACCTAACCCTTCTATTCCAGGAGAAGGGAGCTGTCGTTTTGGAAGCATCCAAGAGTCCTACACTGCCCAGGAATGCCTATGCCTCTCACATTCTGCACGGAGGGTTCATAACACGCAGAACAGGATGCACCACGCTAGGAACACAAATTACCTTCCTCGACGAATAAGAGACTGACTCCCTTATTCATACGAAACCTAAATAATAGACCAGAAACCCAGAACCTGAACTTGTGGTACTAGCCAGCCTTTCTACCACCTGCAAATGATGTTAACGCGTGCAAATCTTCGCGTCTTAAGGAGAAAGGAATGATCTGGCGGGGAACTTCACTGTTAGATTTGACCGGGTAACACTACTAAATCAAGAAATGCACTTTTAGTATCTTTCCACCCTGTACACGTTTTTAAAAAATGGCTTGTCATGAGGTGATTCAAATGGAGTTAAATTTCCAAAAATACCTTCAGTTGGTAGAATCTCTGTGCTTATATCATGTGGAGTAAGTACTGTTTTTGTTGTTTTGTTGTTAATGCTATTGTTGTGTTCTCCACCTTCTTTCCAACCAGTGTTCCACTAATGTACAATCCTTTTATTCTGGCTACACTAAGTCACATTTTCAGATATAAAACTCTAGAGGAAATCCTAATGTAACAGCCTTTATAATGACTCGGGAGTGTTGCCATGGCAGATGACACAAACTCCAACCTCTTTCTGAGACACCTGGAAATGTGTTTCATATTTTTAATGTTATCTCCACACAATTCATATTTCAAGATAACAGATGAATGACCGTCGTAAAAAAGACTTCAATTACACCAAACATCTCAGAATAACTGCAACTTTTTCCAAGAGGTCTCAGATTCTGTCCTCAAATCCAAGTCATTAAAGGCAGAGAACTGAGGGGAAAATCCTCCTTGTTGAAGAGTGGGCAATTCTCTCATTTTCCACGCTGGCACCGCCTCAGAGACTATAAACAACGCTACAGGTAGCCCTGTGTTCAGTTCACCTCTGGAGAAAAGTCAGCCAAACCACGTGCGAGATCTTGGCCCTGAATAAACGCAGGTGAAATTAAACACGGACCGAAAGAGGAGCGCCCTCTAGGGTCCGAGCTCGCAGGACTCTGCCGGTAGATTGGGAGAGGGTTGCAGCTGAAGACCCTTCCGGTCCTCAGATCTCTCTTAGGGAAGCCACACTCCTTTTGTTGTCCTTTCTTGTCTTCCTCATTCCTTCCTTCCACTGTCCCGTGGACATCAGGAGGCAAAAACGTCAACCCTTTCCACGGGTAAACAGGAATCTGCTGGCTTTTTTTTTTTAATGCCTGCTGTTGTTAGGAGAGTCGACAGTGCAGTCTGCCTCAGGCGCCTTTCTTTCCACCCTTGCCTGCAGGTCATTTCCCTTTTATCAGAAAGAAGAGCAGGTCACAGCATGTTAGTGCGCATTGACACCACTGCTAATAAAAGCAAGATAAGTCTTGGCCCTTAAGGTGCCTTAACCTCCACCTGGTCCAAAACGGATACATCCAGCCCTGGCCAGTGTGGCTCAGTTCGCTGGAGCATCATCCCATAACCAAAAGGTTGCAGGTTCAATTCCTGGTCAGGGCACATGTCTAGGTTGCCGGTTTGATCCCTGCTCCTGGCGTGTATGGCAGGCCACCGAGCATTGCTACATGTTTCTGTCTCTCCCTTCCTCTCTCTCTAAAAGCACTGAAAACATGTCCTTGGGCAAGGATTAAAAAAAAAAACTAAAACATAAACAGAAGCAAAAAGAAGATACTTCAGAGTTCCCACACTGGGCTTGGAGCCAGAACGTGGACTGACGCCACACGCCTCTACCACACAGACCTTCACCAGGTAACAGGACAGTTGTCAGGCCCAGCAGAGCGGCCCAACTTGGGTGACTCTTCTCTCCTTGGGCCAGCCAGATGGTTCCTCTAAGGAGGCCACAATGAATCAGGACGCTGGCCTCTCAAATAAACAGCGGAGGCATGAACAGGGGCCATTTCGAACCACATGTCTGAAAATAGCACTGAGGAACCTAAGAGCTTTCAAATTTTTTAAGTTGTAAGTCGTTCATCTGAATGAAATCTTACCCCAAAGTATAAACATATAAAGTACACACAGAGAAACCAAGCGATTCTCAGGGCCCTGGCTCCCGTACCAGGGACCCCGGGGTCCTAGGACTACTCGGGACAGGGAGCAAATTGGGGAGCCTGGGCCGACATGCCTGCTGAGAGAAGGGCAAAACTGGAGATGTCGTTATTCTTTCTTTCATCCTGTCTCCTTTTTTCTCTTAAGAGCCATTACTGAACCCTCAGCCTGGGTCACCTCTTACGTGGGAAATCCCCATGGCTCAACAAGAACCAGCTAATGAACGCATAAATGAGCAGAGCGACAAATCGATGTTTCTCTCTCTCTCCCTTCCTCTCCTTCTCTAAAATCAATTAAAAATAAAATAAAATCCCCGTAGCTTACAGGTAATCTAGGAAATACTCCATAAAACAAGGCATTTTTTTACAACCTACCTTGCCAAAGATTTATATGCCCTTTTTCAGACAGCGATTTGGCAATATGCATTAAAGAGCCTTTTAAAAACAGTCCTCTATCTTGTTCTATTTGTGGGAATGTATTCGTAAAAAAGTAAATAGTATACCTAAAGATGCCTGAATTGGTTCGTCTCAGCACTACTTATGCTAATAAAAGTGCAATAAGTCGAATGCTCAACAATTGGGAACTGTTTAAATAAGTCATTATATTCATCATATGATGGGTGTACTGTGCTTTGACACTAAAATACTTGTAATACAATAAAAAATGCAAAAAGAAATCATGACCACTCCACACGGCATCTGGAAAATGCAAAGATAAATAGGTGGATGGATAAATTACAAAATTCACTTATTTACTGCATTGGAATCTGAAAAGTAACACTACCTCCCTTGGCAAGAGACCCGTAACAGGTTGGATTATTTAAAAAGTCAACGAGTTTACCTGGCAGTAACTTGCTCACTCTGCACTATACCCTGGCGCTACTCCGATTACTGGGAAGTTGACACAATGTTTCCATTTTCTACTATGTACATGCTCCACCCCCCCGTCCCTTTCAACACCATGTTGGTGGCTTGAGGACGAAGGACTAAAGGGAGAAGTCCCATTGGCCATAACGGAATTTTCTGAGTGGAGCTCTTCAGAAGGCATACTCCCACCTCGATTACACCTCACCTCCACGGCAAATCAGCCCCTGCATATTTCCGTAGTTTATGCCACAACGGGTGACAGTTTGTCGAGCGTCTGTTTTGTGCCAGACTCAGGAGACACAAGACGCAAATGAAAACTCGGTGCCTGTCTTCGAGGAGCTCACGGACAGGTCGATAAGTGGCTACACAGGCCCCGGGAGGCAAAAGCTAAGGAGGCGGAGGAAACAAGGTGGGAGGTCCCCGAAAAGGCGGCTCTGGGGGCTGCTGTTGAGAGACGGGCCCCACTGCCCTCCAGCAGGAGGCTCAGGTGTGCCGGTGCGGGAATGATGGGGAGGCGAGGGGGGTAGGGCCCCAGGTAGTAAGAGAAACTGAAACAGTAGGAACTGCATGTGGCAAGCCCGGGGGTCCGAATGTTAACATACACCCAGTGGCGAACCTCTGAGAAATTGTAACCCGTGGGGGGACGTGGCCACTCAACATTTTTAAAGAACTTGGTGGGGGGAAACTGCGGCTGAGAGCTGAAGGGGACAGAAAGAGCCCGATGCAGGGCTGGCGTGACGACGGAAGAAGGAAAGACATTAGGACAGAGGCCGGGACTTGGCGGCCCGCCGGATCAGGACCCACAGGGTCACACAGGTCCTAGGGAGGACCCACCGCCTCCGCGAAGGCGAGCACTTTTCCAAACCGATGCCTTTCGTCATCCACACGTTAGTGTTCCTATCGGCGCACTTGAAGGAACACAGGTCGAGGGGTTGCCTGAGTCACGCGTGGTGACACAGCCGAAAATGGCAGAAGGACGACCAAAATTCTCTGGGTCCCAGTGCACCCCACTCCACAATGCATATTGTGGCAAACCAGCCCCTGCATATTTCCGTAGTTTATGCCACGACGGGTGACAGAAGCAAACCAAGTTCAGTTACCAGGCCTGTTCAAATACTTCAAGAATATTGTTGCACTTTCCTTTATCCTTCTCCCCTTCGGGGTGCTTCTTAATTCAGAGTTTGAAATGTACGAGAAAAGATGGCTTTCCTGGCCTTATTTTTCCGTATCTGATGAAAAATGTACTGCCTATGACTGACCTCTGATGTTTCCAAGACTTGATCACGCCCGTTAAACTCCCTGTGTTTAAATTTTTTACCATAAGAAAAAAAATGTCTTAAATGAGAGAAGAATCGCGCACTACCTCTTCGTGACTTGCTTTCACTTCAAATTCCTGCTCCGCAGATCCCGTGCACTGACCTCTCCCAACCTTGGCAACATCACAGAAAGACCGGAGTAAACGTTTCTTCCCGCCAGCTCACCCCAGGTGCCACCGGGCTAGGTCAAGTCCCTTCACTGGGTGGCAGGAGCTGATAGACCATGCGAGGCAGGCCTGCAAGCTGACTGGCGGGGCCGCCCAGATCGCCACGGTGCTCTCTGAAACTCAGACCACAGGAGACAGCGGTTCACTTTTCTCACCGTGGCAACAGATTCCACCTCTTGGCCCCTTGAAAGTCATCTGCATATATTTCACCCAAAAGGAGAAAAAAATGGAAAGCGAGAGAAAGAGAAAGAGAAAGAGAAAGAGAAAGAGAAAGAGAAAGAGAAAGAAAAGAAAGAGGGACAAACTTCCCTCTCGACTGAAGATACATTCAGCCCTCAGATTTTGCATGCACGCTGGATCACGCCGTTGACAGCCCTGGACGTTAAGTAATATGGACTGCTGCACAGAGGCCTCGGACCGTGATGGAACCCGATGGCAGGCTCCTTTTGACAGAGAGATAATGACAAGCACGTTGCAGGCCAGTGCCCGTCATTCACCGGCGTCTCCAACCTGCTCCAGCCGCGGCGCAGCGACTAAGCGGAGGGTCAGAGGTTAAGCTCCGAGAAGCCGGCGATGAAGGGCAAACTGTCATGCACCGCTGCCTATGGCGAAGCAGCAAGGAGTGGCTGTCTCCTCCAGAACATGCAAAACGGTCTCGCTCTGTCCGGGCAGAGACACATCTGAAGGTCCTAAATGAGACCATTGCCAATTCACGAAGCTGCACACTGACAGCATGCCATTCGAGCTGTCTCCGATTTGACTTTTTTTCCCTATTTCAAATCACAAATGCATGCAAAGTGTCCAGTTCAGCATAACTCTGCAGCCATGCTTTTGAGCATGCTATGCTTCCTGACACCTATGCAGCCTCAGATACACACACATTCTCAGATCTTAAAAAGAGGAGGAAATGCAAAATTAATTTATTCTTCTTCAGGGAGTTTCTACTAAGTACACGATGAAAAACAGCACAGAAGAACCCAGGTGCAGTTTTTAAGGAAAGTTCGTGTCTACAATAAAAAGGAATCATTTCATCTTAATATGATCATATTGCTTTGACAGCATAGAAATATGACGGCACGTATAATTTATTTAATGAACACAGTATAATTTTAAGTACACAGTAATTAATTAATACATTCTACAAGATTTTTCTGAGTTTGTTCACAAAAGGTTCAGAGTTTAGCGTATGACACAAATACGTCCATCTATAATTCTAAGTTGGGAACTGTATTCCTTTTTTGTGTAGTGGAATTACGTGACCCCCACTCAGATGTGTGTGTTGACATATATTAACAAAGAGATTTCTTCTTTATCTTTATTGAGTAACAAGAAATATCTCCTCTTATTTAGAAGCCACATGATTATCACAAAAAGCGACTGGCTAGGATCAAGCATCAAGTTGGACAGATCTTCTTATGTCCTTTTCACCAACAATGGGCTTTCTGTCCGCAAATGGAGCCATAAGTAACCCTCATCAGAGGCAGCCTTTAGCGGTATGAACTTGAAAATGAACCTTACACAAAGGTGTTGGTCTACATCAGCTGCAGCGCTAGTCACCCCTTAAGCCCTGATCACTATCACTGGCCCTTCCTTAAGTAAGTCTGGGGAGAGGAGATAACCTATCAACGATAAGGAGCAAAGCTCAGACACCCCATTATTACAGCTTGTACTGAGAGAGGCCCGCTAATTGCCCTGTGCTCTGGCGAGAAGAACGCAGCTAGTTTCTCGCAGAGAGCTGCGGAGAACCACACACAAGTGATTTTCAGTGACCTGTGAGCAGGCATCAGGCGAAACCAGAGATGATGGTGATCGACCCAGGTGACTGTGCGTAGTTCTGATCTAGAAAAATGTCTTAAGCCACAAGGCACCTATTCACACTCTATCGAGACAGCCCCTTAACCTCGCATTTCAAAATAAAGCAGTAATGACTAAGTGAGCCTTCCGCAGTACAAGAGACTTGATAAGAATTCGAATATGAAATGGCTTCTCTTCCCCGAAGGAGAATTTTAGGAGGAAGATTCCTTATTTCCTACTCAGGCATAAACGGTACACAAAATCACAGAGACTGAATTCCAAGACAGGGAATTCTTCCCTAAATCCTTTCCTTGGCGAGCTGGGCAGCACCTCCAGGTTTAATGTGAGCTGACACGGGGCGGGTAAAAAGCAGCACTCCTGAGGACGCCCCAGAGCCAGCTAATGCCGCCTGATGCTTTTGAGGGGCAATGCAGAACAAGAGTCCAAATGACTTCAAACACAGATTAGCTCAGGAATCAATCACAGGTTCATAATGGACAACAGAAGTAAGCCAAGAATTCAGAAGAGGCAGCTCAGATCCCAAGACAAACTTGACGAAGATGGAAGTCCAATGCTCAAAGGACTGAAATACCAACCAGGTTTAAACTCACAGGGAAAAGAGCACGTCATGTCTGCTGCTGCTGTCAGTCCCACATTCAGAAGCCTGGGCTCGCCTCCCTCCTGCTCTGTGACTCTGTGTGACAGGGTCCCCGCTTCCTCCTCTCATGCAGGTGGCCTGCAGCAGAGGCTGGCTGGACACTGACCTGTGGTCACGAAACCCACCCTTTCCTTTACGTCCCCTCTTCAGATATCTCACTGCGGGGAGAGGGGGAACAGCCATTGGCAGGAGTAAGACAGGTAGACACGTCTCAGGTTGGATACAGTGAGCATGACAGCTTTCCCGTGCACATTCAAGAGGGAGGGCTAGACCTCATGTCCTCTCGCTCTAAACCAGAACCTAGTAGATTCCCAATCAATGTCTGAGGAATGAATCAATAAAGGATTTCCTCAATACTCGTCACCCAACTCTGAACTGGGCTGATGGACAAAGGAATACACCAAAACGGCATTTTTGTACAGAGAAATACATTGATTCATGCCCTCAAGGGATCGGGGGGGACAACTGCTGTGCTCCGTTTTCCCCATGCCACCCACTGTCACCCCCTCCCGCTTTTCTGCATCCCCCAGAATGCAGCATTTGAAAGTCTGGAAACCGTCTGTCCGGAAAACGTCCGGCCACAGTTCACGTAACGAGGGCGGTGTGCACGACGTGGATGTCACCTGGCAGCCAAGGAGAGCGGACTGGAGTGTGCACACGTGAACAATGACGACTTCACTGTACTCGTCAGCGGGGGTGGAAGACGCCGTGGAGTGAGCATGTGCGCTGTGTGGCCGTCGCATTCAAAATGACTGAGTGAGTAGAGCAAACACCGAATCTGTATCAAATGTCGCATTAACCTTGAATATTCCTGCGCAGAAACTATTTGGATGATTCAGGAGGCTGCAGCTGCGGGCAACTGGTGATTGGCAGCTTCATCAGAACAATGCACCCTCTCATGCATCCCATCTCCTGCAGAGTGTTTTGGCAAAATATCAAATCACCCAGGTGACTCAGCCCCTCTACAGCACAGATTGGGCGTTCTGCAACTTCTGGCTTTTCCTAAAACTGAAATCGCCTTGGAAAGGGAAGAGATTTCAGACCACCAATGAGATTCAGGAAAATATGATGGGGCAGCTGATGGCAATTAGGAGAACTGTGTGAGGCCCCAAGGTGCCTATTTTGAAGGGGACCAAGCTGTCATTGTCCTATGTACAATGTTTCTTCTATCTTCTTCAATAAATGTCTTTATTTTTCATATTGCATGGCTGGATACTTTCTGGATAGACCCCTTTATATTTATCTCACACACACACACACACACACACACACACACACACACACAAGGTTCAGCAAGATTATAAAAAATATTCGTTGCTGGATTCAGTCTAATTAGTGACTCCAGCTGGTTCAGCGCTCCACGGATTAGCAGGGGTGAGCAGGCAAGACTCCCACAAGTAGGATGAGGGCTGGAGAGCATGGCCTCGACACCGTGTCCTGGCATTTGCTCCAGGAGCTGATAGCAGCCCGGGGTCCCGTCCTTAGCCCTGGACCAAGGTGGCTCTCCCTCTTCTCGTCATGTGCCTTTTTGTCAGGTCCTCAAGGATGTAAGGATACAGCATCTGACTTTATTTTTCTCCTGTGAATGAAAGCAAAAGCCTACATGCTTAGAGCTTAAATAACCTAAGAAACTACTACATGCTCACGGCGGTGGGGGGGCGGGGGATAAAGCCCATTAGAGGGGTTGCTCTTCTCCACGTCTGGTTCTGTGTGACCAGATGCCCCACGGAAGGCCCTCGGTGTCTGCGACCGCTGGTCTGGAAGTGTGAGCGCACGCAGGCGGGCGGCCCCGAGTCCCCCTTCCAGCTGCACAAAAGCCAGACACACTCATTTTACCACATTCATTGTGCACCGCGGCGTTCAGTGCCAGGGGTGCCCGTTGCCTCCAGGTCATGAAATAATACTAAAAACTTTATAATCACTCATTGATTTAGTTTTCAGCATACTATATCATTTGAATCCAATGGGAGCATAAAGAGCTATTTGTGAGGTCAGCCACGGTACGGACAGATGCTGACATGCTATTGATGGCGAGCTGGAAAGAAATTGCTAAATACAGCAGATCAATACCTCGTTTCACCGTTACAGCCTTCTGCGGACATAAAATATATATCTTTACAGCTACAAAAATAATAATAATGAAAGTGGGAGATAAATGCTTCCCTCAAGGTAAACTATTTGATTAGCTGAGGGCAAAGGTGACAGCGGCAGTTACACTAAAGTAACTTTATAGTCTTAAATAAAAACGGGAGGAAGAGCAGCAGATGAAACGGCAGAATGAATCGGGAGACTGCGGCGGTTCGGATATAACTCTTCTAAATCGCATCGGAGCAGGTAAAGGATCCCCGAAATCGGAGATTGTCTTGCGGCCCGCAAGCGTGGCTGCCTGAGGTCCACTCTGCCAGACAGTATCAGACCAAAACAGTTCTAAACACAAACGTTCACTCTCGGCGGTGGGGAGCAAATCAAGAGCTGAAGATAAAGAAATGCTCTGTAAGGAAAACAACAACCCAGCTTTCAGTCTCTATAGGCCTGCGTTTGACCACAAATATTAAGAGTCAAGCACATCTAGCCCTGATTGGTGTGGCTCAGTCCTCTGGGCTCTATCCTGCAAAGCAAAAGGTCCCTGGTTTGATTCCCAGCCAGCGCACACAAGCCTGAGCTGCGGGTTTGGTCCGGGTCAGGGTGCATACAAGAGGCCACCAGTCAGTGTTTCTCTCCCTCTCTTTCTCCCTCCCGTCCTCTCTCTCTAAAAATAAATAAATAAACAACATCTATTTTTTTTAAAGAGTCAACCATATCTTTAGCACCTTGCTAGAGGTATGAAATAAATTTATCACATGGTTCTTGGCCAGAGGGAGCTCATAATCTCCCTAGAGAAAAGACAATGACATTAAATAGCTGTCAGCTGCGATAAAATGCCAGATCTAATATGACCAAATGGCGAAGACGTACTTACCACACATGAGCAAGTGTCCCATGCACATGCTCTCTGCTGTTGCCACATGTTTTGTCAGAAGAAGTAAGGTCAGTAACCAAAGAGGTAAAAGCAATAATCCTGAAAAGCTTCATGAAAGAGAAGGGACTTGAGACAATTCCTCAGGGATCAGTGAATCTAATATGATATCACCAAATTAGTTTTCATTTCTTTGAGATGAAACTATGTTTGTAAACCCCATAGTTTCAGCTTAAAAAAAGAAAAACAACCTACAATTTACCCACCAATGATCTAAGATATACAGCCCCATAGAAGTCTTTAAAAGCAGCTTGAAGGGTATCTTTGTTTTCAAACAGTCGTGCCTACTTTTTCCAGCTGCAATGAACTGTTTTAAAAAATGGGGGTGGGGGCTAGGTGGAGGGGGCAATGGCAGGGAAAGTGGGGGACATCTATAATGGTGTCAACAGGAAAAGGGGGGTGGCACTCACATGCTCCGTGAGGAGCCACAACAGTGAAATGTCAGTGGCTATATGATGTCCTTCAGTGACTGCTGTTCTAAAGGAGAATATTTAATAATTACACAGAAAAATACTATCGCTCTGCATTTGGATGGTGTCCAGCAATTTAAACACATCCTGATAAACTAAGACTGACTCATCAGAGGATACTCGTCTCTCCAAGGGATATGGGAAACCTTAAGTAATGTACACAGTATCACTTTTCCACAGCAATAGACAAAGTAAGTTAAAAATAAAAATAAACCAGCCCTGGCTGGTGTGGCTCAGTGGATGGAGCGCTGGCCTGTGAATCAAAGGGTTGCCGGTTCGATTCCCAGTCAGGGCACCTGCCTAGGTTGCAGGCCAGGTCCTCAATAGGAGGCATAGGAGAGGCAACCACACATTGACGATTTCTCCCACTCTTTCTCCCACCCCTGCCCTCTCTAAAATAAATAAGTAAACTCTTGTAAAAAATAAATAAACCTCAGTGCAAGGGAAACGATGAAATTGCAGTGTAACTGTAACTGAAAGAGAGGAGATATCCATGTATTTCTTTTTCCTCCAAATATGCACTTTTTAAAAAGACTGCTCTGAGACTCATGAAAATGGAAAACAATTTTTATGCATTTTATAATTTGTTATCAATTTATGAAAATTATACTAGCTCTTTAGTCTGTGTTTCGGGAAGGGACTCTGTCTGTCTCCAGCTTTTCTTCCGCCAAGGAAATGGGAGTGGACCGAAAGGGTCTCGTCCTCCAGCCCTGCACACCCCTCTCCTAACTGGGCGTGGGGGCACCTTTCCAGGTTTCCCCAAGTGAACGAGGAGATTTTTTTTTAAACAGTGAACTAGAAATTCCGTGGTTGGGCCCAGGGCTCCTAGGTCTCGGGATACTTAAGGATCGATCACTCGGGAATGAGCATTTGAAAAGTGAGTTTCAGAGAACGTTCAACCAACAAATATGCACTGTCTATCTGTCACCAAAATTCTGGGCTAGATATTTCAGAGGACACAAGATATACATATAGATCTATAAGTATATATTTTAACAGTTTCTGATTGTTTCTATATTGGGGAATAGGACTGGTGGAGCGGTAGATGGGACAATAGTAAAAGCCTTCTATTGCATATACTTATATCTACTTGTATGTAACATGTTTATTTTTCACAATTCTTTTACGTTCACTCTCTCTTGATATCTCAGATGAAGCAGAGAGGGGAGTGGATGATCACCCCCACTTTATAGCTGAAGAAGCAAGACAGGCATGGAGGGACAAGTATCAGAGAAGACCTAGTTGGTGGCAGATACAGTCCCAGAAGTTCAGCCTCTGAACTACAGCAAAGTGCTCCTTCCCTGCAGCCGATGCTAGTTCTACTGAAGAGCCCTAGCAACAAACAAACAACACAAAAACAAAACACACTCCTGGAAATGAAGGACAAACTGATGGTGGCCAGAGGGGTGGAGGCATGGGTGAAAAGGTGAAGGGGACTATAGCCAGTAACAGTGAGACAGCTTTGCATGGTGACAGACGGTTCCTAGACGTCGTGTGCTGATGGCACGGCACAACATATAAACGTCGGAACGCCATGTTGCACACTGAAACTAATAAAATACTGTACGTGACCTACACTTTGATAATAATCTTTAAAGGAGGGTGGATCTACACAGCAGAGTGAAAACTTTGGACTTGGTTAATCCCTGGGTGGGACGGGTGGGTGGGCGGGATCGATATTCATTCAAGAAAAATTGTTTCATGCCCATTGTGTTCAAGACTCTGTATGGACTGGAGTATAAAGATAAATAGTCTGTGTGACTCAGGAGGGGAGAAAGACATTAACCAAAAGCCACTGCAATACCGAGTGGTAAGCCCTACAAACGCAGGCACAAATTGCTATAGGGACACAGAAGATAAATTATTTGTAAGAGTTTGCAATGCTTTCCGTACTTAGAAAGAACAGAAATAAATGAACTAAATATTCATCTCAGGAATTTAGTAAAATAAAAGCAGAAGAAGTTTAAGCTCAACAAAAGGAAACAATAAAAACAAAAGTAGAAACCAATGAGTCAGCATAAACGAATGTGACAGCTGGGTTTTTTTAAATGAATGCACAGACCACACAGGCAAATATAATCCACTCTTGAATAGAACACATGAACACAGAAAGCTCTAATTAGAAAGGAGGTGTAAAAGGTGAATGTGGGAGTTTTCAAATTATAAAACTCTATCTTAGTAAAGCAGAGAATATTACGTTCAACACCACGCCAATGAATTTGAAACCTCGACTTCTGAGAAAACTTCATAACCAAAATTTACTCAAGAGGAAGAAGACTAAATAAAACAATAGCTACAAAAGAGAAAAACCATCTTCCCCAACATCACACGAAGGGTTTTTACAGGGAATTTAGTTCAAACTTCCAAGGGACAAATAATTACGGTGCTCTGAAAACGGCTCTCGCTTACAGGAGGAAAATGATGCCATTCGTTTTATGACACAGGCTCAATTAGGATACCAAAGCTTGTCAGATGAGCACAAAAAGAAATGTTTGTCAATATGTAACAGGGTGCAGCCAAGAGGGGGGACCCCAAATAGGAATTTGGAATGGAATCCAGAACTCAGGGTATCCAGAAAATATTAGGATGTCTATTCTAATATTTTAGAATATTAGAATATTCACCACCCCGCCCCCACAGGTGTGGGTTGAGGGAAGGGACACATGGAGCAGGGCCATTGAGAGCTGTTTTGCATAGCAACAGCTTTGCAGCTAACCTCTGGGGTGGTCATTTAACACATCTATAACTTTTAACTGGTGGCATAGATATGTTACATAGCTATGGCCATGCTCTGAACCAGGGGAATGGAAGTAACTCCCCCGCCCCACCCCAAGACGTAACTGGGGGGCAGGTCCCCTGAGTTACAGCACCTACGTGGGAGCTTGGAGAAGACTGGCTCCATGATACAGGGGCCACACCTGCCCAGACTCATGATGGCAGCCCAGTAAAGGGGGAAGGATAGGAGAGTGCTAGCAGGTGTAACTGATTGTGGGAGGAGTCGGAAATAGGGCTGCAGAGGAAGACTGGCGCGGGGATTTAAACCCAGACACAGCAGCCATTGGGAGGGAGAAGTACTCGGCTTTGGCTGAGTGGAGACTCCCACAGCCATTGTGCAGAGAGGACCACGTGGCTTTGCCAGAGTGGGGACCCCCACAGCTTCAGAAGGGGAAACCACCACGTGGCTTTAGCAGAGATCCTGGCAACACAGCTGATGGTGCCGGGAACCGAGGGAGGCCTACCAGCCGAGACAGATTACTGGGAAGAACCGGGGGCTGCCTGAGCCACAGACTTCTATTTCTTTTCCTGAGATACAGCACCCCAGACTGGGCAAAGGGGGAAGGAAGGACTGTGTGTCTGTGGGTGTTTTAAGGGTCTTTGGGATTTTGATGGAGACATTAGGTCACTACTTTAAGTCTGTACAGCATTAAATAAACATTTCCTTTCCTTTTCATGAATCTCTGGCATTGAGAGACGTCTTTTCTCTGGAGGTGGACATACTGAACCAGGAGGGTTCCTTTCGGTGGTAGTAGTATATCGCCCTTAGTTCCCCCCTTGTTGTTCTGTAATAAGTATTTTCACCCATTGTACCTCCCTGTACTGTTGGCTTATCCTCACCAGCCCAAAGAGCTTCATTAAGTCACCAACCATAGCTGGAATTGCGACCAGAGCACGTATGCGAAACACAGCTCACTGGAGAGGCAGGTCCACCCCCTGGGGGCCCCGCCCTGCAGCCTCTCTGACGATCACGGCTACAGGTCCACCTCGCTTTCCCACCCCACCTGCGCCAAGGCTGGATGCGGCGCTCCGTTAAAGGGCCGATGCAATGTGACTGAACAGGATGTATCCCAAGGAATCAATGTCAGAAAATACATTAATAGATTATATCCTACCAGTGGGAGTAAAGACACAACCCTCTAAGTATATGTCAAAAATAGTCAATAAAAATTCAACCTCAGCCTCTAGGGAAAAACGTAAACTAAGAATCAAAAATCATTGCCAACAACTATCGTCCTGAATACTCGAATCCCCGAGTGTGACTATTAAAGACGTGACTATCTGCCGTCACCACTGGAGAGTCTAGACACGTGACACGGCAGCAGGGAGAAGGGGAGGGGACAACGTAATTACTGAAAAAGACCCTATTACACCTGCAAATGATTGAATTATCCACCTAACACACACCCAGAAAACCCAAGAAAATCTACCAAGAAGTGTTAGAATGCTAATGATGCATTCTATAGTGTGGCCAATTACAAAAACAATATATACACAAAGTGTTCCCCTGTACCACTTAAAAAATATAATTTAACAATATCCCACTTTCAATAGTAAGTATGTAAGATACCCAAAAATAAACCCAAAAGGTGATAAATAGCACCTAACTGAATAAAAGTACAACATTTTCCAAAGGTCATAAAAGAAAGCTTAAATAAATGTGCAAAACATTATTGAATGAGAAAAATTATTTACCATAAATACTTCAGTTCTTTCCTAATTAAGTTATAAATGTAGTGCAATAACAACTAAAACACCAAAGGGTTGGTGGAATATACAGGAGACCTTGAAAAAACATTTTTTTAAGTTTATCTGGAAAAAATGTTAAGTTGTCTTCTCAATGAAAGAGAAAAACCAAAAACTTAAAGAAAAAAAAATCATGAGGCTTATATTTCCAGACACTGGAAGGTATCATAAAGCTCTGATAATTAGAATGGTGTGTCAAGAATAACAGATGAAACAAAAGAAAGAGAATAAAAAGCAGATGTGAGTATTCTGGCATTCAAATTAGTCAACACAGTGGGAAAACTGGTTAACCATTGGGAAGAAAAACACAGATAACTCCTCCATATCACACACCAACTAAATTCCAAATGCATTAAAGAGTTACAGGAAAAAAATTAAAACATAAAATAACTGGAACATATAGGTGGGAAAACTTCCCCCATGTGTACATAAAGGAAAACGTCTGAATAACAAAAATACAAAAGGAAAAGACAAGCAATAAACAAACTAGGAAAAATAGTTCCATCGCACAATTAACAAATAATAATATTCCTAATCTATGACGTGTTCTCTTACAAATCAACAAGAAAAGATACACATACATTAGCAAAATGAACAAAGGCTATATAACAAATCAATCACAGTAGAATTACATTTGGCCAAGAAACACCATAGGAGGAAATTTAACCATATACCTAGAAATGAAGAAAATACAAATTCGTTCAACGATGAGCTCCTACTTCATCTCTTCCACCCCGACAAATGTTTTTTATGTTACGATGACTCCCAGGGCGGAAGAGGATGCACCGGATAGGCACCCTGCCTGTCACAGAGGAGGGTGGCACCAACTCCCTGGGTGGCATCTGACAACACAAACCAAAGATCTTTACGAATGTTAATCCAACAATTCTCCTTCTTTGAATTGACCTGGTGGAAAGTACCAGAGATTGTGCACAGAGATTTATGTGCAAGAATGGTCACTGAAGGGTAATTTGTAACAACACGGAAAAAAAAAAAACTATATGATGAAATACTATATAATTGTAACAACATGAAAAAATAGTCACAATAAAGACCCAGGAACAAAATAGATACATTATGATTCCAATTGTTTAAAATATATCCTATATAAATACGTGTCAAATACCATATTTTTCGGACTATAAGACACACTTTTCCCCCCAAATTTGGGAGGAAAATGGGGGTACATCTTATAGTCTGAATGTGGCTTACCTAGCTCACTGGGCGGGGGGTTGGCAGTGGAGCAGGGTCACAGGTTATTAAATATTTTACCACATTTTTTTATTCAAATTTTTTTTTCTTATTTTCCTCCTCTAAAACCTAGGTGCGTCTTATGGTCAGGTGAGTCTTATAGTCCTAAAAATGTTATATTTTAGATGAAGTTGGGATCATACTGTATACATTATGCACTTAACAGGCATAATAATAATACTCTAAGAAATATACCAGTAGGTATACTAGGTAACACAGTGATTACCCCTGGGGGATTATAGGAGACTGTTTTTCTTCCTGCTTGGTACTTATCTGCATTTTTAAATTTTTCTAAAATAGCAAATTATTATGGAATCAGAAAAAAATTGTTTAAATAAGCTGGCAACTATCCTCATACTTAATACTAGAATATTGCTTAATACTCTCAATACTAGAGTAATTCCTAATGCTATCATTAACACACGTGATACTAGAATACTGATATATGCACATTGCTATTCTAAATGCTTTATGTGCATTGAATCGCTTAACCCTCGCAACTATTATTATCCCCATTTTATAGAAGACTGAGGCCCGAGGACTCTAGGTGACTTGCCCGAGATCTCTCAGCCAGTAAGCGGGGAGCTTTGGGAAAACAGGTAGTACAGCTCCCACTGCCAGAACATAAACCATCAAATCAGCACTATCCCCTTCCTTCACAGCGGACTCCAGGGAGAACTACACATGCCCAAAGATGCAGTCACTGATCCAGACATTTTTAGAAATCCTTCTTCTGTCTCCAGGGGGCAGTAAACTCGTCTCCCGTGAGGGAAATAAGGAGCTTTCTTTCAAACAGCTAGGAGTCATTCACATGCTAGTCTGAAAGCGCGACTGAACAGCACGGTTCTGCTTTTGGTAATAAGGCAAGAAAAATAGAAGACCTGAGTTCACTGCCGTGCCCATTAAGTGGTATCTGCTCCCAGGAACTACATTCACACGTGGATTTTTTTTAAAGATTTTATTTATTTATTTTTTAGAGAGGGAAGGAAGGAGAAAGAGAGAGAGAGAGAGAGAGAGAGAGAAACATCAATGTGCAGTTGCTGCGGGTCATGGCCTGCAACCCAGTCATGTACCATGACTGGGAATCGAACCTGCGACACTTTGGTTCAAAGCCCGAGCTCAATCCACTGAGCTACGCCAGCCAGGGCCACAAGTGGATTTTAACACTTACCATACTGCGTTCCTGTAATTATTCATTTGCATGCCTGTCTTCCTACTGAGCTGAGGTCCTCAAGGGCAAAGACTGTATCTTATTCATCCTTGAGTCTGCAGCCCCTACCTCCATTTCTGGCTTACAGAGAGGGCTCACTATGTCTGAATGAACTGTACGGAGAATTCCACACGAAAGCTTTAAGCAATGACAATATATTATAATAAAAAAAACATTGCCAAATATATATATTTTGAGTCTGTGTACAAATAAATGCAGAATATAGGTGGAGACAATCATGAAGAAAAATGGACATGTTAAGGAGTCATTTCTAAAATTCTGAATATTGAGAAAGATACAACTCAGGTTTTAACAGGTCTTCTTATAACATAATAGGCAGCTGCAGTGATCTCTCATGAAACACAAGGTGGGGGGGGGCGGCGCGTAGATACGCCTCATTGTCTAAAAAGCAATCTACTGAACCAAGGATGCAGAAATAACCATAAACTTTCTGAGACAATGATGCACAAACCCATCTGCTACACAGAAGACACCAGGATGCATCCCGCCTATGGGTTCAATCGACAAAGCACAACCCGGTGCCTGAAATATAAATCAAAGAACCTTACATTCCCTGGGACTCATTGACAGTGGCTACCTGCAAATTTCTAATACGTGCAAGATGGGCCTATCTTTATTTACAGCACGAACCCCGGACTGAATGTAAAACAAGATGCTTAATAAATCCAGAGGCCCATAAAACACCAGCATAACTCAGACAGCAAGACAGACACTCACTCCTTAATTAAGTGGGTGATGTTCTGTTTAAAACAAAAAGACAACCCTTGGCTATCGCGAAGATTGAGCGCTCCGTGTTGCGAGGGAGACGCCACCCATTCTCGGGGCAGAGGCTCTAAATCATGAAAAATAAACCATCTAATAGTCTGTTTTCAATAGCTAAGTAGACAGTCAGGACGCAGACGGATCTGGATGAACACATTTTCAGTTATAACGAGTAATTTTACAGAGGATTAGTATCTTGATGGTCTGATCAATATGAGGCATGGCTGCTATTACAGATGAAGAGAAAATTGCCCCTCTGGTAATAAAGTGTGCGTGTGTTCGTTCTCCTTCATTTGCCGAGTCCATTACCGTAATGGTTCCAGCATTAACAGCTGGGGCAACTTAAGCAGCAGGGGTCTGATGAATTTAAAAGCTGGCCGCTCTGGCCACTCAGCCTTCCCTGCCTCTCGGTCTGGTCTGCGGGGGCAGCTCCGCCCGCCTGGCTGGTTCCGCGACAAGGATCATGTTTTATGAGAACAATGACGGCGATTTCCCAATTATCGTCTCATTAATAGTGTTCCCGGCCAATGCTGTGACTAAAACAAAAATCGCTCGCAGCATATTGGCTGCTGATTCGGCGGAAAAATGGCACACTGTTCCGGGCGACAGCGAGATTGACATGACGACGGGCTGCCGTCCACACGCGCGCTGTAATGTTTGAATTTGTTTGCCGGGCGCTCTTCTCAAGCAAAAAGGCAGAACATTCATGCTGACAGGGAAAAAAAATAAATAAATTCATCAGCAAAATTTTCCATCTCTGTTTTCAAAACACGGCAAACTGGGAAAGAGCGGCATGATGGATGCAGTAGAGAGAAACAGAAAATCCGTGGGCGCGGAACCTTACCCCTTTATCACGCCCCATCCACCTGAGTGAGTCAAGGTGCCACATTAGCCCACTTGATATTATTATTATCATCATCATCATCATTATTATTATTATTACTGGAGAAATGCTGGCTCTTGAGGCCCAGCCTTGGACGGTCCACCACTAAATGCAGGTGCCAAAGGGCAGACTTAAGGCTCGCGCAGAAATCAGAGCTCTAAGTCCTCCCGCCACAAACAGTTATGAAAACACTCGTGTGCTGGCGACCGATGCCCTCCTCAGACCAGAGGCAACACGAGTGGGTCCTTCAGAGTGAGTTTTCTCCTCGGTTGCTACCCGCTGTAAAGGTCGCAGCTGCCACTTATCCGCTCGGCGGTTCTTGACCTAAAGGAAGGCATCCCCGCTTTGCCCAAAACTACAGAGCAAATAACTGATGGGCGTGGCCACCCGACAGAGGCTTGTAGCAGAAACAAAGATGCAAGCCAACAGCACCGACACAGGGTTCACCTCTCATACACATGCTGGTCTTGTCCAGAAACACTGTGTCAAGGACAAATGTTCAGAGTCAAGTGCCTGCCAACACAGATCTCAACCTGCACAGCCCGCCCTGACCCAACCCAGCAGTCCCCAAGGTTCCTCCCAGCTCACACTGGAAAATCACCTGGTGGGAAAAAGTTGTAAAATAATACCAAGTCAGTTTATGTCAGAGAAAGTTCAAGTGAATGGCGTTTAACAGAACTCTGAATTCTCCTCTACACAGTGCCTTCATTTAAGGTTCCAAAAGTACCATGCCAACTACAAAGTTCTCTTCTAGAAGTCACAAAGTCACTTTAAATATAAAAGCTACCGTAATAAGCTAACCACAACAAAACAAACTAAGCCCGGAGGAGCAAACTAGCATTTTAAGTTTGAAAGAGAAGAGTGGAAAACAATTGTTGGCAGTTGCCAGAGCCTGTGCTGAAGAGTCCCGTTTCTCAAAATTAATACCCAGGTCTAAGGTACGTCAAGCAATTTACAATCATAGAGTGTTTAACCCTTTTCCATGATTTCTCTCAGGTTCTCGTTCTGTCTCTCACTCGTAGGAAACCTAACGACAAATCACAGGTGATGCTTCTGGCCAGTCACTCGTTTGATAAATATTTCTGGAATATTCACTCTGTGCCTGGCACAGTGTTCCTTTAAGCGCCAGGGACAGAACAGCGAACTACCAAACCGAAAGGACACAGGCTCTGCTCTCCTGAAGCACGCCATCCACTGAGCTCAGCCACCATAAATCCAGCCGGCAGCCGGGAGCCAGTGTGGTCCCCATGAACAGCCAGCCTGTCACAGGTAACAGATGCTGCAGACAGACCTGCAACCACATTCGATCTTTCTCCAAAAGATAAATGTCTCTCACATGTGAGACACTCGGCGAGGTCCACTGGGGAGATGGAAGGATTAACGAGACGGCAAGGCCGACTTCGACGAAGCCGATGGTTGTTTCAAGGGTCCAAGTGTTGTTACACGTGTTCTAGGAAGTGTTTAAGATGTCTTCCAAATGGCGAATTTCATTTGCAAAACCGACAAAAGGATTGTTAAGAAACAGACCGAGAAATAATAGAAAATAACAAGAATTCACTATTACTCATTAGTTTACTTCATTTTATTTTTTTAAGATTTTTTAAAATTCTATTTATTGATTTTAGAGAGAGAGGGAGAGATTTGTTGTTCCACTTACTGATGTATTCATTGGTTGCTTCTTGTATATGCCCTGACCAGGGATTGAACCTGCAGTACAGGGACGATGCTCTAACCAACTGATCTTAATTAATTTTCTTTTTTTTTTAATATTATATAAATTTACTTTTAGAGAGAAGGGCAGGGAAGGGGAAAGAGAGCAAAGAAAACGTGCAACAGAAACATCATTCGGTTGCCTCTCAAACCCCGCAACAAGGTACCTGGCCAGCAACCCAGGCACCTGCCCTGACCAGGAGTCGAACCTGCGACCTTCCAGTTCACAGGCCGGCACTCAACCCACTGAGCCACACCAGCCAGGGCAAGCTTAATATACTTTTCAATGAAGATATTTAAAGTGACTTGGAAACTACCAACAAATAAACGCTTCTCCCTAGAGAAGGCAATCAAAACCACTAATTGGTGATTCAAGCCTTACCTGTACCCTGAAAGAAAGATCAAGAAAAAGATAAACTTGGAGGGGGAGGGAAGAGTACAGTCCGTAAGGGCAAGTTTCGGTGCTTGTCAAGTCCCCTGGTCATTGGCCCACCACCCCAAATGCCTTGGATTCAGCTCCCCAAATTACCGCCAGAAGTAAATCTGGCCACTCCCATGGAACTCTCTTAAAGGGACTTCCCCTCAGCCCAGCCTGGGTGCCGGGCGGAGCCGTCAGCCGTGGCAGCTCGCCAGGGCGTCCCCGCCTGCCCTCCGCTGGACAGAGTGTCCCGCCTACAGGAGACTCCCACTTGGTGCGGATTGGAAGGGCTCCCTGGCCTGCCTCGACGGCAAAGCGCAGTGCCCTCCCAGCCTGTTTCATTCGGCACTTAGGAAGAAAGGCCAGCAGGCCAGCCCCTGTGGCCACTTGAACTGGTGTGCCACTCCTGTTTGGGGTGTAGGGTCGTTGCAGGGGCACTTTCAGTTTGAGTGCGCCCTTGGTGTCAGGGAGGCTGGGCAGGGCCTGCCTCTGGGACTCCGGACTCGGGGCCCAACCTAGGTTTAACTCTGGAGGGTCGAGAAGCACTTGCAAGGCAACCCGAGACATCTTCAGGGGACATCTCCCGGCGGGCTGCCTGGCATCAGGAAACCCTGGGTCACTGACAGCGTCTTCAGTGAGCCAGAGGTTATGGAATCGGTGTCCCCACCCTTGAGTTTCTGTCCCATGGTCGCCGGATTTTGTTGTATGTGTGCACGTCCGCATTTGCCGTATATGTAAATGTCCCAGCTACGGGGAAACTCAAATTTGATCCCCGAATGCAACCCCTGGAGGTGCATTCTCCAGGAGGAGACCAAGGACCCCAAAGAGACTTCCCGGTTGTCCGACTTTCTCTAAGACTTAATTGGTTTGGGGATTTCCCCATTGGGGAACAGCCTTTGAGAGGTTCTCTCGGTAACTTCGGTCACACTTGAAGTTTGCTTTGTCTTGGCGGGGGGGTCCAACCTTTTGGGCCACACCGGAAGAAGAGTTGTTTGGGGCCAACATTAAATACATACATCGTGACACATAATCACAAGGAAATCTCATAGTGTTTTAAGTAAATTTACGATTCTGTGTTGGGCCACATTCATAGCCATCCTGGGCCGCATGCCCCAGATTGAGAACCAGCTACTAGATGTGATTAATGAATAGAAACTAATGTTGTTGTTTTGTTTGTTTGTTTCTTCTGTACCTGTGTCATGGCTAAAGGAATTTTAAAACGAAGCTTTCATGTCTCTGGTTTTGTCCGTCTGTATGCGTATATGTTTGTCCACCTCCAGAAGAAAATCCTGAAATTGTTTTTTTATGGAAACAGCTCTGCTTATTTGAAATAAGCACTTAATCATTAATTCAACATCCTTTTCAGGACTACATGATCTAGGAAATAACACGAGAACTGATTTAATTGTTGTAGATCTAATCGGGTTTTACAAAAATAAGTTTATGGCTACCTCTGTTACCTACTTCTTTGGCTTTTTAATACAGAGAAACTAAAGATGTTTGGAGCTGTTAACAAAGATGTCTTATGCTGTATTAAGGAAATACATGTTTCTAAGAATTATGAAATATTTTGCCAAGAGCCTGTATTTCTAGAGGTTATAAAATTATTCACAAATTTGAGGTTTGGTTGTCACTAAAATTAAGGTTTCCAAGGGTTAAAAATTCAGAATAAAAAAAAATAGAAAAGGAGACTTTGCCTTCTATGTATTAAGCTGGCTAAAATTAAGTTGTTATGATAAGGGCTTTTTAAAATTAAGTTTCAGTATCAATAGTGTATTTACATAAAGCCAAAACTTAATGTTCTGTCTTCTGTATTATTGGTATGCTTTTAATAAGAAATTCTAAAAGAAGATACAGGTATACTCCTTACCATCAGGTCTTTAATTACTCAAGTCCATTGAATCACCTTATTAGAAAAACTAAAATGTTGTTTTAACACCTCTTTGACTTTCTGCATTCGCTGGCAACAATCTGTGATTGCCACTTTGACTAAGTGAACAACTTTAAAGTATTGTTGTCTACGACTTTACTTGGAAAATGTTTTAAAACTCTTGCTATGTCTCACAAACTCCCTAAGATTCAAAATTTAAGGAGAGTCATTTTCTTGACCTGTGACATTTTTAAGAGCTTCAAAGTTTTGCAGGATCCCTGACATACCTCCATGACTCGTTTTCTCTTGATAAAAGGGGGAAATTAAAATAAGTAGGCCTATTTGGTATGCTAAAATTACACAGGAAACATTGTCAAACATGATGTTTGATTACAATGTTTGGTTATATTTAGCATAGGATGTATATTTTTGGTAGTAGAGGGTATGGGAAATAGACATACACTCTTACTGAATGTCTTTAGATAAGGAAGAATACAAAAGACATATGTTTTTTTGGCAAAGAAAGAAATAAAAAAAATTTTCCTAGAATAAAATGACTGGAAAGATGGACAAAAACGGGAAGATCTATGTAAGTTACAGAAGGACTGTGAATATTGCAGAAGGTGTGCGTACATTACAGAAGGTTCACAGAGGAGGGATCTTAAGATGCATGTGTATGAACTCAAACCAAGGCCATTTTTAAATCTGCTGTCATTTACAGACAATTATTTTATTCTGGTGCTTTTATAAGACAAAAATGTGTGTACAAAGATGCTTCATCTTCAGAGAGATTCATGGAGAAAACTCTAAAGTACAAAACTTCAGGTACCCTTAACTAATCCGAGTATGACAAAACTTAAAGGTGTTCCCTCCTAGATGTTCATCGACTGGTGGTGTCAGTGCCAATAAAAGTACCAGATTTAGCACAAGCCAAATGGTTCAACACAGTGTCCACTAACACCTTATGGTTATTTAATATCTTCAGCTACCTGCTCTCAGGTATTGCCTCTTGATTCAGATCTCTTCTTCACACTGAACTCAACATTTTTGCTATTATAAATCTTTGTTTATTTTGCATAGCTCGATGGTATAAGGACACCCCTCTGATACAGGTTGCTCCAGGTTTTCAAACGATCTCGAAGACCTATAAAATTTCCATACGAAAAATTACAGGCATTTCAGAAGACTTTCCTTCGACGGGTATTACCATGACCTCCGCTGCAATATTAGACAGGAGAATTGCTCTTTGAAAACATTCTATCTAAGTAAGGTGGGGTTTACTCTGTTGTCGATACCTCTTGTACTTGTATAAAACACCTCTGATGAAATAAAGTTAGAACCAAACATAATCCAGGCCTTGCCCTTAAAGAAACTTGACCACAGAACCTTACTGTGTTCTGGTGTTTTTGTTCCAATGTGGCCTAAGGTTCTTAGGCAAAGAGCAGCTTGCCCTCCTATGTGGGGCATGATGTCCTGGGAATGAGCCTTTCTGCCCTCAGACACCGACAATGGCATGAAATACTCACCATAAACCACCTGATAATACAGGAACAACGATGCTTTTAATAACTGATCAGTGCCATTCTCTGATAATTAATCAGGAATGCTTTTCAAGGAAAGAGCTTGATCAAAGGAGGAAAAATAGAAATAACAATATAAATGGAGCCGCCTTTAAAATAGAGCCAGAAGCCCTGGCTGGCGAGCTCAGTGGATTGAGCATGGGCTGCGAACCAAAGTGTCGCAGGTTCGATTCCCAGTCAGGCCACATCCCTGGGTTGCAGGCCACGGCCCCCAGCAACCACACATTGATGTTTCTCTCTCTCTCTCTTTCTCCCTCCCTTCCCTCTCTAAAAATAAATAAATAAAATCTTAAAAAAAAAAATAAAATAGAGCCAGAGCTGTCATACCAGAGTAACTAACTTACATATAATGTCAAAACGAGGAATTGGCCCTGGCCAGGTAGGTCAGTTGGTTAGAGCATCGTCCCCAATATGCCAAGGTTGTGGGTTTGATCCCCAGTCAGGGCACATATAAGAATCAACCAATGAATGCATAGATAAGTGGAAAAACAAATCAATGTGTCTTTCTCTTTTCCTCTCTAAAATCAATTAAAAAAAAAAAGAAATAGGACATAATTGCTCGAGTGGTTTTAATTGTGGAGGTGATTTGGGGGTTGCTGGGAGGAGCTCAGTAAAACTGACCCTCCCCAACGTATCTTGGTTTCTCCTGTTCCTGGGATCCTCTGCACCTATAATCTTACTTCCAGTATTTGTTAGCCAATTAGGAAAAGTAACTGGTAGCTTAAATAGCAATGCTAATCTGATTTTGCCCACACCAAAAGATACTAAACTTCACCCGCAAAATCCAGGGAATTGGGTATATTTAAAAATCTGGAACTCAGGATCTCCACGAGATTAACCGAATCTCATATGGACAGGTCCTCCTTTGGTGTTATTAACAACTCATTCTTTTCTTAAACCACAAAGTGTAGCTTCCCAGATACATTGCTCTTGAGTCAAGCCTGCTTTTCTACCTAGTGAGAATAGAGAACCAGATCCCCAGTACTCCTGGGGATCCCTGTCTGATCTCAAGCCGCTGCAAGATAAGTTATGTCCTGTAAGTCTTCTCTTACAGGACATAAGAGAAGGGGAACTGTGAGGTCCCCTAACAGTTTTCTTCTACATTCTGCCTCTTTACGTACTCCTGTTCTCAGGAATCCCAGAAGCTAGGGGACCTCAAGACTTTCATTACCCAAGCAGCCAGAGAATTTCATTCCTCTAACTCAAAGACTTCCTCCATCCATGTTCAGCAGGAAGCAGTTACAGGAAAGGACCCTCAGGCCCATTCCCTCAAGAATGAGGAATAAAAAAACCTCAGAGGGGAATTCTTATACAGGACAAGGGTCTCAAGGTCTGAGCGGTTCTTACTAAATGCTATTCTTGCTAGATGATAGAATACAGCATCAGATTTTGTAGATGCAGCAGTAACAAAAGAGCTAGATAGGAACTCAATCTGATATAAAGAAGAAATCAAGTATGTAATTAACCAAATCTGGATACAAGCAATGGCTAAGCCTCCCTTCCTGGAGACAAGGTTTTGGATGTGCATCCCATTTCCTTTACTTGCTGCAAGTAAATAAAACTACCCACTGGCGACCACTTATTCTTGAACAGAACACCCCTAGGTGGGGAACCCCTTGAGTTCCGTACCAGAAAGAAGGACTTTTAAGACAGCCACAGTGGCCGATGGGCAGAGAGCAAGGAGAGTGTCATGTCCAAGGAGGCTGCAGAGGCAATTAGTGTTCAGACATTGTAGGCCACGTTGTTTTGCCCTAAAATCCTAAGAGCAACAGAAAGTCATGGAAGACTTTTAAGCAGGAAATGAACATGATTAGACTGGCATTTTTAAAAGATGACACTCCACAGTGTGAAAAAGTGGCTGGGAGGAGGGGACATAGGGGACAATGGAGTGTTAGGGTATAAAGCGTAGACCAGTAAGGAGACCATTGTAACAACCCATTAGAGATGATGATAGATTGGTCCAAGGTGGAGATGGAAAAAGAAGTGGACAGGTTCCCAATATTTTTAGACAGATAAATAGGACTCGACTTGGGGAATGAGAAAAAGGAAAACAATCAATTCTTCTGGGCCTCAAGTCTTCATCTGTGAAACAGGACTGTTGAGACTCCATCTGTATAAATATCTATCTTGCAATCTGCTGTGGTAAGAATACGAAATAATATAAATATTATGAACTTAATGCAAGCCTGACACGTAACACATGCTATTTAAAAAGTCGCTATTGCTATTACTATTACTTTTTTCATCGCATGGAATGGCAACGACTACTAGAGGCTGAACCCCAAAAGTAGATAATAGGATTGTAGTTAAATTTTCGTATCTTGCTGTGCTGAAGACTTAGAACATTATCGACGAGCCACTGAGAAAACTGTTCCAAAAAAACACATCTCATCTCAGTCCTCAGGAATCACTACCAAAGAGAAAGCACAGCTGGAATGATCAGTCATCCGCGAGTCCGGTAAACTGAGGCACAAGAGTAGCTACAGATTTACCCAAGGTATTAGGTGCAGAACAAGTAAGTGGATGTCTTCCATTTGTGTGAGCTGATCCAACAGGACTAGGCCTGCATCCTGAGCAGTAGGAATTTATAACCCCCAGTATCTCTGGCTCCCTTGCTGAGAAGGCCCTCTCATGCCTTGGCTTCAGATCTTGCGTCCACTCGCCATCCAGCCAAGTCCTTCAGGTTCCCTGCCCCTAGCTACGAGTGCAGGAAAGATCCCAGACTCCGGTGGCCCCACATACCTTAGCTTCACGTTCTCGTTCCTCGGCAGTCTGAGTCCGCTTCATGCTGCCGCTACAAACCTTCTTCGCCACTGCCAGTCTAGCAAAGTCTCCCGCTCTGGGCCCCGCCTCCTGCGTGTAGTTCTCTCGGCATCCTGCTCCCATTCACCGCTATTCTACCTCCAGAGCCTCAGGAACTACCACTCCCAGAATGCACAGCGGCGACGCCCGGAGCGCCTCGGGATTTAGGGTACTAGAATTTCCCAGGTCTGAGGAGGCAGCGAGCTGGCGGACTAGGGCCTGAGGAAAACTACATTTCCCAGGAAGCAATGGGGCCTGCCATGTTTTTCCCGTGCTTCTCTCGGCCAGCGGCGCGACACGCCGTGGCGCTATAGCAACGGGTAACTACCCGCCGGGAGAGAGTGGCGGTGAGTACCGTGGGGGAGGAGGGGGCGATGGAGGTGGTCGACTCCTTATGCGCAGCACCGCCCGGGGTCGTGGGGTCTGCTTTACGGTCTCTAGAAGTCTCTGGAGTTCTCGCGTGAAAAGTATCCCAGCAGGAGATACCCCCACATCGTCAGGCCTGAACCACAGCCCCCGCCTATTACCCCCATGCTTAGCAGCCCTTTGAAAATTTATACCAGACCTAAACCCCACCTGATGAGAGTTGACGCTAATTGCAGAGCTTCTCCAAGGCCTTCTTCAAGCAGAAGGTTATATAAACACAAATCATTTGACGTGGGTTAGGAGTTGGTTAGTACACCCTTACCCGTCCCAAGGGGCCAATTATTTATTTCTAGTGATCTGTTTATCGTC
Source organism: Phyllostomus hastatus (assembly GCF_019186645.2). NCBI lineage: Eukaryota > Metazoa > Chordata > Mammalia > Chiroptera > Phyllostomidae > Phyllostomus > Phyllostomus hastatus. The sequence goes on from NW_025334024.1 coordinate 26,715,874, forward strand.
TTATTACCCTATAGCCTATTACCTGCATAAAGGCAGGGACTTTACCATTTTGGTCTGAGTGCCAGATGTCCATTTATTCATTCAAAAACCGTTCATCTTGTTGCCCACCTCGTCCAAGGCACTGTACCGAGCCAGCTGAACAGGGCAGCTGCCTAGCTCAACATGCTCGTTCCTGCTTTACTAGTGAAGACAAACTGGTAATCAGCTAGTAAACAAACAAAATCATTTCAGATAGAGATGGTTGCTATAACAGAAATAAACAGTGATGAAATTGGGAGGAAGAGGACTCTAACGTGGGATGGTCAGAGAAGTGACATTTGAGCTTGTTACACAGCAACAAGGTGGGGGGGGGCCTAGGACAATATACTGTTACCCAAAGGAACCCCCCTCCCCGGTTCATTAGGTCCGCCGCCAGAGAAAAGACATCTCAATGCCAGAGATTCGTGGAAAAGGAAAGGAAATGTTTATTTAATGCTGTACAGACAAAGTAGTGACCTAATGTCTTCATCAAAATCCCAAAGTCCCTTAAAACACCCACAGTTCTTCCTTCCCCCTTTACCCAGTCTGGGGTACCGTATCTCAGGAAAAGAAATAGAAGTCCGTGGCTCAGGCAGCCCCTGGTTCTTCCCAGTAATCCGTCTCGGCTGGTAGGCCTCCCTCGGTTCCCAGCACCATCAGCTGTGTCGCCGGGATCTCTGCTAAAGCCGGGTGGTGGTTCCCCCTTCTAAAGTTGTGAGGGTCCCCACTCTGGCAAAGCTGCGGGGTTCTCTCTTCACTGCCCCAGCCGCATGGTCCTCTCTGCACAATGGCCGCAGGAGTCCCCACTCTGGCAAAGCCTTGTAGTTCTTCCTGTCAATGGCTGCCGAGTCTGGGTTTAAATCCCCGCACCAATCCTTCTCTGCAACCCCATTTCCGACTCCTCCCACAATCAGTTACACCTGCCAGCACTCTCATATCCTTCCAGCTTTACTGGGCTGCCCTCGTGAGTCTGGGCAGGCGTTGCCCCATGTCTTGGAGCCAGTCATCTCCAAGTTCTCATGCAGGCACTGTAACTCGGGGGACCTGCCCCCCAGTTACATCTTAGGGGGCGGTTACTTCCCCTGGCTCAGAGCATGGCCACAGCTATTGAACATATCTATGTAACCAGTTAAAGGTTATAGACAGGTTAAATGACCACCCCAGAGGTTAGCTGCAAAGCTGTTGCTATGCAAAGCATCTCTCAATGGCCCTGCTCCATTTGTCCCTTCCCCCAGCTCACATCTGTTGGGGGGGTGAGGACATCTTAATATTTCCTGGCCTGAGTTCTGGACCCCATTCCAAATCCCTGTTTGGGGTCCCCCTCTTGGCTGCACCCTGTTACAAGCTGAGCCCCAAAGAATGAGGATCCAGCAGAGGCCTTGGGCAAGGCAAAAGTACCCTGGATTGGGGGGACCTAAAGGACAACAGTGTGAGCAGGGAGGGGTAGCGTGAGATGGCATTGGGGAGCCATTACAGCTTTACACAGGGTTCCTCGACCAACTTAGCATTTGGGGGCCAGGTAATTGTGATTCCTGTACCCTGCAGGGTGTTCAGCATCACCTCTGAGCTGTAGGTGCCAGTGACCCTCCCTCTTCCTGGTAGTGACAATCAAAAATATGACAAGACAGTGACCTCTTAGATGAGTGATCTTGGACAAGTTTCCTAAGCTGTGTCTCCATTACTTCACTTGTCAAGTAGGAATCAGTTGAGTAACAACCTCACAAGGATATTGTGAGATGTTTGCTTCATTCATACAAGCAGAGCACCAAGAAGAGTGCCTGGCACATTTTAGGAAGCATTCAGTAAATGTTAACACCACCATCATCATCTTTGTTATTCTCATAAAAGCTACCATAAGCCTATCATGGAAAAGTTACCTTTTTACAAGGGTCCTGTGTTGAAACTTCTTGATAATTTAGTTCCTGTGATTGACCTTTTCTGTAGCACAGTTTCCAGAAGAACTAGATGACCACCCGGGCATGTATCTGTTAGCTATTTATGTCCCGGCAAAATGCAGTGGTTCTCAACCTTTGATGAGTTGTTATAAATGTTATGAATCCTCCCGCTCTCAAAGATACTCTACATATACACAAACATACAAGATTTTATAAACCATTTCTGGGGCCACAGACCCCGAGGCTCCGCGAACACCATTCACTCCTTACAACCATTTAAGTGAGTGTCTGTGGTGTGCCCAGCTCTGTGCCAGCCTCTGAGAGGACAGAGGCCAACAAAGCCGATAAGCTTGCAACTTTCTTGGACTTGGTGTTCTAGGACCAACCTTTTGGAACTTGAGAACCCCTGCCTTAGGGTGTTTCCACTGGGAATTTGCATTTGGCTTTTAGAGTAGATTGAAATGAAAAATCCTTTTTTTTTTTTAAGCATACCAGACATTGCATGGACCACCCACACCCACATACATAACTAAGCTACTGTGGCGTATCTCTGTAAAGAACAGAAACTCTGAACACGCCAGAGTTCGCTGGACAGCCTGTGCGTTGAAGGAGCAAGCCCGGGAACCCAGGCCTCGTGGCTACAAAGACAGCACACAAGTAAAACCGACCCATTTGATGACTTGATGAAACCCCCTTCGCAACGCTTGGAAGGACCCACTCATTTGTGCCTCAGGCTGAACATTAACACTCAAGTGGTAGTGGCGTCCCAGGCAACTGTGCTAAATGCCCTCCGTTTCCCCTGTCACCTACCCTTAGTCAGTCTGTGAGACGGTATTTCTTCTTCCAATATTGACTTAAGGAACTGAAACTCAGGGAGATTAGGTGACTCCACCAGCTGCTAAGTGATAGAACAACCATCTGAATCAAGTCCCTGACTTGAGTTTTCCCCAAATTATCTGCTTTCCTTTGGGGATAGACGAGGGGATGGTGGATGGAGAAGAGATGTTTCTAAATTTAGGGGAGTTTGTTTTTGTTTCAGATAGAGGAATAGGAGGAAGAGAAAAGGAAGAATGATAATCTTACCTCATTTCCTAAGCAAGCCATAGGAAATACACTGTTGAAAGGAACACTGTCTCCGTAATTCAATGTAGTATTACTTTTAAAATAGCTTTCATCTTCTTCAGGCTGCACATGTGGGCAATAAGATGTCCATTAAAGTTATAGTTCCTTATTCATTTTATTTGGCTCATTCCATTGCATAGTTAATGTTAGAAGTTGCAGAGATTTTATTTGAATTTTCTTCCCTCTGCAGCTAGGCCATGTCTGGCCTCACCGACGAGACCGCGGGAGACCTGCCGGTGAGAGACCTCGGTCCGGACCCCTTCGGAGCGGGAGGGCCGCAAGGTATGGCCAGCTCTTGTTTATCACGGTCATGAACTTTGATCAGTGGCTTCTTTACTTTGAATTTAAAGTATTTTTGATATTTATACAAATGAAGCCATCTAAGTAACTCTGTAGCTCTCAGTTGGCCCCAGTGAGAGGACGGAGCATGTAGAACAGCATATGGAATTTTTCCGCGAGCATCAGTTATCAGCAGCTCATAGGAGATGTAGAGTCCCCCTCTGTTCTGATAAAGGGTTGTTATAAATCATCTTTTTAAAATTCCACACATCAGTAGAAACTACAGGGAGAGTACCAAGCCTCCCAAAGGAATTGCCTGGCTTAAATCACACTCACCATTAAAATGTTGCTTTATGTTTAAATTTTGTTTGGGAGGAAATGCCATATTTAAATTTTTTTTCGTCTTTCAAATAAAGTCTCTCAAAACGGTTTGTTTATCCAAGTGATATTGACTTTATCCGATTAGTATGCATTAGAGGTTTTCTTTATCCTTTTATATTGAATGGTTGCTATAGATCTAAAAAGCATTTTCAAATTAAGAAAGGAAAGCACAACTTAAAGGAACAATTTCGAGTATCAAGCTGTGTTTTCCGTCCTGCGTGCCGTGTGTCAGCCACGCAGTTGTGCCACGGGCTTGTCGCAGAGAAGGTGGCGATGTACAATAACCTGCCGAGGCGTCTTCGGACACCTGAGAATCAGACGAGCGCAAGCGGTCGCCTTGAACTACCACAGAAAGGTGATCGGTGCATTGTTCACTGACAAAGATAGACTCGATTACACAGCTTGTATTGTGGAAAGTGAAAAATGTGTACAAGCTTTGCGTTACATTTTTGGCAGAGTTATCGGGGATTCAAATACAAATAGATTTTAAGTTTGCAAAGCTATTTATTGGGATTTAACACTCTCAGTTCCGTTCTCACCCTCAGTTACCCACCAAAGGGCTTTAATCTTGGTCTGTTTGTTCTTTGTTTCTTTTGGAGGACCGTTGAAAATGGACTAACTTCACAGAGATGTGGAAAATACCGAACTTAAGCCTATGTAAAAAATATTACATGCACATGCTAAAAGGTTTAACAGTTCTTTTTAAATATTTAAGATAGATTATAAATAATTTGTGAAGGGTTTTGTCTCATTTGGTCTTACAAATTTTATAGTTGTTTTTATTTTGTTGTTCAAGTACAGTTTTCTGCCTTTTACTCCCATCCCAGCCCTCCCCCCTGTAGTTTATTTTCTATAACCCAACACCCATAGCTTAGAAAAATATTCTTAATCATATTATGTTTACTAGATTATTGTTATCACTTTGTTAAAAAAAATACTTTTAGTTTTTTTTCAACATATAGCATATAAATCAAAAAGACTTTATTGAATCAAAGTTCCAGCTTACATCTTTGAATGCATTTTTGGGTGGATACTATCACTGTTCGGATCCTTTAGCATTGCATGTATAGTCTTAATAGCAAAGGTTTTTATTCTCACCTCCAATCAGCAGTACGAATAATGCTGCAGTATTTTCTAAAGCAATGTTGAGTGTAGGTCACAAAGGAAAAAATCCGAGATGAGTGCAGCAGATTTTACAGTAATATTAACTGTTATCATTTTTAGAGACTATTTTAAGTAATCCCACTACTCATGACCTTGGCATTTTTGCAGAAACGTCAACAACACGAATGATGAAGTCTCACCAGGCTGTGTCACGGATCAGTCGTGAGGAGCTGGAGGACAGATTTTTGCGTTTGCACGATGAGAACATTCTCCTTAAGCAGCATGCCCGCCAGCAAGAGGATAAAATTAAAAGGTTATGATAAAAAGCTTTAAGCTTTTTTTCCTGACTCTGTAAAGTTTAGAGGACTTGCTTTTTTATAAACTTAATTGAAAACTCCACCTTGAATCCTTTTTGTAGCAAGGCGGGTTGTAAATAAATACAATTTTTAAAAATGGAAACTCTTACAAACTAGAATAATAAACCAAAAAGATTATGAGTGTTTATTATGCCTGAAGTTGTTATTTGAAAGGAAGAGCTAATACTGCCTGAGTGTATTATATCTATAAATAACTTCAGGCTTAATATTTATAGTTTAATAAGCAAATGGCCAAAGCATCTGTTTTTTAAATGCCTTGACTTTAAAATGAAAGTTTAGAAAAGTAATTATCTATTTTAATGTGTTAGAATGCCTGTGTCCTTAAAATTTAGGGTTTACTAATGAAAACATGACTTCAGTATCTGGAACATACGTAACTTTGCTTGAGTTAGTCTAGATTCTGTATTTATTTCCGAGTCCCCACTGTTTCTGAAGACATGGTGTCGCTTTTGATATGCATGCAAACATTTCTGCAGAGAAAATTTCTTAAGAGGAGATATGCTTTAATTCTTTGTTGTTCAGAGACACGGTGAGTGTCTCCCGAGTGGGGCAGCATTGGAAACGCAGAAGTGCCTTCCCGTGTGGAGGCGTGAACAGGCCTGCAGCCCTGTTCACATTCCAGGTTCAGTGAAAAGGTCAGCCAGCCAGGAAAGAAGACGGGGTGCTTTCCTGCGTAGAGTTTCTTGTACAGGGGCGGTTTCCGTTCAGTTTCTGCTCTGTGGGCTTTGTTTTACTGCCCCACTGACCTGCTGTGTGCCGGGCTTTCGCTCTGAGTCGGGTCTTCGAGTCACAGTGATGTCTTTCGTCAGGACACGTGGCTCACGTGCCTGGTTCCCTCTCTGACCGGTGACACACACACGCCAGCCTGTCAGAGTGAGGAATTTGGTCTGTCACCACCAAACGATCGTTTTTTCTTTGTGAGCGTCATGGGTCAGTAAAAGGATTGAATTCACAACCTTGACCTCGTTAGTAATTTGTCCTAGCCAGAAAATACAAAACAACTTAATAATGAGCCGCGTAGTTTAAGGGGAACAGGCCTGGGCTGGGAGTCAAGTCGTGTGCACATGTTCTGCTTCTCTCTCCGCCTCTGGCGTGTGGTATGTTCCAGCCATCGACCTCCTGGGATTTTATTTGACTCAGACCTGAGAGTAATGATCTCAGGACCGTTGTGACCCAGAGCTCTAAATTCCTTCGCACTGTCACACCACCAGCACTGCCTACACACCTAGGTAAGGCTGCCTTTAAAAGTATCCCTCAGATGTAATGAGTGCCACTTTAGTACAGACGTAGAAATGATGAACCACCCTTTCAAGTAAGGACTCAAAGCTTTACCCGATCACTTATGATTCATTAACATCATAAAATAAGCAAGTGAAAATTATTCCTATTACTGGAGAAAGAGATGTAATCTTAGGTTTCTTGACAAAGTGTACTTGGACATCTTGGAAGGAATTTAAAGCCAGTCTATTGACGTGCCTTTCTTGCACTGCTTTTCCCCAGTAAATCTGTCTCTTGTGTGTCTGCTCTGTTGACTTGGTTTTACTCTGTGTCCTTCCTTCGCACGTGATCTCCATCTCTGCCAGTCTCTCTGTAACAGGTGTTCCGGCTGGTATCTCACGTAGATGGCTACCATGCTTCTAGGGATAAGCCACGGGGGGCGGGGGGGCTCAGGACCCCGAACCCGTGAAAGGGCTGTGAGGAGTGTGTGGCTCGTGGGGCTGTAGTACCTGCCCAGATTTCCCAATGATATATCATTCCCTGGATTGGGTGGAAAAGGAACTAATCCATTGATTATTTTACCAGGGTGTTTGTGGTGCTCTTGGATCTTGGTTTTTATTACCCTGGATCCCTTATAAAGCATGTTTAATGGATGTGCCTCAAGGGAAGGAGCAAACAATCTTAACTGATTATGTTCCGCGTAGCTCTCCCCGGGCCACATGCTGTAGGCCGAGAAGCCCGAAGTGTAGATAGACGTGTATTACTACTGCTTTTACAGAGGACTCTGCTGAGGGCAAAAGAAGGTTGTTCCGTGACATCCCAAAGCTATTAAGGGCTTTTTTTATTTCACTTTTGTTCTCCTAAGTAAAAGCTTCTGTCCATAACCATGCTAAAATAAAGCAAACCCCGTTTAAAGAAAAATGAAGTGAGTTTTTATTTTCAATCTCCTGTCTGGGTCTTTATAAAAATAGATGCACTATAAACTAGAGTCAGCTATTGAAGATGTGCGACCAATTTTGTAAAGTCTTGAACTTGTGTCTCTCATCAAAGCCACCTTTTCTTTCTTGTCCTGCCAAGATTTTTCCACTCACTGTCAGGCGTGCTTTCTGTGCGTGTATATTACATCACCCCCATGTGCCCTTTCTGTCTTTTGTTCTGTCGAACCAGTTTTTATCAGAACTTGAAAGAGTCAAAGGTATAAACTCCTGAGATGTCAAAAGCACAATTTATGCATAAACCTAAAGGTAGCATTAAAATAATACTTTCTGCCTCTAATTATTTTCTACCATTAAACATCCATGCTTCTCGAGCGCTGAGCAACAGTTAATGCCACATTTTGGTTTCTTTTGAATTTTTCATTGGGTTTTTTTATATGGGTGTATCTATGCATTCTAACGCTTTTATATTTGTCATATGTCTTAATCCCAGAGAAACTGAAAACAATATATCACCTAAATGCTGCCTAGTCTTAACACACTTTTCAAAAGTTTTAACTTACTGTGGCTTGCAGATATAACCCACCACATCCACAATCTGTAGCTACATTTAAGTGTATACAGCATTCCTACATAAGGTCATGCGTTAAAAATTGCATTTGAGCAACATATGGAGTAAATATGTGTCCTCTCTTTACTAACCTTAAATGATAAGCCTTAGGAAACTGTTATTTGTCAGTGCTATAAAGCAGATTGTTGCCCAGTGGTTTCAATTATCATCAAAGGGTTCTTCACAGGCAGTAATAGTTACATCAAAACCTGAAATTTATTATTCAGGTTCTGCACTGAAGTCTTCACAGTGATTATGTTCCTTTCAACAGAATGCATTTTATGCTGACTTCTCACATTCCTTTTCATCTTTTTATTATTTCCCTAGAATGGCCACCAAGTTAATCCGGCTCGTTAATGACAAGAAAAGGTACGAGCGGGTGGGTGGCGGCCCCAAGCGGCTGGGACGAGACGTGGAAATGGAAGAAATGATGGAGCAGCTGCAAGAGAAAGTTCGTGAGCTGGAGAGACAAAATGAAGTCCTCAAAAACAGGCTGATCGCGGCCAAACAGCAACTTCAAATCCAGGGCTACAGGCAGACCCCGTACAACTATGTGCAGTCCCGCGTGAACACCGGGCGCAGAAAAGCGAGTGAGAACGCAGGCTCCCAGGACTGCCCCAGGAAAGGTGACGTACAGCTCCCACGAACCCTCACCTTACACCTTTGAATGGGTCATTTTACACACACACACACACACACACACACACACACACACACAGAGTTTCATTTCTGTGTGATTCGTGTTTTTAAGTTCCTTTAGAAAGAAAAATCATTCTGGGACTTGTTTGTTGATGAAATCATTAGTATTAACGTGAGGACCATTTCACTTAAGAATCGCCGGACTCTCAGATTTGTTCAGTAAAACACTGAGCATCACTGTTCGCTCATACGCAGAGGAGACGTGTATGAAACCACATAAAATGTGAGTTGCTCGGTTCGAGTTGGTCTTTTGTATCACGGAGGCAACCCCCCCCCCCCCCGGTGCAGGCACATGGGGAGACCAGCCGGGTTGCTTGCACGTGATCACACTCAAGTTCTCCATCACGAGACCTTTGATAACACGCACAGGACTGTGCCGGTCTTTCCCGCTGGGTGGAGACGGCCCGAGAGGGGAACGTGCGCAGACGCAGGAGTTTAAAAAGCTGCGTTCTTGCTCTTCCACCCACTGTCTGGGGACTTCGGACGAGTCTTCTCATCCTTCTGACCTTGAGCGGTCTTTACATGTAAAATAAAAGCACTTAATCAGATGACCATGAAGGGTCTCTTCCATCTCAAAAAATTATCATAGCCCAGTCACTGTCTTGATTCTGAAAACGAATCCCCTAAAACCTACCCAGGTTATAAAACAGTCCCATTGCATAGACAAGACTCATTATAGAAAGACCCAAATATTTCCCCAAAAGTTCCAGTTCTCTCCACCCACAGACAAATGGCACTTAGAATGAAGCAAAAAAATCAGGAAATATTTTAGGTAACACATTTTTAATTTCAACTACTAGGAAAGGAAGTACAATTTTAGCTCTAATTGATCTTTGTTTGGAATGTGCTTCACATAAAGACCAAACATTTTTAGGGACATAAAAAATGTTGTCAACTTTCATTTCAATTCATTGAGAAAGAAAAAGAAAAAACAGCGTAGGAACAGAAAGGGAGATAAATTTGTTCTATTTTTTTCTTGAAGCCAAAATGTTAACACTTTATTCCTCCCTTGGGAGTCGGGAGGGCCCCTGCACGCGGGCAGGAGGCGGCCACAGCAGGAGAGAGCTGGGCCGCCCCTGGCCACGTGAGACCGGCGGTGGGCTGGATGTCCGCGGAGGAGCCACCGTGAATCCTGAAGCAGAAAATGCATTCTTTCCCCGGCTGACCTTCTGCAGGGAAGAGAGCACTTGACCTCCGAGGGCCCCGTTTTCCCCTCCGTGCAGTGGCACTGTAACACCAGATTAGAGAAAAGGGTCGGGGGCGGTAGCTCCCCAGCAGTGCATTCTCCTTTAAAAAGCCCCTCGTCCTCTCCGCCCCTCAGTTCCGTCCTCTGTGACTGCGCTTGGGCGAGCTGGTCTCTAAGGGCTGCAGGGCTTTCCGGCCGACGACGCAGCGCCCAGATTGTAGACCAACGTGGCGAGTTACTCGAGTGCCATGAACTGCGATTTAAATGGAAGGATTCGATGGGAGTTTTCCCCTGTAGGAGGAAATAAGGGCCACAGAGCAGCGGTCTTTACAATATGATTCCGTAGCTTGAATTTCTCCTCGTGTTTACACGTGGTGATTCAGACCTTTTCCACTATTGGGTGCAGAGGCCAAGACAGGAGCCGCACAAAACATCACACCGTGATGAACACTTCCTTAACCACCTCTCTCTGAGTAAACTGGAAGCATCATCACCAAGGTGGTTACCATAGTAATCCTGTTAGACTCTTGGAGACCACCTTTGAGGCTGGGGTTAGGCCAGACTTGTCAGAAGTAGTGCAGCCTGGGGGGGCGGGGTGAGAACCCCACCCAAACCCTGTCTGGCCACATCAGCCTTCCCCCCAAGCTGCTGTACAAACATTATCATTTTCTACTTATGCCTTGTCCGGATAAGGGACGAAAGTAGCGGCTCACGGTGTGATTGTTACAATGTAGAAACAGTTCTTGTGGTGGAGAACAAAGATTTTTATGAAGTGTATGTGTTTTAAAAGATAACCATTGACAACTCACAGTGAGACCACAGTTTTCAGATATATTTTGAATATAAATGTTTTTTAAATTCCATGATTGGTGTTCAGTTTTTCCATGATTGATGTAGGAAATGCTTCAGAATCAGCATTACTGCCAAAGGACTCTAACTGGCGTCTTTCAACAGTGAACTATTGCAACGTTTCAGGCAGAGCACTTTCTGTTCCTCCGTTTATATATTAGCAGAAGATGGGGAGCACTTTGAAAACAGCACAGAATAGTGCCATTATGCTAATTAAAATTGTCCTTCTTAAAAAGGAAACATTTGTAAGGAGACAGAACTTTTTCTGTACCTTTATATCTGGGACTGTGTGCCATTAAAAACTAAATGGTCATAATTTATCTTAAACTCTAATAATTCTGTGTAATATCCACCTTAAACTCTAATAACTTAATTATTCTCTAAATGTAAACTAATTCATAAAATTAAAAGTATGTCTCATTTTTATCAATGGGATCAGGCTTATAAAATTGCATGTAACTATTTTTATAAGAAAAGTTGTATTTTAAGCACAGCAACAAAATGTTCTCTTTAAAGGAATACTATGGATGATCTCTCCTCAAATCACCTTTGTTTGTATATGGATTTGGTTGTTGAGGTGGAATAAACCAAAGTACAGGTAACATTCATCAAAAATACTAAAAAAATCAAGTTTTTGAAACTTTTTTCCATACTTCAGTTTATATTGTAAAGACCTGAATTGAAGACTTTGGTCCACTCAGAAATTATGTTGGGAGGTTGAACTCTAAACGGAATCAGATTACCTCTAGGTAACTGCGTTTTCACGGGGGAATCTGTGAAATGGGCTACACCTGCCGCTGTGTTCGCTGTAATGCCGACAGGTGGCTGAGATCTTCCAGTCCCTTTGGCACGGTGTCTCCGATTCTCGGTACCACAGGGCACATACCTCTGAGCCCCTGAGACGTCTCATTACATTACCCATTTCCTCAGGATGCCGGATCAAGCAAGGGTCCCCTTTTCTCACCTCTGTAATCTCACTGATTCATTTTTAGGGATTCGATTCCAAGACGCAGACGTGGGCCAACCCATGCTGACAAAACACGGCAGCAGCTTCCTGGAGGAAGCCCGAGGAGAAATGAGGCACTTGTATGTATTGTCTCTGTGGTCGTTTCGGAACTCTGTGTGTTGATCATGTTTTATTCTGTCTCGTTTTCTTTCCTCTCTTTTCTTTATTTTAAACAAAAGTGGTTTACCTGCAAGTAATTTGCTCCACTAAATTACAGCTATATCTGTGGGATAAGAACATATTACTAAATATGTTTCTATTAAAATGAGGAGAGCGAACAGTTTAACCACCTGCATCGATGGAAGTGTTTATGGAAAGGTCCTTTATTTTCATTTTCCCCTGCAAAGGAATGGTATGAAGTCCGCTCATTTAGAATAGTGTGAGCTTGAGAGGCAACATTTTCATTCTCTGACAAATTACAGGTAATTTTTTTTTAAATCCTGAATTAATTAGCCTTTTTGTGGTTAAAAATATGTGGAAGGAGTGGCTTAAAAGTTTGGAGTTATCAAATACATATGGATTTCAGATTTTGCTTCACTCTGATTCTACAATACTGCAGTCTTCATCCCACTACGGTTTCAAAACAGCTACTTCTGCCGCGTTTAGCTTCCTTCCCAGTTAATCGGAGCTTCACGCTTCCAGTGTCTGCGAGTCACACATGAAGACGAGGTTCCGCCTTATCTATAGGCCTTCACCTAGAGCCTCGGAAAGGACCAGTTCTGAGTGAGGAACGGGGATCGTGCTTTAGGTAGTCGCCTCAGAGATGTATGGGCCTTTTTTTTCCTTTTGAATACTTTGAATACCAGATACAGCGATGATTATGCCGTGAGAGAGAAAAACCAAAAGGCTACCCCTAATCGTGTTACCCTGTTCGTTAGCTGAAAAGCTGGGGTCACGCACCCGCTTCCTGAGACTCATTACACTGGGGCGCTGCCAGAAAAGGTAGAGATAAGCATAAGCTGGAGACCACTAAACGGTGATCCTCAGGTTCCCTGCCCTCTCTCTCTGCCGTGTTCATGTGGGCGGTGGAGGGAGACCTGCATGTGGCAGAACAAAGGCAGAGAAATTAGCCGAAGGTGGACAGATTGCGGAGCACGTAGTAGGTGAACAGTAAATGCTTAATGGGCTGAACCTAACCACCGACCCCTTGCCTAGGACTTTGTCTTGTACGAAAGGCGTCTGGGATTGCTCCCCGTGTGCCTCCAGGTCGTCGCCTTTGAACTGCTGCTGTTTTCCTCTGTGCAGAGGCACTTGGGCTAACATTTGGAACTCTCGCTTTCTCTTTATTCTGAAGAACTTTCCCTGTACGAACCCTAAATACTGCAGATACTTCTTCAAACAGCACATTCACGTGAAGGTTCTTTATTTCAGAGAAGACGTCGTCCAGTCCCAGAGAGGCCAGATAGAAGAGTTGGAGCAGTTGGCGGAGATCCTGAAAACTCAGCTGCGGAGGAAAGAAAATGAGATTGAGCTGTCTCTGCTTCAGCTTCGAGAACAGCAGGCTACAGATCAAAGGTATGTTAAAACAGAAATCTCACTTTGATAAGGTCAGAATTCGTTTAAAATGCTTTATCATGTGTCACAGAGGGCTCAGTCTAGTCTGTTTCAAAATCATGTTTTTACTCCTCATTCTCCATACACGCCTGCTCTAGACCCACTAACCGCCATCCACTCGGGCCCAGGGGCCGCCCCCCGTCGACCCCACTCACCTGCCCCGTGTACCAAGACCGTGGGGGGCTCTCGCGCCCTGTGGTCCCTCCTGCCCAGAGAACCCTGTGTGACAGGGACTCGGCCGCCGGCTCCCCTGGTGAGTAAGTCCGGCCTCAAGGTTTTTCAACCTTAAAAGGCAGTCAGTTCCTTACAACGGGACCAGTTCTTTTTTATCCCCCAAAGGTGTTGCCTCTCCCAGTATTCCAAGTTTGCGTCAAATCCTGTGGGTGGTCGTGGATGGCGGGGGCCCTGCAGGGGTCTCCTTGCGGCCCCTTCATGGTTGATGGGCCGTTGTGTGCGGCTCTTTCCATTCCGTCCCCCTTGGTTTGTCATGGTCCCTGATGACTGGTATCTCGTCCCTGCTCTCTCACTGTCCCCGGGAAGACTTGGTGTGTGCTTCCTTGGTATTGTCTTCCCTCTATGGCTTTTCTCTTTCTGTTACTTTTCTTTTTCCTTTGCTTTTTTTTTGACCAAGTGTCCCCAAAAGTAAAGGGAAGGGTCTGTTGCGCCCCCACGCCCCCCTCACTCGGGTTCAGCAGTTACCGGCGTGTTGCGGGTCTGCTCCCGCCCGGCCCCTCACCGCGGCTTTCTCCAGGGAATTGGCCGAGCCCGAGGCCGTGTCTGCTCGCCCGTGAACGCGTCGGTACCCATCTCTGTCTGATAGGGAGTTCTCTTTTCACGCGACCTCCGTGCCATCGTCACATTGAACAGAGACAGCAGGGCCTTGATCTTGGCCAGTAACCTGCCGATAGTCAGACTTCCCCGAAGGTGTCTTTCTGCTGGTGGAACTGAAGTCCACGTGAGGCCTACATGCTGCCCTTGTTATACCTATGTTACTTCACTCTCCATTTTTGTTTTAAACCAGACCTAGATCCTCTGTTTTCCCCCTTTCCAATTTATGTGATGGCATGCTCATGCGGCTAGGATCTTAGAGAAACCAGGGGCAGTTTTCTGGTTTTTCCTTTCAGGCTCAGCGTTTCATTCTCCTTTAACCAACCAGCCCTACGTGGTAATACTTGAAGCAGCTAAGAAGTGACGCATAATGGGAGACTGTTTTTTAAACAGTGAAGTAGGGTTAAAAATATCTGCAAAACTATGTTTCAGAGTTTCAGTGTTAAAGATTAGCACTGTCTAATGATTTCTGTTCCTGAAAACTTATGTGTAAATTTTAATTAGATGATGAAATTCTATATATTTAGGGACATTTATATATGCTTATAAGTGCATGGCAAAAAAGTGAATATTTTTTGAGAAATATATATATATATATATATATATATATATATATATATATATATATTAGGGGATATAATGTGAACCTTGGCTTTGAACCAGCTTGAATACCAAGGAGTTGTTGGTGTTCCCCTAAGAAGAACTGATTTAGACTTAGCCTTCTTGGAAAATCAACCCATGTGTCCTTGTGAGGAACAGCGCTGAAGGCCTGGGCCCCAACACCAAGCGTGGTGATCTCGGTGAATTGCCCACAGCCGTATTTAAGACGTCATCTGACTGCAGAAATTCCGCACCGAGGCCAGGTCCAAGCTTGCAGCCCGCTCCTGTCAGCCTCCCTTTCTCTGTGGTGTTCCTTAAGTCCCCAAAGAGCAGCACGGACACGGTGCACGCTGGTCCCCCTTCCGAAGGGAGACGGCCTTCCAGAAACCGGAGTGGTCACAGTGGACTGAACGGGACTTCCGAAGTCCTTCAGCCCTTCGGTCCCAGGACTAGGTCAGCACAGGACACAGACTGATGCGCAGGTACACGTTTTCCCCATGAAACGTCGTCAGCCAGAGACAGCAACGTGCACACGTGGAAGAGTTCGCCTTAAAGACTGAGCTGCTGCCCTCCTTGGGGGGTCTCTGTTAGTCACGCCATAGCAGCCTTTTTCTCTTTTTTTTGTCATATCAAAAACTAGAAGACAAAACAAGAATTACAGGTAAAGGCACTATCACTTATTGAGGCCAAAGAAATAAACCAATTTGTACTCTACCTCGCTGATTTTATAAAACTGAAAATTACACGTTATTTCCTTGGAAGGAAGGACACGTGTAGTGAATGGCATGTTGTTTCTTGAAATACAGTTGTTGAAAACTGAAGAAATGACTTCACATCAGAGGCTTCGAGTCTATTTTTTCTTACATGTTTACACATAGCTCAGAGTTTTATGTGTAACAGCAGGTTTGTTTTTTCTTTTGAGACTAATGGAAAACCGTTGGAAAAAAAATGTTGGGGGGAATATAAAACTTGGTATAATTTACTGTAGAGAAAAATTACAAAATGGAAAACATATTTGAACTTGTCTTCCACGGATACATTATTTCAGATTTGAAATTCTAGAAGTCTGATCTGAACGTTGGACTCCTTGTTCTCAGACGTGAACCCAGCATAGCTGTAACCTTCAGAGTGCGGTGCTGGGTATTTATGGCAGAGAGCCCTTTCACAGAGTATTACAGCAACTCTTCGCAGTATGTGTTTAATAGACCAGTTTGGTTTGGCATCAGCTTGACATGAACTTTTGGTTATCCAAAGCCCTTAATTGCTTTGAAGTAAAAGCCCAGTGCTGCTCCTTTTTATTAAAATCGTGTTTTTTCTTGTTACTGTGGTCTCTTTTGGAAGACTGAACTGTGATTTTTGCATATGTTCTACATAATGCCTCATTAGCAAAAAATCTTGTATCATTTACAAGTAGCCTGAATGTCTGTGTTGTTTTGAACAAAAGTCCATATTAAAATTTAAACAATATAAAAATGCACATTTTCTGCTTATTAAAAAGGCCGTCTTAAATTAAATGCACAGCAGTAACCAGTGAACACATGTACATGAACATTAAAATCAGAATGATTTTACCTTTTATTGACTTTTTCAACTCCAAAAATATTTATACTCTTACCAAATGTGTAACTAGTTTGTACTGTGTTTCTTTTTTAAGTACATGTTAGGGTGTTTATCTTCTTAATTAAAAATCGTGTAACTGCCATAACGTCCCAGTGGAGGAAATTTAACCCATAAACGTTTCAGACATTTAACTTAGCCCGTCCCCTTCGGTTAAGGGCGAACTATCAAATCCTGGAACGGGCCTGCTGCAGCCACGCGATGTAGGACGGAGCCCGGCTCCGGGGCTCCAGCCTCCCCTCTGCGCACAGGCACAGGGTTGCTTCCTGGCACGCCTAAGCTCTTCACCCACTTTTCATCTGGAAAAATGGCAGACCTGGGGAAAAGCGGTGCGCGGAGCAGTGAGAACACTCACCTGCCTTTCGCCCCTGCGCACGTCTGTGAACGACACAAGCCCGCATGCACTGTGCGTGCGCATGCGCAAGCCCTTCTCCCTTCCCCTCCTCCTCTCCGCACCCCCACCCCCACCCCCCGCACGTCTGAGAGCTGAGTGCCCGGATCCCTTCGCCCTCTGTGCGCTTCTGAGCATCCTCTAGGGACAGGGACATCCTCCTGCATCACGACAGTGCAGCTGTCACATCCAGGGCACTTCACAGGGACTGATGGAGTGGCATCGTCTAACCCGCGGTCCATATTCACACTTCCCAATTGTCCCAACAGTGCCCTTCAGAGCTATTGTGTTTAAATAGCTGTTTCTGTTTCTGTTTTGTTTTGATCTAGTGTCCAGTCAAGGCTCATGTATTGTGTTTCAATTGTCACGTCTTTTAGGTTCCCTTTATTCTAGGGTGGTCCCCCAGTCTCTTGCAGCCCATTGACAGCTGTTTGCAGAGTGTTCCTCAGTTTGGATTTGCCTGATTGCCCCGCCCCCTAACTTAGAGGGCACATCTGGTCCTCGGAGGGAAGGGTAACTGGGGCCGGGGGTACCCGTGCAGATATTACTGTTACACAGGGAGGGCATCTGTCACTTTTCTTCAAACATATTCACCAAGCTCTCACCGTTGTTTTGAATGCCTTAGGATTTGTCCAATGAAAACTATCACTCACATTCCCTTTTTTATCCCTGTGCTTTTTATTATCAACACTATGTCAGAAGTTTTTTGCGATAGCAGCTTGACGTATTTTCTCAGCACTTGACACAAACCACAGAAATGGTCACAAGTAACAGTGACTCACCTGTTGGCACAGACGTGGGAGTGCAGGGAGAGCCGCAGCTCAGGAACGTCTCCGAGGAAGGAAGCGGCTCAGAGAGGGGGAGGAATCTCTCTCAGGACCCAACTGCAGTGCTGGCTCCCTCACCTGGGGGCTTTCCTTAGCCTCAGGTAGCCCCTCGACACCTGTATGACGTGAAGATGGAAACGGGCAAGTGGCTTCCTGCCTCTCAAGCAACAGCCACTTGTGTTCCTAGGGACCTTGTGTTTCTGACATATTTTTTCCTACTAAATAAGCAGTATTAACTTAATTAGTTGTTTTTAAGGACAATATGATACCAACTATTGCTTCCGATAATTGTGGAATAACCTGTGTTGTTAGTAGGTGTAATTTCATCAAGAGACAAAAACAATACTTCAGCTCATTTTTGCCACGAATTGCCAATAAATCCACATTTCCCATCGGAATTTTTTAATATATCGAACATCATTCTCAGATTCCTGTTCCCAGTTGTGATCCATGAGACCCGAGCCTCAGAATGGCCCCTGGACGGGATGGGTCAGGGCTCGGCCTCCTGCTGGCCCCGCCGGCCCCGGGGAGGGCGCCCCCCACCGTCAGGGGGGTGCGAGAGCTCCGCCCCACTGCCCCCCACATGTCCTGTGGGTGTTGAGAGAGAGAAAATACCAAGTTCTGATCTATATTTTGACCCAACGCCACAAGAAAGATATCACCCACAGGCAAATAAACACGTACAGACAAGCGTTTCCCTCTGTGCAGTCTCAGACCAGGGAGCGGTATGCTCGCCCGCAAGCTCATGGCAGCTTTGAGTGGCCCCGTTACCTTTCCAACAGACTTTCATCAGCGTTCAGTGAAACTCACTCCATTGAATTTACCAGCAACCTCCTGTGACCCTCTCCAGCAGGGTTGCCTCCTGGCGATCGTCACCTGTGTATCCCTAACAGAAGCGCCGAATGACCCCCATTCCCTTCAACGGTGCGCATACAGGATGGCTCTGCTGTTCAAAAACAATGTGCAGTGTTTACTCCTAAGGTCGTTTCCAACTTTTGCCCCCAAATTTAGTCAGCCTGAAACTATTACTCAAAAAGAGCCTCTCTATCTCATACATACCTTACGTAACTACTTTCCTGAGGCTCACAGCCTAGCGTCTGGACTCGACAGCCTCCTCTTCTGACTGGTGTTGAGTACTAGATTATAACATTGCACCTCAAAATAAAAGAGGGACTTCTGGCCAAGATGGAGGCATAGGTGGATACACTGTGCCTCCTCGCACAACCAGAAGCAGGACAACAACAAATTCAAAAACAAAAAGCAACCAGAACTGACAGAAAATCGAGCCACGGAATTCAAGAAGAAATACTCATCCAGACCGGTAGGCCGGGCGGAGAGGACTCACTGCAAGGTGGCGGCTGGTGGACCCAGTGAGACGTGCCTGGTGGAGCAGGGGACCCACATTTGTGTGCGGAGAAACCGGGAGGAACAACTGGGGAGCGAGACAGACCCACAACCCAGGGTCCCAGCATGGGGAAATAAAGCCTCAGACCTCTGACTAGAAACACCTGTGGGGGTTGAGGTGCAGGGAGAGAAACTCCCGGCCTCACAGAAAAGCTCGTTGGAGAGACCTACAGGGTCCTAGAACATACACAAGCCCACCCACCTGGGAATCAGCACCAGAAGGGCCCACTTTGCTGGTGGGGAACGGGGAAAGTGATTGAAATCAGGCAGAGAGCGGAACAAGCCTCACTGATCCCTCTCGGACCCTCCCCCATATAATCATCACAACGCAGCCACGTGGGTTGCCCCGCCCAGGTGAACACCTAAGGCTCCGCCCCTCATACGTAACAGGTGTGTCAAGACCAAAAAAAATGGTCTAAATGAAAGAAGAGATCAAAACTCCAGAACGAATACAACTAAGCGATGAAGAGACAGCCGACCTATCAGATGCACAGTCCAAAACACTGGTGATCAGGATGCTCACAGAACTGGTTGAGTATGGTCACAAATTAGAAGAAAAAAATGAAGGCTATGAAAAGTGAAATAAAAAAAAATGTATAGGGAGCCAACAGTGACGGGAAGGAAACTGGGACTCAAATCAACGGTGTGGACCAGAAGGAAGAAATAAACATTGAACCAGAACGGAATGAAGAAGGAAGAATTCAAAAAAATGAGGAGAGGCTTACGAACCTCTGGAACAACTTTAAACATTCCAACATATGAATCATAGGGGTGCCAGAAGGAGAAGAGGAAGAGCAAGAAATTGAAAACTTATTTGAAAAAATAATGAAGGAGAACTTCCCCAAACTGGCAAAGGAAATAGACTTCCAGGAAGTCCAGGAAGCTCAGAGAGTCCCAAAGAAGTTGGACCCAAGGAGCAACACACCAAGGCACATCATAATTACACGACCCAAAAATGAAGAGAAGGAGTGAGTTACCTACGAAGGAGTGCCCGTAAGACTGTCAGCTGATTTCTCAAAAGAAACCTTGTGAGCGAGAAGGGGCTAGAAAGAAGTATTCAAAGTCATGAAAGGCAAGAATCTACATTCAAGATTACTCTATGCAGCAAAGCTATCATTTAGAATGGAAGGGCAGATAAAGTGCTTCCCAGATAAGGTCAAGTTAACAGAATTCATCATCTCTAAGCCCTTATTATATGAAATGTTAAAGGGACTTACCTAAGAAAAAAGAACATGATCAAAAGTTTGAACAGCAAAATGACGACAAACTCACAATGATCAACAACCAAACCTAAAAAAATGCAAAACCAAAAACAAACTAAGCGAAGAACTAGAATAGGAACAGAATCACAGAAATGGAGATCACATGGGGGGTTATCAGTGGGGAGGGAGAGGGGACAGAATGGGACAAAAGGTGCAGGGAATCAGTAGCATAAATGTAGGTACAAAACAGACAGGGAGGTTAAGAAGAGTATAGGAAGTGTAGACGCCAAAGAACTTATATGTACAAGCCATGGACACGAACTAAGTGGGGGGTGGGGGGAGGAGGGGAATAAAGGGAAAATGGGACCACTGTAATAGCGCAACCAATAAAATATTTTTTTTAAATTAAGAGGATCTTTTAGCATTCATCACTCTCACTGTAGCAGAGAAGGAAACGTCTTTGGGGGTTGCAGGGGCGGGGGGGTGTCGAGGGAGTTGTGTGCCTGGGAAATGAGGTATAAGAAAGCCACCGAGGCAAAGATTCTGTTTCTCCTTGGGATTTCATAGTAGACCGTACATATTACGTCGTGCCTCTGAAAGTCTCCCTCCCCCAGTGAATCGAGGGCCGGGCGTTCCTAGAGCTGCGATGGCGCCCCGCAGCAAAACTGGAGGTCCGTGTTTTCAGGGCTCGCATTAGGAATCCCCTCTTCAGAGCTTACTGCTTGCTGGACTGTTTCAGATTACGAGAGAAACTTGGCACACAGGTTGTTGAGCTGTGTTACTTTTTCAACATAAAATCTAATTTATTTCAGTTTGTTCTTAACCGTGAGGTGGGCCAACAAGTCTTTCCAGAGTTTTAGAAGATTTTATCATAATTGTAAATAATATGTCTGTTAAAAAGAGAAAAGGAAGAAATGAAACTATTTTCCAACTTAATGTTCGTATTTTTTTTCAAAATCCTTGTTGAGAAATTCATTTTTACAAAGAATTTAGTTGAGATGCCTGGTAGATACCTGTTTGCAAATCATTTCACCATGTGTAATGCAGTGTGTATGCAGTGGTACATGGCTGTCAGAGTTCATCTGAACGTTTTTACTATGGATTATTTATTTTTTAAGATTTTATTCACTTATTAGAGAGGAGGGAAGGGAGGGAGAAAGAGAGGGAGAGGAACACGGATGTGTGAGAGAAGCGTTGGTAAGTTGTCTTCCCTACGCGCCCCGACCAGTGACCCCTCCGTTTGCAGAGCAATGCCCGACCCACGGAGCTGCGGCAGTCAGGGCTGGGTGTCGTTCCTGCAGTTAGAACGTCATCGCCCTGAAGATGCGATACGATGTCCCCGTCACTGTGTGTGGAACGGGGCAGGACAGTACAGTGCGGAGGTCCCTTAAACCTTCGCCGTTCACCTGGCCTGACCCCTCTCTGCAGAGGAGAGCAGCCCGAGGCAGCAGAGGGGGGGGCTCCCGCTCCCTCCTACCCGCACGCAGCCCCCTTCTCGCGTCCCTGGTCAGCTTCGTGTGGCCTGGCCTTTCGTCTCCTCTCTCTCACTCCACCCTCATTTTATTTTTTTTTTTTACCGCATCTTGTCCCCATAAACATGGTCAGCTGGCGATCGGGCTGGAGAGGCTTCTTCACTGTAGGCCTTCCTAAAGCCAGCCCACAGCCACCACATGGTCGCTCTTACCTCCGCTGTCCTCCGCACCCCTGGGCCAGCGCTGTGGGAGGACAGACAGCCTTGTCCGCACCCACGTCTGGTCGCAGTGACGGCTGATACGTTGTCGACAGCCCCCAGACCGGCCCTGCAGCAGGACTGGTAAAGACCCGCCGGCGCTTCCTGTGGCCCCGGGCAGGTGTCCTGTTCCGCGGACCGACTCTGTGAAGCACCACAGGACTGTCGCTGGCTTCTAAGTCCTACTTAGGTTGTCATTTGTGCCCGCTTTGGGGGCGTTGTTAGTACAAAATACCACGTCACTGTCCTTGGCAGTACTTCGAAAAGTCTAAACCCCAAGCAGTTTAGGAAAATATTCAAGAAAACGTCCACCAATTAAGCCACTGAAAGTTTTTGAGATACTTACTGGCCTTTGCCATACAAAGAAAACTCAAAATTAGCATCTGTTGTTTCTGGGACCCTATGTGGCCCAGCGGGTAATTGGGGCTTCATTCTCTGCTGTTACTGTCATTAAACAATAGTTCGTATTTAAATGTACTTGACATACACAGTGCGGGGCAAAAGCAAATGTTCAGCTGTGACTACAGGAAACACAGAGTTTATTCTTGTATTATTATTTATTAATTACTGTATTATTTTCCACACAAACAACAATAAACTTACTTTTCCCCCACTCTATATATCTTCTTGAAAATATTTAACATACTCAAGAATAAGAAAAACGAAATATCAGAAACAACTGAAAATATAAGAAAAGGTCTGAAATTATTTGAACGCCGTTCTGTTCTTCCAGGTCAGCAAGTGTCACTCACTGTCGAGTGGCCAAACCGGGTAATTTGGGGGGAAACAGATAAATCATATTTTGACTTTTAAATGTGAAAAAAGTGGATATTTTCTTTAGATCTATAAAATATATTTTTCTCCATATCACACTTTTCTAGTAAAGGTAGTGGTATTATCTTCAGTGGGTAAGATAGCAGTGTTGCTACTATCGCTAGTGGGTAAAGATAACAGTACTGTCGCAGTGAGTAGAGCTAATGCAAGGGGAAGGACCGCGAGTGCACTGGTGAGGGTGTGCTCAGAACTACTAGATAATATGTTTTAGACACACGGTTATTTTAACATTGTGTTAAGGCTGTGCCCTGGGCAAGATCCAGGTTCTTGGACTTGTTTGTCCTCTGTGTGAGGACAACTGACTGCCCAATGCCAAAACGCAATGAACTTTCAAATATCAAAGAGGAAAATTAAGTATTTCAAGTCCTCAGCTGGTTTACAGATGTGTGGGCTTTGTAGTTCGTCTCCTGGTTCCAGTAGGGCAGTGTGACAATTTTTCCAATATGTGTGCTCTAGATAGGTTTGGGAAGCAAAATCACTTACTTTAAATACAGAGAAAGTTTTCTGGACTTAAATTGTGTCTGTTTATTTCCCTTAAAATACAAAGCCTTAAAACCGAGCTTCACATTTTCAAAGATACTTCTGAATATAAAATGTATTAAATTAAGGAACTCGGTTTCTCCGTCAGGAAAATAAATGCCTTTTGAGAACAGGTATTCATTTAGATCTGTGATTAACCTTTAATGAGATCTTCCTGTTAAATTCTGCATCTGCTTTAATCTCGGCAGGAAAAGCACAGACTCGCACCGCAGCAGATAGGGTTTCTGGGTACCCCGTGGACGTTACACGATCTCTTACAGCTGAAGGCACATGTGCAACGGATTTAAATGCCAGCTTTGGGCATTATTAGTATAAAATGCTAAGCCACTTTTTTTAGAAATGTTTTGAAAAGTTCAAACTCCAGGAGGAAACGCCAATAAATGGTAATCTTGCGATGCCATTTGTTTCGAGGGCGTGGTGGGGAGATGAGCGGCTGTGCTGCGTGTTTTTTCCGAAGAGGGAAAGGTCTCTGGTGATCCCACGTCTGGGGGTGGGGCCGTTTCTGTGCAGAGACCGACGTCCCCTACGCCGTCTCTCAGGACACTGGGAAGTGACACGGAATCCGTGTTGTCAGTCACCGCGCGGGTGACACAAGTCATTGCATCTGGGGCTCCCTTCGGATCCTGGGAGTCTTTGCGTTTATAGGGTTCCATGTAGCTATTAGTTGGTTTTAAATAATCTAATCCTAAGTATATAATAAACTGAGAATCTTGGTGACTGATCTGTAAGTGTGTACATTTTTTTTTAGGTAACATTCCATGAAAAATTGTGATTCCATGACAGATTTGTTCACTTTTGCCCTGTATTTTTTCCTGTCTCTCTCTTTCTTGAACACGTCATTACAGGTCAAACATTCGGGACAACGTAGAAATGATCAAGCTTCATAAGCAACTCGTGGAGAAAAGCAATGCCCTTTCGGTGATGGAAGGAAAATTCATTCAGCTTCAAGAGGTACTGTGTTAATTTACTTTATTATGGTGATACATACATACAAATGTCCAAAACAGTATTCATGTTGCATATTTTTAAGTATAATGGCCATAAAACTAAAAAGCAAAGATGACTATTTTTATTCCCAATTTTGTATAATTTCACTTTATATATTATCTGTTATTTATAACTTCATACTTAAAGAAATGACCAAGTGGTTGGACTTTTTACAAATATCTGTGTCATCTTAAAATGACAAACACATTTCTCATAAACCATCTCGTGTTAAGAAGGTTTATCTTTAACTCTGTGGGCACAGAGCACTCACCGTTTAGAGGCGCTTGCATGTATCTTCAGTTCTAAGCACTTATGAACTACCCAGGAAAGACTAAGGTTACGAATAGGCCAATGATCAGTCAGGTTTTGTTAAGTCTTTCTTTGATGTGGTGTTTTGCTTTGTTTTGCCACTAAAATATGTGGGTATCCGTCATGCCAACCCTTCGTGCATTCATTCTACACCTGGACCACGCAGGTCAACGGCGCTCGGAGCTCGTCACCCCATTACTGTCCGCACGGGGCCATGGCCACACGGGGCTGTGTCCACAGAGGGCTGCTGTGTCCGTACGGGGCTGTGTCCACATGGGGCCGTGGCCACACGGGGCTGCGTCTGCACAGGACTGTGGCTGCACCATCAGAGGGCTTTGTTGGTGCTGTGCAGCTAACACCGGTTCCGGAACTAACAAGCCCAAAACACTCCCCACGAGCAGCACTTGTGTTCCCCAGTTCAGTGGCCCCGTTTTCTGCAGTCTCGTTTTCCATGGTTTCGGCTATCCACGGCGAGCCACGTTCCAGAAATACCAAATGGAGAATTCCAGAAATAAACAAATCCTAAGTTTTAAATTGCATACTGTTCTGAGTAGCATGATGAAATTTTGGGCTGTCCACCTGGTCCCGCCCACCTGGGATGGGGATCATCCCTTCGTCCTGCGTATCCGCGCCTCCTGTGTCTCCTGCCTCTTAGTCACTTAGGAGCCATCTGGGTTACCAGAGAGAAGGACAGAGGCCACGTTCACATAACTTTCATTGTAGTGCACTGTTATCGTTGTTCTGCTGTGCTCCTCGTTACTGTCGATGGTATTTAACTGTGCCTGATTTATAATTTACAGCTTTCATAGGTATGTGTCTACAGGGGAAAAACGTAGTGTATCTCATGTTTGGCACTCTCTGTGGTTTCAGCATTGAAATCACCGAGGTATTGGAACGTGTCCCCCATGGTCCAGGGGAGACACTGTGCCTTCTCTGAAGTCCTGGGACAAGGAAAGCAGTACATCGATGCGAAGCATAGGGTCACCTGAATGCCCACCTCTTCTTTGAGCGAGACAGTTCATGAAAGCGAGGAGACTCACTGGGATGGGAATGACAGCATGCTGTCTCCGCACTGGAGGAAGAGGGAGATTAGGTCCACGTGTAGCTGAAAACCGCTTCTACCGTGCGGAATTAAGGGAGGAATTAAAAAGTGATTTATTCTCTTACCACGGACTTGTTTTGGTCGCCGTTGCACAGTGGTGCCAGGACTTTGCTGAAATACCAGCACTCACAAGTGTCTGCTGGGGCACAGGTTTGGGGAATGGCACTGGGTAGAGAATCGAGGGGGTCAGACCGACAGCCTCAATGAGGTGGGAAGGCCGGAGAAAGCTTCAAAGGTAGCGTTTCATAATCACACCAGGATTAACAAAACTGGACTCGAGTAGCTCAGTACGTGTTTCTGTTACGTGACTGAAGAACCGCAGTGGGACGCAGGAGATTTCATTAGCAGGCGAGGCATGCATGGCATGGTCGTGGGGTCTCTGGAAAGACTTGAACGTAATCACCTTTCTTATTTATAAAAGATGTGGGGTTTAAGTATATAAAATTGAATTGAAAATATTCGTAAACGGACACCCTAAAAATTGAGAAGACTTCACTAACTGTTTTACTGAATTGAAAATTTTAACTTAATTGAAATTAGAAGCTGGCTTCCCGAGGCTGTTGGTCTGTTGTGGTGGCGTGTGGCTTCCGCCTGTGGTCGGCACAGACCTTTGCCCCCGGGAGCAGCGTCGCCGGACACAGGTTCCGACCGCTGTAGGCGCAGCAGCAGGAGGAAGAGTCGGTTGTTAGAGCTGACTCACTCGCTGGTCACTGTCCGCAGGTGAAACTCGAGGCAGAAGTTTTAAAAAGAGCGAGAACAGCTCGCGTCACTCGACTCCGTGCCCGGCGGGCCCTGAGTTTCCTCCCCAATGATGCATGCGCCTGGGCTGGGGGGGTCTCACGGCCAAGTGCACAGACGCTGTCTGCGAGGCGAAGAGCCAGCTGTGTGACGTGAACTTCAGGGGCCAGTGTACTCATAGAATTGTATTCAGATCAGAATCCAAACATAATTTTGAGAAGATTTTTTGTCTGTTTGTTTTTAGAAGCAGAAAACCCTCAGGATCAGCCACGACGCCTTGATGGCCAGTGGAGAGGAGCTGAACAAGCAGCTGAAGGAGCAGCGCTCCAGGTGCTGCAGCCTGGAGAAGCAGCTGCACGCCCGGGCCTTCTCTGAGCAGAGGGCGGACGAGGTGAGCCTCCGCGTGCCCGGCACCCGCTGCGTTACGACGTCTCTGTCCCGGTTTTGAAAAAGTAAAGTGGAGACATTTCAAATATCATACGTACTTAAAAATCCTAAGCTACACACACGGCACATTAAGCACAGCGCAGTGTAGTTGGCACGTTATGTGGACGGCAAAGCAGTGCCCAGAACACCTGCCGGCAGCCTGCCAGCAGCCCTGGCCCGTTCGCTCAGTTCACTACAGTGCTGTCCGGGTGTGCCGCGGTGGCGGGTTCGATCCCCAGTCAGGGCACACACATGAGGCAGCCAATGAATGCATCAGTAAGTGGAACAGCAAATCAGTGTTTCTCTCTCTCTCTCGCTCTCTCAAATCAATAAACTTAAAAATTCATAAAGTTAAAAAAATTTTTTTAAAAATACTTGCAAATGTACCGAGAGCCATAGCCATTGTTTACATGAGAATTAAGGATCTTTGAGGAAAAAGAAAACGTTTTGAAACAGATGCCAAATGACGTGTGGAACTTAACTTTCTCCGTTTTTACAGTTTATTAGTCATTTGCCACGCCAAAACAAAGTTACAGGGATGTGTTTGTTTCTGAGGAAAAGGGTGTTGTATTTTGCAATAGGAGCAATTTTGTGAAATTATTTTCTTTTCTAAGAAGTCATGTGAAAGCTCATCTCCCCGTTATTGTTGCTGCTCGTGTCTCCCAGCTTCTAAAGCCTCTGTCTGTAGTCCGTGACACTGGCTCTCAGAGAGCGGGAGGCGGATGAGATGCCCCCATTCTGTTCTCATCTCGGGAGAATCTCTCACCAGGGCTCATGCCGGCACCAAGGGGAAATTCTGAGAACGGAAATGAATTTTAAGAGTACTCTGATCCATGGGGAAAGCTTGTAACTACAAAATATGCCGCTGAATAAATACAGAAGGCTACATGTTAGTCATAAAGATAATTTTTATCCCAAGTTAATTTCTGAAAATATTCTTTGGGATAAAACAAGGTATACGGTTTTATTTTTTCGTTCATATATTTAAAAGATGTGCTACTGGCTCTTTGTAAACTCCAGGTAATGTGAGAAGTTACGTCGTCAGAGTAAACAGTGACTGACAAAATTTCTGTGAGCCATAAATAAAAGTAAAGTTAATCCTTTTTCTTTTTAATGGGCCAATTGGAAATTAATGCAAAATGAATATAAAGATGAAATTCGCTGGGAAGAAGGAAAAAATATTATGTTTTCCCAGACTTAACAGCAAGCTTTTAACACAGTCTTTATTGAGTTTTGGAACAGGTTGCCGTAAAGTAGTGCACACGTTTCTACTAAATTAAAACAGATCTATTGATTTCGGGGGGTGGGGGGAGCGGGATCAGTGCTGAATTAGATGCAGACAGTGTAAGGGGACTAGTTAGCAGCTGCAGCTGACAGGGGTAAGACCGAGACTTGCTAGCCTCCTCTCGCGTGCTTTGAACCCTGTGATTTTGTGTGATAACCGCCTAATGTGTGATTTTCATTTTAGCTGCAAGATAGAATTAATGATTTAGAAAAGGAGCGGGAACTTTTAAAGGAAAACTATGATAAACTTTACCACAGGTAAATCTGATTCCGTGTGTTCTCTCATTCTCTTGTCTTGAGATCTTTTCTATCAAAGCATCGGGTGTCAGAACATCTAATATGTATTAAAGAATTAGCTACAGATGATTGCAAGAAATGTATGTTGTGACATATGTATTTATATATATTATAGAAGAAAATGCGCTTTTGGGGGCATTGGCAATACGTTTTTTAACCTGAGTGGTGATGTGTTACTGAGAAAACCCTATCACTGTCACTAGTAACAACTGTTTCCGTTTACTGAACACAGACCAAAGCTAGTAGGGACTGTACTGACCGCTCTGCACGCATTATTTAAATGCCTTACAGCAGCCTGGAGGTGTGGGCATTGTAAGTGCCCATTTCGCAGACAGTGAAAATGAAACAGAATGAAGTAGCTTGCCCACCTCCTTGAAGCTGTGGCGTAGCAGAGCTTGCGTGTGGACCTGTCTGGGTCCCCCCAAGCCCTCGTTCTCCCCACCGGGCTGCCCAGCCCGTACGCTGAGGGGCGCTCTCTGATGGAGGCGAGGGCGTTCCCCTCTTAGTGTCTCTGCTCCCTCTACAGAGAAACTCGAGCATCTTTATCTCATGCCACATTTTAAGGAGCTGTTTCAGTGTTATTGTTTATCTGCTGTATAATTAAGGTGTTTAAAAACTTAATCCCTTCTACTGTTAGAAAGAGACTTCCGCTCCACAGCTAAGTGTAGTTAGTGATGCAGCTGTCTGTGTATGTGTGTGTGTGTGGGTTTCGTACATGACGCTGATAAACGATAAATACACGTTTACATGAAAGCACACTTTCTGAATACTGAAGGACATCTGTTGGAGCAGATGCAACAGTTGCTTCCATGGATCCATCAGAAAGTAGTCAGCTACAGAGATATCTTTAACTTTTTATCTGTACATTTCATGTTTTGTAAACTAAATTTATATTTTTAAATTAAACAAGCCATACCTAAAGAGTGTAGTGATAGGTCGTTATTCATTTTTGCTTTGAAAATAAATTAATGTTAGGCATCATTCCAGTGGTATGCATTATCCATGTCGTTGACCCACGAAAGCTGATGATCCTTGCACAGTGGCTCATTGTACTGAGGGTTGTTACAAACGGCAGGTTCGGGCCACAGCTCAGAGAGTATCTGGGGCTCTCCAGCAAGGAGCTGCCGGCCAGCAGCCTCTCTGTGGGGTCTGACTGCAGCCCCCTTGTGCGCCTTTGGCCTCGGGGCTGTGTGCTGGCCCCTCTCATCGGCCTGGTTAATTTTACCTGAAGCACTTCTTACACCTCTTGTTTTATATTTCCATCTCTGTAAAACAGCACGGAGGTTTATGTTGATATGTCCTAAGTATTTAGTATTGTAGTTGTGTACTTGAAAAATCCAAGTTCCATCACACTGATTGCACAACCACCATGTCATATGGTGGGGCGAATGTTCCCCTCCCGTTTCATGAACGAGGGAACTGAGACTCAGCAACACCAGGGCTCGTTCGGTCTTACCGCATTGCTGAGACTCTGGCACACGACTTCCACCTGATTCTTCTGATTCTAAAACTTGGTTTTTCCCCGCTGTGCTTCACTATTTCCCTGACTGTTCTTGGCCTGGGAACTTGTGCATTCAAAAGGGAAACATTCGTGGAATAACAGAACTGTCATACGTTCAGAAATTTTTCTTGATTTTTATCTTCAACATCTTGTAATTTCAAGTAATTTAACATAGTCTTACTGCAAGAAAATAAGTGCCATTTGGCCATTACTTGTACATTTTCTGCTTCCCCCCAATTAGGGGATTTACTGAACGTACTCTTTTGGAACACAACGCTTAGCTGGGGATAATGCATACATGGAATTTTTAGAACGACATGTTTTTCTCATATTTACTTTATCACCACGAAACTTTATCTACCCATATTAGATGGTGATCTAAGAGTATAAATATAACTTTGAGTGTTTTTTTCTTCTATGCTTTATGCTCAAGCTACGTCTTTTCTGCTATACTCAGCAGACTTCATTATGCTGCTTACACGTGACTCTGTGTCAGGCAGCCGGAAGCAAATGTGTGTAATGAGTGTCATAACGTTTTGTGTTGCAAAAAATCACGTCACGCACGAAACCCCGCACGCACACGTAGGAGTAAACAGAGCTATAAAATTCTCTGACGCGTTTTTTTTAAATATACGTTTTCAGAAGTTGGAGAATCTACAAAACCCAACAAAAACTCAACAGACTGCAAATACCATTCCTAAGATTCCTCACGGCAGTCGTGCTGCGTGTCCCTGGCGCTCACCATCGCCAACAGCTAGTGCTCTCACAAGCTGCACGCGCTCTGCTGGGTTAGTCGCAGGGATAGCATGTTTTTAAGAGGAGAGCATTTGTTTGTTATCCAAAACTGGCCGGCTTTCAGGAGAGAAATGTGATTTGCAGATTGCGTTCTCATCTTCCTTTCTCAGATGAAATTTTGAATGTGTTTATTACTTGACATGTGACATACTAGAAATCATCTGGTAAGATAAAACCCTCATGCTAGTATCTGGTATGAGCCTTTTCTAATACGCTAAACATTCTTGATACAATGCCAAGAAATAAGCGCAGCCTTAAGAAAAGCCAATTTAAAAATTCAGAATAAATTTTTTGCAATTAAATCGTTGTATTTGGTTAGAGAGAAACCCCATAGGATAAAGCAGTAAAAGCTGTGTCCCATTTTTGAAGTCAGTGTAGTGGCTAGGGTGATGTCGTTAGTGAATGCAGTTGTCCTTCCACTGTCGTGTGTGTGAGTAACCTGGAAAGCAGAGAATGTGGGTCTCCCTGCCCCTCTGAAACCGCTCCAACGCCTGCCTTCCAGCTCGGATCCAGGCAGTTTGGGGGCGGAGCCACAGAATCCCCTGAAGGTGATTTTAAGATATCAACTCCCCAGAGACACTGCTCTAATGCCTGTTGTGAAAAGAAGAGTTAGTGTAGTTTTTGAAGATGGTATTAACCATTTTAAGACTTAGGTGCATGAAGTTTTTACAGCATGAGAGTCATCTAACACCCACAATTTTCAGGAACAGTGCTCACCACCCACAGACTCTCTGTGTCCCACCGCTGTCACCTGAGCACCTGCCTGTGCCAGGGACCACGGAAGCTCACGTGACCGGTGCGTCCCAGACAGGAAACGAGGACGTTTGGGCCATCGTTTCTCCTCCAGCAAGGGAAGCAGCCTGGTGTAGACACGCATTTCTTTTCCATCAGGGCCTAACCAAAGTCCCCGTGGCCTTCTCCAGGGGTGATTCAGAGCTCACACTGCCCCGTCTCATCAGGGTGCCCTTGAACACGGAGGAAGTGGGGTTCCTCCCCTGAGGAAGGACTCCCGAGGGTAGGGATGGATTCCCCAGCTGCTGGTCAGGGGTGTGTGTCTGTAAGACGCTGGCCCGTGGCCGCAGTGGACGTGCCCGCGGGCACCAGCACCAGCGGGCCCACCACTGCACACGGACACGTGGTCACCCCCGCAACACAGTGTGACTGGGAAACGCGCACAAAGGCCAGCTGCCGTCCCCTCAGCTGCCACCGTAGGCAACACGCAGAAACATTTCCACGAATAGAAGGCTCTCCAAGCCTGGTCTCTCATGCAGATGTAATCGTGCACGCAGCCTCCACAGGGAAAACGGAGGCAGATGTGGCTCCCACTGATAGCCACACAGATGGCTCCAAGCACCGAGGGGCACAGTAACCTCCAAAGGAATTCCTCGTGAAACTCCAGTGGAATGTAATCCGAAATCCAGGGGGAAGATAGCCATGCCCTAAATTCAGACTGACTTATGCTGATTTACACTAGCATTTTGTGGGTTTGGAAAAACCAGGCTGCTAAATTGTTCTTAATTTAAACACATACAGCTTCTGATGTTTCTGCCAGATTAACTGTTGGTGATCTCTCTGCTGGTACTAATGCTATTGGAACACCACTGTTTCTAATTTCTGGTGTCTGATATCATGTACAGTTGTGCCCGTTTCATCATGCTAATTTTTTTCCTGGGTAGTACATGTTTTTAATAATACGAGACACACACACACACACATAAACTCACATGCATATATATGTATGCGTTTGGTAGACATAATTGGACCAGACACAGAAATTATATCTGTTCTTTATTTGAAAATGAAAATGTAAAGGAATGTTCCTTAGTATTTAAAGTACGTATTGTATTTAGATCTCATTTAAGTCTAGGTAATTGTACCTTTTTAAAAATTAATTTAAAATATCGGCATATCAGACCCACGTGTTTTTTTAAGGCTCCATATGTGGAAGGAAGACATCGATAGATGAAGCAGATGTCACATTGAGAAAAACTTCTCGAGTTTCATTCATTGCTAAGGCCATGTTATTTTAAACGCAACAAAAACATTCAAAATGTAATGAAAGCACAGTTGATGTTTTTTTCTTTTGGAAGCTATGCCTCCCAGAAATGTATCCCTTTTTGGGGGGAAAAAAACCCCAAACCTCAAGACTAGCTGGGAGCAACATTAAGGGCAATTTTCAGTAACAGGTTTCTCTTTCATTTACTTCATCATCAGTACAAAACCAGATTTTATACATTTTTGTTTCATTGACTGGGTTTCAAATACGTAGAAAGGTCAAAGCTGCTGATAATTATTCAGTCATATCAAGCTTCACAGATAATAGTTTTCTGCTGAAATACAGATCAAGATCCGTTTTTCCAAAACCTGGCTATCACCTGGGAGGTTTAGAAACACAGGAATTCCTGGGCCCCGGGATCTTCGTTTTCAGATCTCCCCCAGCGTCCTCCGAGTCTCGGGCCCAGCACCAGCATTTAGCGGAGGCCAGCATTCGGGCACCACCGGCCTGGACGAACGTGGGGCGTGCGCATCTCCTGTGTCCGGTTTACTGGTTCTCCTCCAGCTGGCCCTTGCAGGCTTGGTCAGTGGTGGACTTCAGCAGGAGTTGAAACCGCTGCACTTTTTTAATCACTGAGGGGTAATGCTGTTCTCACTGGGTTTTCCCCGGGTCACGTGTTGCCCTTCAAACTTGCTCTCTTTGTTCTGGCGCTTTTTGTTTTGTTTTTTTTTTAGGACAAAAACAGCCTTATCACTATTTCTTACTATCAGATTTGCCGCCTTGTCATTCAGTCTGCTGTCGCTCAGAGGCCAGGCTTTTGTGACTGTGTCATTATCCCAGGTCCCCGAGTTAAAGACCAGGCCCCCAGCTCCGCAGGGAGAGGGCCGGTGCGTGGGAGGGAAGGGCCCGGCGGCCCCGCCCGCCGAGGGCTGGAGCCCGGCGTCCCCTGGCGCGCGCACAGCACCGCGTCTGGATTCCTCCGCCCGCCCCAGCAGCGCTGCGCGCTGCCAACTCCCCCGACGACTCCGGGCTCTAAATTAAGGCCAGCTCCCCCGCGCGTCCCACGGGCTCTTTCATGTTCCCCAACCGCAGCCCGAGAGAGGCGCCTGGGTCTCAGCAGCAGCAGACCGGCACATGTTTGCCCAATTCCTGAGACGTGAGGACAGTGGTCTCTGCGCCACCAAAAGCTTTTCTCTCTCTCGTATTTTCGGTCGGAGCCGACGTCCCAGCGCTCCTCGCCTGTCACGTGTGTTTTGCAGCGCCTTCAGCCCCGCCCCGGAGGAGCAGTGGAAGTTGAAGGAACAGCAGCTGCAAGTGCAGATCGCTCAGCTCGAGACGGCCCTAAAATCCGACCTAACAGACAAGTCCGAGATCCTCGACAGATTAAAAAGCGAGAGAGGTATCTGTGACTTGACTGCTGACTCGCCCATTTCACACCTGCGCCCGACGCGTTGCCGTGCACGGACTCGGTCGGTGCCCTGCCGGGCGCCGGGCTGTGCGTGGGAGCCGCGGCCGGTGTCCGCAGCGGTCCACGCGCGTGAGGACCAGTGGTCGCGGAAGCTTTCTTTAGCCTTCCCAAACTGTGAGCCTGTCTTAGACGGCCAACAAGTGTTTACTTGCTGGGCACTGTTCGAAGTTCTGGGGACGCAGCAGTGAGGAACACAAAGGCCTGGCCCGCACGCGGCCTAAGTTCAGTGGGGGAAGCGAAGAGGGAGTCAGTCGGCTGTCTGGCGGTGGCACGTGCACTGGGCGTGGAAACAAAGCAGGGCCAGACGGCAGAGTGGCCGCAGTCCTTGACAGGTCCAGCGGGGACGGTCCCCCCGGTAGTGAGAAGTCGGAGTCCTCACTGTGACGGTGACCTTCTGTACCAGGAAGCCTTGCCAGGGTGTCCCTGGCAAATTCAGTCGTGTGTGAGGGGCAGGTGGGCCCAGAACTGGATTGCTGGGGAAGGGCAGGTATGTTTTGTTTGCTCTGTATTGTTTTGTGTGTTGCAAACAAAAACAAGGACTGAGCATGCCCCCGCCCCCACAAAAAGAACAGATGTCCCCACCGAATAATAATCATTAATAACTTTCATGTTAGGACGAGTCACTGGTCTCACCCTGCCTGTCCCAGAGAAGTAAAATAATTATAATTACAGTAGATGTTCGATTTACTCTATTCCACACACATATATATTACACACAAATGCACAACAGGGGAACTAAACTATTAGGTTCAAATGTTTTATCTGCGGCTCATGCACTAGGTAAACCGAGTGATGTGATGATAAGGTTGCTTCTTGGGAACATTTGCAGTTTTGTTTCATGAGAACATTTAGAAGTTTAATGCAGGCTCAGGGAAAAAAAGAAAAAAACCTATCTTGTCAGTATTCTATGTATTGATTTAAATCACAGTGACATACTTCATTAACTATAAGAAAGATTTTTTCCCCATTTTAACATTTCTGAAATGGAGATGCATTTTATAAATCATAACATTTAAAATTATGGTCTTTTTTTTGAAACATTTTAAGAAGGCTAAAACAGAACACACGTTACAATTGATAGTCTGGAGTTCAAGGAAACACTTCTTTTGAGCAAGTGATTAAATCTGCTCACAAAGGAAACGTATAAATTGTACTCTTCCAAAAACACATAAATGTCTCATTCTTAAAGAAAACAAATGAAATAAACTTTCCTTATTTCTGTGCTTTCTGTACTTCTGTAGATATTAAGAATTCCAAAACTCTTATCTACGGACATCTGAATCAATCTGAGGGTTCTTATAAATTATTAAATCTACAATTGCCAAGATATTTTATTTCAACTAGTCAATTTCTCGTCTCTTTTTAAACTAGTTCTTATGTCTCTTTTGGATTTTCTCAATAATAAAAATAACTCATGTACACCATAAAAAAAGTCCCATTAAAAAAAAATTTTTAATCACTCAGTTTCACAGTGCTGAAGATAATCTCTACTAATATTTACATATGTCCTTTCAGATTTTTCTCTATGTGTAGATAGTTTTATAACATGCTTTTTTATTTACTATATTGTGAGATAATTCCTTGAGCATGCATGCAAATTCTCATCCTCCTGATCTGTTGTGGTTGTCACAGTTTCTCAGCATGAGGGTGTGTCACAGATTGTTTGACAATCTTCTATTGATGAATTTTTCAATTGCTTTAGTTTTTTAAGTATCATAAAAATTTTCTAAACAAATCTGTGTACACTTATTCATTTTTCCTAAGGAAGATTACTGGAAGTAAATCTCTATTTTTAATCCCACTGTTATTTTAAGTTATTTTTTGCTTGAATGCCTGAAATTTATAGGTCTAATGATTTAAGGTTTTGTTTTTTTGTGAAAATGTCACAATAGATTATAAGAAAAATATCGCAGCCTTTAACTATTTTTTTCCAGGGAAACACTACACCAAAAAATTGAAATTGCCTATTTAAGGAAATCTTTTAATATTTGGAAAGTTCCTCTTTGTATAACAGATTTTGAAATTGTTTAATTTCACTTTGAAGTCTCTTCACACACTTACCTTTTCATGTACCAAGTGTTCTCTGCCAGAAGATGTTTCCCTGGCTTCTTGAAGTCATTCATCTCGCTGGCAAATTATTTTTAGAGAATACTCACCTCTTTATTCAAGGTACAAATTAGTTTCAGATTGTGTGAGTGCGTGGGGGAAGGATATGTAAATGCTGCTTGCATTTGGTTAATGCTTAAATTAACTGCATGTGTTTAAAGGGCTGCTTTTGAAAGCCCCTTTCTATCTTTAGCTGAAATGCATAATTCAGCATAATGCTATGGTTATATTGATCACAGCTGAAGATATTAACACAAAGGAGTTCTGAAAATTGTTTAGTTGAATTGTTCTCTGCAGTCTGCTTATTAATGCTGTGCTTGAAGAACATAATTTTAAAAGAGTGAAATGTTATCTCATTTGAATAAAATGCTGTTTAGTTTAACCTGCTTTTTGTCAAATGATAAGGTAAAGGAGGTTATTTTTCATCTTGTACAGGGTGCTTTGATTTTTCATATTATAATTCAGCAAGTCTATTTCCTCTTTGAACTACAGTGTCTCCCAATAAACAGTTTAATAAAGGAAAAATATAGTGAATAATTCGACATAAAATTCAATAGAGAGAAAGTCACTGGCACTCAGTACTATCTTCTCCCACTGAGTTATTTACTCACTAATAATGCCATAGTTTAAAAACATCAGTGAACATATGGGGACATCGTTGTTGAAACAAAAATGAGTAAAAGAAGAAACACTGGAATAAGGTAATTTGTATTTGCTGGCATGTCATTCTTGGGGCCCTGCTCTGAAGAACGGGAACCGCAGAGTGACTAGGGCTGAGAAACAACTGTCTCAACGGGCACGGGCAGGCCTGTCCCCTCCGCCCGGCCCACCCTCCGAGTCCCTCACAGTTAGCTCTGCTGGCCGGAGAAGGGAATCGTATCCTCCCCAAGACCCGTGCTGTCACACCCTCTGCCTACAGCCACCTCCTTTTTGTTACCTAACCATGCTATCTAGGTGTCATTTTAACCTAATCAACATAAAATACAGCTTTCTGCATTCTTATACTACTTTCTAAAAAAAGAAAGCAAGTTTATTTCATGAGAATTCATATTTTTTATTAATCCCAATTTTTAGTTTAAAGACAAGTATTTCACCTTTATCTTCAAAATTTCCAAGTGTTGTCCACATTATAAATTTGTTTCCATTTTGTTCATTAAATATTAGCAATTTATACTCCAGGATAACCTTTAACCTTTTACCAATAAGAAAAGGTATCTATATATTTGATTCTAAAATGTCTCTGCATACCCTAGATTCACAGGTTTGTTTTACTTTTTAGTTTGCCAGGAAATATGTGATATTAAAGATACCCAAATTTACTCCCTTTCTTCTTAACTGTGTGTTTTACCATTTCTTTACTTCCATGTAGTATTTCTAGCTTGGAAACAGAAAGCATTTTAAATGTCAGAAACATATTTTTGTATAAAAAGCAGCGTGCAAATGCACTCATGTAAAGAATTCTTGGCAGAACGTGTTGACTTGCTTTTTTTTTTTTTTTTTTAAGAAAAGGAAACAAAAATGTAGAACTTGAGTTGAGGGCTTAGGACAAACACACATCTCTGGGAATGGCTGAAATTAGTGGGGACACTTTGGTGACATGGTTTAGGGCCAGTCCACTGGGAGCCAGAACGGAGGTGCCTTGACCACCACAGTGAACTCCAGTGAAGGGGACACTGAAGAACATGACACTAAAGAATACATTTGTTAGCTGGCTACTATGCTTTTTTTTTTCCTCAAGTTTAAAGCATGTTTAATGCAGGGAGAGAAAAATTAGTCTCTTTATGGATTTCCTGTCTTCGGTAACACGGCTACCCTGAACCCCAGTTTGTGGGCCTGGGGAACACCCCCCACCTCCGTTTCTCAGTCTCGGGGTCCACATCCTTCTCATTCACAGCGTGAGCTCATCAACAACCCACATGAATTATTACTGATACTGCCACGCACTGGTTGAGAATCTATTTCCACCTTAACAGATTTGTTCAAAGTGTAGCTGATTAAAATTGTGGCTTTAGCTGTTACCAAAGAAATTACCTTGTTTGGATAAAAAGGCTTTTTGTTAAATTGGGAAAAGGAAATTCAAGGAACTCAAAAAAACTAAAAGATAAATTTTTTCTTTTGCATGCCTTTCAGGACCCTTAATAAGTAAGTAAAAATCATAGATTTAGAAACATATTTTCTTAGGTATTTTAGATAGAATGTTCCTGTGAAGTCCCAGAGGCCACAATTTCCTTATATTAGTACTGCGAACGTACGTCTTAAGTTTTCGATAAGCGGTGAGTCATATGGCAGACACATGAGAGGGTGCGCTCATCCCTCCTTCCCGGCCGCCAAGGCCTAGGTGCCGGCTCAGCCTCCTCTCTGACCAGAACGGCTTGGGGTGTGCGCATCGGGAGCCGTATGGATTTAAAGTGTGTTCTTACCCTGCCTCCTCTCATACCTTTCCCATTGTATCGCCTTCTTCTTTAAGAGCAAAATGAGAAACTCGTCCAAGAAAACAGAGAACTGCAGTTGCACTACCTCGAACAAAAGCAGCAACTTGACGAACTTAAGAACCGCATGAAGTTTTACAACCAGGTGAACCATTTCCTTCTTCACGAAATAAACACCACATTTGTATCTACATGTTTTACGTGTAGGGAGAACGCTATGCGAGAATGAAAAGGAATACAAATACCTTGCTGCACGTATTAATTCATGGTGGCGGGCAGCTTACGTTCGTTCCACGAGGGTAGTCTGCATAGTTGGGGTGTCTCGTGTACTTGCCGTTAGCATCTCATCGTGAGCTTCCGCTCTCTCCGTCTGTTGCAGGAGAGTGACATCAATGCTGATGAGCTGAGCGAGGCGCTCCTGCTTATAAAGGTAACTTTCTGAACTTCACCGTGAATTTCATGTCTACATATAACTGTCTCAGCATAATGAAGGCCCTTTATCTGTAACCCTTTTACATGGAGAATGAATTATTCAGGAAACTGGTCAGGCGACTTTTAGTTACAGCATATACACATTTCATAACGACATCAAAATTACACTAACATGGATCTTAAAAACTTGTATTTAAAGGACTTTCTCCAGCTATAGCAAACATTTTGCTTTTGCATGCTTTACTATAAAACGAATAAACAATGTTCTGTCCTAAGAGATCTTGGTGCACACTATCATTTTAAGTCAAAGATTGAATTTTAAGTGTTACCAGAAGATGTTTTCCAGTTCTAGGATATTCTGTTGTTTACAGGAAGACATGAGAAAATGCATTTATTTCCTTTGAGATCATCACAGTGTAGATTTTAATCATATGAAGACACAGAAATAGAAATAAATGTACATGATTTCTTTTTTATGTCATGAAGTAATAAACTGTTTTTTGAATTCTCTATAATTGTTCCAAATGTCTGTCCAAATATATTTTCTATACCAGGACTACTTTATTCCTGATGGAAAATGGAAATATATCTGTTTTCAATTAATGATTTTTCCTTGCTATACCTATATTAAATTGCATGATTACATTTTAGAGACTCTTGTTTCAATAATAAAACATGGTTTTGTTTTAGGCTCAAAAATCACAGAAAAATGGAGACCTTTCCTTTCTAGAAAAAGTAGACAATCAAGTTAATAAAGACCTAGAACATTCCCTGAGAGAGCTGCAAGCAACTCATGCAGAAACAGTGCAAGAACTTGAAAAGACAAGGAACATGCTAATTATGCAACATAAAATTAATAAAGATTATCAGGTAATGTAATACACGGAGTGGCGAGAGTCAGTTTCCTGTGATGTTCTACGGATGATTTACTTTCTTAAGCAGTATCGCGTATGATCTTGTAACCTGTGATCCTGTGTTGTCATGTGCCTGGAAGTTGGCCGTGTACCTAAGCACTTAGAACAGAAAGGCAGGATCTGAGAGCGCAGTGGTGGCAGCCAACTCCCGTTTTCTACTGTCAGCGCCCTCTGCTGGTGGGCTGCGGTCCTTCTGGTGCACGCCAACCTCCACTAGTGGGAAGACCCACCCCCCACCCCCCCACCCCGAGGGAATCCGAGTTTTGTTGATTTCACTTCTGATTTTATGAACAGTTCTAAACCAGTTTTCTATACTGTAAGCTATTTGAGGTCAGGAAAGTGGCTTCCAGCTCCCGGTATCTCCAGGATCTAGAAAATGCTTGAATCATCCTTGCTTTAAAAAACAAAAAGGGAACAGATCACGAGTACTGAAACTTACGTCATTTTTCAGATGGAGGTTGAGGCCGTGACCCAGAAGATGGAGAATCTGCAGCAGGATTACGAACTCAGAGTGGAGCAGTACGTTCATCTCCTGGACATCAGGGCGGCGCGCATCCAGAAGCTAGAAGGTACGGTGCGCATGGTGCGCTGTCTGCCTCGTCCAGATCCACACTCATGGCTTCTTTTCGCCCTCCCCCCGCCAATTCATAGCTGTAACAAAGATGCACCAGAAAGGCTGTTATGGTCTGATTATTTTCTACTCAGGAGTATGTAGAAATTCCTTACTGCTTTTTGAATTCAGTGCTGCTTGCAGACTGGATTTCAAAGCACTTCATAAAGTATCTCAGACGGAATTTACCACCCCATTTCTCATTTCTCTTCTGAGGAACCTGTGCATCTTACCAAACCAACATGCCTGCTCTTTGTCAGATTCCTCCTGCTCAGTCCCGTCACGGTGCCTTCGCCTCCTCCGCGACCACCTTTCCCCGACTCCAAGATATACACCCCTCCCTGCTTCAAACTCCTAGTGCAGGCGCGAGCCAGGAAGCTGGCTCCCGTTGCTCCTCCCCACTCCTCCACCGGCAATGGCCTTTCAGCGGTCCTCCAACTGGAGCAAGTGTGGGGGTTACAGGGAGGGCTTGGTTCTCTTGCGGCTTCCTGGGCCTTCCCGGGACCCTGGGACCCACGGGTCTATTCATTTATAAATAACTCCAGGTAACTCAGATACAGGTGCAGGACCACAGTTTGAAAAATACTGTCTCGGCACTGACCACTTTTCCTCTCGGGTACTGTGGTCTCCGAAACCGTGTTGGATATTACAGTACCAGGTTTCTCCACTGTCGGGGCTCTGCGCATTCTCTGTGACTGCAGTGTAAGTTCCGCACTTGGAAGTCCGTTACCTCTCTTTGGTGTCCCTTGCCACACAATGCTTCATTCAACTGTCTATGCCAGCAGCAATTTGACACTTAAAAATTACTGAGAGTCCCAAAGGCCTTTTGTTTATGTGGGTTACACTTGTGATACTTACCATATTAGGAATTAAAGGTGAGAAATTTTAAAAATATTTCAAGTCATGTTAAATAATAAGAAACCCATCCATGTTAACATAAATTGCAGCATGTATTTTTAAAATGCAAAGTTTTCTATACCAAAAATTAGTGAGAAGAGGGACATTTTAATTTTTTAAGAGCTTATTTATTTATTTTTAGAGACAGGGAAGGGAAGGAGAGAGAGGGAGAGAAACATCAATGTGTGGTTGCCTCTTGTGCTCCCCCTACTGGGGACCTGGCCTGCAAACCAGGCATGTGCCCTGACTGGGAATTGAACCGGTGACCCTTTGGTTCTCAGGCCCATGCTCAATCCACTGAGCTACACCAGCCAGGGCTTTTTTTAGTTTTGAAATTGTTTAACATTTTTGCAATTTTCTTAATGTCTGGCTTAATAGAAAACAGCTGGGTTTTTATATGTGCTTCTGTATTGAACCTATTATGATATCACATATCACGTAGGTTCTGGAAAACTTCATTATACACTCGTGAGAGAATAAAAATGTACAAAGCCAATAATATCTTAGGATTATTTTTTAAACAGTTCTGACTTCACAAACCTTCAGACTGTGCCAGGAACCCTCAGGGGTTCCCAGACCACACTTTGAGAACCACTGCTCTGGGTAGAAGGGCTCAGAGAATATCTTCATCTGACCGGACAGGGTTTTCCAGGAGTCACAGGGCAGTGCGCACCTTTCATTTCAAGGAGTACGCAGCAAAAATGTGCTCAATGGGACTCCCCTGAATAACGAGGTCATAGAGTTTGGGATTTTCACTTCTTTCAGGTCGTAGTTCACCTTTACCAGTATATGTCATCTGTCCCCTGCATTCGTTGGTTCAGCCCATAACGTGCCCACGCTGCTAGCGCATCCTGAGCAAAGTGCTGGGCTGCGGCGGGAATACGGATAGGGAGGACAGCTCAGGCGCCAGCCTCAAGGCACTCAGGAGATGCGAACAAACGGATAGGCTTTTTTCTGTGAAGAGCGTGGAGCCAGGAATGTGCAAAAGGTACCAGGGAGAAACTGAGGAATAAATGCCCGTTTATACCCGAAGGTCAGGGGAGAGTCCACACTCGAGGCTGGGAGTGTTTAAAGACGACAGAACTCCCCACTAAGTAGCGGCTGTAGGGGGCAGTCCAGGCAGGAGGTGAGGCGGGAAGAAGGGCCCTCGAGGGAAGCTCTGTCGTTCCTCCGGGAAACTGCGTGTGGACCCATCGAGTGGGGACCCGGGAGCAGTCATCCTGAAGGCCCCATCTGCCGTCCTGAAGGGTGGGAACCTCCCTGAACTGGAGGGCCACTAAGGCATTTTCCGAGAAACGTACCCAGGACTGCACTGTGGACGTTATGCTTCGGGACTGGGTGCAATGAGTCTGGCAGGCAGGCAGGCAGGAAGGAAGGGAGCAGTGCGGGTTCATGATGACCTAGGAAGTACACTCTAGAGGTTCAGGACGGCAGCATTAGTGGGGATGGAGAGGACGGGCACATTTGTTACATACTTAGGAGGCAGTGTCGGACGTGCCCCTAGAGGTGTGGGGCGAGGAAACCAGAAGGACCCGGCCCTCGCTGAGGCAGCCTGGAGGATGCCCCGCCCTCACAGGAGAGGCGGGGCGCAGGCAGAACTGGGAGAGGGCACGACGCACTCTCCTCTGGGCCCAGTGAGTGCGGTGTGCCTCGGGGTATCGGGGTGGAGGGCTCAGCAAGCCACTAGGCACCAGTAGCCGACATCCATAGAAGGGGATGACCTTGCCCATGGGAGACAGAGACTGAGGGGAGGATGAAAACGGAGACCCTGCAGGAATGAGAGGAAGGGCAGGAGGAGAAGCGGGAGGACGGCGACAGGACCCCGCGGCGGGGTGGAGTCCAGAGGAGGGGCTACCGGTGTCCACCATGCGGAGGGATCAGGTGACGCCAGGGCCGAAGTCTCCTCGACAGAGCGATCAGCTGGCTGCGGACGACCTTTTCTTGCGCAGTTCCAGGGGAAAAGGGAGGCCGGCGCCGTGCGTGGGAGGCCGGAGGGGGTCTGCTAGATTAGATGCAGGGCTGGAGACACAAGCATCCGTCCCTGGCCTGGAAGTTTGGATATGCCCTGGGGGGAAATGTGTGTTTAGAAAGAGCTGGGTCTTTTTTAAAAATGGTATCCTTTTTGGAGAAGTGTAAATAACGTGACTTTAAGCTACATAATTTGAAGTATACAATTGGGTGAGTTTGGGCCGATGTATATACCCCTGTGAAACCATCACCATAATCAAGATCGACAGACCCATCACCCCCCAAAAGACAGGAGGAGAGTATATCCAGGGAGGGATAAAAGTGAGGTCGCAGTTGTTCGTATGGAAAACAGTACAGTAATAAACTGTGTTCCGCGTGCTCACGGCCGTCAGCCGGCTTTCGCCTCCCTGGGCGCTGCTGGGCGGAAGGGGAGCCCACTCAGTAGGAGAGAAGGTGACAGTGGTGTCTCAGGAGCAGGCGCAGCCCCGGTCCTTACCTCGGCGGGTCCTTCAGAAGCCACCTTTCCCTCTTCCGTGGGGTAGCCTGTGTCACAGCTTACGTTGTAATTTTGTTGTTTAATAGGTGACGTCAAAACAAATGATGAATTTCGGTATAGTGTGGTAATATTCACAGAAGAGCCGTGCAGCCACAGAATGTAAGGTGGACGCCATTCCCCGAATGCGCTGAGACCTCCCACCACTTGGAAGGCCAGCCTGTGTCCCGCCTGCCAGTGTTGCAAAGGCCCTGAACCGCGTGTCTTCTCTTGCAGCCCAGCTGAAGGACATTGCCTACGGCACCAAACAGTACCGATTCAAGCCAGAAATCCTGCCGGACGACTCCGTGGACGAATTCGATGAGACCATTCACTTGGAACGCGGCGAAAACCTCCTGGAAATCCACATCAACAAAGTAGCCTTTTCTTCTGAAGTTTTACAGGCGTCTGGCGACAGAGAGCCTGCCACTTTCTGTACCTACGCCTTCTATGACTTCGAACTGCAGACGACCCCCGTCGTGCGGGGCCCTCACCCCGAGTACAACCTGACCTCCCGGTACCTGGTGCACGTCGACGACTTATTCCTGCACTACATTCAGAGGAACACGGTCACTCTGGAGGT
Organism: Phyllostomus hastatus; assembly: GCF_019186645.2. Taxonomy (NCBI): domain Eukaryota; kingdom Metazoa; phylum Chordata; class Mammalia; order Chiroptera; family Phyllostomidae; genus Phyllostomus; species Phyllostomus hastatus. Next base: position 26,760,453 of record NW_025334024.1, read on the forward strand.
CCACCAGGCCTACGGACCAGACTATGAGACAATTGCAGCATGTCAACTGCGATTCCACGAACTTCTAGAAAAAAGCGGCCGAATATTTTGCACGGCAGGTTTGGTTGGTGAGTACAGTTGGACGAGCTTTGGCCATCTGAATCGCCAGTTTGGTTTCTGTACTAATTCGGTGTTCCGGATTGGGGTCTTCTTTTACAGAGTCAGGGGGTCCCTCCGGGGGAAAGGCCAAATTCTCCACTCAGCTGCCCGCAGATGCGTGGACTCTCGTCGATGTCCTGACGATGGCAGTACAGTGACTGCTGGTTCTTTAAAGTCCTTTACGTGCAAATGTTTATTCACAATGTCAGTTTCCTTGTTTGTTAAACATCAAATGCAGTACGTGCGTCAAACACTGTTTTGTAAGAGTGTACCTTGTCACCACTGTCAGCAAGTACTGGGAACGTAGCGGTACGTGGTGAGTAAGACACCGTGCCTGCCCTCGTGCAGCTCACCGTCTAGAGGGGAGACAGGCCGTAAAACAAATGTATCATCACGTAGGACGAAAAACAATCAGGGCGCGTGGCAAAGAGGGAGGTGGAGGGTTGCTGATTCCGAGAAGGGCGCCCCGGCGGGGTGACGTCGGTGAAGGCCGAGCAGAGAGCCCCTCCAGGGCCGGGGAGGGACGCTGCCGGCAGAGCGAAGGGCAGGTGCGGAGGCTCGAGGGAGGGGCAGCAGGACGGCCGGAGCTGGAGCGTGGCTGAGGCTGGAGCTCAGGCAGGGCCAGGTCCTCCTGCGGACCAGAGCCCTGTCGGTCACGGTGAAGAGTTTGGATTTGATTTTTGCCCTCCGAATGATGAAAATCAGCGGAGGAAGACGAGGAGGAAAGGGGCACGGTCAGACCCAGGTTGTGGGGGAAGCGCCCTGGGCGCTGCAGGGAGAAGAGTGTGGGGGCCGGGAGGGAGGACGGGCCGCGGTCGGGCAGCCCTCACAGTGCTCTGGGAGGATGGCGATGGAAGCGTCGGTAAGAAGTGGTTGTAAGTGTGTGTTTGATTCACTCTTTCTTCAAGACTCACTTATCGACTAGAACAGTGAGGGAAATCGAGGAGGCAAGAATTTCTGGCGTGAGAAACCAGGAGAGTGGGAGGCGACTTACTGAGACGGGCCCGGGAAAGGAGCAGAAGTGGGGAGGGGGCATCAGGAATCGTGTTTGAGCACGTTAAGGCTGGCCCGCCCACTGGGCGGCAAAGCGGGGAGATGCCGCGGCGCAGCTGGAGACCCGAGGCTGGAGGTCACGGACACAGAGAGAAGGGTGGGAGTCGCTAACATACAGAATGCATGGGAAGCCTTGAGCCTAGACGGTATCACATGGGAAGTGAGTGTACACAAAAAAGGAAAGATGGTGAAGGACTGAGCCTTAGAAACCCCAAAACTTAGGGTTGAGGAAGAAGAGGAAGAGCCAGGAGTGGCCAGTGAGGCAGGAGGCGAACCCAGAGTGTCCAGCAGCCTAGATGCCGAGTGAAGGACACGTTTCAAGAAGGCAGGAGGGGGACTGGGGTTCTGGGAAGGTGTTTTATTCTATCGATTGAGCAGTTGCTTGCAGAGGTAGTATAGTCACATGATTCAAAAATCAAAAAGGCACAAAAGTTTACACCATAACGTGTCTGTCTCCCAGCCCTGCCCCCTAGATACTGTGGGTCTTCTCACCGAAGGCTGCACATTCTCCCCCCAGATTTTATGCATGTACAAACACGTGTGTCTGTGTGTTAATATTCTTATTTTAGGACAAGTTTTTAAATGATGGCGGATTTGAATCACGTTTGCATGTTGATGAGAAGGATCCATGAGCAAGGAAGGAGTTGTTCAAGTAGGAGAGAACAGGGTCATATTTTTAATATGTTATGCTCAGGAAAATTTTTGTCTGGAATATTATCTATTCAGCCATTATGTCCCTGTCCCTCTGGCGGGAACACATCAGTGGAGACCAGGCCCTTGCCCTCAGGATGCTTGCAAGGTGGTGGGGAAGCTGACGGGTGCGCAGCAGGTGGGTCAGGCGCCCCGGTGAGGGCACGGCCTCCCTTCCTGTGCAGGAGGCAGAGAGAGCTCTTCACAGGGGGCGCAGGCGAAGGGCGGCCCGGGTGGGAATGCTTGCTGAGGGTGCCATCGAGCGAGGGTGTGGGGCACGGCGGTGTGCGAGTGGCGTGGCCGAGGCCTCTTTCCCTCTACCTGTGACATGGTGGAGTGGGAAGGGGCCCGAGATTCCTTTAGGCTGATTAGAATGCGGAACATCACGTTCACAATTCTGAGGTCCCGCACTGTATCTGTCACACTGCACTGAGAGCAACTCGTTTTTTTTAAAAAGTGCCACAGCGTCAGAAAGAGTCTCTGGGGTGTTTGCCTTTCAATACTTAGATTCTTCTTTATATTTCAGGAGGGCCGAAGTAGTATGCCCTGGAAGATCTCAAACATACTTTACAGTTCTTAAATAACATCTAACGTGCAGTGCAACCCATAACTTTATTTTCAACCCATGGAGAGTAACTTTATTTTCTTCATCTCTGTTATTTGCCAATCACACATCGTTTGTGGGCGTCATATATTATTTTACTCAGTGTAACATTTATAGTTTTAATGTCTAGTGCCATTGATGTATTCTTTACGGGTATACATCTTGATTTATGGGACTGTTTTAACAGCAAGTTATATATTGATTTGTAGGAACTAAAGGAGACATCCCAAATTTTGGCACAGTGGAATACTGGTTCCAATTAAGAGTTCCCGTGGACCAAGCAATCCGGCTCTATCGGGAGCGGGCAAAGGCTTTGGGATATATAACATCAAGTTTTAAGGGGCCAGAGCAAACACCGTGGGTAAGCTTGTTTGGTTTTAAGACTCTTTTATGGCACAGAAATTTTATAAGATTCTTTATATGTCATGCTTTCAACTGAAATTATTTTCTTTCACAGCCATCAAGTGGCTTTTCCTAACTTTTTATTTTGAAGCAATCATGGACTCGCAGGAAGTAGCAAAAACCGTCAGAGAAGTCCTGTGTGCACTTCTCGCAGCTTGTGCTCGTTGTAAGGTCTTACGTAGCCGTACAGTACAAAGCCAACACCAGGACGTCGGCGCTCGCACAGCACCGTTAACGAGGCTGCAGACCTCGGGCATTTGATCAGCTTTTCCTCGAGCGAGGGAGGGGGAGGGGGAGGAGTTCCGTGCAGTCTCATCCCGTGTGAGCGTTCACGTAGCTACCACCACAGTCAAGATGCAGAGTTGTTCCGTCGCCACAGAGAAACCCGTCCTTGTGCTACCCAGGACACTCGTGAAAAATGGAATTGCATTGCGATCATCACACATCAAGTGCCTTCGTTACCCTCCCTACTGTGAAGGAAATACGTAGCCATTACTGGGCTATCAGTCGATCGTTCAAATTGTTTCCTCATGTTGGGTTTCTGAAATGCAAAGTAGAAGGCAAAATGAGCATTCTGACTGAAAATTGGATGTTTAAATGCAATTCCTCAGGGTAGCATTTCCCAAACTATGTTTCATGGAGTCTTAAAGGCTGTTTTTCCAAAAGAATGAATGCCATGATCCAGTGAATGCAGAAAGCACTGCATTAAGCAACGTTAAAAGGAATCCTTGACTTTCGGACTTCCCGTGTATATCATGATTCTCAAGAGGAACCACACAGTATGCAGTTACTCAGAGTAACAAGGGGGTGGAACGTCACAGAAACCTTGCAGAAAGTCTGGTCCAGCCTTAGTTACCTGTTTGTGTTTGGAGCTGCCTTCACTCCTGATGCACGCACGGGGCTGGGCCCCCAGGGGCAAGCTTGATGTCTGAGGGTCCTGTTCTCTCCCGCTCGCCACCCAGTTACAACTAATGATTCTGGAAGATCTGCCTGACCCCAGAAGCCAGTCAGATTCTGCTCTCTGAGATCAAGAGAAAGCAGGACTCTCCATGCCTGGAACATGCAAAATCTTCCTACCGTGTTAACCAGCAAAGGAAATAAAGTGGGTCTGGAGACACACAATAATGGGCAAGCGTGCAGAGAAAAAACAGAAAGTGGATGGAGAGTAAATTCTGGTGGTTTTCCAGCCCTAGCACCTTCCTAATAAGGCCCAACTACATTTCTCCTATAACAATTCTATGAAATAGCCCTGTAGCCTCATGTTAAGTCTCTTAGCCCTGACTGGTGTGGCTCAGTGGATTGAGTGTCAGCCTGCAAACAGAGAGTCTCTGGTTCGATTCCCAGTCTGGGCACGTGCCTGGGCTGTGTGGCCAGGTCTCCAGTAGGGGGCGTGTGAGAGGCAACTCAGCACACATTGATGTTTCTCTCCCTTTCTTTCCCCTTCTCTTACCCTCTCCCTGAAAATAAATAAAATCTTCTTAAAAATAAAGTCTTTTTTGTTATATTTACTAGATGGAATTAGTTTCTGTAACTTTCAGTTAAAGAACCACGACTGATGGACACTTCAGATCCCCGAACTTCAGAGAGCACAGCACCTCTTTCCCCGAGACCGTCGTTCTGGACCGGCGTTCTTCAGAACGTGCTTTGGGAAGTGCTGCTGTGGAAAAGGGAACTCAAAACAGAAAGACCGGATTATTCACTTAGTTCTGTAGTTTAAAGGTTTTTAGGCTGCCAGTTTCTGGCTTGAACGAGTCATTTACTGTTGGAATTTTGGCCATTGTGGGTAGACTCGGGAAAGATGAGGAGGGGGTACTCTTCCTCTGACTCAGCCTCCTGCTGCTGGGCGCAGCCTGGCCCTGGGAGCGCAGCCTGGCCCTGGGAACACAGACTGGCCCTGGGAGTGCAGCACTGGGAGCTGCTTCTCGGGTTCCCCCTCTCCACAGCGCCAGATGTCTCTCCACCAAGGACATCAGGCCCGGGCTGTGCTTCCTTCTCCAGGAAACTTCTCTGCGGTCAGAGGTCCCAGTGCTCAGCCCAGAGTCAGAAATGCAGTAAAAGAGGGTCCCTTTCTGGAAGGTGGAGGACTCTCTGACAGTGAACCGAGCAAGGCACTGAAACACCAGCATTTCTTCGCCCCGGGTCACCGCAGCTATGGCGGAGTTAACAGGCCGCGCAATTGCCTGCTAAAACGCCCGTGCACTGGCTACCTGAGCAAAGGGGGCCGTAGACCAGTGTCCAGCTCTGCCTGACAGTCCTTTAGTGCTCCTCTCTCTTCTGAAACGGGCTCGAGATCGGGCTTTTTATCCTCTCCGAGCTTGTCCGTTCTGATTCCGTTCTCTCCTTCTTACAGCGCTTCTGTGCTGGCTGGTCTCTGCCCTCGGGTGTCTGCTTCTTCAAATCCCATTGGTTCAAGATGAGGGCCAACCCAAATACAACAAAGTTATCTCTCTAGCTGGGGCCCATCAGACTCATCAGATTCTCATTTAAGAAAGGGATGTAGCCAAGTAGCTGGCACGGTGGAAGGATTAACTCTTAATCAAATTGTGCACTAGAGAACATTGGTCTTTGGACCCACCTGCTCACTTGACTCAGTTATTACATAGAATTAAAGGGCATAAGATTAACTCTCTCTTGGTTTTATTTGGTTTTAACAGCGATCTTTACATATATGTTCAGTCTTCTGTGTTTTGTTTTGTTTTGTTTTTGCTAATAGCATAAGATCATGTTTACACATGTTCCAGTGAATATTGGTTTTGAATAAGAATGAGGAATTTAACTGAGAAATTCACCATGAAGTGAAAATATGCAGATTTTTGTCCATTCACCAAGTTCTTTTGTCTGGGTGTTGGCAGCTGGTGTTTATCTTTTTACTGTATTATTAATATAAATATGTTATGTTTTTTTCCAGTTGAGTCAACAAGCATCCAGAACGGCTCAGCCCAGCTCTGCTGACTCCGGAGACGGCAGCCTGAACGAACTTCACGTCACCGTCCAGTGCTGTGCCCAGCTGCGGTCCCGCGCGGGCCAGCCTCAGCCACACCCCTATGTTGTGTACAAGTTTTTTGACTTCGCCGACCACGATACAGCCATCATTCCCAGCAGCAATGACCCGCAGTTCGATGATCATCGGTGTTACCCAGTGCCAATGAACATGGATTTGGATCGATACCTTAAGTCAGAGTCTCTGAGTTTTTATGTGTTTGACGATAGTGATACCCAGGAGAATAGTTATATAGGAAAAGCCAATGTGCCTCTGATTTCCTTGGCACATGACAGGTGTATCTCAGGTAAGCCCACTTCTTAGTCTGTGAAATTATAAAAACAAGCCTAAATTATACCTTAAGGTTATGGGTATGTTGTTCTGTTTATAATTGATCTTCCTAGCCATCTCAGATCATCTTAACTTTGGGCCTATAACATTTGGCTTTTTGATTTTTTATTTTTCTTCCAGGAATTACTGCATTTATCTTAACACAACCCGATTAAAATTAATACCAATTCCATTAAAATATAGGTCCACTCCAGTATCATTTTATTGGACCCCCCCAGTGTTTGTTGTCATATATGTATATGTGTGTGTATTACATATGTGCACTGTACGTTGTCATGTATGTGCTAAATACACACGATGCATGTGTGTACGTGTTACGTACGTGTGTGTGGTATGCCTGCATCTGTTAGAAATCCAGCAACATGGTGTATAATTATTGCACCCTTTAAAGAAACCAAGAGAAGGGAGAATATGCGTAAGCGTCAGAGACTTCTTTACATTAACATGTATTTACCACTTCTGACATTCTTTATTTCTTCCTCTCTGGTGTCCCTTCCTTACTCCAGTTTAGCTTCATTTCTTCCCAGCCCTTTGTGCTATTATTTTCCTATATTTCTGTCTTTCTGTAAGTCCAACAATATAACTTTACAATTACTGTTTTATGCCATTGTCTTTTAAATCCGTTAAGAGAAGTAGTTAGGGAAAACATTTATTTATACTAGCTTTTACGATTATCTATGTAATTACCTCTATTGGTCTGTTCCCTTGTGTCGATTCAAGTTACTCCCTGGTGTCATTTCCTCTCAGTCTGAGGAACTTCCTGTAGTGTGCGTTGGAAGTCAAGTGTGCTGGAAATGAATTCTCTCCATCATGGTTATCTGGGAATGACTTTATTTTGCTTTTACTTTTTGAAGGACAGTCCTGTTAGATACAATATTCTTGGTTGGCAGGGGGGTTTGCAAAGCACTTTGAGTACATCAGACAACTGACTTCTGGCATCTGTCATTTCTGATGAGAAGTCAGCTGTTAATGTTATCAGAGTTCCCTGGTACTTGATGCCGTTATCAAGATTTTCTTTTTCTTTTTTTTTTTTAGCTTTCAGCATTTTGTCTATGGCATGTCTAAGTATGGATTTCTTTGTGCTTACCCTGCTTGAAATTTGTTGAGCTTCTTTATGTGTAGGGTATTGTTATATACCAAATTTGGGGAGTTTTTGCCATTATTTCTTGAATTATTTTTTTGCCTTTTTTCCTTCTTCTTGGACTCCTATTACATATATGTTCATATGTTTAATGGTGTCCCACAAGTCTCTGAGGCTCTGTTCATTTCTCTTCATTTTTTTCTTCAAATTGGATAATCGCTACTGGTCAGTCTTCAAATTCATTGATTCTTTCTTCTGCCGGATCAAATCTCCTACTGAGCCTGTCTATTGAATTTATTCATTTTATTAATTGTACTTTTCACCCCCAGAATTTCTATTTAGTTCTTTTTTTTAGTAATTCATGTATCTTTATTATACAGTATTCTCTGTTTTATAAGTCACTGTAGCCATACTTTCCTTTAATTCTTTAAATGTGTTTTCTTTTAATTCTTGGAACGTATTTGTAATAGCTGCTCTGAGGTCTTTGTCAGCTAAGTCTAATATCTGGACACTCACAGAGAGTATCTGTTGGTGGCTTTTTCCTGTGTATACATCACACCCACTGTTTTCTTTGTACTTCTCTCTCTTTTTCCTCCCTTAGAGCTGGACATTGTGGATACTATATTGTAGCAACTGTGGATCCTAACTGTCCTACTCTATGCGGTGATTATCGTTGCTGTTTTTGTTTGTTTGGTGACTTGCCTAGACTAGTTCTGTAGTCTTTATCTCTCGCTGTAGCCATTGATGTTTCTGCTACGTTTTTGTTTGCTTATGTTATCCTTGTTTTAATTTTAAGCCTTTGTCGGCATAGTTCAGTGGTCAGCCAGTGGCTGGTCACAGGTCGTGCTTCAGCCCCTTGGTCTGGCAGGCACCCGCCCTTTGCCCGCGGGTCAGTGAGTGGCTTGGATAGTGTACACAAGGGTCACAGTCCGCAGGTCTGCCGTGCAGATAGATTACGAGGGTCTGGCCTACCTCCTACTGTTCTTACTGAGGTTGGATAGACTTCCTTGAGTAAGTGCTTCTTAATTTGTTGTACATTTTTGACCAATTTCCCGAGACCTTCAATGGCTATTTTTGATCATTTTGGCCATTTTTATCATTGATTTTTATGGAGAGGATTTCCTGAGCTCTTCACTCAGCCACTCTGGAAGCCTCACCTGGGCCTGTTAGAGAAGTTTGCCTGCTCCCTGTATCCCGTCTGCGTCCCTTTGTTCTGCCGCAAGTCCCCAGTGGTCTGCTTTTTCCTTCCCGGCCAGCCATTCAAAGACATGGCGTGCCCTTGAAGACCAAGTGAAGGGCACCCCTAAACAAAAGTTATGCTGGAAACTTGGGTTTGTTTTTTTCCAGTCAGGGATTTTTCAGACTGAAACATCTAGTATAATGATTAAAATTTGTGACTCAATATCACAGATAGGCAATACTTTTTATTGCTGCTCTGTGTTTTGGACGCTTTCTCTTATGGACATATTTTGGCTGTGCTTCTATTAATTTGGAGTAATTTAACAAATCTCAATAAAATATTTAAAGTTATAATAGAATTATATAGTAATATAAGGACTCCTTTAGATATATGAATTATTTAAAATTTTGAAGTTTTAATATATTTTTCTATAGAGACAAGTTTTTTGCAAGAATATGTGAATCAAAATGAAGGTTGATATTTGAGATATACCCCAGGTGCTGTCTTTGAGGAGTGCTGAGAATTTTGAGTAATCTCTGAATTTCATTTCAGTGGATTAAAATATTTATAAGTTAATCTTCTCCACTTTGAAACAGTATTATCTTTGAGGACTTAACTTCTGAAAGCAGTCTTCTTGAGAGATGAACCTACCGTGCCTCCTTCTGTCTTTATTTTATTCTCCGAGTCATTTGGGTTATGAGTAAGAGCCAGAGTCATTTTTTTAAGTTGTGATGTGTTCTCTTTAACTACTCTGGTAACAAAACTTTACTCTAGCATTAATTAGCAATATTTTCGTGTGACTTGATAGGAATATTTGAGTTGGCAGACCATGAAAAGCACCCTGCAGGAACCATTCATGTTACGTTGAAATGGAAATTTGCGTACCTCCCACCGAGTCAGTCCCTGCCTTCCGAAGAGTTAGGGAACGCCATACACAAGGAAGAGTCGGAAGTTGCTCAGAGGCTGCCTCCAGCGTCCTCCGTGAGCACGCTAGTCGTGGTGAGTAACGGTGACTTTGACTTTCTTACACAGCTTCACAGCCCCAAAGAGAGAAAACAGCTAAAGTCTTACCTGAAACGGACGACCGTCACACTCAGTCTGCCGTATTGCTTTCCCGTAGGCCCCAACCCCTAAACCAAGGCAGCGTCTCACGGCTGTCACGAAGAAGGTGTCCTTCGTGGACGATGTCCCGCCACGTCAGGACGCTGTAAGTAGTCAACACTCAAAACACTGATTCTTCCTGCAGCAAACACTGGAAAGAAGTGGTGGAGGTGTGGTACACCCTGCCTGATTTAAGTGAAAATTGGGTGAATAAAGCACTTCTTCATCCTTTCAAGTGTTAGCTTGGTAGCTTGGTCTTGTGTGTAAGTGTCACCTGTTCATACTCTTTGCTCTGATCCTCCTCTCGGCCCCATACCTTTCTCCAGGGATTGCCCTAATCTTTGCCTTCTGTTTACCAAAATCTAACAAGCAAATAAACAGAACCTCTTCAAAAACGGCTTTAATTTCGTCTGCCCTTTTTTGAAGTGTTTCTTGAACCCACTCTAGACAGCCCCTCTCCTGATTGCTGAGGCACAGGGGCCTCCATCCTGCCACATCCGGCGGCCCCCCGGGGGTCAGTCTCCTCCCCGTGTTCATCCTCTAGTAACACTTCGTACAGTGGGGCGCCTGCTCCCTCCTCTCCTGGCCTTGGGGCCTCCTGAGTTTTCTGCAGGTTTACCAGGCATTCTCCTCACTCTCCCAGACCGTATCTCTGAAACGCTGAAGTGCCTCAGACGTCAAGCTTCAAACCCGCCCCTCTTCTCCTCTCAGTCTGCGTGGACATGAGGAGCGCTCCTCCGGTCCCCTGGTGCTAAACAGCGTCTGTTTGCCAACACCCCCGTATTCTCAGCCCCCGGTGTCGCTCTCACTGCCACTCCACACTGGTTTTCTTCTGCTGATTGCACGTGCACCGGGCAACGTGCAATCTAAACTAACACAGCAGACCCCAACCTGCTCTAAGCAGCCTTTGAAAATACTTCTCTCTCATTCTCCCCGTTCTCACAAGCGACGTTCTCACTCACCAGCGGCACGCCCGTGACATTTCAGGGGCGTCTCTGCGGCTCCCTTTTCTCACGTCCCACATCCCGTTCACCCACAGAACTGGGAGCTGTGCTGTCAACACGCACCTCGTGTTCATACCATCTCCACCGTTACCGCTCGGGGCACCGTTCACTCTTGAAGACTTTTTTTTTTAAAGTTCATAGTACAGCTATGAACTTTCATAGTACAGCTTTCATAGTACAGCTTCTGTGTCGTAAAGGACACAAATCTGAAACACGCAGCTCAGTGAATTTTTACATACGTACAGACCTGTGTAACCACCACCCAGATCAAAATGTGCCTTCTCCCCAGGGCGTGAAATAACATCTGACATATACAGACATTTAGTAGATATGTTCTGAATAAATGAATGCAACCATCATCATTTAGGCCCTGCCTTACAGTTGGCATCTACTGAGTGCTTACTGTGTGTCAGGCACTGACCTAAACCTCATAGTCACGGAACTCATTTAATTCTCAGCGCAACTCCATGTTGTTCGTGCTGGAATTATTCCCATGCACGGGCCAGGAAAGTAATGTCTACAGAGATTAAGCAGCTTGCTCAAGGTCAAAGTATTCGATCTGGGATTCAAACACAAGTAGCCTGATTCCTGAGTAAATGATCATTAGTATAAAAAAGACATAGACATAGACATGTTTTTTGCAGCATTAGCCACAGCAGCTAACAGTCTAGTTAAATGTCCTACGCTAGTAAAATGGTTCATGAAATCACAGTACATCCACTCAGTATGATATTATATTGTCACTGAGTTTGTTTTCTCTTAGAAAAGAATGGCGATGCAGATTCTTATGTGGTTGTTATGAGGTTCAATTAAGGTATAATACAGTTGAAAATACTTTACATACTAATCACCAAAGCTCAGTTTTTCTATCTGTAAAAGTGGCACTCCCTAGAATATTATGGTTTGGTATCATGACAAAAAGCAGTCAGCAAATAATGAAAAATTCTGTAGCTCTTGACATTATATACTTTAAAGGATTATGTCTGCTCTATATTTCATTCTTCTAATAAAGTGTTTTGGGTTTTGTTTTGTTTTTTATTGCTTAAAAAATGACGTTTACCCAAAGTTTACAAGAAAATTTTATGTTACAATGTTAAATTTTTTTCATGTAAAAGCATAAATTATATTTATAATATAATCATCACTATATAACTAAAATGTTTTATTTGCATTAAAAATCAATTATAAAGAAATAGGAATCTAACTAGTTATAATAGATATTATCATTGGATAATGAGAATGTAGATTCGTGTTCATATGTTTTATGTTTTCTTGTTTAACTTCCACATTTTCTGTATTGGGCATGTTTCCTTTTAAAACAGTGAAAATGGTAAACTATATTAACACAACAGTATACAACTATGTAGACATTTGGATAACTAGTTTTCTTATTCAGCCTTTATTTGTATTCTCTTCAGTGTCAGTAATTACAGATCTGTGTTACTAGGTTTCTCATAGTCACATAAGACTCTGGTATCTGGATGTAGCATGTTTGATTTAATTCACGCTCCAGTAGACAGCTGCGTGGGGTTTTCACTTTCTTGACATTATATACAATGCTTCGGTGGGAGACCCGTGCAGTCCTTCAGTTGCACTATTTCGTTGTCCCACAGGTAGCTGTTATTAGTATTATATATATAACATACATACATATGAATATGTAAAAGTGTTAGGATGCTTTTGACTTTCATAATAACCCAAAATAACATACATGCATGTTTTCACATGAATGTAAGGAGATTTCTGCTGCTCCTGAGGATAAGAAGGAAGTGTCACGAGAAGTCGAGCATACACCAGAAGTAGATATTAGCAGGCCAACTGTTTCACATATTTCTGAGGTATGTATTTGTATTAACATTATTTCAATGGTGTTATCAGTTTGGTTCTTAAAGACTTCGGTTCTTAAAGACTTTGTCTTTGCATAAACATAGGTCAGGAAATCATAGCATTGACCTTATTTTTGTGTATGACTTCCTTGGAATAGAAAGGTCAAAAATATGACAAGTGTAACAGCTACAATTATACCATAGTAGCATAATGTCAAATACACGAGTTCATGTAAAATTTACCTTGAAATTAATGTACTTTTCCATTCTTGGTTTACTACTAGATTTTTATCTATATACATTTTCATTTGTACTGTACAATTTAAGTGATTATTTTTGACTGAATTATATGTATTGCATGTCTGCATATTTATGTCTCAGGTTTATGTGCTTTATTATTCAGGGACTTAGGCAAAAACGCTACAAATGTGATCTAGACGGGGCTAACAGCCGCCGTGCGCTCCTCTCTGCAGGTGTCTCGAGACAGCGGTGCCGATAAAACGAAAGAGGCTGCTGAGCAGGCGCAGCCGGGGAGGAGCAGTGACGTGTCTCTCCTGTCCCAGGGCCAGCTGGCAGAGCGCAGCGCGACCTCCTCGGAGGATGACACAGAAGTAACCGAGGAGCTGGAACCGGAAGGTGGCTTTCTTTTTTAAATTGACATTATTTACTTAGCTCTTAGCTTGCTTTGATAGTCTGCCTCGTAGAACATCTTCATTTAATAACAGAGCGACTTCACGATACCTGCTTCTGAGCAGAAACGATGGGTGTGGTTCAGTCTGGTCAGCTCTCATCAGGTGGAGGCGTGGCGTGTCCTCTCACTTCCACCGGGGGCGCCACAACGGGGTGCGAGTGTCACTGCAGACCGGGTTCCCGGTTTGCACGTTAAGTGGCTTTAGATCCTCTCTGGGCTCAGTGCTGTCATCTGGACTATTCCGGAGGACTTCAGTTTGCAAAAATTAAAACCAAGAACTCAGCCCAAAAATAACAACTTACCACATGCTTTCACTTATATAAATGTGTAGAGAAGGGAAACTAATCTTTGGCAACAGAAAGCATTTAAGTTGCTGCCTGGGGGAGGGCAACGGGAAGGGAGGTGAGAAGGGGAGAGGTTACAGGCAGGCAGGAGGACCTGTCAGGGGACGATGGGTATGTTCCTCGTCTTGATCGTTACGATGCTTTCATGGAAGTATGTATGTCAGGATATCAAACTTGGCATTTTAAATGTGTGTGGTTTATTGGATGTCAATTTTACCACAGTAAAGCTGTAAAACTTTTAGTAATGTTTCTAAATAGTGAGAATAGCTTGACTCCTATACAATATGATTGATTGTTGGAAAACTTCTATTGCTCTGTCCTCTTTTAAAATTATTTTTTAAGGTCATAGTGGAACAAGCTACATTTTTTTCCTGTGTTTCTACTAAAGCTAAACTTGGAATTTCTCAGTCATTTTTCTCTCTTTTCTTTTTTTTTTATTTTTAGAAAGGGAAGGGAGGGAGAAAGAGAGAGAGAGAGAAACATCAATGTGTGGTTGCTGGGGGCCGTGGCCTGCAACCCAGGCATGTGCCCTGACTGGGAATCGAACCTGCGATGCTTTGGTTCACAGCCCGCACTCAATCCACTGAGCTACACCAGCCAGGCTCTCTTTTCTATAAAGTAATGTAAATATAAATATATTTGCTGCTAAAAGAAGTTTTAGATACGATTATCATATTGTTCCTTTAAGGCTATCCTTATAATGTGTGTTTATGTCTCACCATTTTACAAGGTGTAAATGTCACTGGTTTAACTGATTTAAACTATGAAAATTGTACTTTTTAACAGACGAAGAAAGCCAGTCAGCTTCCGACAGTGACGAGTGCGTCATTCCGGGCCCCGTCTCCAAGCAAGCCAGGCAGGTCAGTGACGCGACGCCAGTCAGGAACGTCCTGAAATAAAGTTTCTTTGCATTCGCAGTGCACCGGTCTTCGTGGGTGAACGTCTTAAGGCAAAAATACTCCTGGAAGTCATTCAATACCTTATCATACTCTCTTTCAAGTAATCGTCTAGTGTAAGGACATTTTCTTTCCAGTTCCATCATGCAAGGGGCTAGGACAGCTACGCAGCATTCTTGCCTCCAGGTGGAGAGCACCTAACATTCAGTGCCTTCAGGAGGGACTTGGCTGAAAACAGTTGACTCCCCTAACTCCTTCTCAGAACCACTGGACGAGGATGTATTTTTTTAAATTTTATAAATGTGTATTTTTTTAAAGATTTTATTTATCTATTTTTAGAGAGGGAAGGGAGAGAGGAAGAGATAGAGAAACATCAATGGTGTGGTTGCTGGGGGTTATGGCCTGCAACCCAGGCATGTGTCCTGACTGGGAATCGAACCTGCGATGCTTTGGTTCGCAGCCCGCACTCAATCCACTGAGCTACGCCAGCCAGGGCTTGAGGATGTATTAATCAAATCTGAACTTTAAAGAGTTCCAAATGTGAGATGGCCGCTCAAACTCCAGTCACGTGTAAGTGTGAATTCACAGACTCTCCGTATATAAATGTGTCTGCTGATAAACTGTTAAAGGTAGTTGCTCTGCTCACAACACTTCTTCGTTCCTTAGCATCTGCCGTGTCAAACCAGAGCAACCAGGCCCTGGCTGGTGTGGCTCAGTGGATTGAGCGCGGGCTGTGAACCAAAGTGTCGCAGGTTCAATTCCTAGTCAGGGCATATGCCTGGGTTGCAGGCCATGACCCCCCAGCAACCACACATTGATGTTTCTCTCTCTCTCTCTCTCTCTCTCTTACTCCCTCCCTTCCTTCTCTAAAAACTATATAAATAAATCTTTAAGACCCCCCAGCAACCACACATTGATGTTTCTCTCTCTCTCTCTCTCTCTTACTCCCTCCCTTCCTTCTCTAAAAACTATATAAATAAATCTTTAAAAAAACAACTATGAACATGCATTTGCCCCCTTTAAAAAAAAAAAAAGAGCAGCCCTCAAAGAACTCACAGGCTGTAGAGGAAACACAGTCTCAGCGTGCGGTGGTCAGCACTGGAGCGCAGGGTGCAGGGTGCTGTGGGCACACTCGGGGGGCTCCCACCTCCGCTCAAGGGTCTCTGTAGAGGCGGTGAAGCTGGAACCGAGTGTGGAAGATGATCGGGAGGGGTCAGTGAAAGCCGAGGAGGGTCATCGGAGGCTGAAGGGACAAGAGCACGAGGAATAGAGAGAATGTGGAGAACGGCGTGTTCTGGGACTTCGGTGCAGCCATTGGATGAGTGGGGCCTACGGCGCGCACCCCCGGGAGCCCCAGGGGAATACTCGGAAAAGCCAGCCATGTCCAAGGCACGGGGGCCTCTCCATCGCGGTGGCTGAAGTCTCTCCTGAGATTCCAGGGGCAGCCAGCGAGGACTTTCAAGGGAGGGGGAAGAACACTCATTCCTTAGGTATTTAACGAGCATCTCCTGTGTCCCAAGCCTTATTCTCAAGACTGGGAATATCGCAGTGAATAAGAGAGGTCAGTCTCCTGCTCCTGTGGAGTTCACGCTCTGGAGTGGCATTTTAAAAGACGATGCTTTCAGGGCTGCAGAGACGAGATCAGAGGCACAGAGACCGGTGGGCAAGTTCCCGGGTAGCCCTGCCCTGCGGTGGCCCCCACCATGCAGATTTCGTGCATCGCTTCTACCCCAATAATATCACGAAATTGAGACTGAAGGTAGTGTTCTAGATGAATATCATCCATGCTAATTAAACTGTGAATTTGAATTATCTACTACACTGTGTGAGCAATTTAAGATCATCCAGGGGTTTTGTTTTAATGGTGCACAATCTGACAGCTCACAGTTATTTCTTAGAAATGTGGATCCTTAAAGGGAATCTAACAGATTTCCCAGGACTTAGACATATCACTTGGCTTTTCCTCCCTTCTTCCTGTCTGTGATGTATAATTAATCATAGATTACTTCATTTTGTTTCATTTCATTTACAACATTTATGAGCTTCACTTTGTCAGGATAAAATGCTTGTCCCCTCCTTCCCTTTCCAAGGTGGCGTAATTTGTGTTAGCGTCTATTTTAACAGGCTGCATGAAGTTTAGTGGCTGGATTAAACCAGGCCATTAACATAATGTGCTACCCAGCGTGCCCCCGTCTCCCTCGCCTCCAGGACATCAAAGTGCCGCCGAGTGTGCCCGCGCGTGTGATGGGGCCTTGGCGGCCTGTCAGCGCCCGTCAGCCTGACGGCCGCGGCTGCCGCCGCAAGGCTCCTAGGCATGGCCGTTAACCTGGGTGGGGAGGTTCTGAGAGGTGGCAACTTCGGACATTTCCCAGTGAATATTTTATTCATGTGACTAATCAGGAGTTAACACTATCAATGTGATGCATAATACATTGACTAAAAGCCTTGTTTGAGGTCCTCAAAATAGACATCAAAACTGAAAATTGGCGTCTGTCCTGGCATTAAAACAACGTAACAATCCTTTCACGCTATTTCTATTTCTGTCAGTTAGGCAGTGAGTGCAGCTTTCGGTTGTCACAGCTAAGTGCATTGCCAACGCCTCGCAGGTCTCCCGAGGTGTGGCCACGGGTGAGCCCGGGAAACCGCGGCTGAGAGGCCACGGGGCTGCTCTGTACACTGTGTGTTTCCGCAGCGCGCTCTTCCGTTTCTGCTAACAGCAGTTTCGTAAAAGCCGCCATATCCTGCTGGACTAAACTGCAATCCCACCTGGACAGCAGGTTCCCTTGAACAGTGTGAGGGGGCATTTGCAGGTGATTGCAACAGTGATGTTCAGCAAAATATGTTTTAAAGCTTTCAGAGGCAAAATGCATTATAGTCACACTACTTTGAGAATGCATGTATTAGAAAATTACTCAATCCCAAGATGGAGGCGTAGGTGGATACACTGTGCCTCCTTGTACAACCAAAAGCACAACAACAAATTTAAAAACAAAAACAACCAGAACTGACAGAAAATAGAACTGTATGGAAGTCCGACAACCAAGGAGTTAAAGAAGACATTCACCAAGACCGGTAGGAGGGGCGGAGACGGGTAGCGGGCGGAGAGAGCTCACGGCAAGGCGGTGGCTGGAGGAGCGAGTGGCCCCACACTCAAGTGCAGATGAAGCAGGAGGAACAACTGGGGATCGAAACAGACCTGCAACCCCGGGCCCCAGCGCCGGAAACAAGGCCTCAAACCTCTGACTGCAAACACCTGTGGGGGTTGTGGCAGCAGCTGGAGAAACTCCCAGCCTCACCGGAGAGCTCGTTGGAGAAACCCGCAGGGTCCTAGAACGTACGCAGGCCCACCCACCTGGGATCAGCACCAGAAGGGCCCACTTTGCTTGTGGGGAGCAGGAGAAGTGACTGAAATCGGCAGAGTATGGAGCAAGCCTCACTGATCCCTCTTGGACCCTCCCCCACATAATCACGACAATGCAGTCACGTGGGTTGCCCTGTGCAGGTGAACACCTAAGGCTCCGCCCCTCATACGTAACAGGTGCGTCAAGACAAAAAAAAATGGTCTAAATGAAAGAAGAGATCAAAACTCCAGAAAGACTACAACTAAGCAATGAAGAGATAGCCAACCTATCAGATGCACAGTCCAAAACACTGGTGATCAGGATGCTCACAGAACTGGTTGAGTATCGTTGCAAAATAGAAGAAGAAGTGAAGGCTATGGTAAGTGAAATAAAGGGAAACAACACTGAAGGGAAGGAAACCAGGACTCAAGTGAACTAAAGACCAGAAGGAAGAAATAAACATTGAACCAGAACAGAAGGAAGAAACAAGAATTCAAAAGAATGAGGAGAGGCTTAGGAACCTCTGGAACAACTTTAAACATTCCAACATCTGAATCATAGGGGTGCCAGAAGGAGAAGAGGAAGAGCAAGAAATTGAAAACTTATTTGAAAAATAATGAAGGAGAACTTCCCCAAACTGGCAAAGGAAACAGACTTCCAGGAAGTCCAGGAAGCTCAGAGAGTCCCAAAGGAGTTGGACCCAAGGAGGAACACACCAAGGCACATCATAATTACACGACCCAAGATTAAAGAGAAGGAGAGAGTTACCTACAAAGGAGTGCTCATAAGACTGTCAGCTGATTTCTCAAAAGAAACCTTGTGAACAAGAAGGGTCTGGAAAGAAGTATTCAAAGTCATGAAAGTTAAGGACCTACATTCAAGATTACTCTGTGCAACAAAACTATCATTTAGAATGGAAGAACAGATAAAGTGCTTCCCAAATAAGGTCAAGTTAAAGGAATTCATCATCACCAAGCCCTTATTGTATGAAATGTTAAAGGGACTTATCTAAGAAAAAGAAGATAAAAAATATGAACAATAAAATGTCAACAAACGCACAATGATCAGCCGAACCTAAAAAAAAAATAAATAAACTAAGCAAACAGAACAGAAACAGAATCACAGAAATGGAGATCACATGGAGGGTTATCAGTGGGTAGAGGGGAGAATGGGGAAAGAGGTACAGGGAATAAGTAGCATAAATGACAGATAGAAAATAGACAGGAGGAGGTTAAGGATAATATAGAAAATATACAAGCCCAAGAACTTAGATGTACAACCCATGGACGTAAACTAATGGGGGGGAGTGTGGGTGGGAGAGGGGGTTGCAAGGCAGAGGGAATAAAGGGGGGGAAATAGGACAACTGTAATAACATAATCAATAAAATATATTTTAAAAATTACTAAATCTCTTCAGAATCAAATATGATATCCTATCAGTGGGTAAAATAAGTCCCTTCCAATGTCTTATATAGCTTAAGCTAGATAGAGTAGGTTTCAAAATACATTTTAAGTAAAACCAGAAATGTCCAATTACTTTCCTGATAGAAATTGCTTTTTAAACTATTTTTTGTTTTACTAATATACCATGGACTTCTCTCCATAGCAGCACACTCTATTTTTTTCTTTCTTTTAAGATTTTTTATTTATTTATTTTTAGAGAGGGAAGGGAGGGAGAAAGAGGGAGAGAAACATCAATGTGGGGTTGCTGGGGGCCGTGGCCTGTAACCCAGGCATGTGCCCTGAATGGGAATCGAACCTGCGACACTTTGGTTCACAGTCCGTGTTCAATCCACTGAGCTACGCCAGCCAGGGCGTATTTCTTTTAACATATGCATAATATCCTACTGTATAGCTCGAACATAGTTGTTTAAATAAGCCTTGTTTGATGGCCCCTTAGGTTTCTGTCAGTTTTTGCAAATACAAACATTTCTGCTTAAAATGTTGTTTATAGGTAGCATTTCTATATGTAGCAGCATGAAAATTCTTGTTTCCTCACATCATGCCCTTTGCCAAATTAATGGCTAAGAAGTTATACCTCACTGATGATTCCTTTTAAAAAGAAGGAAACAAAAAGATGTTTGTACACATACAAACATAATTTTATGTGAGCATGCAGACATAACATTTAGGTTCACGAGTATGCCAGCAAAGAAAATAGTTTTCTTTGGAAGTATGCAGTTCAAGCACTGTTAGCACTGAGTACCTCTGGGACA
This sequence comes from Phyllostomus hastatus, assembly GCF_019186645.2. Taxonomy (NCBI): domain Eukaryota; kingdom Metazoa; phylum Chordata; class Mammalia; order Chiroptera; family Phyllostomidae; genus Phyllostomus; species Phyllostomus hastatus. The sequence continues at coordinate 26,780,351 of NW_025334024.1, forward strand.
TGCGTCAGGGCAGGGGTCGGCCGGTGATGGCCCGTGCGCCCAACCCAGCTCTGTACCCGTTTTTGTTAATAAGGTTTTATCGGCAAATGGCCACCCTCAGCATTCACACACTGTCTGTAGCTGCTGTTACTCCACAAGAACAGGTTCACTATTTGCAGCACAGACCATGCAGCCGGCGAAGGGGAAAATATTTGCTGCGGGCCCTTCACAGAAAAGCTTTGCCAGCCCCTGACTCAGGGACTGGGAGGGAACAAGGAGCTTTTCTGTTTTCTTACTGGAATTTACATGGTTGGGATCTTTTTAATGACGAGTGTAGACTGCTTCTAAAACAGAAATAATTCATTAAGCCTATTCTGTGCTAAAATGTTAACAACTAAAGAACAGTTTGATATGCACATTCTGGAACTTTTTCCATACATGTCTCGGAAAGGGTCAACAAATGCAGGCTGAGTCCTTTCCGGTTTAGGGCAGTGGTTCTCGAAGTGTGTGGTTCCCCGGGACCTCACCCCGGACCGCGTGCATCAGAAACCCTGAAACCTGGCCCGGCCCAGCAGCCCAGGTGTTTCCCAGCCTTTCCCAGCCTTCTGGGTTTCAGCGAAGTTTGAGAACGCGGCTCAGGAGAAGTGCGTACCTCCCAGGGCGGCTGCGCACCGGAGTGACCCAGGGAGCAGTTCCAGACGCCGGGGCCCATCCCCACCGCATCCAGTAGGTCGGTCAGGGTCTGCTTAGAGCTCCCCCGGGAGGCGCCAGCGTGCCACCCGCACTGAGCACCCTGTCCTGGGGCGTCTGCTCTCGGAGGTGGCGGGGGTGGGACAGCACAGCAGAGGCACCTGCAGTCGAGGGTGATTCTAAAATTCCCTCCTGCCTTCACGTCGCACCGGCAGGGTGAGCCACAGCTCACGGTGGGAGTGCTCGTGTCCCTCGGGTGTGTGAGGGCCGGGCTCCGGCCGGGCTGTGGGGCACGTGCTGGCCGGCTCCCGCGAGTCTGCAGACCGCCGTGGGCGCAGTGACGCCCGCGGTGTGGAGGGGGGGCAGTGACAAAATGTCCCCCTCCCCCAAGATGAGCACTTTTGCCCCGACTGGGTGCTCAGTTGGTTACAGCGTTGTCCCAGTGCGCCAAAGTCACAGGTTCAATCCCCAGTCAGAGCACGTAGGAGAATCGGCCAATGAGCGCACAAGGAAGTGGGACAACAACTCAGTGTCTGTCTGTCTGTCTGTCTCCGCCCCATCCTCTCCAAATCAGTAAAAGGAAAAAACAGAGTCCCCTGAACCCCGGCCCCACGGTGATCGCCGTCACCGGTGTCTTCAGTGTTCCTGTTGTTTGTTCAACAACGTGTTTTTCACCAGGACACGTGAGGAAAGAGAGGCCGTTGCCACTGCTGAAAACGGGGTTCGCTTTGCGTTGTTGGCAAAAACATGATTGCCTCGACAATTGGCATTTCTATTTATTTCTCCCAAAGAGCTGTTATTTTGAGAAAACACTTTTCAGTCAAAACTTGCCTGGAGAGTGGATGTGTTTCCTATAACAGGAAGCTTTGGAGCTGAGCGTGAGGTCCACGGGACCTCCCGCCCCCCCGACCCCCGCTCTGACCAAGTCTTTGAGACGACTCTGCCCACCCCCAGCCTGAACTAAAGGATCGGCGTTAATCAGCATATACTTCTACCCTGATTGCCCGTGGCTCTGTCACCACCTATGGTGAGTCTGAGCCTACCGTAGAACTCACCGTAATTAAAATTTTGCTCTTAGGGGACATAGACAAGCCTCATCCTCCACTGCCATGTTGTCTCTCTTGCCCTGTTAAAAAATACCAGTGCTACATACTGCCACTCCTGTCGGAAGGCTTTATTTATACTTGTTTATACACACACACACATAAAATACGGTCACGGGGATGAAAACAGGCCTCATGTAGATTCACGCAACCACTTGGGGAGGGGCCTGAGTCCACAGCGGAGTCTCCTGCTCCCCGCCCAGCCGCCCTCCTCCTAAGGCGCACGCACGCATGCACGGGGAGACGCGCGAGGGTGTTCCCGGCAGCGCCGTGTGCACTAGCACAGGCGTTGTGAACGGCTCCGTTGCTCACCAGCAGAGAAGTCAATAACGGACTGTAGGCCGCACGAGCGACGTGAATGGGATGCTGCACAACCGTTAATACGAGAGAATCCATGTAATGATAAGCATGCAGCAATCTCAAAAATACGGTATTGCGGGAAAAGCCAAAACTTACAGGATGGTAGCTAGAGATCGGCGCCACTCTCATGAAACCTGAAAACAAAGCGATGCCACGTGCTGTTGGTGGGCGTACACGTGTGTGGTGGGAAAAGCGTGTCTGGGAGCGACACACAGCCAGCACCAGGCTGGCGGCCACCGCGGCGGGGGAAGGAGGCAGGGAGCGCAGAGGAACTGGAGATGCAGGTGAGGGCCTCACCTGCGTCTGACACACTTTATTTCTTCGACAGTAACAGCAAACAGGTTTTAATCGGATACAGCCAAATGGTAACATCTGCTTAAAATGTTGAGGCTTTGAATATGCCAAATTATTTTCTATACTTTGTAACTGGAAAAGCTGAAGCCGTGTTTCTTCACTGTAGCGATTCAGAGTGAAATGCAGCCGCCTGGGACCTCCCCGCCGTCAGGCTGCGGTCGGTCTCACCGAGGGGGAGGCGTCGTGAGCGCCGACCCAACCGGTCGGCGGCCGTCGGGGGAGCAGCCGTGTGTAAGGGCCGTCCCGTGGAGTCCGTGCTCAGAGGCCTCGCCGTCCAGCCTCGGCGGGGCTGCTGTCGAGGTTGAAACTGGAGGGAGGATTCAGCACGATCCTCTGGAGTAAAACATGAAAAGTTTAAGGATGCTAATAAAAGCCCAAGTAGACACTGGAGAAAAATACGGCCTGAAATGTGAATGAGCATCAGTCAGGAAGCAATAGCGGAGCTGAGCCCAAGTCACGAGAACTGTCACTCCTCTTCTCCGGGGGTAGTACCCGCTGTCATCGCGTCTTGGGACCATTCAGTCACGGAGCCTGCGGTCCCACCTCTGCAGACAGCTGGGAGCACGCCGCCTGCCGTCCTCGTCCGAGCGCCTTCGACTGCTCCTGTGTGTCACCGTCAGAACTGTCACGTGCTCACGGCCGCTGTACCTGCCGATGCTGACGTCTCGCTGCCCCGGGTGGCGGGTGGGGCTCGCAGGACGACTGGCGCACGAGACAGAGTCCTGAGAGGTGGCGGGTGCCTCGCCCACAGGTTCGCCCACAGAGCGAAGGAACAGAACAGGAGAGGCCCGAAGCCGCAGCCGTCCGGCCAGCCTGCTGCGCCCGCCCGAGGGGCCCTGGCGCCCTGCAGAGTCCAGACCCGGGGCGCGGCCCCGGCGCTTCCGGACAGGTGTTGCTGCGCACCTGTCTGAAAGGCTCTGCTTCGGTCACCGCGATTCGAGTCAGCGGGTTGTTTCCCTGTCCGGGTCTCCCGCCTGAACACTGTTCTGTTTTTTTACTTCTTTTAGCGTGAAAAGTTTAAGACGTACGGAAAAGTTGAAGAGTCCCCTGCCACCTAGATTCCACAACAGTGACCTGTCTTTGAGAAACTCTTACTCAGTTATAACCCAGAACAGCGAGACTTCTGTGTAGTTTTCAGCAGTGAAGAACCACCCACTTCCCAGAACATGCTAGACAGAGTGCGTGTTTGTTAAGGGAGGAGCCACGAACGCCTGCAGCTTCACAGATTTCTGGCGACAGGTGGAAGGTACTTTGACTATGTGGAAGGTACTCAGCCTCGCTTGACTCTGTGTCACTGAGTCAGCTCCTGCGGAGGGGGGGATGGTAAAGAGCTGACAATGAGCAAGGTGGTCCCTGCCCCTGACCGGTCACAGGAGACAGAGGCAGCTAGGTAAGCAAATCCACGTGGTGGTACCCTGTGACCACACGGCACCGTGAGGACCCCGAGGGGAACCAACCGGCTCTTGGAGATCCCCAACACGCTCATCGAAGGGGAGCACGTGAGGCCCAGGGCCTCGGGTCAGTGGGATCTCGCCTGACGGAGGAGGTTTCAGATGCAAAAGCTGAGCGTCAGCAACAGCACACCCCAGCCAGGTCTGGGGCGCCGGCCAGGGTGTGGGGTGATGAGGGGAAGGAGGCGGAGAGGCGGTGTCTGATTTGTGTTCAGGGAAGAAGGCTGCCACAGGAATATGGGGGGCAGGGCTGCATGCAAGGGGGGAGGAGCAGAGCGCCTCCCCTCTCCGACAGCCCCCGGAGCGGCCCACATGTTTGCCGAGTGTGTGCTGCCTGCCACACCGGTGGGTGCCGCGGGGAGCAAGATGATCGGCCATCCCGGTGCCGCCGAGCGGATAGGTCGCACGGCCCGTCTGTCTGCCCAGAGCTCTGCCAACCGCGCTGGTCTTGTGTGACGCCCGCGGGTTTCTCCCTCCTCACTCGACCACAGGTCAGCTTTCTGACGCTAGGAAGCTGCTGCGTGCACTCCCCTGCAGATCAGAGGAGAAGAACCTGCAGAACTTTCTCTGGAGATAAAACTGAGAGAAGAAGCCACATCATGCTTAGTCTCTGCGCCCCAGTCGCTGACACGGCGTTGCGAATATCCTACGCTGTTTGTCATTCAGTGAATCTCGGAGATGTTCAGGACGTGAGGTGCACAGGCATGCGTGAGCTGTGGCACGAGGTGGGTGTGAGAAGTGGAGGGGGCTGGAGTGGCCCCAGGGCCCCCTGGCAGGAGGGACGGTGATCTGGTCACCTGAGACAGGAGACGGAGGGCGGAGGGGACGGGAGGGGAGAGGCGAGGGGACAGAGTCCGTGTGAGTTGTCTGTCCCGCTGCCCACATGCTGCTTCCTCTTCAAAAGCTTCGTATAGAATCTCCTGGAACTTTGGTTCACGGTGGGGGGTGGGGGGGGGGGGTGCAGGAATACAACCAGAATTGTTCCAGTGTTGAAAAATAAGCTGGCCAGCCCCCTCGGCCAAAATGTACAATGTTTGGGAAATTCTTCACTCAGGACATGCCTCCCCGGGCCTAGACTATTTGAAATGTATCCGTTTTGGATTTACTTTTAGTTGCTTCATGTAGCATCAAAGAAACAAAGAAACGATAACTAATAACGTCTGTCAGTAATGCTGGTCAGAGAATTAGAAAGGACATATGACAGAAGTAATAAGGCTGGGGGAGGAAACTTGGGAAAAACAAAACAGGACCGGAAAGAAGAGAGGGGTCGTAAGAAGAATGTTTGAGCTCTTTGATTTCTTTGGCTAATAGGTTGGGTTTTTCTTGGTTGGTTGGTTTATTTGGCCATAATTCAGGTACCTACTTCTGCTTGGAATTACTTTTGTACATCGTCTTATTTGACAGCCTAAATTCATCATAATGCAGGTTTTCATCTGGAGATCGTACAGTTAATATATTAATAAAATAAGCCTTAAATAAATTTCATTCCTCTGCTATTTATTAACAAAAAGTTCATGTATTTCTTCTTCACTGGATTCTGTGATAAACAATCTCAAATGCCTATCTTCACAGTGCAAAAATAACCATGTAGACCTCTTCAGCTTTTTTTATGGCTGTTTTTTTTTTATTATTATTCTTTTGTGCAGAAGCAGGGAGGTTTCCTAAGACATATCATCACAACACGCCTCCGTTTGTCAAATCGCAGGTCACGTAAAAGACTCAACGGCGCCTCGTGCTGCACTTGAACCGGAGTTGTAAGCGTGTTTGTGTGCCGCGTCTTTACGACGAGAATACATTTTAACAGAAAAATCGTACCCTCCAAGGCGTTTCCCTCGCCGCGTCCGTCCGTCCGCGGCAGGCGGAGGCGGCCTTGGAGTGGGCGGCCGAGACAATGGAGCCCCCTCATTTCTCATGCGCGCGCGCGGCAGAGGGCTGAGGTTATTAGTCGAAACCGAGTAACCTTTCAGGCTTTCATCTCTTTCTTTCCGAATTTGAATATGAAAAGCATATTCAAGTCAAAGACCATCACTTTAATGACATTTGGCAGTCATTTGATTTATTGGGTTTTAGAAAAAAATTTTCCTTTAAATATTTCATCATACTATGCTAATCCTCGTAATATTGCCAGCTGCAGCCTTGTACCTGTATTAGCGGAGACAGAATGGTGTGGAATTTTCTCTGTCATCCTAGTAAAATTTCCATGAATCTACTGAATAATAAAATAACCTTATTGAAATATTCAGATTTGGGTTTTTAGTTAAAGTGTCTCAGAATACATAATGAAAGGAAATGTCTTCTGAAAGAAGGGGTAAAATTACCTCATCAAATATTGAGGGGGTTGGACAGCAAAGGAAATTGTGCTTTATGAGGCTATTTTTACAGGAGGATACTGGTGCTTTTCAATTTGGTTAATTATATCATATGCCTTGGAATATCTAAGTAATCACTATGGCAGATTTACACACTGATGTGTATTTAACAATGAATTTCTAAAAGTAGGTCATATAAACAAGGCTAACGTTCAGGATTTCCCAATTATGATTCGAAGTCATATGATTTCCAGCAGTGTGCCTCTAGTATAATACAGCTGAATAAAGAAACCCCCCTTTATTAAAAACTATAAAAACAAACATTTAACTGAGGCGTCACCTTGACGCGATCCCATTTTTGAGCCATCGTCTATTATTTGTTTTAAATCATTCCCGGGGAAACACATGTGGCCCCCGTAACAACGGCTGTGACACCGAAATCCACTGAATGAAAATCAAAGGGCAAATGACACTTATCAAACAAACACGTATTTTATTTGTTAATTCTCTGAAAATGATATAAACATAAATGGTGAGAACATACGTTCAGTTAGATAAAAACTTTGTTTCTTTTGTTTGGAAACGACTGACGGGATGAAACGGGGCAGGCTCTGCTCTAGTGAATGTGGATTCATAGAGCTACATGTGTTGGCGTGATAGCCGTGAAGTGCTCACCAGGCTTCGATCTCTGAGCGACCCAAACTTTCTCAGGGGCGGCACATTAAATAACAGCAGTGATAAACACGAACTTCCTCCCGTAGTCTAAGACGAGGCCAAGGGACGCTTGTCATTCTGAAAGCGCAGATGAAGACCTCATGATCCCCCTTCCTGACGGACTGCCGGTGGGGCATTCGTAGCCACACACGGGATTCAGGGGACTCCGGCCCCGACACCGTCCACTGCAAACCTTGGGGCTTCAGAATCTCACCCCGTCTCCCTCTGTCGCGTATCATCGATCCCGTGCAACTAAATAGCAGCGTTCAGCGCCTTCCTAGAGAACACCATAGGCCTTCGTGTTGTGTTGAAAGTTGACAGTGAGAAGGATTAAAGGGTTTTCTGTTCATTTGTTGTATTTGTTTCTTTGTTGGCTTGTGTTTTTTTTTAACAGACGTCAGAAAGGATTCGGATCGAGGTCATAGCTCTGAGCCTCAGTGACCCCCGCGTGACGGCGGACGACGCCATCCAGCGGCTCTTCGTGGAGTGCCGGTTCTACAGCCTCCCCGCCGAGGAGACGCCCGTGTCCCTCCCCAAGCCCCAGCGCGGGCAGTGGGTCTACTTCAACCACAGCCACGGTGCGTGCGAGCCGGGAGGGCCGGGAGGAAGCCCGCTCCTCCCCTCTCCCCAGAGAGTGAGCCCCCGAGTCTGGTCAGAGTAGACGGGGAGAAGTCACAGCTGAGCATGAGGATACAGAAACTGAAGTGGAAGTGAAGGAAAATTTGAAGCAGTGCCAAGTTAACATGAAAACAGTGGGGAGACAGTGGTCCCGAGTGTACCTGCTGGCTCATAGTATCCTTTTTTAAAAATGCCACCCAGAGCTACAGTTGACTTTAACAGAAAAATTCGGTACTTCAAGGGGTGGGGGGGAGATGTGGTAGTTTATGAGTCATGTGGAATCGAATGACTCAGGGGCCTCATTTTTTCCCCGCCTCTCTGAGCGACGTGGTGGTCACGTAGGTGGGTGTTCTGTAGCAGGTGTCCGCGTCGCCCTGGGGCCGGGTGTTCGGGCCCACGACCTGGTGACGGGGCTCCCCCACACGTCTGCCCGTCTCCGGCAGCAGGCAGGCCCCCTCTTCACGTAGGGCTTCCTCCACCAGCTCACGGACACGCGTGTTTCTCCTGGGCCAGCACGGCCCCCGCAGGCAGGGTTACGCATGCGTGCGGTCCCTTCTTGAGGCTGGCGTGTTCAGAAATGTGTTTGCTGCTTCCAACAGTAATCACAGGGGTCCCGAGTGTTTAGACACCTGGGCTACCCTTCCCTGTAGCCACAGTTCTTACCACTTCTATGTGGACTCAGGCAAGACGTTTAAACTACACGGTTCCCACTTTCTTGCCTGTTGAATAACGTGCTCTCTGAGATCCCTTCCAGCCCAAACGCTGTCATTCCAGAACATTCTGGCTGAGTGATCGCATGGGAAATGAGTAGTGTGGTCGGAGCAGAAACCCGGTCCCCCCCCTTCCTCCCGTCGACTTGATATGACAGAAACATTCCCAAAAATATTTTCTCAAGCTTCCTATAGATGTTTTCACGGCAAAGTACCAGGAAAGAAAACCATATCAAAATATTATTAGAAATGAAAGAACTGTTTAGGCAACTAATTTTAACAAAGGTACCCCCGAGAAAAGGGGCAGGCTCCTCTGGTGTCTGTGTAATCGTTGGTAAAGGCCAGCCGTGGAAAGTCTGGTTGGACTGGGGACAAAGCTGTGTTTTAGGAACTGCGTGTACGTTGACAACCCCGGCCCGGCCCCAGAGCAGATGTTTCCGTCTGCCCCGGGAGCGGCGCGAAGCATCAGAGACGCACGCTCGAGGGTCCTGAGTCTTTGCACATTTGTACCCGGGGGCCTGGGTCTGTGCGGGGCTTTTGCTTGGTCGGTTGGCTGGCACTGGTTCTGCTTTTGTGTGTTTGGTTTCCTCCTGTTACTGCAAGGTACCCTGCTGTCTAGTTGGTGATTTCAGACTGGCCGATACTTCTGTGAACTGGCTGTATGATATCAACGAGAAAGTCAGTAACTTATTAGAAATGAACTCGGTGTGGTGTTCACCTTCCCTCATCATTTCCTGCCCATTGAGATTTGACTCTGTAGACTTTTTAAGATTAATTGAGGGGAGAGGAATGTACTCTGTGCTTAAAAGCAAAATGATGCTGTTTTATTTCTACTGTATCTGGAGAAATGAAGTCCTAGGTCGTCACCAAACTTAAGAAATAATTAATATTAACCTTGTAGGTTTTATTTTATTTTTCACTTAAGTATGACGTAATGAAAATGTTTATTTTTGAAGTGTTACATTTACCTCTCCTTCATTGCAGGGAACCTCCCTGAATCATTGGTTAATAAGTGACCAGTCTAACCTAATTACTGTAATGATTTACCATTCACTTGTTACTTGATATAAAAGATCAGTATAGTGTAGACTCACATCTTCCAAACCTTATACAACGGTAATGAGAGTGATTCCATCTCCCAGCCGACTTTCAGACTCACATGGGCAGTGCGGAAGGACCACCAGCGTGTGCTGTCTGTCTCCTGTCTGAGCACCGCGCGGTGGAGAGGCTGCCCGAACCTGGTGACCCTCCACGGCTTGGATCTGCCCGTGCAGCGGGGGCTGCGCGTGGAGGCCTCAGTCAGGTGCACAAAAGTAGGGGTGGAGACCGGTGGTCCCCAGGGTTGCTCCTAACCCAGCTCAGCCTGTAGTGAGAGGTGTTGATGCCAGCTTCACCCACACAAACAATCTATCTCCTTTGGGCTACTAACACTGAAAAAACATGGGTAGGCACTAGTAGCCAGGACAAAACAATCATCTTTTATTGGGCTTGGACATTGTGCTGAGAAAGTGAAAGAAAAAAGTTTGAAAGAAGATTAAGGGTGGGTCTGGAGAGTGTTGTCTGGGGAACTGACAGTGGGGAGACAGAAGATGAATGCAACCCCCCGGGGTTCTATGGGACATTCACAGAGCGAGGTCCTGCATCTCTGGGCACTGCGGAGTCTGTCTTTTGGGACGACCGAAGTGTCATCTGGAGCGTGAGAAGGATGCAGAACCTCAGGCTGTGCTGCTAAGGAGAGGGGGGGCTTGGCCCGGAAGGGATGGGCAGGTGCCACTTCAACACAGTCGTTTTCTGGGGTGGAGGTCTTCGAGGCTTCTTAGCTAAACCGTCTGCGTTTCCCCCTGCGGCAGAAGCCAGAGCTGTATTGTTAACTCAGGCATCGACACTCGGACTGCTGGTTGGTGTCTCTGTCAGACAGACGCTTTCAGTGAGTTTATGTCCGGTCCTATCGAGTCCTAAACAAATGTGATTTCTGCTGAAAAGGAAAGGTAAATGGCTTACCTTTTAGGAGTTCTGATATTTCTCATAATCACCGGAGTTGCTTTTGAAAGGATGTGTCTGAACTTGTGGAACGGCAGACCTTTTCCCTCGAGTTTCAGAGGACGAGACGGATGTCCTCAGGACCGCGGCCCAACCAGCAGTGGCCGCTGTGCTTCTGATTCCAGGTGTTCAGCCCAGCGTGGCCACTTCCCGCCCCCACTCAGAACTGGGCAGAGGGATGCTGGGCGCACCGCCACGCTCAGTGTGTGGGTCCTGACCGGCAGCAGCGCCTGCAAAGATGCTGGAAATGCAGGTTCTCAGGCCCCGCCCCAGGCCTGCTGAGTCAGAGACGGGGGTGAACTCGGTGACCCGCATCTTAGCGTGCCCTCCAGAGCTTTCTGAACCCCCGGCTCTGTCCATGTGCCTGGGCCTGGCCTGGCTTGTACAAGTGGGAGAGCCAAGCTCTCATTTCATGCACCTTGGAGAAGCTTATTAAGTAGCCCGAGTTTTTCCAGAAAGAAGTTTTTAAAAATGTTCAGCCAAGAGAGTTACGTAAGGCACTTGGACCGGGAGTTTGTAAGCGCGCTCCCTTTAGGAGGGTGAGCGGAGGACGATGTTCCTGTGCAGTGAGGGCTGGGGGGTGGGGGGGCTGCGGCTCAGACAGCAGCAGGGCCTGGGCCCCCACAGGGGGAAGGAGGGGGTGCAGCGCCGAGGGGAGGGCGGCAGGCTCTGGAGACGTCAGTCAGTGCCCCGCATGCTCAGGCACACTCCCTCCTTGCCAAGGGCCCTGCGCAGAGGGCCCTAGGCTGAGAGTTGCCGGCCTGGGGTTTGTCCCTAGTCCCTGCCGCCCTCCTGCGCAGGCGCCTCTGCCTCCCACCCCCTGCGCCCAACTCTGTGCTGGCCTGTCTTCCGCCCCAGTTGGTGTTTGCTCCGTGGAGCCCAGTGGTGAGATCACCTGCCGGTGTCAGAGTGTGAGACTGAACAGACTGTCCCGGGAAACGTTCTCGGGGTGAAGCGGGTCTGCTCCCCGGGGAGCCAGGCCCCCCCCAGCCCCCCCACCCCCCCGCACCACCAGTGTGCCCTTCGCTCTCGGTGTGCTGCTGATCAGGGCTGGCCTCCGAGCTGAGATCTGGTCGCAGGGGCGCCTTTGCCCCCCAGTGGCATCTGAAGAAGAAATGTCTTCGGAAGCCAGGACTCGGCAGAGAGGCCGCCGAGCCGAGAAGAAGCGATCAGGGCGCACAGCGGCGTGCTCACACTCGGAGGGGTGTTTCCCCGAGTGCAGGCAGTCGTGCCGGCTGCAGGGGTCCTCGGGCCCCCTCCTGGTGGGGGGTGCAGAGCACGGGTCTGGTCTCCGCCCTCAGCCAGGTCGGGTCGGCGCCTCCCTCTGGCCCGCACTCCAGAGGCCCCTTGAACTGCGTGCTGTGGCAGCAGAGGAGGATTGCATTACCGGGGCCGTCAGGACAGACAGGCTCCCTGCCACACGTCGTCATGTCACTCACTGCGTGGGTGAAAGGAAACTCGGTGGGTCCTCAAATACGAAGCAATAGAGACCTCCAGCTCTCGCTGTCGTGGCTGCCAGCGCCACGAACAGGCGGTGACAGCGGCGGCCCCCTCGGAGGGTGCCTGCCAGGGACCGGGCACCACCACGTCACGGGCCTGCTGGGGGGGGGGGGGTGTGCTCGCCGCCAGGGTGGCTTTGTTTCCCGGGCGTGTGAGCACGGTACTGGGACTGCGCCTCCGGGACCGGCGTCGATGCTGGTCCAGAAGGGGACGATGTAGCGAATTCCCGAGTGACCTCCGGTGTGGCCTTGTTTCTTTTCCTTTTTCTTTTTGGTGCAGTGATCCACGTGGATAAAGAGAACAACCAAGCGAAGAGAGACGTCTTGAAAGCTATACTGCAGAAACGAGACATGCCCCACAGAAGGTACCGCTCCGCTTTCTACATTTCTACATTTCTGGTGGTTTGAGAGCAGGTCTCTGTAGCGCGGTGGGGGCAGAAAGCGCAGGGCGAGGAGTCAGAGCGTGGGACCTCCCTGGGTCCCCCCCAAACACAATCACCCTGCCTGCCACACGGGCTGACCCTACGGGTCCGGTGGTTCCCCGAAAACCAAAAGACTGTGCTGTCCGCACAGGTGACGCGGCCCACTGCCGGCCACTGTAACTAAGGAGCTTCACTGAGCTTGCAGGGAGGGCGCCCTTCGGACCACACGGCGTGGGCGTAAACCCCTGCCCCAGCGAGTACTAGGTGTCTGACCTGGGACAGGTTCCCGTGCCCCACGGTCCTTGCCTGCAGGACAGGTGACGGTGCGGCCCGGGCTGAGGCAGAGATTGCAGAGTGTTCGCCGGCGGAGAGACTGGCCCCTGACGGGCACCTAAGTACACGGCAGTGTCAGTCGCAATCAGTGTAGGTAGTGGTAATGCTGATGTTATCGTTTTAGTAGCTCATCGGCCTTTCGGACTGATATTTATTTTACTATCACGGCATAATCATTTATCATTTGATTTTCTTTAATGCATGGTGGGGGGGGGCAAACTTGAACGGGACACTTTGCAATTCTGGTCCCGTAGAGAAACTACACACTTTTGAAAAGGGAACAAACCTGGTCTCAGTGAGTGTGCACTGTCGTGTGAGATGCCCCCTGTGCAGTTGGAGGAGTCTCAGAACTGCCGTGAACCCCGAGCTGACCCCCCCCCACGGTCTGGGGGACCCTCGGTCTCGTCTGCGTACCTTGTGGCCCAGAGACGGCTCAGCCTCTCGCTGCCCCCGACCTGGAGCCCCCCCACCACCGGAGAGAGACCCGGGCTCCCCACCGCCCGGGAGCTCCTGGAGTGAGGGCTGGAGGCCCGTTCCTCACGGAGCTGCCACACGACAGTTTGTCCCGGTTCAAGAGGGCAGACGGGAAGTCTCGGCTCGTGGGCTCTCAGAGCAGCTTTGCATTAAGTCCTCGAAGTGTGTGCCGCATTCATGCCGACGCCCCGGGAGCTGGCCAAGGCTCTGTCTGTCCCCGGCCCTCCCCAGTGTCGGCGGCGCCTCGCAGGCCACAGCCAGAGCCGGCTGTGCCCTCGTCCCCGTCCCCGGACACGCACTGCGCAGCGAGCTCTGCAGAGGACCTTTGCCTCCTGCCCCATGCGGCACTTGCACGGGTACAACCGTCACTTTGAAAGGAGGCCACGCACTGAGCCGAGACCTTAAAGAACACGTGTTCGAAGTCGTCGTATTTTACGTGCCGTCCCCACGCTGCACCCTCCACAGTCCCTGTGTGGACAGGTGTTCCCGTGGCTGCGGCGCGGGGACTTCTGTTTCCTAACGTGGACTGAGCAACGCAGTGAGGTGTTGAGCGCTTGTTGTCAGCAAATCAAAGCACCGTCGCGTTCGCCTGTGTGTTGGGAAAGGATATGATGCATGCGTATTTTCCAAGGCCCAGACACTGAGATTTTTACCTGAGAACGTTACCCAAGAAGCAGGTTTCTTCTTTCACTTCTGACGTGGGACGGGTGCGTTTTGAAAATGGTTGAAACTGTAGTTTACGAGCACCCGGGGTTCGCGCCGCGGCGCCGAGACACGTCCGGGGGGGGGGGCCCCCGCGCTGCAGGCTCCTGCCGTGTGGCTCGTCCGGGGAGCCTGGCCCCCCCTCCACGCGTCACTGACGCAGGTCGGCCCCAGCGAGCCCCGCGGTGCGTGTCCAGAAGTGAAGTGGAACTTGGGTGCTGCTTGTAAGTGGAGAGACCGCTGAAGCAAGGCAGATAATCCCATTTCCTTCCCATTTCCGCGGGGCGGAGCTGCAGCACCCGTCTGCCGCGGTTCAGCAGGCCCGGTCTCCGCACCTCACAGAACACACACGCGGTCGGTGAAACTGCTGCTCAGCAACTCCAGAGCTGTGCGTTTCCATGGGAAAGATTGCGTTTCTATTGAAAAGGCTGCCCTGACCCCAAGGTCTCTGTTCACTGGGTCCCATTAGCCTTCCCAGTAGAAGTGTCGAGGGGGGGGGGTCACATGGTGCGTGGCAGGGCCAGCCTGTGCCTCGTCCCCGCCTCTCGGAGCTCCCTCGGATCGGAGGTGCCTGGCTCCAGGGCTTGGGAAAGCGGGTTGCTGTCCGTGCGCAGGCTTGGTGTGCTCGACTGACTCCAGTGGCTGGCTCCCATAATAACCCACCTAGCCTGATACCACTTTCTTTTTATTGAGATCATTGGGAATGTCAAGATTTCGCCCGTAGTGATAAAAGCCCTCCGGGGAGTTCTGTTTCCCGGCGCATGACTGCGTCCCCCCCCCCACCCCCGCAGCATCCGCTTCACGGTGGTCAGCGACCCGCCCGAGGACGAGCAGGAGCTGGAGTGCGAGGACGTGGGCGTGGCCGCCGTGGACCTGGAGGCGGCCTTTCGGGAAGGGAGGGACCTCGTGGAGCAGGACATCGACGGTACGTATGGGCCTCGGGCCGGGCGGCAGTTGCTGCAACCCAGGCCCCCGATGAAGACCGCCCCTCGCTGGCTGCCAGGGCGGTGAGTCGCCCGGCCGGCTGCAGCCTCTGCAGCTGCAGCCGGCGTCTCCTTGGAGCTGGAAGTCTCTCCCCACACCCCTCCTCCGTCCTCCCCCTCCGCCTCCCTTTGACTCAACGGGAATTTAAAAATAATTAGTTGTGTTTCGCAAGGAATGATTTATTGTTTCTGTGTTGGGGGGTGGCATGTGACAAATTGGGCCACTGGGCGTTTCCGTGGTGTTTATGGAACCCTCCTGCTGCCAGGCCGCCTTTCGGCTGGGGCCTGTCTCTCCCACGGGGGCGCGTTCCGGGGCCTCCGCGAGGTTTCCCCTCAGTTCAGGGGTGCAGCTGGGCCGCAGGGTCCCAGCGAACACCCCGGGGGGGTCCTGGTCACCGAGTCCCCCCGGACGCGGGAGGACAGAGACCCCTGACCGATGTGCTCTGCTGGGTCTCACCGGGCGGGAGGCCCAGCGGGGCTTAACTGCTTCCCTTGCCTCTGGGAGGACATATGTGGAACGTGCTGCGGAAATTGTTCTTTAGGAATCAGACTTTCCAAAATCATTACCGGGGGGGCCTGACCTCTCCGCAGTATATGGACAAATGAGGCTGAGTCCTAGTCTCATTCGTCAAGTGAGCAGAGCCATCTCTGGGAAAATGTATGTATTACTTTACTCATTTATCTGTGCACTAGATGACAATTAGCTAAGCACCTAAGGGCCAGGCACACAGCCCAGCCATGGTCCCTACGTCAGGCTGCTCGGCCTGTGTATGTGTCAAGTGCTCAAAAGCCAAGCCCTGGCTGGTGTGGCTCTGAGGGTTGGGCAACGTCCTGCAAACTGCAAGGTCATCGGTTCGATTCCCGGTCAGGGCACATGCCTGGGGTGCAGGCCAGGTCCCAGTTTTGGGCACGCGAGAGGCAACCAATGAATGTTTCTCTGGCACACCAAGGTTTCTCTCCCTCTCTTTCTCCCTCCCGTCCCCTCTCTGCAAAAAAAAAAATAAAAAATCTTCTTTAGAAAAGTGCTCAGAACTTAGGATCGAGCTAAGTGAGTAATCAAACTAGATCAAATACCCAAATCAGAAACCTGTCCTGGGAAATGCTGATAAACTAGGCGTATCTGATGACAAGACAGTTGGTCAGAACTTTGTCTGGCAGCCGCAGAAGAAAAAGGTGAAAGAATTAAAATATTAACCTAAACTACCCTATTAAAGACACCCAGGACCAAGGGGGTCTGACAAAAATAACCAAAATTATATGTGCTTTATAGTCGTAATCTTTTCTCGGTCAGTTCTGGCCAGCAGCCCAGGTTCTCACCGCGCACGACCGCAGGTGGCCACACAGCCCGCCCGGACGGCTGCGCGGCCCTGCGTCGTCGGGAAGGTCCCACCGGTGAGCCCCAGTCAGTGCAGGACGGGAGGGCCTGGCCCGGCGCCCTGCAGCGCCCCTGCCTGTTCCTTTCTCCACCCAAGCAAGAGTCTTTGTATCCCAAGCTCTGTTTGGAGTACACACACACACACAGACACACACACACCTACCCATTGAAAAGTTCAAGTGAAACCACAAGGAATACGAACAGGAACCACATAGACTCTTAAGTGCCATCGAACTCACAAAGTCCAGGATTCTGGCCCCAAGTCACACTAGGGAGTGTCCGTGTGCGCAGAGACAGGTCACAGGTTCTGAGTTCGCGTGCCGCCTGCTGCCCGCAGGGCCCAGAGGGCCAGGTGCCTCTGCCCAGCAGGGCAGCCCCCCTCCCCCCTCCCCCTGAGTCAGCATCTCTGCTCTGCTCTGCACCCCCCGCGGCGTCGGTCACAGACCCTCAGGGCCCGACCACAGACCTCCCGCCTCCTGACTCTGCCGTTTTCGCTCTTCCTGCTTCCTCGTTAAATGGAATGCTCTGCTCGGGGAGACAGTCGCCTGTCCCAGTTAGGACCCAGTCATTTCTGTGCGATAGTTGGAGCAAAGTCTTCTCTGTCGTGTCTTGGTCCCTTTCAGACTCACTTCTCTCCAGCTCAGGAACGCAGACTCGGTGTGGGGGTGGGCGTCCACTGGGCAGGCGTCATTAGCTCTAGCCCCTTGAGCAAAACGTGCCCAGACACGCAACACGTCTGAAATGCGTGTCTGCACACACACGCGGCAGCTTCAATGTTAGGTTTCTGAGATGCCGGTGGACTTCGGACTTTTATAGAAGTACCTTCGTCTTTTTAACTACTGTTTCAGCCGCCCTGCCTGAATAAAAATCGTTTGCATGATGGGAACGTTTTTCTGCTCTTGTCTCCCTAGTGTTGGACGCCCGGGCGGGCGGTGGAAGAATCGGCCAGCTCCGGGTGACGGTCGAAGCGCTGCAGGCTCTCCGGTCTGTGTACGAGCAGTACAGGGACGACTGGGAGGCCTGAGCGACGGCTCCGGCTCCGGCGCGCCTCCTGCTCCCAAGTAAACCGCCCCCACCCCCCCCACCCCCCGTGCCAGCCCTGGGACGCGCAGTGTCTGGTCACTCCGGCGCCCACCATCTGCAGCCCGTGGGGAGCGGGGAGGCCTGGCGCTGAAGCGTCCGAGTTTTGCGCACTCTTTCCCGTGTTTATTTTTCTGTCCCCGCCTTCCCTCGCCCGCCACCCCTCAGGGTCTCGGGTCCCCACAGCGGGGACACCTGCTCCGTGATTTATACCTGCACGACAGCGTGAGAGAGTCCGCGTGCGTTCTCAACACTTTCTTAGGAGGTGCTGAAATGCAAGTCCCGTTTTTATTTTTAATAAGCCAGCAGCAAACATCGTAGAAAACCCGTGAAAAAGAAATACTTTCATGTGATCCCTAATCACCCCAGTAAGTGGAATGCCTGTGATTAGCCTCATTAGGAGTTTTACACTGTGAAGATTTTATTAGAAGCAATATATGAAAATTACTTGGATTAATGTGTTAATCCTCCTCTTTAAAATGCTAATATCCACTTTATGCACAGTACAGCTCAGTGTGCATTTTCATTGATGCCTGCAGTTGCTATCAATTAAATATGAAGAATGAGACTTGGCCCCAACTTACTAAATTACTGCAAGTTTTCTGCTTTTCTCTCTTCAGAATTGCAGTTCTTCCTGTTTGCACTGTTTTCAATGACTTGTGCCGGCGATGTGGACACTGGGGGCCGGGAACGTGTGGGCAGGGTGTGAAGAGGAGACAGACACAAGTGTGTGTACGAACTTCTACTTCGAACACCGAGCTTTGCACAGAGGAAGACCTTATTAAAAGCATGGCTCAAGATGATATGCTCAGTTAGACCCGAAAGGAGTATCTTTTTATCGTTCTTTAAATGTACATCAAGCTTGTACAATGCTGGGTGTGTATCTGGATAACCAGATCCTCAAAAAGCCGCTCAGAAAGTTAATTTTCTAGCTTTCGCCGGATCTCGCTGAAGGATTTAATTGATATTTTTAATGGAGCTGTGAATCAGCACTGTGAAAGAATTGTCTCTAGAGGTCTGGGCTATAATGCATTTCATTTTTTAATTTACTTTTTTATTTGTCGTTTTCTTCAAAGGATTTTTATAGGCTGTGGGTTTTCACTGTTTGCAAACAGGCTATGTTCCTTCTTAAGCATATGTAAAGTATTCAGGGAGATAAGTAATTTATTAAAATCTACCTAATTTGCCGTGATATATTAAATCTCTGCTTCAGTGATCACAGACCATTTCATTTAGAGAATTAGGCATTCCCTCTTTGTGTGATTAAAGCTCTGGAAAATGAGTTCTTTGCTCCTATTTGTGAACATTCAAAGCTCGCTAATGGCAAGAAGATGGAATAGATTATGAGACAATTTATTACCGTTCAGCAGAGGGAAAAAAAAAAAGCAGCTATAGTGCAGAAATGCGAGTATGAATATCCGCGTATGGTTCGAGAGCCATCTGTGCCCCAGCGGCTTCAGTAATGACCCTGGCCTCCGGGAGGCTTTGAAGCGGCGTCCGCATGGCATTAATTCGTGGGTGCGCGTTGTGGGGCCGGCGGAGCGCGATCCGACCACAGGAATCTCCACGTCCCGCGTCTGCCACCGGGCCTCCCTGTTTGGGGACTCCCGGCCCCGCGAGGAGTCATGCTCTGCTCATGCTCTGCGCATCTTCACCATAACTCGTTCCTCTGGAACCTGCTGGAGACCACAAACATCTGCGGCCGGAGCCTCTCCAAGCCCGGTAAACGGCCACATGTTGGTTGTCGCTTCAGCTGGCTCTGCGCGCATCCTCCCGGCCTCCCCCCCTCCCCACTCCGGCTTTCTCTGGCTTTCATGCAGGGACGGTGTCATTAGGGCCCGTCAGATCCCCGGCGGTAATTCGGAACAGCCGCGCCGCACCCTGGGATGAACCGAGTGGTTTTCGAGACATTTGTTGTGGTCTTCTCCCAGGAGGTTTGCGTTATTGTTCTAAAACATTACATCCCGCACTGAATGCCCGTTCTGTTGGGGGGAGGGCCCGATCGCGCTGACTCCCTTCCGTGTGGGTGGGGAGGGGGTTCTCAGAAAACCTCTGCGATCCGGTGGGCGGTGTGGGGTGCGCACCCCCGGTGAGAGTAGGGGAATAGCCTTGTTCTGTCCCCTCCCCCCAGATGGGCCACTGAAGACGGCGTTTCCCGTGCCACCGCACTCCCCAACCGCAGAACCGCTCACAAACCTCTTTTCCCGAGTGGCCCCGGTGCTCTCCTGTGGACACCCCCCCCCCGCCCCGCCCCGCTGGGCTGCTGACCTGTCCGAGGGCGGTTTCTTGTTCGTCCCCTGCCCGCCAGCGCGCCCGGAGAAGCTGGCCACCCCCTGGGTCCGGGGCAGTGGTTTTCTCTCCGTGACGCAGCCCGACCCTTCCAAATAGCGGGGAGCAGGGGCAGGAGGGTGCGGCGGGGCCTGGCCGCACGAATGCCCCCGTTGAAGGTGACGCTGCTGCGACCTGCAGCTCCTGGCGGGAGTGCGCCCACCGCGCCCGGCACGCGGGCCGCAGTGCCTCCGGCTGGAAGTGCGAACGGAGACGCGAGGTGGGGTGGGGTGTGGGCGAGCGCGTCCCGCGTGGTGCGTGCTCGCCTGCTGCGGCGGAGACGCCAGGTCCCCGGCCGCCGCCGTGAGGAGCCGTTGACAGAGATAGGTTTTATGGTTCACAGCGTGGTTTACGTAGGGAACACTTCTCTTCACTCTCAGTTTCAGCATGTTTTCTAGATTATCACGGTTTATTGCCGTTTAACTGAAATTAGTTTTTTAAAGAATAAATAGAGAATATATTTAATCAAATAAAGAGCAGCCGCAGTGGAATGCTGCTGCTCCTGCCACTCACTCGTTGCCACAAAACACAAATAACGTCTGTGTGCCGTGAAGCAGCGCGGGCTGCGAGTGGCCGTGTGCCGTGGGGGGCTCCGCGTGCCCCCGTGCTCCCGCGGCACAACGTAAATTACTTTAGCAATCTGACATCAAGAGCTGCGACAATGAAAACCACTTCTTACACATGTCCTAACAAGAATCTGATTAACGTTTCTGTGGATGTGGAAAATAACTTTTTTTACTCAAACTGGCAGTGTTGCTGAATGTCGAATGATTTCCTTATGCGCCCGAGAGCAGAATGTGGGTCATGTCTGCGAACAAATTTGACAATAAAATGGCATCTCCGTGTAGTTTGAACCGACCGAGGGAGGGCTTTGGGGGACATGGAATCGTCCAGTGATGGACAGTGTCGGGGTGAGCAGGTGTTAGGGAGTCACAGGTGCCTGAAGGCCTCCTGCGGCCACCTGCACAAAGGCAGACGACACCCACGCGTCTGCACGCCTCGGGCCACACGCCCCACTCATGAGACCCACACGTGGGAGCAGGGACAGCTCTGCGTCTCCGCTGTCCAGGACACGACCAGCCGGGAAGCTGACGAGCATCATCACAGCCGCAGGAGCACGTGTTTCAGAGACCCCGAGACCGAGCGGATGGAGTTGGGAAGCGTCTCCCCCCCCCACCCCTGAGATCTCTCTCGTCTCACAAGGTAGCGTTTCCACTTCCACCCAGAGCGCCACCCCAGACGGGCGCTTGGCAGCCTGACCCCTGGACATCGAGCCCTGCTCCTGGCCTTGCTACCCCTTCATCCGCGCCCTTCCGGTCCCCGCGGCAGCGACTGCGGCATCGGACAGCGTCCCCTCCACAGCTTTTCTGAAGCGCGAGCCGGTTCTCTCGGAACAGGGGCACCCCCCCGCCCCCCACTTTTTCTGCAGCCCCTCGCCCCTTCCCACTCTGGGCTGAGGTTCGCCTTTCTCATCTCCGCCATCACTGCACACCGTCGGCTTTCTTACTGAATTCACCATCCTGATCTTTATTCGTCCGTCGTCTGTTCCGTTCACACCTCCGTTCAGCCGGCTACCCCCTCCCCCCGCTCGTGTTCAGTTAGTGAAAGCCCCCCCCCTTTTCCTGGGGGGACACAGCCACTGCCTGAGACGCCAGCCCCTGTGGCGGCTCCGAGGGCCTTCCCAAGATGTGCCTTGTGTTAAGACCTGTCTTAGTTTGCCCTGACCGGTGTCGTTCAGGAGGTTGGGTGCTGTCCCACAGAGCGAAAGGTCACCAGTTTGACCCCCGGCACATGCCTGGGTTGCAGGTTCGGTCGGGGTTGGGGCGTGTACAGGAGGCAGCCAATCAGTGTTTCTCTCTCACGTTGATGTTTCTCTCCCTTTCTCCGTCCCTTCTGGTCTCTCTAAAAATTGAAATAAAAAGGCCTGTCTTAATTTAACATGGCAGGATCGGTCTTAGCCCTTATGAAACTAAGAGAACAACAAGCTAATTCTTGTATCTTTGCTTCTTGTACTTGATTTACGGTGAAGTAACAGAAGCTGTAATTCAGAAAGTTCTTGGGAATCACTGGTAAGGAACTGAAGCATAGTGAATTTTTAACTTAAGGAAATGTGTTACTAAAGTTGAGTTTTATTTGGTATAAATGTTTTTGCCATAATCACCAATGTCATCCCAATGAACAATAGGGAAAATAAGAGAAATTTTCGAGGAACACTTAAGAGACCACACACAGCACAGAGAATCCGGAGACTTTTCTACACCAGAAGGAAAAACAAGCTGGAAAATGAGAGAGAGGGATTGAGTATGTGAACTAAAGCTACGATGTGCGTGATTATTGTTCTGGATTCTAACAGGACAAGAAGTAACCATCTTTACGAAACAACGAGGAGACGGAACTCTGCAAACCTCCAGGCGTGTCCAGCCTTCTGGCGTCGTTGGGCGCACTGGAAGACTCCGGCCGCTCCTTAAATACATCACGACACGTGATCACAAAGAAACCTCATCGTGTTTTAAGTAAATTTACGATTTTGTGCTGGGCCACATTCACAGCCACCTGGGCCGCTCTTTGGACACCCCTGCTGCTGTGTGAGTGGGGGGAATGCAGCTCAGAAGCCCCCACCGAAGCGCAGGGAGGCAAGGGCTGGCAGGAGAGAGGAGCTGGGGGCGGGATTCTGGTGGTGGCAGAAGCCACACCCCCCTGGAAGGAGGAGGCCCACCCTGAACGGGGAATGCTCAGACCAGGCGTGAAGCCCACTGCATCAGAACGCTGGCTACCGGGAAAGGGGATGGGAGGGTTGGGTGCGGGGGTGAGGGACGCAGGGCTGGAGGCAGTGGCCTTGAAAATGCACCCCGCGTTTTGCAAGGGCAAGGTGTCCCTTGGAGATGTAGTAATTAAGTGAAAGAAGAAACCAGCTGAAACTGTGGGCCCCAGAGAAACAAGATGGATTAAACGGCATCAATAGCAACAAAAATCGGTCACTTATTAAAGAAAACTGCTCTTCCCTATAGCAACAGAAGAGGACACTCTGGAGCTAAGGAAACTTGTGAGCCACCCAGGCTCTGCCCCTATGATTATCTGCCCCAGCTCGTGCGGAAGAATCCTGCACAAGTGTTAATTGGAAAAGAAAAGGAATCCCACATTCATATTCCTTAAGAAGTAAGGATGGAGGTCAACTTTAATAATGGCGAATGTAATAGTTTGGACGACCCTTTTCGTTAAGGACAAACAGAAAAGCTGATTGTGTGTGCGCACACACACTAATACATTCAGTCCAGGCACAGAGGACAGCCCCGAGGGAGGGGGGCCAGGCATGACAGAGGCGTCTGCCCACCGGAGGGCAGGGGTCACGGCTCGGAAGCTGACCAGGGCCTTCCCCGGGCACGGGTGCACATCCGAAACTGGCCGGGCCCAGAAGGAGGTGAGACCACTGAAGACCGAGACGATGAGGGGAACGGGCCACTCAGGTGATGGAGCCGTCGTCTACGGACTTCGGGGACTTACTCAGTGTGTGCACAGTTCGAAGGCAATCCTGAGACAGCTGACGTGGAATTGGACATCATTTAAAAAGAACCAAGTGGAGCTCTTGTGAGTGTGACCGAGATGAAGATTCACTAAGTGGTTCTAGCAGCAAATCAGACAGAATTTAAGAGGCAATTGAAAAAAAAGTCAAGATGACATTCATCCTAATGCATGGAAAGAAAGTGAAACGTAGTAAAAAAAAAGGCAGGGGGATTTAAAAGACACCAGATTGTGTGGAATATTATACGTGTAATCGAAGGACAGAAAAAGGGGGGATTAGAATCAATATCGCAAGAGAGAATGGCTAAGAATGTCCCAGAATACACATCAGGCGCAGATGGGAGGAGGACGCGGTCCCCTATGCGCACGATGGACAGACACAGAGACAGTCACTCAGAGCGCGTCAGAGAGCCAGGGAAACCCAAAGACAACGAGGAAACCTCACCAGCAGTCAGAAGCGAGAGACAGAGCCGACAGCCGAGTTCGTAACTGGAACGGCGCAAGCCCCCAGGAAACAGCACGGGACAAACACCTCTCGGGCCCCGCTCCCTGCTGCCCCTTTATCTTTCATTCGCAGACCTGGGAGCGAACCCTCCGGGGGGACTCCTGCCGTGGGAGCCGGGAGCTAGTGCATGATAAACACGGCCCGTCCTCTGCGGACGAGCCAGAGGGCGAGTCCCTGGGGCCCCAGCAGACAGGAGCCCCATCGCCAGCCGGTCAGCCTGCTCACGTGCCTTGGTCCCGGCTTCCTCCTCTGAGGTCTGGCTCCGGCCAGCCCTACCCCACCCCCCTCTCCAGGGTCGTTTCCCAGACAGACTAACTGCCTGCGTGCAGGCCCTGGTTCCAGGCTGGTGACGCCCTGGGAGCCCTGGTGGAGTAGACACCAGGGGTGGCCCCAGGACACAGCACATCAGGGTGGTGCTCCAAAACGGGGTCACTCACTAGTGAGATGGCAAAATGGATGACACTCTTGACCGAAAGTGGTCTCTCGAGAGAGCCTGGCATGCGACAGTCTGGACCGCGGCCTTTGAAGAGGGCCGGGGCGCGGTGAAGCATTGGGTTATCAGCTGCTTGCTTTTCTGAATGTATGATGTGCTTCAAATTTTGTAAAAGTGCAACGAGTTTTCCGTAGATGACAAACTCCAGAAGACATAAAGGAAACCAGCTCCGATGCAAAAGAAACGGGAATACAATATTCCCACATTGAATTAACTATAATGAAATAAGCCATTGCAGATGGGAGGGGGCACAGATCAGAAAACTAAAACTCAAAATAGAAATTGACAAGGAGGTGATGTTAGGAAAGAAATCTAGAAAAAAAAAAACCCTTAATCTTGAAATGGCTAAACTGTAAGTACCTAAGAGGAAAGAAATACTACTGAGGGCAGACTAAGGCAGGCAGTGGATGAGATGGAAGGAGACAAGAAAGTAATATTGAAGGGAGAGGTGGGAAGAATCGGTGAGAAAATGACAGCTGTAGCAGACAGGCGAACCAAGTACGGTTAGAGATGCTGAGGAGAAACACAGAACAATAAAATAGAACTCATACAGAAAGCCATGATTCAGGAAAGCTTTTCTGCAGTAAGAGAAGGCACGAATCTATATATTGAAAGGGCCGCCCTGAAAGGAATATTGTTGTAAAATGGTGACTTTTTTAAGCATAGTCTAATAAAACAACTAGATATTAAACTTTCCCCTGGTCCTCCAAGCCAAAAAAAAAAAAAGTTATTTACAAAGAAAATCTGGTTGGCATTAGATTTCTCAAGAGCAGCTTACAAAACAACAAACATCAGTGAAATACTCTTATCAAAACACTCGCTGTGAACCGAGGGGGTTCCCCCCCCCCATCCAACTCAGCTACCCCTCAAGTATCAAGGCTATAGAAAAACACCTTTTGGATTTACCCCTTCTGGATATTTTATATCAACAGAACTGTACAACGTGTGGCCTTTGCGCCGCCTTTTCCTTCGCATAGGTTCCCAAGGTCCGTGGGTGGTGTAGCTCAGATTGTTATTTTGTTTCTCGTTATGGCTAAGTAATGTTCCACTGTATAATAATGATTTGTTACCCATTTGTCCTCTGAAGGACGTGTGGGTGGTTTCTCCCTGGTGGCTGCTGTGAGAAGTGCTGCTGTGAACATTTCGGCACAAGGGTCTGAGAGCTGGTTTTCAAGTCCTCTGCGTTTATGTTTAGAAGTGGCATTGCTGGGTCATGTGACGATTCTACGTTTAACTTTTTGGGGGACCGCCAAACTCTTTCCCACAGCAGCTGAGTCATTTGGCATCCCCCCCCCCACCCCAGCAAGGTACAAGAGTTCCAATTCCTCCACATAGTTGCAACATTTGTTATTGTCCTCTTTTTAATTTTTAACAGCCACTCCCCAGTGTGAACTGGCATCTCGTTACGGTTTTCATTTGTTTGTCTCTAGTGACTAATGATGTTGAGCATCTTTCCATGTGCTTGTTTATAGAAGAACGATCGCAGACATGTGAGCATTCAGGCACTATTGCACTGTGAGTCTTTCCTGAGGAATCTCCCCGGGGACCACCTCCTTCCAGCGGGCAGACGGAGGAGGGAACTGCCGAGGGGCCTGGCGGTGAGCGCCGACTGTGTCACTGCAGATCTCGCACAGACCCCGACGGGACCGGGTGGGGACCTGGATGTAGCTGTTCTGTGCTCTGACACAGCAGATATAACACCATCTTTTTATTAGAGGAAAGGGGAAGAAGAAGTGGGGAAGTAGAATAAATTCACGGGTTTTATACACAGATCCTAGGTGACAAAGGTATCATTTAAAGCAAGCAAACCAGACAGCAGAAGCCTAAATACGCGTAGACACCATAGAGAGATAGTGGAGAGGTAATGACTAAAACAAAGACACAGATCATTCTCATCAACAACATTTTTTAAAAGTAAAAAGCAAAGAAAGCAGAGTAAGGAATGAAAAACACATGGTAAGTATGCACAGGAAAGTATAATGCGAAATAATCGAGTGGAGCGAAGACCACGTATGTAAGTTGTAACAATAAATGTAAGTGGTCTTACTCACTGATGAAATAAATATTTTCAGGGTTTTTTTACAGGGCGAAATTCAACTCCGTATTGTAAAAGACACTTCTAAAACAAACTTCAATAAAATTAAAGGCTCAGCAAAACTATACCTGGCAAAGGCACATTTAAAAAAGCAGGGATTGAGAATTTGATATCTGAGAAGATGAAAATATTTATGTTTCCGTATCCTAAACAATATAATCCCAAGGTAGGTCTTATGAATACATATTGAACTCTTTACCCTTATCAAAGAGAATATTTCCTCTTTTCAAATGCACATGGAACATTCATGAAAATTGACCACATGTGAGGTCACCAAGAAAACTTCAATAAGTTCTTTTAAGTAAAAATAATGCAAACCAACAACATTGTGTTTTATTACACTGCAATAAGACTGAAAGTAAATAAAAATCAAAAGGCACAAGGTCTTTTCCATCTGGGAATTTAAAAATTATTAAATGATTCTTTAGTCAAAAGGGAGATAAAAATTGAAATTGAACAACTTTTTAAAAATAACGAGTATGAAAACTATCAGAACCTTTTGAGATACGGCTAAAACAAAGGTTACAAGAAAAAAGCGTAGCTTAAACATCAGAATGAAAATGAAAGTATAATAAATACCTCTCAAAAATTCGAAAAGGAGCAAAAAGTAAACCTAATGAGAAGGAAACAATACAGAAAAAGCGGTAATAAGTAAAAAATGGATTGCATCACTATAAAGGAGTGAAAGCATAAGAGCAAGTTAGAACGGGACAGCCGCAGACCAGCTGGAGCCCGGCGCGGTTCCGGAACACCGCGCGCCTGCTACTTCCGGCCAAGATGGAGGCGCAGGTGGACGCCCTGCGCCTCCTCGCACAACCAGGAGAGGGACGGCAACAAATTGAACAACACAAACCAACCAGAACTGACAGGAAGGAAATCGAACTGTACAGGAGTCTGACAGCCAAAAGAAGCTAAAGAAGAAACTTCATCCGGACTGGTAGGCGGGGCGCAGACGGGTGGAGGGGGGTGGAGGAGCCCGCGGTCCCACTTTTGCGCGCGGATAAACCGGGAGGAGCACCTGGGGAGCAAGACGGACCTCAAGACCCTTGGGTTCCAGCACCAGACATAAAGCCTCAGAACCTCTGGCTGAAAACACCTGTGGCTGTTGAGGGGGCGGGAGAAACTCCTGGCCTCGCAGGACTGCTCACTGGGGAGACCCATGGGGTCCCAGAACGTACACAAGCCCACCCACCCGGGAATCAGCACCCAAAGGGCCCACTTTGCTGGTGGGGATCAGATGGGAGGGCAGATAAAGTGCTTCCCAGATAAGGTCAGGTTAAAGGAGTTCATCATCCCCCAGCCCTTATTATAGGAATATTAAAGGGACTTGTCTAAGAGAAAGAAGCTCAAAAATATGAACAGTAAAATGACAACAGACTCACAACTATCAACAGTCAAACCTAAAAAAAAACTCAGGAACAACTAGAACAGGAACAGAATCGCAGAAATGGGGATCACAAGGAGGTTATCCGCAGGGAGGTGGAAGGGGCGAATGAGGGAAGGTACAGGGAATAGGAAGCATAAATGGAAGGTACAAAATAGACAGGGGGAGGTTAAGAACAGTATAGGAAATGTAGAAGCCAAATAACTTACAAATACAACCCATGGACATGAACTAGGGGGGCCAGAATGCAGATGGTAGGGGGTATGCAGGGCAGAGGGGAATAAAGGGGGGGGGGATGGAACAACTGTAATAGCATAATCAACGAAATACATTTAAAAGAAAAAATATCATGAATCTAAGTTGTACAATTCTATGCAGATGTATGTGAAAACCTAGATTAAATTAATAATTTTCTAGAAAATAAAGCTCCAATATTGACCCTAATAGATATAGATAATTTAAAAGATCAGTTTCCGTATATAAGTAGTACCATTATTAAAAAGCTAATCCCCAAAATGCAGCAGGCCCAGAAGTTTCTATAGAGACATTCTGTAGGCCCCCAACAGGTAATTTCAGTGTTCTGACTGTTCCACACTTAGAAGCCTGGTCCATACTGCACACACAAACAACAGAAAACTATACCCTGATCTCTCTTATGAACACTGAAGCTAAAATTCTAATTAAAGCATTAGTAAACACAATTGAATACCACCTAAAGATACAATGCACCATGACTAAGAGGTGTTTTATTTCAGGCAGGCCACATGGCTCAGAACATCTAGAAACAGACCCAAATACATATATGAAGTTGGCCATCAAAGGTAGCCTATCAACTCGGGGGAGAGAAGCAGGGTACTCAGGAATTACGTTGGAACCGTTAAAAAGGCATCTGGAAAAAAATGGTTTCTTATCTATACCCTAAAATACATTCAATAAATATTTACATATAAAAAGTGAACTGATAAATGCACCTGAAGTAAACATTTTTACACTCTTTAAGTGAGGACAGCCTGTATAATTCCAGAGCCTACAAAAGAAAATACTATTAATTTGACTATACAAAAGGAAGTGTCCTCATGGCAAAAAAAAATCATCAAAAGACAAATGAAAAACATGGGAAAAATGTTTGCTAAAGATTAAACAAACAGCTCATTCCTTATTACACAAAGAGGTCTGAAAGGAAACAACAGTAAGAAAACAGAACAACTCCTCGCAGGAAAGAGAGAGTGTAAGAAACAATGTGTGCACGTGGTTACTCCATGGCTGCTTAAAAAGGGAAGAACCAGACACACCCTCGTGTCCAGCAGGGACTACTCCATGAGCGGCAGTGCGCTGCGGTCGCGAAGCTGAATCACACTGCGCAGCTGCGTACAGGGGAGGTCGGCCTTAGACAGGCTTCTGTGCAACAACCTCCAAGATGCATTTGTCTGGTTTTTGGCCTGAAACAACAGAAGTTCATTCTCAGAGGTCTGGCAGCTGGACGTCCGCGGCCAAAGCGTGGGCAGGGCCATATTCCGTGGAGGCTCTGAGGCAGGGGCTGTCCCAGGGCCGCCTCCACAGTTGCGGTGGCGCCAGCGCACCCACGGCGCTGCCCGGCTTGTAGGCCCCTCTCCCCTGGGCGCCCTCCTCTCTGTGTCCGTCTCCAAGACACGTCTGCACATGGAAACGAAGTAAAGACGAGCGCGGGATGCGTGCGGCAAACTACATGAGGACACGTGTGCGTGTGGTCTCGAATATATACATGAAATAGTTTGGGAAGTATACCCAGGAGACCCGTGGGAAGTGGTAGAATTCGGGGAAAGGGAACTGGGGGAACTGGGAGAAAAGGCAGAAAAAATATTTTTGACTATGATTCCATTTGTATACTTTTAATAGTTCCATTGAGATATAGTTCTCATACCATAAAATTCCTCCATTTAAAATGCGCAGTTCAGTGTTGTTTAATGTAGTCAACGAATTATGTGACCATCGCCAAAATAAAACCTGGGAACCTCTCCAGGCCCTCCAAAAGGAAACCACCCACACGTTGGCAGTCGCGCTCCCCTTCCAGCCCCCTGGCCTGGCCCGGCCCCAGGCCCCCACGAAGGTGCTGCCAGTCTCTGCGGACGTGCCTGCTCTGCACGCTTCACACAAACAGAGTCCCGCCACATGCGGTTCTGCGTCTGGCCTCTGGCCCGCAGCATGATGTCTGCAAGGTCCGTCCACGCTGTAGCGTGCGTCGGTATTTAGCTCTTTTTTATGGCCGAGTAATATTCCTTCGTGTGCATGCGCCACATTTTATTTACCCGCTCAGCGGTGGCGAGACGTGGCGGGGTTTTTCCCCTTCGGGGCTGCGATGCGTCGTGGTGGTGCTGCTGCTGCGAACTGCTGTGCACATCAGCGCAGCGGAGAGCCTGCCCGGCGCCGGGCAGGGCCTTTTCTTCTCCCGTCCTGGGTGCTGACCAGGAGCAGGTGTGATCACAGCAGGCAGCAGCCGTCTTGCATGAAATTTTCAAGAACTGACCACATTCAAGACTAAATGTTTTTGGAGGTCTTCCAGCCCGGGTCTTCCCGGGTCTTCCAAATCGACTCGCCTTGGCAGCATTTAAAATCCAGTTCAGTCACCGTTAGCAAACCAAGGGTTCCTCTTAAGGGCCCCTCCAGTGCCCTGTGTGAAGTTCAAGTGTTTGAAGACACGATGCAACGCTCACCGGAGGTGTCTTCCGAGGGAGACGAAGCTTGGAGCACCCCTGGGTGGTCTGTGCGTCCAAGGCACCTGTGCCACACTCTGCATCCACTGATGAAGTCGTTCACTTATGCAGCACAAGTTCTCAGGAAAAATGGAAAGAAGAAACCACGGCTGGTTGTCTAGGTCTTGCCTGTGTGTCCCCACAAAGCCAGCTGTGCATGGCGTTGCCTGAGGTCCTTTTTCCTCCTCCTCATTTCATCACAGTGAAGCAGAGAGGGCGCAGGGTGGCCGAGGCGGGGACTGCAACACCGGAGCAGACAACCCCCAACCCAAGGGCCCGTCCAGCTCCCGCATCCCGTAATCTCAGGATTCTGAGGGGCACACACAACATCCCCCGAGTCACAGATCCTGGGGATGCTGTCTCCTCTGCGGCGTGCTGGCTAAACAGAGGTTTCGAAACGCTGCAGCTACGACGGACCCAACGTGGGCTTTAATAATGAAAACACGGGTGAAGCCAGTGTTGACCGAGACGCAAAACAAACCCCATGTATGAAAGACACAGGCCCCACTGGAAGACACGAGTCACTCTCCCTGCTACCCCATCTCCCGCTGTGCTTTCCCTGGAAGCTTTGTTGTTCCGTTTTCTCACCCTCAGTAAATAAGAATTGTTTGTTACACATGTAACAACTTAGTGTTTTCCTGCTAACGTTGTGCTCTGCAGCGAAAGGGGCTCATATTATTTCCACCTGTTCTGACTGTCACTGGTGTTATTAAAGAAAAAAAAAAGCGTTTCCACTTGGGCTCATTCGAAGAGTTAACGTCTGACTCTACGTGGAACTATTTAAAGGAAGCAGAACAACGTGGCCTGAAGCGCTTCCAGCTCAGGGTGTGGGCGCACCATGTCTTGGTGCTTGTTCCGGAAAGAATGCCGTTTGGAAACTCGCAGTGAAGTCAGGGGGAGAGAACCACAGAGAGTTCCCATGGAGCCAGAATCGGATCGACCCACCACCCCCCGCAAACACATCCCCTCTCGGACCAGCGGGCCTCCTGGTCCCGTGTCCACCGCCTGTGCCCAGCGGGCCCCAGCGTTGCTGCCTGCAGTGATGTGTGACTCGGGCTTGTCCCGGTCGGGGCGCTGACACAGGACGCTTCGCTCACCAGGATGCACCAGGCAGGGGCCCCCCGAGGGGCCTGGTCCACATCACAGCTATAAACCGG
This sequence comes from Phyllostomus hastatus, assembly GCF_019186645.2. Lineage (NCBI taxonomy): Eukaryota > Metazoa > Chordata > Mammalia > Chiroptera > Phyllostomidae > Phyllostomus > Phyllostomus hastatus. Next base: position 26,811,757 of record NW_025334024.1, read on the forward strand.
AGTCAGCCCACGCTTACGAGAAACCCCTGCCAAGGAGCCCTAACACACCCCACTCCCCATCCTCCAGCTCAGCCTCAGCCAGCTCACCTTCCCCTAGAAAACCGGCCTTCTCGCCACACAAGGAAACCCTTGACCTCCCAGCAATACTGCCCTGCTTCCTCGTCCCCACTTCTAACGTTGGAGAAACTTCCCCTTGTCCAAAATCCCTCAGGAAGGGCGCTGCGCAGCTCTGTCACCTCCAAGGCAGCAGACAAGACCCCAAGACCCAGGCTGAGCTAAGCTGTACGAAGCTCTCTGGAGCGAGCCGGCCTTACCTGCTCAGGACCCTGGGCCAGGAAGCTCTGAGGGCCGCACCAAGGCCCCACCGCAGAGGGATGCAGGACCTGCCCACACTCACCTTTCTCCCGCACCGCATCTGCACGGCATCTCACCCCTGCTGCCTGCACAGTGCGCCCCCTCCCGGCAGAGCTGCCCGATCGGTGAGCGCCCTCGGTGCCCATTCTCCCCACGCCACCCGGAGTGGCCCGATCCAAGAGCCAGCCGCGGACCCAGGCCCCGGTCCCCGCCCCTCCCCGTCAGAGGGAAAAGAGAGGGCCGGCCTCCCACCGAAGGCCAGGCCGAAGGTCCCCTGTCGGTGTGCACCGTGTTCCGCGGTCTCCCAGGGGGCAGTTTGCTTTTGTCCCCTCTTCTCCCTGAAGGGAGCGCCCCACAGCTGAGTTACCCAGACAGGTCTGGGCAGCCCCGGGTGGGGCTCAGGCCTCTGTCGGTGTGGCAGCCAGGCAGTGTCATGTGCCCTGGCCAGGAGCCACCGAGAAGCAACTAAATCTTCACCGGGCGACTGGGAAAACGCCCGAAAAGATTCCAGGCCTGTCCCACAGTCACTCCTTCCCTCCCCTCCCCCAGCCTCACACCCCGACAGCCTCAAGTTTCTCCTTTCTTCTCTCTCGCCACTCTCAGAACCCCTCTCCCCACCTTGCCAGAGGGCAGGGTCCAGTCCTTCCTTTCTGCCAAAAAACCTTCCCTTTAAAATCCCTCCGCACGCAGCTAACCCCAGCCCCCGCATCAAAGGCAGGCGAGGGGTTGCCCAGCGCCCCTCCTGGTGCAGGCCGTCCGGTCCGCCGCGAGGGGACGTGCCTGTCTTCGTGCGTGTCTTCACGTCTGTCTCCCTCTACCTGCTCCTCGCGGGCGAGCACGTGCTTTCTCCTGAGGCGGAGAGACCTCAGCCCTCAGCTCTGGAATCCCACTGGAGGGCCAACACTTACTCAACCATTAGCACTCTCCGCACAGGAACAAGTCACCTTGGTATTTGCAAGAAACACACAACAGGCCTGGGAGCCCGCGGTTTAGGGCCTTTTTCTGTGGGCTCAGGCAGGCAGAGAGGAGGCGCCCATCCGCAATGGAACAAGTCTCCCTGGGCTTTCTCCCGCTCCCCGAGCAAGCAGAGCAAAGAGGCACCCGTGCTGCCCCAGCGCGGCCCCCAAAGTCACATCCAGTCTTGCTTTGCAGCATTTGTAAAACCCACCCCTCACCCCCAGGACCGACAGTTTCCCCAGCCGGGTGGGGTCCTCAGAGCCCCGCGCTCCTGTGAGTCTTGGCTGGGCCCGAGGTCAGCGCGGGACTCGGGCGGGACACGTGCCCGAACCCTGAGGGCCTCCAAGGTCTTTTCGATCGTGCAGCGCCGACCGGGGTCACGCAGTCGCAGGAAATAAGCTGGGAGGGCAGGTGGGCCTTTGCACAGGTCTTGCATGGAAATTGAAAGCGATCGCCTAATGCAGTCCAGAATCCCTCCCAAACATTAGTATCGTTTCGGAAAAAGGAAATTGAAAGCCGGGTTGAGCGTCATGAGGCTTCTAATCCAGATGAATAAAGCAGGCGAACACCTCACCCCCGAGAGCAAATCAAAGGGGGATCCCCGTGGGCAGCGGTGCGGCCAGGAGTCCAAGTGGATGTTTGGTAAGCACGGCCTCCTGGCGGCCAGGGCAGGCTGCAGCCACCTGACTTCCAAAGTTCCCTGGTGTCGGGTGAGGGGAGAGAGGCTGGTGAGCCCTGGGGAGACGATTTAATTTTTTGAGTGCTTATGAAGGGATTTGCTGTGTAAGGTACAAGAAGGGTTGAGAAAAACATGGACAGCAATTTCCCTTCACAGTGGAGTAGCTGACCCTGTTCCCAGCCTCAAAATACAGCCCCTTCCACAGCCATGTGAAAATCCACTGTTAGAGATTCTTTCCTTTGGATTGAACACCGCTAAGAACCATGGGTGGAGAACACATTTCTTCTAAATCCCCCAAAGGTGAAGGGTTACATTTTATCTCCAGCCTATTCTGGTGCTCCTGCAGTGGAGTATAGGGCATTTCGTTTCCGAATGAGTCAGGTAATTCTTTTCATTTCTAATCACAAAAGGGAAATGCTTTACTGAGTGAAATGATGAAAGGCCTTGGGTTTGCTTTGAAACAACCCAGACAGTGGCAGAGCAGGCGAAGGTGAAACAAGCTGAAGCGAGACTGGCTGCGAGCTGAGCGTTGTTGTTGTTGCTATGTGATGGGTGCATGGGGGGCAGGGTCGTAATTCGATCCCCACCTCCCCCCTGTGCCAGGCAGGGGGCCGGGAACTCTGGGAGGCTGGCTAAGACCGGTTCTGCCCAGACCCATCCTGCATCTGAGTTGTCACTAAACGCTGGTCACCTCTCCAAGCTCCACCCAGAAGTCTAGGCTGGGGGTCCTCTGTTCAAAGATGCAACAAAGCTCTGTGGGGATCAGTGGGTCCCCCCACCCCGCCACCTCACCAGCTCACTGGCTCCAGGCAGGAACCCACCAGCCTCCACGGTCTCTTCTTCACTGCTCCTGCCCTCCCCGGCCTGGCCTGGGGGCCTGTGATGTGACCCCCTCTTTCACCACCAGCACACCGTGACTCGCAGCGGCTGTGTCTGCCAGGGCCCCCCCCCCCTGCCGCCGCAGGACACGGAAGTCACATGGCAGCTCACTGTCCCTGGCATATCCCCTCCCTGCTCTTGCAACAGGGAGCCTAGGAGAGTGTCCAGTGAGTGGAAGAGACCTCCATGTACAAGAAAGCACAGGGAGACCCTTCGAACGAGCTCTCACACAGGCGTGCACCCGGGCAGCCAGCAGCCAAGGCGAACATCGGGTGGGCCAGTGCGAGGTCCTGCATGGGAGAGTGAGAGAGGCACTCCCACGGGAGGCAAGCAAGGCAGGCTGCATGGAAGAGGTGTGTCGAGTGGCCTGGGCCTCAGAGGATGAGTGGAGCCTCCGCCAGGGGAGGAGGGGTGCGCACGCAGGCACAGGGCCTCAGGGTAGGCTGGGTCGGCCTCACCTGCCCAGGCCTGTGCTAAAGGCACCTGGAAGGGGCTGGGGTGGGGGGCAGAAGACCCCTTGCCCTGGAATGCCAGGCCAAGGCGGGTCTTCCCCAAATGACAGCAGGAAGGGGCCAGGGAATATTTGGCAGGTCAGTGGGATGGGGGGAGCATGAATGTGAGGTGACCTTTGACCTTTGTCTCAAGGCTCCAGCTTCAGGGGATCTGTGTGTGCAAGGAGAAAGAGAGAAGACGTTGGAGGCCTGGAGAGAAGGCAGAGGGGAGAGAGGAGAAAGGGGAAGAAGAGAGAGAGGAGACCCGAGTTGGAAGAGAAGGAAAAGCGAGCCAGCCCGGTCAGGGAGGCTTTGGGCCTGACCACTGGGAGTCCATCAGTCAGACGGCGGCCTTTCTGTGGGAGAGGGGCCGTGGCACCCCCTTCTGGGCGTGAAACCAGCCGCCCAGGGCTGCGTCAGGGGAGTCCGGGCTGCACAAGGCCTGCCTTTCTGAGTGAGCCCCCGGCCCGCCCAGGCCCAGGTGGGGCTGACTGCCCCGGGGTGCTCTCCACCAGCAGAGACTGTCACTGGGCGGAGGTGGCGGGCGGGTGACAACTGTGGAGGGTGTGACAGCGGGGTCTGCCCAGCCAGCCCCGGAGAAGACAAGATGGTCCGAGTTCCCTGGCTGTTCGCACTCAGAAACTCAGCCGGAAAAACTTGCAAACATCTGGCTTTGGCCGCACCACCCCCACGCCCCCTCGAGCTGGGACGCCGTTTAGTAAGGTTATGGCTCCATCTACAGCCTGTGGGAGGACGGCCGGGGCCTGGCCTTGAGCTGCGAGGGCTCACGGCAGTTACCGCCAGGGAAGCCCTGTCCCCTCTCGGCACGTCCGGCCGGCACAGGCCGGGGCAACGCCGGGGCCACTCGTGTCGGCGCGCCTCCACAGTCACAGCCGCAGCCACTCAGAACACGCCAGCACCCTGGGAGCCAACATCGGCTTGGAGTTTCTGCTTCAAACCCGTTTGTTACGACGTGAGTGAAATGGGGTTTCCCCCACTTTTTCCTTTCCTATTTTAACAACAGAACCAATAAATGCCCTCAAAATAGCGAGATTGCATTTGCTTTTCATTCGAATTAAGTGTTTCAAGCACTTCATGAGCACCCTCTGCGTCCAAGGTTCTGAATGAGCAGCCCAGAGAGCCAGGTCCGAGTGCGCCGCTCCACCGGCGGATGCCGCCGAGGCCTTTAGCTGCTGCTGCTGCTTGTCGGCTGGGAGGTTCCACACGGCTCCAGGGAGGGGGTGGGAGACAGGCCTGCGGCACCGGCGACACCGGTGGAGGCAGAGCTGGGGACGCCTCCGAAACTCCAGAACGGAGCGGCCGCCGCAGCAGAGTGGAGGCTGCAGATCAGCTCCGCAGCGGTACAGAACGCCTCACCCTGTTCCATCCCCACCCCCCCACCTCGGAAGTGTAACAGCTATTTCCTAATTTTAAAAAATAATACAAAAAAGTAACCTTTTGCTGTGCAGAAAACTTGGAAAACAAGACAAAAAGGAATAACAAATCGACGGCATTCATAATCCTATCGACGGAAGGCCACCATGCTTCACGGTTTAAAGTGGCCCCAAACGCATCCTGCCCTCAGCACACGGTCCCCCCGAGGTTTTCACCAACCGGGGCAGCAGGGGGAGACCGTCCTCTCGTGTCGTCACGGGTTTCTCTGGGGTCTGGAATGGCTGGCTGCAGGGCCCTCTTTCACTCGAACGAACCACAGCTTACAAACTCCGTAGGCGAGTCCCAGCTTTTCACAGTAATAAGCTCTGTGCAGAGCATCCTTAAGACGATCCCCTAATCACGAAACTTCCTGGTCAAGAGGCGCCTGAGACCAGACCAGGTCGACCTCGTAGGGGTTCCCATCCCATCTGAACAAAATCGGACACGGGGAGCCCAGGAGGTGCCGCCACCCGCCTGCCCGGGGCCTCCTCCAGCCTCACCTCGCGGGCCTGACCGGATGGATGCAACTTCTCTCCCAGGTCTTCGGTTCATCTGTTTTGGCCTCTGTGGCAAACCCACGGGAAAGGCTGGAGGCCCGGGAGATCTTATCACAGACGACACACCTGAGGCAGACGTGACTAACACCCCACACCTGAGCGGCTCGCAGTAGGACCCTTGAGCACGCCAGGCCAAACAGCGAAGATCACGGCGACCCTGGCGGAGACGGCGGAGACGGCGGAGACGGTGGCAGACCTGCAAGGCCGCAGCCCGCAGGCGCACACTCCGCCGGGAGGCGGGCGGGGCGCCAGGCTCGCAGCGCAGCAACGCCCCTCGCTCTTCCGGGCCCTGGGTTCTCCGGCTGGAGATGGAAATGCGTTTCGCCTCGTCTCCCACACACGTCATCACTGCCTGCGTCTCAGGGACGTAGTGACGAGAGACATTGGCCATATTTCAAACTAGTTCAATGCTAAGAACCACCTGGCCGAGCCATCACCGTACAAACCCCCAGGCCAAACCCTAGACGTCCGGAATCGGCCATCCCAGGAAGGGCCTGGGCCCCGGACAGTTCCGAAAAGCTCCCGCTGGTCCCGGGACTGGGAGGTGGGGCAAGTCTGGGAAGCGTGGAGGGGATCACGGTTTCTTGCGTCAGAAGACGGATTCGGAGCGTTCGGGGTGCATTTGTTGTTTTGGGGACTGCAGACTGGGATCACCAGCTTAGCAAGTGAGAATGCAGGCTGTCCAGTTACATTCGAATTTCACGTAAACAAGGAGTGATTTTTTTTTTTAGTGTAGGTATGTCCCGTGCAATATTTGGCACATACGTATACTAGGAACGTATTTTTATCTGGCAACTCTGTCGGATGCTATGCACCCCATTTACAGGGTAACATGGGAAAGCTCCAGAAAAGTCTGCGTTTTAGGGAAGAATGTGAGTCCAGGATAGAAGAGGCTCTCTGTGAGGCTCTGTGCTGATCGGTCTTCGTGCCGGTCCCAGCTTACCTGCTTGCTGGGGAGAGAAGCCCCTGCAGCTGGCTCATCCTTTGTACAAAAAATGAAAATAAAAAAGCAAGCTCTGGCTGGTGTAGCTCAGTGGATTGAGCTCAGGCCTGCAAAACAAAGCATCGCCAGTTTGATTCCCAGTCAGGGCACATGCCTGGGTTGCAGGCCATACCCCCAGTATGGGGCATGCTAGAGGCAACTGCACATTGATGTTTCACTCCCCCTTTTTCTCCCTCCGTTCCCCATCTCTCTAAAATAAATAAATGACATCTTTTTTAAAAAGCTAGTGTTCCAAAGAAGACAAAGAAACCACTTTTTTAAAGATAAAATACAGAACATAACTTAGAGTTCTGCTTGTTCACAGCCAGTGAGACCATGAGACGCAGATAACTGTTAATACCATTCACTTGTCCATGTCTTTGTTGATTTCAAAATAACAAGTATCTCTAAGCCACACCCACCCTCACCTCTGGCAAAATCCCCAGGGCCACTCAGCACCAGGGTACGGATGTGGCCTCTGCCAGATGACCCCTGGCGCCGGGTCAAAGGTTCTTTCCAACAGGGGCCGATAGATACACTCTCACCTCGCAGTAGGAAAGGTCTCCGACAGGGCCGATTCGGAAACCCCAGTGTCAGTGATAAAACAGACCTCCCTGAGGTGAGAGGAGGAGGGGAAATGTGCAGACGGAGAGGAAAATCCGAAGGACCCTGTGGTCCGAGAATGAAACGTTTTCTCAATCGAATTACGCTGCCCGGTGGAAGGGGAGGAGGAAGTCCTTCAGGTGACTTTTAAATGAAAATGAAATGCCTGTTAGTAAGTTACAGAGGTGCGGTGATGCTGCATGGCGGGCTCGTGTCTCATTAATTTCAAACACAGGTTTTTATGTGAGGCTATCGGATTATAATTTGATTACCTGACCCTGTAATTAAGGTTTATTGCCAATTTGGAAGCTCGCGTGTAAAATGAACTGGCCCCTCTTCAGAGTGAGAGGCGGTCCTGTGGACTCACGGACTTCTGGTTTTGCATTTAAATGGAAAAGTCGGCGGTGCCGTGACAAACAGGTTGGGGGGTTTGATCATTAATCCTGCTAAAGCAATATTCATAAATTCAATTCTGAATCAGTTGGAATACTTTTCTTTTATTAGTTTCTGTGTTATTAAATGAGATTGTTTCTGACTAATATATTTCTGGACTCGAACTGTAGCTCCGAGCTGTTATTCAAATCAAATAACACGCCCCGTACTTGTGCCTCGCACTAATAAATGCCAACTCGTGATACATTTGCAAGAGACTGTCAGCAATATTAAAGGAGGCAATAACGCCACCGAGGTCTCGAAGTGAGCTGATTTTTCTAAGGGCTGATAACTGTCATTTTTCTTTTCTGTTTCTTTTTTCTTTAAAAAACCCAGATATTTAAACCTTTTATTCTTACATTCAAAAACGTGCTTTGATCCCTAAAAATGGATTTCGCTAACACTTAAAAAACAGGCAGACACTTAAAAACACACTGGAATGAGAAGATGCACCGTGTTGGGGTCCTGAGTGAGAAGTTGAGGAAGCTGATCTCAGAGCAGAATCCAAGTTACGTTTAGGAGGAAAAATTCCTACTTAACATGGGAAACTGACTGGGTCTTCCTTTCCAATGCGTAGATGGGGAGGAGAAGGCTACGCTGCTTTTGAAATTAGAACAACTATTTGCAATGGTCCACTGGGTTCCCGGAGCACAAAGGGGTCTTCAAAGCCCGCTTTCCTGGCCCCATTTTATAGACGAGGACGCTGAGGCTCAGAGGGAAACCAGCCGGCCGGTGACACGGTGAGTAGGGGGCACATCCCAAGTGGAAACCCTCTCCTAACACTCCCCACGGTGTTTCCTGCCATTTTCCCCGCCGTCCAGCCGACAACGGGCCCGTAAATATCTGCGGGAACTTCCTGGGAGACGTCTCCGGTCCCTCCCACACGTCCCCTCAACACCAGGACCCCAGCCCACCCATGCAGCTCACACCTGCCCCTCCTTCCCGTTTCGAAAAGGGAATGAGACCTGATCAACTACAGGGTTCAGGCGACTTCGATAGCTCACCCTTTTAAGATCAAATGCTTTACTGAGCTCTTTAAAGTGTATCGTGTGTCTTAATCATCACAATCACCTTGACCTGTTCATTGCTTTGGACCGTCTTCCCCAAGATCCCTCTCTGGGGGGCCTGGGAGCTCACCCCCCAGACTGACACGCAGGCTCATTTCTCTCTCCCCCTTTCCTGAGACCGCCCCCCACCCATGCACCGCACTACGGTGTCTGCACTTTTTCCATCACTCTGGGCCTCGCCAGGTTTCCGCCTCCTCTCACGGGCAGCTCGTGCAGGAGCTGCCTCTCCCGCCCCGGAAGGCAAGGGCCCGAGCCCCTTCCCAGAATTCCGCGGCCTCCGAGTAGCTGGAGAGCAGTGTTAGAATTGGACCCTGCCCTCCACCCCGGCTCCTCGGCCCTCAGTGCGGCCGAGGGCTTGACTATGAACGCGCCCCCCGCCCGCGGGGGGGCCGCCCCTCGGCCTCCCAAGTGGAAGCTCAGGAGAGCCAGGTGTGCAGGTGCTGACCCAGCAGCCCTGGCCCCGTGGAGCGTGCCCCCTGGGGGCCTCGGAGGCAGGTGCTGCCACTGTGGTTAACGTCAGGTAGCACGAAGCGCGTGCCCCTCCTGAGCACCTGCCGGCGCCTGCCTGCCCCTCCCCCTCCCCCCCACCGTGGCCCCTCAAAGCCGTCGGTGCAAGACCGGGAAACTGTGCCCGGGAGAGCTGCTGACCGAGCGCCTCTCTCTGTCTCTTCAGCCCTGCAGGGCCGGCCCTGACGCCGAGGGCTCCCAGCAAGGAGACAGCACGCCGCCGCCGCTGCAGGAGGAAGGTGAGTGACTCCGGAGGTGGGGAGGCTGGGGACCGGGACACAGCGGGGACGGGGGTGAGGGGTATGGGGCTGGTCAGTAAAGCTGAGTCTATTTCAGCACGAGCCTGTTCCCCCGGGGCTTTGCCCCCAGCGGGTCCAGCCCCCTGCCTTCCGCCTCGTGTGCATGGGAGACCCAGACCTGGCTGTGGCGGACACAGCTCAGGCAGGACGTGGCTGGCCCCAGGGTTTTGGTTTTGTGCTTCAGAAGGGTCTCCTGCTCTGCATGGTGCCTGCCGCTGGGCAGGAATGGACACCCTGGGGGTGGCGAATGCTTGGGCCTCATTGCCACCTGCTTGGGAGCGACCACCCCAGGCTGACCCCACTTCTAGCAGCTGTGGCAGGTACTGGCCCTGCGTGTGGCTGAACACGCCAGAGGTCTTTGTACTGGACTTAGTGGTCAGCCTTGCCTCAGCGCGGGCCATCAGGGTGTCTCGGGACGATGGGGTCAGGCTGCAGCCCCTCACCCCCTGCAGGGCCGAGGTGCCGGGGCCCGGGGCCCCAGCACACTGCTCCCTGACAGCGTGGGCATGAGTGGAGGTGTCAGGGAGGGGCTCTGGGCCGTTCTCTGCTGTTGGGGTTGTGACTTGGCCACTCAGCGAACACGGGGCCCTTACGAGCAATCGTGTGTCTGCGCGATGCTCGCTGCAGTTTGCACCTGCGTCTCTCTGGTCGTCAGGGACGCCGAGCGTCCTTCCGTGCGCCTGCTGGGCCTCAGTGCATCCCCCTGGGGAAGTGTCTGTCCAGTCCGCGGCCCGTTGTTTTATAATTGGCCTGTTGGTTTTCGTGGTGTTGAGTGTTACCAGTTCTGTGTAAATTTTGCAGGTGTGTGACTGGAACTTGTGTCCTCCCATTCTGTGGGTGGTCTTTTCACTTTGTAAACTAAAGGCTGTGCGTCTACATCGTGGACGACTGCGTGATTACACCTGCCTTTGTTTTTTTCTTTTGTTGATACAGTGTGCGCACCTTAGAACTCTCCATTTTACAGTGGGCAAGGCCGTGGTGTTTGGTGCATTCACAAGGTTGTGCAACCATCACCATGTCTAACTCCAGAACATTCTCACCACTCCCAAAATGCACCCACGCCCTGCCTTCTGAGTGGAGGGCAGGGGCAAGGTGGACACGTCGCCGCGGACGTGGTGGCGGTGCGACCAGTGGCCCTCTCTGAGCACTGGCTACATTCCGGGGTCGTTTATTCAGTCTGCACCCCGCCCCCCGAAGGGGGCCCCTCATCCTCTTCCCTTCGCTGACTCGGGAACACGGTGCCAGCAGATGGAGTGAGCGGCCCCGTGAGGGCACCTGATCCGGGTGGTGTGGGTCTGTCCCCCGTGGGGTTTGGGGAGACCCGGTTATGCCTACTCTGGCAGTCGCTTTTTCCCCTCGGCTTCCACTCGTACGTTTTAAAAATTGTGGTGAAACACACATAACACCAAATCCGCCATTTCGGCCATGTTTACGTGCATTCTGGTTCGGCCACCCCCACTGCGCGCCTGGAGAGCGTTTCCATCGCCCCAGACAGAAACGCCGAACCCGTTCGACTGCAGCCTCCCGTCGCCCCTCCCAGGCCTCAGAGGCGGCGCCGTCTCTGGTCTCTGAACTCGCGACGGCTTCCGGGGCGTCTGGCTCAGGCAGGGTCTGCTGCGTCTGTCCCCTTCTGACGGATTTCGCCGCTGCGGCGCGTGCCAGCACCCCCTCCCTCGTGAGGGCTGATCACTGTTCTGCCCTGCGCACCGCGCACCTCGAAGACGCGCTCGCTGTCGGGGTCTCTCGGGCTGTCTCTCCCTCTTGGCTGTTGGGAATGGCGCTGCTGCGGACAAGTGCACGTACGCACAGCGGGGCCTTGGGAAATGTCGTTTTGTCACAACTTGAATGAAGGAGAATTCCCGGTGGGGACCCTGTCTGCGTGGGTTCCCTCTGGGGGCTCGGGTCTCCCCCCACGCCCCAAAGGTGTACAGGCGAGGTGAGCTGGCGTGTCTGCGTTTTCCCCGTCTGCAGGCATGTGGGTGTGGGTGGCCCTGTTGGGGGGGGGGCACCCTGTCCAGTGTGGGGCCTGCCCTGCGTCACCTGGGGAGAGGCTCCGGCCACCTGCCGCCCTGACCTGGAACGGGCAGGCAAGAAGAGAGTGACCTCACTTGCTTTTCTTCATCTCTCTTACCTGTATGTATGGTTTGCATTCGTTCCGATCTTTAATGTCAGAGCATTTTGGGTCTTTGTTCGGTGGTATTTTGTGAACCGTTCCACGGGAGCTTCCCTCACACGTGTTCCCACTGGTGAGCCCTCAGCAGCCCTGGCTCAGCTGTGCGGGTTGCACGTGAGGCCTCCCATCTTCCAAGGCCCCATTGGCGGGAAGTGAGGGCTTTCCGTGCGAGTCTGAGTAACTTCTCAAGGCTTCCGGCTGCACCCCTAGGGTGGGCTGTGGGGTCTCCCCGGGGGTCCACGTCCACCTTTCCGAGGAGCCGTTGCACTGGTTCCCGCGGTGGCTGCAGCGTTTCACCTGCTCGCCAGGTGTGCCCACTCCTGCCAACACCTGCTGCTCCTCACTGACGATAGCAGCCCTGGGTGTGAAACGCAGCTCACTGCGGTCCCAGTCTGTGTCTCCCCGACGACCGGTGGCCTTGAGCCTGTAGCTCCTGGTGTAGCTGCCATTTTCCAAGGTCACCAGGTGGAGAAGAGGCGGGCGTTAGGGACTGAGGGTGACGGGCACAGGCGGGTGTCTGGGCGGAGAGTGCCCCTTTATCTGCAGGCTCTCGGAGCTCCTGTTCCAGCCTCGCTGCCTCTGAGTCACCTGGGAGGCTGTGACGGGGAAGGCCAGAGCCGCGCCGGAGCCGGGGCCCGAGTGGTCCAGGTGGGGCAGCCCGGCCGTGTCTGAGGCCCCCCAGGTGGTGGGCGCGTGCGGCCTGGCCGAGCACCGCTGCCCTTAGCCAACTGTGCCAGCGGGCACCACCGGCCACCCTCCCTGCTGGTGTACCAAGCTGGCTCCCCCAAGGCTCTGGTGGGGGGGGGTGTGGTAACAGCTTCACTGCAATATCGTTCACACACCACATCCACTTTAGACTGTTCTCAGCGCCTCGAAAGAAAACCCCACACCCCGTCGTCAGCACCCCTAACCCTGTGCTCCTCCCCCAGCCCCTGGCGACCACTGGTCTGCCTTCTGTCTCTCTTCAGTCCCTGTTCTGGGCGTTTCACGTCGACTAGTCACTGCGTGGACCCTCGAGCCTTTCAGGGCCCCTCCTGACTCGGTTTCGTCCCATCACAATGGGGGCTCCGCTCATACTCTTCGTGGAAAAAACCCTGCCACACTGGGATCTCTAAACCCTGTCTTTTCATTTAAGCATATTCCACTCCGAAATTTTTGCTGCTAAGTGTTCTGTGTAGCTGTTTTACAGCTTTAACCCACTGAGAGATGCAACGTGTCTCTGAAAACCCTCTCCACGCAGGACCCGACCCTGGGCCAGCTCCTGCCCTGCCCCAGTTCCCTGCACCAGGAGCTGCAGCCGAAGCCCCCTGACCGAGCGCCACCCCTGGCGGGCAATGGCGCCTCCCTCCTCTTACTCCTCCTCCTTCCCACTCTTCTCACACCGCCTCGGGGCTTGACCTGAGGCAGGTGCCACTAAGCCCTCAGGGGGCGGGGGTGGGGGAGACCCGGGACGTCTGCTAGGGACGCAGAGATGGAGAAACCAGAAGCCACCCGGTCTCTGGGAGCTCAGTCAAGAGCAGCAAAGGGAACCCACTCAAAATAAATCATCACCGTGCGTGGCAGGTTCAGCGCCTCCCAACGTGTGGAGGGCGCCCTTGTGCGCCCCGAGGGGCCGGGGAGTGGGAGGGCGCACCGACGTGGCAGTAAATGGTCCTCAGTGGCCCAAACTGCCCCCTCGCGGATGGTGCTTTAAGCCTTCAGGAAAGCCCAGGGGACGACCTCAGCTCAGAAGTGTTTGGTGGGTCTCTTCAGTCTTTTTAAAAGTTGAGCAGACATACACAGACCCTTCTTTGGGGAAAGAAAAAAAGGCAGCCCTGGCTGGGGTGACTGGTGCGTCGGGCGTCATCCTGCGAACCGAAAGGTCGCCGGTCCAATTCCCCCATCGGGGCGCACGCCTGGGCTGCGGGCCAGGTCCCTGGTTGGGGCGCACGCAAGAGGCAACTGATGGATGTTTCTCTTCGCATATCAGTGTGTCTCTCCCTCTCTTTCTCCCTCCTTTCCCCTCTCTAAAAATAAATACATTTTTCTGAAAAAGGCAGGCATAGATGTCGCAGTCTCCAGCTGCCACCGGCAGTGTTACTCTGATTTCTTTGTATCCAAGTTACAGTTGGCTTCTGACGGGCTAGTCTCACCGATTCCCCGCCATTTACCACTGTGGCCTGGAGCTGACTTCAAAAAACTTTTTTTAAAAAGGGAGTTCCTCGGGAGGAGGGACTAAGAGAAGGCAGCGCGCTGGCCAACAGATGTGGCCGAGGCCTTGCAGGTGGCTCCCAGGGGCCTGGGCGGCTGAGCACCCCAGCTCTGCCTGGGGGTGCAGGGGGGAGTGTCCCCCAGGAGGCGGGGACTCACAGGAGTGGGGGAGGGGAGATGGGGAGGATCCTAGCAGCATCCTCTGCGGGGGAGGGAGACGGAGGCTCTGAAGCCCCCAGCGTCAGGGTCACGTCGGCGTCAGGGTCACGTCGGCGTCAGGGTCACGTCGGCGTCAGGGTCACACCTGCGTTAGGGTTACGTCGGCGTTAGGGTCACGTCGACGTCAGGGTCACGTCGGCGTCAGTGGGCAGCCAACATGGGGCTCGGTGGCGCAGGACCCGCTGCCGAGGACCGAGTGCGTCACATGTCACCTCCCGGCGGAGCCACCGCAAGGGGCCATGTCTTTTCCCAGCTGGCCCAACGAGAGAGCACGTTCGCTTCTGGCCACACGACCGCCAGCGCCGTGAGCTGCTCCCGCGGTTCCGTCTCTGCTGGTTCTTGGGGCACTCCCGTCCCCCGGGCCTGTACTGCTGTCCTCGCAGCTTCCGCCGGGGCCTTCCGGTGCCCGGGTCTCAGATCCAGTGCCTCCTCCTCGGGGGCCCTTTTCCGGTGTTGCTACCGAAAGCCACGCTCCCCCACGGATCCCCTGGCCCCGTGTGCTTGCCTCTGGCTCCGACTGCTGGCAGCGAGCTCCAGGAGGGGAGAGCCCAGCGTGTCTGGCCGCGTTCTGAGCACATTCCGGATCTTCGCAGGCCCTGGCTGATGGGGTGAGCGGACGGAGGGGGGCGCGGGGTGGGGTGGGGACACGGTGCGGAATGTGGCTTCCACGCACGTTCTTCCGTGACTCTCGGTTCGAAATTCGATTTATGTTTTTCCAGAGCACACTTACACACGTAACGAAAACAATCTTAGCCTTGGTATGGGTGGTACTTTTTCCACCATGAAAAAGTTTGTTTTAATTAACACTGGTCATGACCCACCGACTTTATTTCATCTCCCACGGATGGGTCGTGACTCAGGTTGAAGACAAAAACCCACTGGGGAAGAGGACTTGGCTGGCCTGGGCCGACGTGGGAGGGCTGCGTGCCGATTCCTCGGCTCCGTCCTTCGAGCTGGAGAAGGACGAATGTGACCCAAAGGGAGCGAGAGGCTGAAGGAGGAGGTATTTGCTCCCCAAGTCCCCTCGGGACCCAGGAAATAGGCCCCCTGCCTCTCTGCCTGGTGGGACCAGGCCCCAGCAGGGCTTTGCAGAGCTGTCTTCCATTGTGTCCTCAAGGTGTGGATGCAGCCATAGGCACCCCCCCAGGAGGGCCAAGGAGACCCCACAGCAGAAGATGGAGGGGGTCTCCCTGGCAAAGTTGAGGCCGGGCCAGTCAGGGAGATGGACGAGGCCCAGGGCGGCCAGGTCACAAGCTCCTTTAGGGTCCCGGCAAGGTGAGCGGTAGCCAGGGGTCAGGGGGCACCTTCAGACAGACCCGGCGCCGAAGCCCCTGTGGGCACCCCCCCCCCCCACCCCACCGCAGGGCTGCCTGGGCGGGAGCCTCTGGGCAGGCGCCGCCCTGAGAGATTGAGTTGGAAGTCTTTTCTCAGAAGAATTGCCCAGAGAAGTTTGTTAGACTTGTTCTATTACTTGGGCCCACATCCGGTCTTTCCCTCCCCGCCCCTTGCTTCGTACCCCACGGGGGTTCACACAGACGGCAAGTTCTGGACAAAATGCACTGTGCCGTGCCCCAGGAGGGGAGGCTGGTGCCAGGGCAACCACGGAAGGCTGACGCTGCCCCCGGTCAGTGTGATGCTGCTGAAAAGTTTAACACCTGGCGGTGCGTGGGGAGCCCCCGTCTGCGGTGTGTGCGAGCTTTCCTGGTGTAAACGCGCCACGGAGGCTGCTGAACAGTTACCAGCGAGGTCACTGGATGCAGAGTTAGGGGGCTGCTGAGCCTGTCCAGGAGCCTCCGCACCCCAGGCTCTGTCCACCCAGCCCTCCCAGGCCGGCCGGTGGACCTGCCCACGCGACCAGGGCCCCGTAAACCTTCCAGCTAGGAAACTCCTTTCTCGGGCTCGGGCTTAACTGGCCCGGTGGAAACGCCTCCCCCCCCCCCCACCCCAGAGTGGACAGCCCCTCCGTGTGGCCGACCTCCTGGTAGCGTCTCTTCCCCGGCCACGGCGGCGCCGGCCCCCGCCGCCCCACCCAGCAGACCCCCTTTTGTCAGAGCCGCGCGGATGACAGAATCGGGGCAGACCGGCCCCTCCAGGGAGCTCCAGAGGTCATGGTGGCCGGCCCCCTGCCTGCGGGCGGCTCTCGCGCACACGGCCACAGACGGAGCCCGCCCCGCGCTGGGCCCTCTGCCGCCAGCGCCCCGAGCAGCCGGGCCAAGTTTTATGCTGACTCCGTGGAGCGTGGTCGGAGGCAGCGCGCGCCCATTCGCGGGGGAATCATTAGCAGGACGCGGCGGTGCGCGAGGGCCCGGAGGCCTGTGGCAATTAATCTCCTTTCCTCCCGCGGCCTCAGATGCCGCGGTCCTCAGGGTAGCCCTGAAATTGCCCCGGGAGAAGGCAGCGGGGTGCGGGGCCGCCGAGCGCGCGCTAGCCAGCCAGCCTCCCAAATAACATTTCCTTTTTAAAATGTATATATTTTTTTCCGAGTATTCAAATATTTCTCCCTTACTTTCCGGAGTCTGTTATTGGTATAAAGGTTGAAGCTCAGACAGCTTAACTGTTATGTGGGATGACCTTTAGTTTTAATATTAATATATTATCGTCAAGTCTCTGCGAATCACGGATGCAATTTCGGCGTTCATGGGAAATGCCACGCGCCGAACCCGGGCCACTTCCCCTCCCCCGCCGGGGCCCTCCCGAGGGCGGCAAACGGGGGAGATTAATATGCGTCACCCTCCTCTCCCCTTTATTTACTTAGAGAGGGTGGCCCGGCAACTTTATCAAGAGTAACATTATCAAGAGCTTTGCTGCAAGCTGCTTTATCATATTCACCTCCGCGCTGGCTCGGCACTTGTCAGTGTCAATCAAATCGCAATAATACGCAGATGATTTGCTCATTTGGTTTAATAAAATCTTCCTGCTTATTTGCGCTGCCTCCATTACACCGCATAATTGCCGCGCGGCGGCAGAGGAAGGCAGCCCGTTGCCTGGGGGATGAGGGAGACGGGCCGCGTGCAGGGCTCGTCTCTGCGCCTCTGTCGCTCCCCAGTCACTCATCTCCCTAAAATTAATATTGTATCCGAGCCCGGCCCTGCTCTCCCTATGCAGGCTAACATTGTTATTACTTATTATTTGGATGTGAAGTCATTTATTTTTAGTTTTATGTCCAAGCTGTCAAGCTAAATCTCATTGTGAAGTGCCACATGCAATTTTTAACTGCCATTTAAAACCAGATTCAAACTCGGAATCGTGGGGCCAGCGGGTTCAAAGGGCCGGCCTGACAGGGGTGCAGGTCAATGCCCTGACGTCTCTGCGTCAGAGGGGCTCCCGGTGGCTGTTTTCGTGGGGCGGAGGGCGCCCGGCATTAGCACTTCTCGGTCCCCTGGGGAGGGGGGCTGGCCCCACAGGTGGGCGCACAGGCCCCTCAGCACCTGCATGTGAGTGCTGGCAGCCCCCGGAGAGACGTGGGTGGGCCCACGGGCCTAGCAAGGCGTGCGTGCAGAGAAGGCTCCGTGGGAGACGTGGCGTTGGGCCTGGGGGCTGCCGTCTCACCCCCAAAGCAGGCAGCACCTACGGTGGGTGGGGGGGGTGGTGCTGGGACAAGCCACCGCTACCGCTCCTGGGGAAGCTGTCTGTCTGTGGCTGGGCTTTGGGGCTGCCCCACAAACGTGGGGCTGACCCGAGTTTCGTGGAGCCGAGGGAAGCAAGGGGGAGTTCTAGCTTGCCGGCTGAGCGAGAGCCCAGCCAGGGCAGCCGTGATTCGGGGCCTGCCCCCTCTGCACACGCTCACCCCAGGGTGACCTCGCCAGCGCCCCTTGAGCCCCCGCTGCGGGGGCTTCACGAGAACCTGCTCGGGCATGTCCGCAGCGCAGACGGGGAGGGACCCGTGAGTTTCGACAGGAACCCAGGGGGCCGGGCGGCTGGCCCCAGCCACAGGGAAGCAGGTTGGGTGGTGAGAAGCGGCTGCCTTCGGGGTAGGGTGGAAGTGGGGGTGCCCCAGATTTGCCGGGGCAACTCCAAGGTTCTGACCACTGAACCCATGGAGGGGTGGCCCTTGGAGGACAAGCGTGGCGCAGCAGGTGGCCGAGGTGCCGGAGGTGACCGTGTCCAGGGAAGGTGTCGAGTGAGCAATGGGTGTTGGGAGTCGGGAGTTCCCGGAGAGGGCAGGCTGGAGACTCAGGCAGGAGCCACGGGAGGCTGGACGAGGTCGCCCGGCGAGTGGGTGTGGACGGGAAGGGGAGGAGGTCCCTGGGCTGAGGCCAGGGACGCGTGGGGAGCGGGTCGGACATCACCCAGATTAGGAGTCATTCCCTGTCTTGTTCAGATTTCAGTGTTTCTCTTCCTCCCTCTCTCCCACCCTTCCCGACTCTCCAAAATAAGTAAATTAATTTACAAAATTAGAAAGATTATCCTGTCTGCTGCGTGGCCCTTTCTGGGTCCTTCAAACCACAGGGCCTCCCGCCCGACGGCACCCTCTCTCCTGCCGCCCCGCCTCCCGCTCGGGCTGGGGTGCTGGGTCCTCCCTTGTTTCCACTTCGGGCTGGGTCTCTTCCTGAGGCTGCTCTTCAACCCATCCTGGTGTGTCTCGCACATAGCGAGTCCGGAGAAGAGAAGCCCTTGGACCTGCCACGTTGCTCTCCTGGCCCTCCCGTCCCTTCTGCTCCTGAAGCTTCGGGCGCTGGGCAGCCAGGCCTCTGACCGTGGGCCGGCTGCCCCTGGGACTGGAGCTTCTGCCTGGGGGCGGGCGGGAGGTGGGGTGGCGTTTCTCCGTCATTTCCAAGCAGCTTCCGTGTCTAATGTCAGGGCGGCGAGAAAAGTGTCAACAGTTTTATGATGTCTCGCCATCCTTAAAATCCTGAAATTACTTTGGTCTTTGTTGGTCAGCAAAGAAATTAATTTTCAGTGGAAGAAGCGTCATCTCTAACGCTGCCGTGCGTTCTGGCCTCACCCGCGGTGCAGTTACCGAGGAGCCTGCCGCCCCCCCCACCCCCCCCAGGCCAGGGCAACCGCAGACCAGAGGTGGTCTCCCAGGCTCGCAGGCCTCGATCTCTGCAGGCCGTCCCACACAGACGACCGTATTTTGTTGGCCCAAACATTCTCTCAGATTGATTTTTCAGAAAGTTTTTAATCCAGGTTTATTCACCTGGCTAATCCATTTATCTTCTGTTCCGCCTGTGAAGCCCAGAACTCTCTGGGGTGAGCTGTGCAAGCCGAGAGTCTGTCTGTGCACCTCGCCGGCCCCTCCCACCCTCTCGGCCCCTGTCCACTCGTGCCCACGCACACATGTGCACGCACGCACGCTCAGGCCCCACTCCCTGCCCTCCACGCAGCCCTCCAGCCAGCAGCTAACTAGCAGTGAGGCCAGAAACCTCACGCTGCCTCGCCAGGCCTCAGGCCTCCTGCAACCCCGGAGGGTTGCAGCCCCTCCCCCGGGCCCTTTTCCTGTCTTTCCCCGGAGCAGAAGGACTTTGTGGCAGAGGCAGAGGCAGAGGCCTTTGTTGGAGCCGCCTTGGCAGGGGTCCTCCCGGTGTTGCTGGAACTGGGGAGGGGCGGGGCTAGGAGGACTGGGTGGGGAGACCCGAGTGGTGACCCATGCGAGAGAAGGCGGTGGCCGTACCCCCTCGTGCAGGGAGTCACCACGGGGGAAGGTGAGGCAGGAACTGCAACCCTGTGGGGTTCCTGAAAGTGTGGGGGCATCGGGACACGCGTGGGGTGCCAGGAACCGGACGGGGTAGAGCCGTTGCGCAAGGTGGGTCTAACCCAGGTCGTGCCTCTGCACGTGCGAGGTGAACCCTGCACGCCTACAGTGCCAGCCCCGCCCCAGGCCCGCGCTGCGAAGCGAATGCGGCCCAGCGGAAGCAGCGGCTGAGCCCGAGTCTCGCTCGCAGGGAGCGACCAAGGCCCTTTGCTCGTGGAGACAGCACCAAACCCCAGGGATCGAGTTCCGCCAAAAATGCACGAGAGCCGGGTTTGCAGTAAAGAAAGGCATTGATTGATTTATTAGGATCGGCCAGTCGGGAGGCGGGCCAGCCCGAGCTCTGGAAGGAGAGCCTCCGTGGCCTGGGGGTTACAGAATCTATAGAGCAAAATCACAAAATCACAGGGGTAGGGGTCGGGGGTCGTGCTGGGAGCTGATTGGTCAGGGGTGGGCAGAGAGTAAGAAATCACATCTTTAGGGCCTAGGGAGAAAGATTGCTGAGGTCTTGCTTGGGTGCTGAGCTGGCAGCTGATTGGTCAGGGGTGGGCAAAAAGTAAGAAATCATCTTAGTGCTTGAGAAAGTGCTGAGGTCTTGGGCGCTGGGCGGGGAGCTAATTGGTCAGGGGTGAGCAAAAGGTAAATCATTTCTTTAGGGCTTGAGAAAGAATGCTGAGATCTTGGGTGCTGAGCGGGGAGCTGATTGGTCAGGGGTGAGCAAAGGTAAGAAATCATTTCTTTAGGGCTTGAGAGAGAATGCTGAGATCTTGGGTGCTGAGCGGGGAGCTGATTGGTCAGGGGTGAGCAAAGAGTAAGAAATCATATCTTTGGGGCTTTAGGAGAAAGAATTCCGAGGTCGGTTTCTGCGGCCAGAACTGGTGTCAAGGAGCAGTGGCCAGGCCTCATCCATCTGAGGTTCAGGAGCTGAAACACAATTCAGATTGAGATGTTATTGTTAGCCGGCCTGGGGTGGGAACCCCTGACCCTCCATCGGAACCTGGCTGCTGCCTTCTGCACCGGGGTCCCGGACCCTCGCCGTCAGGGAGCAGTGGGGGGGGGGCAGCAGGGCGTGCGAGAGAGAGGGAGAGGGAAAGTGGCCGCTCCCACGCCACGGTTCAACTCAGTCCAAGTCACCAGGACCCTCGGTTTCGGGGCCGGGGTGTGCGGGCCGGCCATATCTGTTTCAGCTCCTTTGACCCCGTCCTTGCCTGTCCCTCCACTGCTGGGGTGGACTTTGGGCTGCTCAGCGGGGGCTGCCAGCCGGGAGCCTGGGGGCCGCCTCCGGCCACGGTGCTTCGGCCTGCGCAGCTGTGGAGGCAACACTAGGGGGCAGGCGTGCGGTCGGGCCCGGCACACCAGAGGCCCGGGGGCTGCCGTGGGCTCCTGCCCAGCTCGAGCCCCACGTCCACATTCGCCTCGAGCCTCGGGCTTAGGGAATTCTGCTGACGCGTTCGACATACTGTGAGCAAAGATGGGTCCCAGAATCCACGCAGACACGGGGCCCAGTTTTCCCCGTGGAGAGCTTAGGCTTTTTGTGGGATCGCTTCCTGTTTTCTTGGCACCTGTGATGCTGTGAAGTGGTGGTCCCGGCACCCGCCCCCCCACAGCCCCAGGCAGCTGATGCGGTGGAGGCCTGGCTGGCTGGGAGCCGGCTGGGAGCGGGCTGCTTGGGGAGATGGGAAGGACTTGGCCTCGCCGAAGGTGAGGTCCAGGGAGGAATCACCCTGTCTCTGGGCCCCGAGACTTCTGCCAGAGGCCGAAACCCCAGGCTCCTTAGGCTAATTTGTATCACACGGCAGCCCTTGCCCCAGTGGGGCGGTGCAGTGTGGAAGGAAATGGAAGCTTCTGATTGGTCAGTCCTGGCTCTTTGGGAGCTGGGGTCGAGGCGTGCACCCTGGAAGTCACGCTGAGTGCAGTGAGCCAGAACCGGAGAAAGCTGACTCCACGCAGAATCCGAAATGGCCCAACTCGTGACTCGCAGAGGCAGAGAGCAGAAGGGCGGTTCCCGGGGGCGGGGGCGGGGGCGGGGGCTGGGGGGCGGGGGCAGCGGGAGGTGTCAAAGGGCGCAGAGTCCGCTTTCCAAGACCACCGCACCCTGCAGGGCCCTGGGCCTGCAGCCAGCGGCACAGCGCGGTTCTGAGTATAACTCTGCACGCACGAACATCTGCTAACAGGGCGGCGCTCACGGCCAGTGTTTGCGCCATAGAAAGTCGTGTGGGAGGAAACTAGCGGAGGCGACGGGTCCGTTTATGACCTGGGTTGTGGTGCCGGTTTCACGGGCGAGTACTTACCTCCAAACTCAAGTCGTGCTCATGAACTAGGTGCAGCCTTTTATCTGCCCATCACACCCCAATAGTGTTTCTCAAAAGGAAACGACAGAACATAAAAAATCACAGAACTACATTTGCCGTCTACATGGCTGTGGAAATTTTGCTGTGAACGTACCAATTTCTAGGCCCCCATATGGTGAGATCCTACAGTGAAAAAATGAGCCCAGTGCCTCACAATTGTGTCTGGGCTAGCTAACCATATTATCATTTTAAAATGAAATACACGTGTTGCAACAATAATCGTGTTTTGGCACTTGCAGTGTTTTGGCGTCAGCAGAGGCTGGGCAGATTTCCTGAGCACGTGTGAGAACAGACTGGCCGGACCTTGCATCCTGTGTCAGCGTCAGAGGCCCGCAGTGTGACCGATGCCGTGTGTTGATGGGGAAGGGCTGAAGCGTGAGAAGAGTGAAGGGGGGGTGTGTCCCAGGCTGAGGAAACAGCAAGTGCAAAGGCCCTGAGGCAGGAGCGTGCCTGGAACGTTCCAGGAGCTGCCTGGTCCTTGGAGTCTGGAGTGCAGTGGGGAGGGAGTGGTGGGGTGGAGTGGGGATGGGGGAGTGGGCGGCGGCAGCTGGGTCACTGGGGGTCTCATTAGCCTTCAGTCTGCGTGAGACAGGGACCATCAGAGGGTCCAAGCAGAGCACAGCACACCTTGACCTGAGGCTTACTGTGCTCACTCTCACGTGGGGTAAAGAACAGACTGGGGGGAGGTGGGGCAGCCAGAGCCCAGCCAGGAGGCTGGCACTGTCGTCCAGGTGAGAGGTCAGAGGTCGTGGTGGTCACAGTGGAGGCATCGGAACACCTTGGGGTCATCTGTTTTTTTGGCATAACCCCCTGCTCTCCTTCTCTCTGCGCGTGACCTTGAGTTTTACTGCCGGGGAAGCACAAGGACACACCCTCTAATCAGCCCATTTCCTGGTGCAAACCGGCTAAGAGTTAATGGCTGTGGCAGATGGGGCCTCCCTGCACCCCCTGCCGCGTGGGTTCAGGCAGAAAGACCCCGGGAAAGGCAGCCTCCGAGGTGAAGGCGTGGGTGGCAGGTGGTCTGGGTCGTGGTCTCCTCCCAACCCCTCAGAAGCGGGAGCCCCTCCCCCGCTGACCCCAGAGGGCTCCTGGCCCTTGGTCGCCAGCTTTCCGGCAGGAGCTGGCTGCACCCGGACTGGCACAGCTGGGGCCGCCCGGCGGGCCCAGTGCCGGCAGGGAGCACTTTTCCTGAGAGGCTGCCCGAGTGGCCCTCGGTGACTGACGGGCTAACTCTGAGGGGGCCGGGGCCACCAGGAGTCGGGGCGGGGGGGTGCTGCCCAGGGACACCGCTGCCCCTGCATCCCTACCCCCACACAGGTGGGCCAGACACACCGGACCCCAGCTGACCAACCTCATCCCTAGTCATGCGGGCACATTTGGGGGCCTGATAGCTGGGCGGTGTCAGGAGGGGTGCAGCCATGGCCTGGCACTCTCAGCCCGCGACCTCTCCCGATGGCTTCCTGTTCCTCCCCCCCCCGAACCCCTGGGCTCCCGGCCAGGGCGGCCAGGGCTGGAGATGTCACCCCTGGGGCCTGGAGCCCTGCGTGTGTGAAGGGCTGCAGGGTCGCTAGGCATCTCTGATCCAGGGAAGGAAGACTCCAAGTTCTGCTTCTGATGGGGGGGCGGGGGGCAGGGATGTGGCTGTGGGGGGCGAAGCCGGGTGCGAGACAGACACCTGTGGGGGGGGGGGGCGGGCGCTACAGGCAGGAACTTTCGAAGGCGTGGCCGCCCGAGGGAAGGTTTGGGAGATGACCCTGGGAGGGTGTTTCAGGATCTTAGATGAAAGGCTCAGCGACAATGTTTCTCCAGCGTCCACCGCTCCCCTCTGTGCTCTGGGCCCCTAAGGGGGCTGCTGCCCTGCTGGGGACCACCAAGCACTTTGTCTGGCAGAACCCTAAAAGTCTTCCAGAGGGAGCCTTTTCAGGAATGCAGGTTAGGGTTTGCTTTAAGAGCATGGACTTGTTTAAAATGTCCACACACCGCCCTGGCTGGTGCAGCTCAGTGGCTGAGCGCAGCCTGCACACCAAAAGGTGGCCAGATCAATTCCCGGTCAGGGCACATGCCCGGGTTGCAGGCCAGGTCCCCGGCTGGGCATGTGCAAGAGGCAACCAAGTCTCTTGCACATTAATGTTTCTCTCCCTCTTTCTCCCTCCCATCTCGTTTCTAAAAGTGAGTAAATAAAAAAAAGTCCATATATTCTCTGAGAAAGTTTAATTTTTGCTTTGCTGCATGCATTCTTCCCACTGCCCACCAGAGGGCACTTGACCACCCACTAGGAGGGGTGTGGTGGACTCCCCTTGAGTTATTCAAACTCCCTGCGCCTTCCCTGCCTGGAGCCGCTGTGGGGGGTGGAGAGAGGTTTGTCTCGACGCCTTTACTGAAAGGAAAGCGCCCTTTAAAGGGTGTCAGGAGAAACTGCTGCCTGTCGCTGGGGGAAATGCAGACAGGAAGGGTCTCTGCTGTCACCTTTGCCCAGTCACATTCTGGGGACTGTGAGGGTGCACCTGGCTTTAATGCTCCTTCAAGTGATGGAGTCTTTTTCTCTTCTCCACACCTGAAGGAACGTTTGGTAACTTGTCACGGGAGGGGGGGGGGAGGGAGGGCGAGTGCGCTCGAACGCTGTCAGAGTTGACGTGCACCATTTCGGGGCCCTGAGGCCTGGGCTTGGCCGCAGGGGAGGCAGCAGGTGCGGGGCTGACCGGAAGAAGCGATGGCACTGAGGCTCCGCGGCGGCCTGCGCTCCCATCTGCGAGCACGGCAGCCGCAGCTCGCCACCTAGTGTCCTCCGAACGCGTCTCCTCTGCACCCAGTGCACGTGCACTCGTGTCCGCGCGCCCGGCAAGTGGACTTGCAGGCCGTAAGTCGGCCTCGACAAAGCCAACGGCACCGAGTCAGCCTCCAGGGTGGGGAGTAGGAACAGCCAAAGCACCCATTTGCACGTTTCTGCAAACGTACAAATTCACCAACACTGGAACGGTGGGAGGCGGAACCGCTCCACCGTTCTTCCGACCCGGTTTCTGTAAAGTGCGGGCTCCAACACGTAGCTTGTAGGTGAAGGACTCTGAGACAGGAGTCCCCCACCTTCCCGGTGGCCGGCCCTGAGAATAAACCACTGTCCTTGCCATCAGCACCTGCCTCTGGACTGTTGGCTGTCGTGGTGGCCGACAGCCGGGCCTGCATTCCGGTACAATGTTTACGGGAGCAGACCCTCGAGTGACTTGTGTCAGCACGGGCCAGGACATGTCACCACTGGGGTGCAGTCCCACTACAGCAATAGCTCAAGGAGTCGCAGTCTCCTCCCCCATCAGGCACCCCGCCAGAAACGCCGAACCTAACCAAGTCTTCAGACCTTACAGGAAATACAGGGATAGAGGGTCAGGCTAAACACCACCACAAGAAATCCACGATGCGAAACACCCTGGCTTGTTCAGATAGTCCATGTGGGAGGGGTGGGAAAGGACTGTTCTAGAATAAGCAGATTAAAGAGACAAAACCAAATGCAGTCAATGAAACTTGATTGGCTCCTGGCTTAGGAAGACAATAACCACAAAACCTTCTTTTTATGACGTGATAATTAGGATAGTTTAAACAGGTGCTTATGGTGCAGGGAAGCTAGGAATTCAGGGAATTTTCTTAAGTGTGGTGGAACTGGAGTTCTAGGGGGCATCTTTGTCCTTAGCAGATAGATACACGCTGAAGTTTTCAGGAACAAAGGTCATGATGGCTGTAACTAATTTGCAAGTGACTCAGGAGGAAAAAACTGGGAAGAGGAAATATGGCAAAACCATTATGCATTGTTAATCCAGGTGGCGAGTGTAAGGGTGGTCACTGTACTCTATTTTTTCACATCACTGAAAATTTCCATAATGAAAAGCTGGAATAAATGACAGTGACCATGTCACTGGCTTTGGGTAGCAGACTCTGCAACACACTGACACACCCTGTCTTCTCAGGATCGCTACTTACCTACTGTAAGAAAGGAGGGGTCCGTGGCTGGCACAGTGCCCTCCCACAGCGAGTCTGAGCCTGCCACTCCAGCTAAAGCCAACCTGAAGTCTTTACTGCCTTTCCAGACGCTCTAAAACCACAGAAGGAGGTGGTCTTGCAAAGATAAGGGCAATTGAGAAGATTGTTCCTGCCGCCGCCGGTGGGGTCGTTATCGGCGTGCTCAGGGAGTGGCGGTTATTTGTAGCTCTGTGCCACGTTCAAAGTGCTGTTCGGTTATAAAGAAAATCAGTTCTCTCTGGCCCTCTAGGAGCTGCAGTGTTGTATACTGGTTGATTTTCCTTAAGGCATGAGTATATTCACAGCAGTCCATCAGCTCCTCTGACTTAGATTTGAAATGCGGTGTTCTGCAAGCCCCACCCCTTCATCTATCTAATTACCCATTTACTGATTCCCTCAAGGGCCAGGAGCTACGGGGGAAGACAGGGTACAATCAAAAAAGCAGACGCACGCTTCAGGTGTTGATGAGCAAGAGCGGCAGTGACCAGTGGGGAGGCGGACGGGACAGAAGCCGCACCGCCTTCTGCACAGTGTTTCTCAGACTTCTACCACTGTCAGAAATGCAGGGTTTCTGCCATGCCTGAGGGTCATTGTTAACTACAGAACTGTCACTTAAGATCCCTTAAATCCATTCACTTAGAACAACTTAAATGCCTACTGTGGTCTCATCCTAGACATCGCTAGTCATACAAATCATGGCTTTGAGATGTTACTTTTTCCTGACACATTAAAATGTGAACATGCAGCTGGGCAATCAATCATCTCATGGGTCTCGACCAGCACGCGCAACCGGCGATACAGGTGCCACGCCGTCTGGGACCCTCCCCTTCCCAGAAGGCTTCGGGGGCAAACGGATCGCGATGAAAATATTGGCTTGTACGTGTTTGCTCGTATCAGAAACACAAACACATTTCAACTCGCCATAATGTTGCCCCTTCCTTCTGTGAAGGCCTCCCTCTGGTCGTGAGTCAGAGATCCACTTTGCACAGTCGACGCCCCAGAAACCGAAAGGAAAGCGGATTCAGTATGGTTCTGGCCACTGGAAATGAGCCGGTGGTGAACGCTCGGAGAGATCACATAGCTATTCAGCCCAGCTAGCTGCAAGAAGGGTTCGTCTTCAGACGCAGACACCACATATGCTCCAAAAGCTTAGAGTAAGGAGCATCACATGAAGCGACTGAGAACGTTTTATAGGCAAAGTTTAGGGTCAGGTGGCTTTCTTTCTCAGAGCTTTATATTTTGGTCTTAGAGTTCAGTGCCTCCAGGCTGCCTCCTCACTCATTTTCCTTTGACTAGGTCGCCCTCATGCTGAGCTGCTTTCTCGATGCAGAGCTGGGGCCACGCAGGTGGGTAGGTGCTTTAAACACACTTTAAATTGCTTCTGTCTTTCCTTTGTTGGATATTTCCCACATCCCCACTACACGCAGGCCTTGGGCTGGATGCTGGGGAAACCACCCAGAGCAAAACAGACACAGCTCCGGAACCGTGGGGTGTGCAGTGCAGCGCGGGAGAAAGACACGAAGCCGTCTCCCAAGCAAACAGAAAAGGGCTCCGAGGAAGCCGTGTCTGAACTGAGAGTGGGGGCAGGGGGGAGGGGGAGTGAAAAGAATGTTTCAGGCAAAGGAAACATCCGGTGCAAAGCGCCCTCTAGGGATGGGGCAGGACGGGAGAGCGTCATGCCTCCGAGGAATTGAGAGTGGCTGGAGCCTGGGACCAGAGGGACCTAGACAGGTGTTGGCCCTGCCATGCTGGGCCCACAGCCACGGTAAGGAGTTTGGTCTCTGATCTAAGGGTGACAGGACCCACTGAAGGGGCGGACTCGGCAAAAACCAAGGCTATGTGTCAGGCACACGAGCAGCAGCACTTACAGAAACACCCCAAACATCGCCCATCCAAGACGACTAGTCCCCCTCTTCCCCCCTCCCATAATCCACGTGGTTTACTGTTCTGTCTCAGCGAATGGCCTCATCATTCATCCAGCAGCTCAAGCCAGAAATCTAGGTGTCACCCATGATATGCCTGTTATCGTCACCCCACTGCCCCATATCTCGTCTGTGGCCCAGTCCTGCCCGTCTCTGGAGGCCACTCACCTCCCCATCCCCACCGTCGTATTTGTGCGGTTGTCTCTTGCTGAACGACTACAGTGGTTTCCCCAGTGCTCTCCTACTCTTGTGGCCCTACGACCTGTTCTCCACACACAGTCCCTGTTTCCAGGTACAAATCTGACCGTGCCCCTCGTCTGCCTGAAGTCCAGGGGTCCTGGGGAAACCCTGACCAGCCGAGCCAAGCGTGGCAGACTGGGTCCGCTTGCCCCTGATGATTATGGGTGGAGACCCAGTGACTCATTTATGGTTCCTGACACATGGTTATTGCTTCTAGGGAGCTGCTGGGAAAGGTCTGCCAGCTCTTCCAAAGGAACCACAGGAAGAAAAAGACCTTTTGTTGTGCCTGGCATGGCGGCAGCCATCTTGCTACCAGCCTGGAAATGCACCCGGGGATAGCAAGTAGAGCAGTGCCTAAAGAGGGGTGCCACCCCAGGGGCCTGCCCTGCCCTGCGAGAGAAAGCACTTTGTCACGTAGCTCAATTTAAGTTGGGTTTTCTGGTATTTGCAGCTGTAAGGATTCTGACTGGTATGTGTCTGAGGCACCAGGGCCTCGAGGGCGGTTGGATACGCGCACCCGAAGCTCAGGGGCGAGGTCTGAGCTGGAGAAATACGAGTCCCAGGTACAGCTTGGGGAAGGGCTGAGAGTGCCGAGAACAGAGTAGAGCGAGATGGAAAAAAGTGTTGGAGAGGGCGATGAGCCTGCGAACCAGACATGCCAAGGAAGACCACCTCTGGCCAGCAGAAAATACTTTCTGCTTGCCTCTTAACAGAGACTTACACACCTAAGTGTACTAAAACTGGATGAAAGGAAGTGGTTTAGGAGTGTTTCCAACGAGGAGAGGAAGTTGGGCTTCAGAACCTACCCTTGGGATTAACGTGAGGAGGGTTCGGCTGCCCGCCATTTAACACGGCCATTTTACCAGGATTTCCAAAGCAACCAAACAACTGAACAACCTGGTCAGAGTGTGAGGCACTGAGTTAGGTGGGGGCTGGACAAGCCTCCCAGGAGAAGGCACCATTGTAAGGAAAGGCGCGGAGGCGCCGACGCCGGGGCAGCGGTCTCAGGAGGAGCCCGGGGACCAGTGCGGAAGATGAGACAGGAACACGGGAATGGTCAGCACTGGGCGTACCTCGCGGAGTTAGGCCTGACTCAGTCTGAAATGGCTCTTGAGTTGGTGGAAAGCTTTTTGAGCAGTGTTAGTGCTGGTAAAGGCATTCCAGATCCAAGTGCAGGCTTGTGAGGTAGAAATACATAAAAATGACGAAAGGACCAGAGGCTAGAGTGCCATAGGAGGCCTTCTCAAACTCCTGAGTATGCACCGGAATCTGTGACAAATGTAAATTTCTAGTACTCATCACTGCCCTACCTAACCCCATCCCACATTTTGGATCCGGTCTGTTAATCAACCAATGGTCGTTGGTGCCAATTCAATGCCAGCAGGAACCCCCAGTTTGGGATGTGTCAGTAAAGGGAACATCTCAGTTGTGATACTGCAGAGCTGTGAGGAGGGAGGTAGGTCTGGCCCGAGGTGGTGAAACGCGTCTCCATTCAGTCTTTGATAGAAAGGGAGACAGAGAGGAGCTGACCTATATACCATATTCTGCCCTGTACAATGCGTACTTTTTTGCCCCAATTTTTTTAGGGAAAAATAAGGACGCGCATTATACAGGGGTATAATTATTACACATCATGGGTATAATCAGTGTAATAACGCACACAAACACGTGGGTGTGCATTATACACAGCAAAATATGGTAAACAGGAATCCCGCCCATGGTCTCTGATTGGTCTGTCTTCATGCAAATGAGGACTCCAAATCCTTTGATTGGTCCAAAAGGTACTGTCCTGATTGGTCAGAACGGAGTCATTTTGGCTGATGGGCGAAATAGGTTCAGAGCCTCTTGTGTAAGAGCTGACTGGGATGGCTGGAACACGGGGAAGGCAGTCCAGGCTTCTCCCTGAAGTGCGCTTTGGGTTGAGGGGTCCCTGTATACATTTGAGCCCAGTTAGCCGCCAGCAGCCCTTCTCATGACTGTCTTCTTTCTCGGGGTCCACGCATACATTTTTCAAAGCTCCTTTGGCAGCACTGCTCTCGCGGGATGACTCGGGAGTTTGGTTCCCATCATCGGCATCCAAGCGCCTCTACTCTTTGACGTAGAAAACGGGTGTTCCTCGATATACGTAAAGCGGTGTTCCGGGTTCTCTCCACTTGACACGCCCTCTCGTTCCTGGTCAACGCGGCGGTCAGGGGCCTGGTGGCGCTGCCAGGAGCAGTCCAGTATTTGATGGACCGGGACGGTCACGTGCACCAAAGGCCCGCAACCCCGCAAGTCTCTTGGCGACTTCAGCCCTGTGACGGGCCCCGCCCCGGCCCTGGTTTGGAACACCCGCAGTCACAACCTTTCTGAATGGTTGCAGCGGCCACACACAAATATGTGGGCGGGTCTCAATGGTGACTGGCTGACGCTGTGGCCAATTATGTACCGTCGCTTGTCCGTCTACCGCGGTTTAGACTCCGGATTTGACAATTCTCAGAGCGCTGTTACGTAAGGGGTGGGCCAAGTGGTGCCCCACCCTAGTAGAGGAGATTTCATTGGCAGGACGGAGTGTGGTCTACCCAACGCCCCGGAAAAAGTCCTTGACAGACAGGTGCGGAAGCCACTTGATATCGGGAGGCTGGGCGGAAGCTTCGGAGACCAGGGGTGTGGGGCAGGGGGTGGGTCTCCACTCGGAGCGTAGGGCGGGGCGGGCGGGGAGGGGAGCAGGCAGGAGCCGGGCTGGCGCTGCGGCGGGGATGCTGTGGGTTCCCGACGGCGCTCAGCAGGCCGGGGCACTGCATTGAAGGCACTGAGGTGAGGTGCACTGCCAGGCAGGCGGGTAAGTCCGTGAGGGCCGCGGAGTCTTTAAATGTGGCCGCCAGTGTCCTCGGCCGAGCCGGCATTTTTCTGCCCTGTTGGGTGCTTTTGCCTCCATAGCGATGGCAGCCGCTCTGGTACATGGGGGGCGGGGCTGGGCACCTGTCCGCGTTTGCGGGCACCTGCTGCGCCTGCAGCGGAGGTGGGGCTCCAACCGGCGCTGGGGGCGCTGGGGTCTGTCCGTCCGGGAGCTGGGCTGTGCTGGCCCGCCCCATCCAGGTCCCGCCTTCCCTGGCTCTGACCCCGCACCCGCTGTCCTTGCACCCTAGTTGGGGGGGGGGCGACCCTTCGAGACCTTCAGCCACCCACCCAGAGGGGCTTGTGGGCCCGGGCCATCTCAAGGTAGCCATGAAACTGGGGCATGGCCCCTGCCTTACTTCACATCAAGACAGGTTTGACCAGATTCTCTGGGTGCGCGGAGATGGGTTTCCGCCCCGTTCCTGGGTGCCCGTCTGACTGTCCCCGGCGAGCCGGGCCAAACACGGGCCGTTCCTGTCTGTTTTGTGGGCACTGTTCCGTGGTCTCCTATCATGGCATTTACGGCTGTTCTGGCGATGGATTAAGGTAGTGCCTGTGTAGGGACTGTGGCACGTAGGAGGAAAGCAGCCCCGTCTTTGAGTTTTGGCTCACGCCATGTACGTAACACTCGTACAGGTCCAACATCCTGGCGTGTTTGTATGGCCTAACCGGAAATTTAAAAATTGTTTCCTAATGACTAGGACGTATCTTATGTCTTTGGTCTATCTATGTCACTCCTGTTGGAAAGCGCTGTACTGCGCCTGAGATAGACTAGACCGCTAATGAATGGTGTCGTTATTTCCAGGTGATTATGTTGCAACTGTAGACAGTATACCTCCTGCTGAAACATAGGAAGAACTGGGGGCAACTTTTATTTTTTAAAGGCAAAGTTACAGAACCATTACGTGTTAGAATTGGAGGGGACCTTACAGGTAACTGGCCCCCCCCAGTCACCTGTAACTTTACGTGGGAGGCGATCACTGTGTCCCAAGGGGACGGGTGTCCTCCCTGTGAAATCAGGTCCGTCTTGGATGACAGTGGGGTGCTGCGCACTGTCTGGCTCTGGAAACCAGTGCTGTGTTCATTTGAGCCAACCAGGACACATTTTTGATGTTCCAAGTACTTTCATGCATATCATAGTCCTCTTTAAAGGCAAATTTGCAGAAAACTTTTAGTACTAAGTTGCTATTTACAGGATGTAAGTCAGCAGGTCTGTGGAAGAACCAGAGTCGTCATTCCTTGGGTTAATTACTGGGTGGCATCAGGTCAGCGGTAATGGGCACTGGCAGGTACGGGAGATCTCGTCCTCTGTGGGTGGCATAGGCTTGTCGGAAAACACATTTTTGCTGATTAGGGACATATCTGGCACATGATCCTCTAACGATTAACTTCTTATGAATTTATTAAGATGTTGCTAAATTTTGACACTTTTCACCTCCAGCCTTCTGATTGGTGCAAATTGGAATTCAGAGAAGGAACTCTGCCTTTTGTGGGGGACATCGCCAGAGCAGAGGAGGTGCTGTTCTTACAGATGGGCTTGCTGTTGTCCCTTTGCTTCTCTTCCTTTGTATTTCTAGTAAATGACCCACTGACTTTGTGACCTTAGGGACATGCTTTCTTACCCACTGACTAGAAGCTCTAGCGGAAGACCTGTGTTTGTGAAAGCTCTCTTACACTCCTCTGCTGCATTTGTGTATGTTGGCTGGAAAATGCTGGAATGCCCAACCCTGCAGCCTCCACCCTTCAAGCAGCGGAGAGGCCATTTTGGCGGGACGGTCCCAGTAGGGCCCCATTAGCCCTCTCTGTTGCATGCCCCCCGTTCCCTCGTCGTTTTTATTCCTGGCAGAGAGAATCAGTGTGTTCTTGACACAGGTGACTTAATACACACTTAAAAATGGATCTTTAATTCCCTGTCACCCTGAGAACAGCACTAGATTTTTTTGTGTTATGTGGGTAGAGTGCCTTCCGAACCTGGTGTTCCTGGTAGTCAAATGCCTCGGTATTATGGTACCGGCAACTGTTAACAGTCCATACCTTCTGCATTCCTGACACCAGAGCCGGGCTGTGCCACTGAATATTCTGAGTCCTGGCCAAGCACCGGGCACCCACATTCCTGCAGACACTTAAAGGTGGGAAAGAATTTGGAGTCAAAAGACAGAGAGGGTATTCAAGGAGACTATTTCTGAAAACACTTTTCCCCCTAGGTTCTTAAAGCTATGTATTATATAATGTTATACTGTGCCCCTACTGATAGTGTCAGCTTTAGCTCCTAATCATTTTTGTCGTCCTAACTTTTGGTGTGGGTGTTTGTGCTTCCCGTCTCATCTTCAGGGAGAGTGAGTCTGCGGCACGGACGAGTTTGATGACACACAGACTACTGCGTTTGTGTGTGTGGAGCACACGTTATGAACCCTTTCTGGAGCATGTCTGCAAGCTCTGGACGCAAAGTAAGTCTAGTGCATAGACTCAGTGAGGAAACTGTGTGCCTCACAGGAGAGGCCAAAATAATCCTTACTGAGGTTGCTCTGGAATCTTAACAAGATTATTTTGTTTTCCTAGTTCAGGTTTTACTTTTGAGAAGTGATTATTTTGTCGATTACAGTTAGTTTCTGAGACTGACATCACATCTAAAATAGAAATCGTCCCGGTAATCATGATTCTAAGACTGTTTTGACAGGTGATAATTACATATCGTGGAATTTGTCACTTGTTACTATAGTTGCTCTTACTAAACTGCAAGATTCTATGGTTCGAAACCCCTTGGGAAAGGTCAGTCCAATGTGGTCAAGTCAGACTTGAAGGCACTGGTTTTTCTAAATAAAATGTTTTTTAATTGCAAAAATAATACATTGTAGGAAGGCCAAACACATGTAGACAAAAAGAAAATAAATATAACTCATAATTCCACCTCTATGAGACCACCACTATTAATCATCTTTTTTAATGCACATGACATACATTTTTAGTGCAGCTAATTAAGCAGCCTGTGCTGTCCTGGAGCCAAGGACGCACGTGTCAGAGGGGCGTCTAGTCGGACTCATTTAGACCTTCATCTCTGCTGTGGATGTAGCTCATGCTGGGGAGAGTCCGAGTGTCGAAACGTATCCATTAGGGACAAGATCAAAATTAGACCCGTTGCGAGGGAGCTACTAGCGTCCTTCTTTGTTTCTAACCCAGGTGCTGTTAGGGGGTGACTAATTTCAGTCATCTCTTGATTTTTTAAAAGTTTTAAAAGATTTTCATTTATTTTTAGAGAGAGGGGAAGGGAGGGAGAAAGAGGGAAAGAGAAACATTGATGTGCAAGAGATCGGTTGCCTCTCTCATGGCCCCAACCAGGGACCCGGCCCATACAACCCAGGCATGTGCCCTGACCAGGAATGGAACCTGTGACCTTTCGCTCTGCGGGACAGTGCCCAACCCGCGGAGCCGCACCAGTCAGGGCCATCTCTACTGATTCAGAGCTGCGTAGCACCTGACCTCCTACAGCGTCTAACTGCCCAGGGATTTTTGTAGCCTGTCTGGGTGTCTAATTGTGTACTAACCCCTTGCCCTTTTGGGGGGCCAATTTCTTTCTTTCACTGAAATATTGTAAACACTGGCTTCGTCTGTATAGGACGCAGCTAACAAGAGTTTTCTAGTGCTTTAGTCTTGCTTCGGGTTTAGTCTGCTCTTTCTGAGGCCCTCCTGCTGGAAGGCCTTTCAAGTCCCCCTGATCTGGTGCTAGAATACCCTTGAAAAGGGTATTCCAGCTTTCAGGTCAAGGACTACGATGACATGCGCTGCTGAGATTTAAGAGTCATCCTAACAGGTGTTCTCACCCCCTCCCCTGGAACAGCGGTCTGATGGCGACGAGAAGACACTGACAGGGGACGGGAAGACCAGCCCTCCGCGCACTGCTCCCAAGAAACAGCTGCCTTCCATTCCTAAAAACGCGCTGCCCATAACCAAGCCGACATCCCCCGCCCCGGCAGCCCAGTCCGCCAACGGCACACATGCCTCCTACGGACCCTTCTACCTGGAGTACTCGCTCCTCGCAGAGTTGTAAGTTCTTAACAGACTACTCGCTTACCCTTCGAATGCCTCTTGAAGGTAGAGAATGAAAGTCACTTTGATGGGCTAGACTCAGTAAACATCAGCCACTTACTCTTAAAGCTCAAATTCACACCCACCCAGCCTTGATGTGTATAGAAAGATGGAGGCTATCACTGGCAACATCAGTTTTCTTAACCGAGGTCTAAGCAGTGTTTATAAATATCGTCTAGGAAATGTAATAATTCTTATTCAGAGCCTGAATAAGGGTAAGTAATATTTAAAAGCAAACGTGTGCTTCGATTTCTATGCCTGCTTGGACAGCAGGAGCAGGGGGAGAGGGCGATGAAACACTGACGGTGTAGGTCGGGACCTTGCTGTCCCTCTGTGGAGCGGGGACCCACCTCCTGAAGAGGTGGCCGCAGAGGACAGGCCTGTGGGAGGGTGGTGGTCTGCGCTCTCCCGGGGCAGGCCTGGCTGGAGGCTTGCGCTCCTTTCTGGGGGTCAGTCCATAATGGGGGGACTTGATGCACCTGAAGGACTGTCATTAGACAGGGGATCTGATCTAACTTGCTCTACAGGACCCCCCAGGGCCGAATCAGGCGATTATAGGTCGTCATACAGATGAGGGCTCCCTGCAGGAACAGGCTGACTGGTCACAGAGGTCACGAGTGGACGGCAGTGCACGTGTCTTCGGAGGGGGAGGAGCACGTCTGCAGAATGCTGGTCATTATGGCACGGCACCTGGCCCACCACGGGCTCCACGAATGACTGAGTGCCGATGGCATTTGATTTCATTAACCTGTTACAAGGGCTGGAGGTGTGGTGCATTCTGAATTCCAATTAGTTTGAAATTCCTTTGTGCACAGCACTTGACATCACTCCAGCAAGCTCCGCCCCAGCCTTGCGTCCAAGGCTCGCTACGTGCCGTGTTAGTTTAGTGCTCGACGAAGTGCAGCACTGCAGCCAGAGCCACAAGTCTTTTGAGCCCAGGGGGTAAAGGCACACTCTGAGTTGTAACTCAGTGGCACAACTGGAAAAGTAGTTCCCTGGTAGCTGCAGTTTTCTGAAGGCACCCTGAGCGCTCTGTCCCTGCACGAATGCTGTGCTGGCCAGAGGGTCTGAGGCCACCCCACAGGGCCTGCGGGGGCGGGGGCCCCTTTATACCTGCGTCTGCCCAGCATGCTGCTGTGACATGCCGACTTTAGGGCCTTAAAAATGGGGTGACTGCTTCAACGTGATTAAAAATAAGTGTGATGGCCAGTAGGTAGTAAAAACTGTCAACTAAGGGCCAGTAAACTACTTCTCAATTAAAACTCAGGATTGGCAGGTTAGTGCGTTCTAGGGCCCTAGCCTGACCTCGTTCTCCCCGAGGTCTGGTCACGGCCTGGCCCACTGAGCCTAGCGGCTCGCTGGCGAGGAACAGCACAGCGTGGCCGTAGGTGGGGGCCCAGGTCCCCAGAGAGCCAGTGCCACCTTCCTGCCCTACCCTGGTCTTCCCGGTCTCGGCACCCACCGCCTCCCACACCTGGACCAGAGCCGGGTGTCTGCGGCGCGGGGTAGAGTTAGGAGCAGGGCGCCGCGCCAGGGCCTCCCCGATGCCCGCCCTCACCGTCCACACTGCAAGGGAAGCGAAACGCGGCCCTCCGCCGCCCGGACGGTGACCTAACTGAAGATCGGGACACCTGAGTGGGGGCATTTCAGTGGCATTTTGTTCTTAATTACCTACAGTTGTTTCAGATGGCCTTGGGGTGTGTGTGGGTGGGCTCTGTCCTCGCCAATCACAGAAGCAGCAACTTGACCAATACCCTCATTTGCCTCAAACTTAACATCCAGAACTTAAACCAGGTTGCGTGGTTCTGAATTACCTCCACGTTGGTTTCCAAGGTGATGTTTTGGGGAAGTGGATTTCTGGGAGGACAACCTCATTCTTCGTGTGTCCCTGCTGGCTTGAATTTCTTAATCTGAGGCCCTTGGCGGCGAGGCCAGGAGAGGGGCGGCAGGCAGGCCACGTGAGAGGCTGGGATGGCTCAGCCTGTCGAGTTAGGGCGGCAGCTGCCCGACGGGACTGTAGCGCCTCAGAATGTGTGGGGGGGTCGGACCTGTCTGTGGCACGTGCCGCCACGCGTCTCACTGTTGTGCTGCTTCCGTTTCAGCACCTTGGTTGTGAAGCAGCGGCTCCCCGGGGTCTACGTGCAGCCGTCCTACCGCTCGGCACTGAGTAAGGATCCGCCCCGTCCTGCCAGCGGCAGCCTGTGGGCCCCTCCCACACAGACGCGGGCCCTAACCGGCTTCTGTTCCCTGCAGTGTGGTTCGGGGTCATATTCATACGGCACGGACTCTATCAGGATGGCGTGTTCAAATTTACAGTTTACATCCCCGATAACTACCCCGACGGCGACTGTCCGGTAAGTAGGAGCCACCACCTGGCCTCGCGCGCCGGCCAGCGAGGAGCGCGCGCAGGGCCTTAAAGCCTCCTGCTCTCTCCCGACTGACCACTGTCACGGCTTGTCTCCTAACGCGTCCGTCTGCCGCGCAGTCTCCCGGGGGGGGCCTCAGGCTCGGGTGCATCGTTGGCCCTGCCGGCCTCCGCCAGGAGCTTCTCCGTGCCCCGCTGCTCGGGGCGTGCGGAGGCCGCACCGCAGCCCCGCGTGGGTGCCGGGCGCTGGGGTGGGGACCCCCTCACTGCAAGAGCAAGCGCCATGGGGAAGTGGTGAGGCAGTTAAGCCCCGCCCTTGAGGCAGCTCCCTGACGGGGTGCCAGCCTCACCCCGATGCACTCCTCACCCCGTGTGCCTGGGCCCGGCCCCCACCGCTTCCAGTCACGACTGCGCCCCTCTGCCCGCACAGCGCCTGGTGTTCGACATGCCCGTCTTCCACCCGCTGGTGGACCCCGCCTCGGGGGAGCTGGACGTGAAGCGAGCGTTCGCCAAGTGGAGGTGAGTAACGAGGGGCCCTGCAGGGGCGACCGTCAGTGCGAGGACGCCTCGGCAGCCGGCCCGTCTCCCCGCAGGCGCAACCACAACCACATCTGGCAGGTCCTGATGTACGCCAGGAGGGTGTTCTACAAGATCGACACCGCGAGCCCCCTCAACCCCGAGGCTGCCGTCCTGTACGCCCCTTTGCTTTGTACTGAAGGTAAATTTGAAGATGTAGCTAAGTAGATGATGTTAGTAACGTTCTGATTTTTAAACTTTTAACACAGGTATGAAAAAGATGTTCACCTGTTCAAAAGTAAAGTGGTTGACAGTGTCAAGGCAGGCACGGCCCAGCTGTTTGAGCAGCCCAAAATAGAAGACCCCTATGCCATTAAGTAAGTGGCCGTTTTCTACGTACGCTGCCCTCTGCAGTCCCGTGTTGCCATGCTTTGGACTTAAAGTGGGGCTTTAAAGGGGAAGCATGTGATCTGCCAGCCTGCAGCACTGACTGCCAACAAGGCTCCTCATACCTCTGGGGGCTCGTCCCTGAACAAAGAGCTTCCTGTGGACTGGCCCACCGTGCCAGGGAACAGGCTCTGTAGGGACGGTGGTTTCTGCAGGGTGCTGGGACGGCGCTCTGCCAGGCATCGGGGCTTCCTCTGCAGGTGGCAGTTTTAGCTGGAGCCCCTCTAGAATGGCCACGGCCCGGTGCCACCCAGCCCGGGGACAGGAGGAAGCTGAGCAGTAGGCTCCTTCGGGGCTAGGACACTTGGTCCTGGGGTGCGTGTGGGGGGCAGTGTGGAGACTGGTCGGCTGGTGCACCCACTGGCTTTGGTGGCCTGGAGCCATTCCTTAGTCTCGCTCTGCCTCACTTCCTTCATTTTAAATACCAGTGCCTCCCGGGCGGTGGCAGAGTTGAGACGCTCTGTCCCAGGGAGGGTGCGCCGCCCCAGGGAGGGTGCGCCAGCGCACGAGGAAGGGCGGGCACGTGGGGAGGTAGGTAGCCTCTGAAACTTACACGTTGACAGCTGATTAAAGACTACTCTCTAAATCCTAAAATGTTACGACAGCTGCCGTAATAAAACCCAAGCACTAAATCTTCCTCTTCCTTAAGCTTTTCCCCATGGAATCCTGCTGTACACGACGAAGCCAGAGAGAAGATGCTGACTCAGAAAGTAAGTAGATAGCCATTGTTGGACTAGTTAACTCGCTATTTGCTTTGCTTTCTAAAGTGTCTTCCCTGGGGAGTTCTCGTTCTACACAGACAGCTTTTTGGGAAACACGCTTGTACAGGGCTGGAATCTCATCATCAGTCACTTTCTGATTTTCATTTTGATTGTGCCTAGAAACCTGAAGAACAACACAGTAAAAGTGTTCATGTCGCTGGCCTGTCGTGGGTAAAGCCCGGCTCAGTGCAGCCTTTCAGCAAAGAAGAGAAAACAGGAGCCACTTAAGAGCTGGAGAGGCTGGTGCACCGTGCACTTTCCCGCGGCCCCGGGCCCGGTTCCAGTTGACCAGCGGCCGGGACTGCCGCGGAGTAAAACTCTGTGAACGGGACTGACACCAGTGTGGTCCGTGCGCGCTTAGGTTCTAACGGCAAGTTCTAGAGACCTCTCCAGTAACGCGTTACTTCTGTCAGAAGTGTCTTAGGGTGGTGATCTAGTTCAGTACTCCAGATTCTTGGGGACATTGAGGCTTAAGTATTTTTCTGAATGTAAAGCTAAAGGTAAGTGGCATTCATTTAAAACTAATGAGGTAGACAGACTTTAGCGCTATCTAATGACTTTCGAATCAGCGGTGTCAGCTGTACATACGTTGTTGGGGTGTGGAGAGGGAGGGCCCGGAGGAAGCAGGGCCAGAGCGTACTAGCACTTTCAGGTGGAAGAGCACCTGAACCTCAGCCTCCAGCCTGCTGTTCTGCTACTTTACAAGCTGCTGTCACTGAGGTGCGCATTAGGTGAGTGAGAAGAGACCAGAACGTTTGTTCATAGTTGTTTGTTTTTTTAAAGCAAATTACTTACTGTATTTTTGTGGCAGGAGGGAGAAAAAGTGTTAAAACGGTTTCTAATGAAGTCAGATATTTAAGCAACGAATGACTAATGTGTTTTGTAGAGACAAAATAAACCAATAAATGATGGTTCTTTGTCATTTATGCAGGAAACTAAATACCCTTTTCTCAGTATAACTAAACAAAGATTAATTTATAAATGCTTTATTGAAAAATACACTTATTTTCATATAAAATTACAGTAGCAGTAAATATCTGGAGAGGTTTTATAAATATTTTTGCAGAACACTATTCTAACTGAACAGTGTAAGTTCCATATTTCTTTTGGAGCAAGTATGAAGTTACCTAGTAACTGTTTATACTGATTCAATTTACAATTGAATTTTCTCCCTAAAAAAGTTATTCATTCAACTTAAAAACTGCTGGAACAATACTGACTAATAAAGGTATATATAGATACTTTCAATAACTGTTAAATAACCTTTTCTAATTTGTATGAGTGGTACTATATACTCATGAAAACCTAAACTGTCCAACCTAAACTTTTAAAAGCCAGGAACACACTCAAAGGTATTTTAAAATATATCACCTTAGTAGACACATGTCTTTTGGATAACTACCTCCTATAAGAGGCTGTAATTTTTAATATTAATTCCCTTAATTCAACTTGATTTTAAATCTTCACTTAGCTGGCTGATCCCTATTAATGCGGGGGGCGGGAATTGGAGAATTTAAAATACATGCCCCAAAGGTGGCTACTGGCGCTTAATAGTTTTAAAAAAGTACAAAAGCATCAAAGAAGCTACTGAGTATTTAGCCTAGAGGTTTTGTACTTAATATAAAGTTCACATTGTAGAAAGTGCCGTCACAATACACAGCAAAACCTGGGTTACGGAGTCATGCTTTTTCAGCCCTAAAGTGCCACTTCGTACACACGTTCACTCACACGTCACACACCACACAGCCAAGCACGGTCACACTGCACCACCACACCTGACACGGCAGGGGGGAGCACACGGGGGCGGGGCCAGGAGCCTGGGCTCCCTTGTTAATGCTTCAAAAATGCAAACTTCTCACACTCCTACCAGGTGTTTTGGAACAAGATACCTAGTCTCTGTGTTGCTTTTCATGAGAGCCAGAGCAGACCACACGACAGGTGGGAATGCACTGAAACGTTTCACTGCCGGAGCAAGGCCCCCAGAGACCTCGCACACTGCGCCAGCATGCTGGGTGCTCTACGGTACCTGTGAAAGCTCTGCCAAAGAGTTAAAGATCCCAGTTTGGACTCTAAGCAGCACTGATGGCAAGCACTGAGTGGTAGGAAAAAAGGCAGACGAGATGAGTAAAAATAAGGATACTGGAAAGATTAAGAAAAAGAGCCCCATAATCTAGCATGCATTAAATGATGCTGTGAAACAGTTTGTGAAAAGAGGGTCAATGCAGCAGACTAACCTCAGTGGGCACCTCGGTCATTAGCTACGTCTTGGAGACGGCGGATTAAGGCAGAGTGGTTTTCCGGGCAAATTCTTTTGGCAGGCGATTCACTTCCATCTTCTAAAACAATCCCTCTCTTTTTGGTTGGAGTTTCTCCCGTCCGTATCATGCTGTTAATCTCTCTCAGTCTCTAGAGGGAAAACAGATACACGAACTTTAAGATGCTAATACATGTAAACTCAGTGTTGAGGCGAAGTACCGCAGATGAGTTAAGTGTAAGAGTTACCGCAACGAGTCTGAACATCTTCGTGAAGAAAACAACTAAATTTCACAGCCTTCCAATCTCACTTCCCAGCCGGCAGAGACTGGTGGCTGGCTGGCTGGGGCGGAGGAAGAGCATTTCCTTTTCCTAGCAAGCTCCGGGGTCATTTCATGTACTTTTCCCAGAACGTAAGAGGGAACAAGTCTGAGTCCTTTTTACAAGTCACAGATCATGACATCTCTATGCCATATTTAATCAGTTCCAATTTTTTCAGTCTAGTAGCCTTTCTCCACTGGAGTTGCACAAGAGAAGCCAGCCTGAGTTCCCTACAGCATCCTTGCAAGTGACTGACTGGTGCGGTCCAGAGTGTAACAGTCACAGACTGTCCTTGGGAGAACCGAGAGAACACTGCCGAGTGCTGGAGACTGCGTCTGTCTTCAGTGCCTTCAGCATGAAGTTTCTCCAAAGCCCCAGAAGCCAGTTTATCACATTGTTTCCTGGTAGTTTTGGTTTTTTTTTGGTTAAGAAAATTTTTCCCATGTGCTGCTTCACTGTCTACACTTTCTGCGGGAAAGCGCACTGAGCAGTCGCATGCACTGGTGCGAGAAAGTGTCTCAGACCTCCCTACGCCTCTGCCCGCCGCCAGCGTTCCACAGCACGTCTGTGTCACGGCCTCGGCACCTTCTGTTGAGAAGACTGTTCCTTCTCCAGGGACTTGCTTTTGCATGTTTGTTGAAAGCCAGTTGGCCATATACAGGGTGGGGCAAAGGAGGTCGACAGTTTCAATAGAAAATAACAAAAGAATAAATAATACAGGAGTAAACTGTGTTGGCGTACTCACAACTGTCGACGCCCTCTGCCCCACGCCGTGTGGTCCATGCCCGGGCTCCAGGCGGCCGGGTCGACCTGGAGGTCCGCTTTCCCCAGCGCCGCACTGTCTTGAATCCCACAGCTTTACAATAAATCTTGAAATCAGTGTGAATGCTTCAAGTTTTTCTAAAATTGTGTTAGTTATTCTAGTTCCTGTGCATTTTCATGTAAGTTTTGGCACCAGGTAATTTATACAAATCTGCTGGAATTTTGATAGGAATTAGGTTTAATTTTATAGATCGAGTGGGAAAAAATGGAGATCTTGATAATTGTTTTCAATTCGTGAATATATGTATCTCTCCATTTTCTTGGTCTTTAATTTCTTTCACCAAGACTCGGTAGTGTTCAGGACACAAGTCTTAGACACATCTTTTATCAGACTTGCATGTATTTCATTTTTTAATGCTGTTTACAATGTTTAAAAGTTCTTTTACTTCTAATTACTCATTGCTAGTTTATAGAAATCATTTGGGTTTTGCATATCAATCATGCAACCTTTATAATCTTCCTGGTTCCAGTACCTCTTTGTAGGTGCTGTGATTTTCCCATGCAGACATCGGTGCGTCTGCCCTGCCGTGCCCTGCCGTACTTTCTGTGCCCAGGCCCACAATTACGTGTCGAACGGCGGTGGTGAGAGCAGACCACCCGCGCCTTCCTCCTGGTCTCAGAGTGGAGACATTGTCTTTCCCCGTTATGTATGATGTTAGCTATGGATTTTTCAAATACACATTTTTATCAGGTTGAGGAAATCTGAGAGTTTTATCATGAAGGAATGTTGGATTGTTTAAAAAATAATGGGGGTAGTAAGATTATTTCTGAGTGTTTTGGAAGTTTGTCTTTCAAAGAATCGGTACATTTGAACTTATCACATTCACTGGAACAGAGGCGGTTTTCATCATTAGACTCTTCATGTCAGTAGGGCCTGTACTGGTGTCTCTCATTTCTGATACTGATAACATGTCTTTCCTGCTTAGTCTGTACAGAGACATAGCAAATTTTATCTTCTGAGAACAAAACAAAAACCCTTAACTTTCAATAGCCTTAATTTTCTCTGCTTTAAGGTATTTTTCATCGACGCCTACTCTTTTTCTAGTTGCTTAGGTCATAATTTGAGACCTTTCTTTTCTAATGTAGGTACTAATATAGTGCTGTCAGCTCCTGCCTTAGCACCGTTTGTGGAATGCAGCAAGAGTGCTTTGTTAGGTTTACATGTAGTTCCAAATACTTTCCAATTTCTTTTTTTCCTAGACTCATAGAATTATGCAATTTAGTTCCCCCAAATTTGGGAGTTTTCCAGATATCTTTCCAAATATGTTATTTCTAATTTGATTCCACTGTGGTCAGAAAAGAGATTATTTGACCCCTGTACAGTTACTGAGACTTGTGTCATGGCCCAGAACGCAGTCTGTTGGCGAAGCATCCCACGTGCCCCTGGTGCCGCTGCAGTGTCCCACAGGTGTCCGTGAGTCGTCGGTTGATGATGGTCATGTTTTGAAGAACCTCACGCTGATTTTCTCTCTACTTGTTCTATCAATCATGTGAAACTCTTGACTACTTTTTTTTTTCTATTTAGGATTGTATATCCTATCATTAGGAAATCCCTTCTTATTTACTCTTCAAATACTAATATTAATGATACTAATATAGCACCCCAAGCTTTCTTTTGATTAGTGTTAGCGGAGTACAACTTTTTCTATCCTTTTACTTAAAAGGAAACGAAACAGCTTTATTGGGATATAAT
This sequence comes from Phyllostomus hastatus, assembly GCF_019186645.2. Lineage (NCBI taxonomy): Eukaryota > Metazoa > Chordata > Mammalia > Chiroptera > Phyllostomidae > Phyllostomus > Phyllostomus hastatus. The sequence goes on from NW_025334024.1 coordinate 26,855,928, forward strand.
TCACATACCACGTGACTCCGCCATTTGAAGTGCACAAACCCAGGGCTTTCAGCGCGCTCCCAGGGTCCTGCCACCACCACACCCGTCACCTTCTCGTCACCCCACAAGGGAACTGTCCCCATCGGCAGGAACCCTCACTCCCCCCGACAGCAGGCCGTCACTAGTCTGCCCTCTGTGGTGTGCGTGCGCCCACTCTGGATGTCCCCTGCAAATGGAATCGTGCAACATTTACCCTTGGTGCCTGCCTTCTCGCACTCGGCACGGTGTTTCCACGGTTCACCCACTTCGCAGCACGTGGCAGTGCTTCTGTGTCGGAGTGCTGTTTCATCGCATGCAGACATTTTATGTGTTCGTTTGATGGGATATTTGTGTTATTACCCTTTAAACTACGTGTCTTTATACTTAAGTGTTACATATAAGCAACAAATAGGTCTTCACCCAATGTTACGGTTTCTACCTTTTAATTGGTATATTTAGACCATTTACATTTAATTGCTATTTGTTTGCTTTTTTCCTGTATGTTCTTCCCTTTTTCAGCCTTCTTTTGAAATGAGTATTTTTTTTTTCATTTAACTCTTCAATCTACTTGTGGTTGATGGTGGAATTTGTGGTTATCAGATGAAAATCTAATATTAAAGGAAGTATTAGTCATTTCATCCAACTCCAATTGCTTTTTGGGACTATTAGAGTAAACCTATGCAATAGTTGGAAGAAATTCCATTTTTTAATATTTCATCTTCTTATTCAGAAATATTAGTTACATATCTTTTATTCCAGTCTTTTAAAATCTAATTCAGGTTAAATAATTTTTCTGCAAAGATAAATTATAAGGCATGTGATACTTTGCTGCTATTTCATGAAAAGTTTTTCCATTATATATAAATATATATATTTAAGATTTTATGTATTTTTAAACGGTGGGGAAGAGAGGGGGAGAGAAACATCAGTGTGTGGTTGCCTCTTGTGCGCCCCCTACTGGGGACCTGGCCTGCAAACGAGGCATGTGCCCTGACTGGGAACTGAACCAGTGAGCCTTTGGTTTGCAGGTCCACACTCACTCCACTGAGCAACACCAGCCAGGGCCCATTATATTTTCTAACAGATTTTTTGTTTTACTTGTTTTCCCAACTTCTATTTTAAAAGATTTCAAGCTTACAGAGAAGTTGGACAAATAGTATACTGATTACCCATTTGGAGTTATCACATTTATGTCATTTGTTCTCTCTGTAATCTTTTACTTGAACTATCTGAAAGTGAGTTACTGACATTGGAACAGTTCACCTCTGAGTACTTCAAGTATCTTCTCCTGCGTAACCCAGTACCATCATCAATACCAAAGAAACTTAACAGAAATTGCAGAATTACTAATACTGAAGTCCATGTTAAATTTTTCCACTTGTCCCCAATATGCCCTATATAGTTGAGTATTTATGTAGCATCCGTTGCATTTGGCTGTCATGTGTCTTTATAGTTTCCTTCACGATATAACATCTTTTAAGAACACAGGCCTGCCCTGGCCGGAGCTCTGTCAATTGGAGTATCCTCCCATACACCAAAAGGTCATAGGTTCGATTCCCAGCCAAGGGACATGCCTGGTTTGGCTCCATTAGGACTTAAGTGGTCACTTTTTTTTTTTAAGAGTTTTATTTATCTAGTTTTATATTTATCTGGTTTTAGAGAATAGGGAAGGGAGGGAGAAAAGGACAGAAACATGATCTGTTGCCCCCCACACATGGCCCCAACTGGGGACCAGGCCCACAACCCAGGCACATACCCTGACTGGGAATCGAACCAGCAACCTTTCAGTTCACAGGCCGGTGCTCAATTCACTGAGCTGCATCAGCCAGGACCTAACTGGTCGTTTCCCCCTGGCACTTTCCCATCAATCCTGCTTCTAGAATCTTAAGCACTCTGGAGTTAGTAAAAGCCAGAATGTAGGTCAGGCTCACCTTTGCGGGACTATTGCTGAAGTAGTAGAAAATCTTTTCTCGAGGAGAAAGTGTTGTTTCATTTTTATGTGGGGAAATGTAGACAGGATGGTTCTGAGACAGCTGGATCCGGCGAGGGGAGCTTGTTCTTAGGAACGGATAGGGCGAGAGCGGAGGCGCATCCGCCTGTTGAAAAAAATCAGCGTTTCTTAGAAAGCTGAATGGGAGTTCTAGCCAGGTATTTTGTGAAATGGTCATTTTTCTTGTAAGAGGTGAGAGATGCAATGAATCATTAGCTTGCTGAATGGTGAACAGCGACAGCAAACACATAAGTGCTCACTTGGTGCCAGTCACACTCTCAGGCGTTTGCAGTCCAGTGCGTCGTGCAAGCCTCACACCCACCCGGTGAGCTGGGGGCCGCCCCCACGCCCGTCTCACGTGGGAGGAACAGAGGGCGCACAGAGCCAGGGAACCCGCACGGGCACCACAGCTGCGGAGCGCGGGACAGCCGGGACCCACGCCTCCTCGCTCGCACTGTCCTCGCCTCTGCGGGGACCCAGCCACCATCGTGTTCCTGTCTGGTGCTACCCAGCAGGACAGACTGTAGTAGTCAAATCACTTGTCAGACTCAACAAGAGGATTATTTGTAAGAGTAGCTTACAGACGGAGCGGCTCAGAGAGAAGTGATCCCCATCCCTCTCAAGTGAAGGAAAAAAGGGAACGATCCCTTCAGACTTACTATGTTTGCCTCTGAGTACTTCACGGCAAACGCCTTAATATCCTTCACGTAGATGTGGTTGTAGAACTGGATGAGGTCCCCCCTCTCCTCCTCCTCCACGTCACTGTTGGCGCCCGTGAGGCGGGTAGGCGTCGGCGGCGCGCTGCCGGGCTGCGGGACGGGCAGCGTGCTGCTGGACCTCATGACGGGGCTGGAGTCTCTGCTGGCTGCAGCGGGAGGGCAGAGGTGTGAGGCGGAAGGCCGCCGGGGCGGCTGCTTCCGAGACCAGGTCGGCCGCGCGCGGACCAACGGCTACTGGCTCGCTTGTGCAGCGGCAGCACATGGGCACTCGCCTCTTCGCGTGAGGGGGCAGAGCACAGGCGCGACAGGAAGTACATATGTCACGCCCAGGCCACAGAGGGAGGAAGGGCACACCGAGAGTGTTCACTAGCAGGTTCCAGCGAGTTTCCTGGGACCCGAGCCCTGCGTTCCATGGTGCAAAGAAACAGGTAGGGGTGGTGTTTCCACGGCGTGGTTTCAGCCCACACGCCGGACTCGGACGAGCCGCCTTCCTGCCCGAAACCTTCCCTAACCCCAGGAGGACAAGTGTTCTGCACGGTTTGCCACAGAGCTATGGGAGGACAGACAACTTCGCCACTAAATTCAGAATTCTGTTTATTACTCCAGCAAATTCTTTGCCGATAAAATAGTCTCCTTTGTAATTTCATTTAGTAATCCCCAGTTGTCTAGGCCTGAAAGATCAGAGAAGCCCCTGATTCATCGTGCGCACCTCCCTGAGGGTCCCACTCACTCCTGTCTTTCAGTTCTGTCGGAGAGTCCTGACGGCTCCTGCTGTCGCTGCCGCCGGAGTCCCTCCTCTTCTTCCCCCTGATCAGAACACTTCTGTAGATCTTTAGGGAGGCAGGACGAGGGGACAGAAATCAGTATTTAGTGAGTGCATCCTAGGCTGTATGGCCTTGACATGTTATTTAATTCTCACAACGACCCCATGTCTAATATTTATCCTCCACCGGGGAGGTTAATAAATGCAGCCAAGGTCACGTATCAAGTAACAGATTCAGGGTTTATACCTGGGGCTGTCTGGCCTGAATTCCAAGTACCGCCCACAGTACAGCAGAGAAGTCGTTGCACCCAACCATGCCCTGAAGTCACTCTAAGCCAGATACAAAGATCTCACACACCTACCTCTTTAATAGCATTAGAGGTAAAGTCAGTTTTAAAATTTGAGAAAATATGCTATGTTTCCTAAAGCAGACAGAAAGATGACCAAGAAACCAAACAACTTCCTAATTAGATGTCAATCACTTCATATCATTACCTTTCGGAGAAAACAGGACTTAAACTAAGGACTTCCTTTAGAGTAAAGTCTCACTCAGTTAGCCCGGAGAGAAGGCTGCAGATCAGCTCTGGCTAACTTTCTGTACCCGTCGAGGACTTGAAGCTTTATCTGCAGCCCCGAGAGGAAGTGTCCTACCTGGCTCCGGGCCTGTGGCTGCGTCCTGTAACAGCGCATGATGTTCTGGAAGGACCTGTCATCTTTGGTGACCTGGAAAAGAGAGGAGGAGCGTTCTGTGAGAGGAACTGACTCTCGGCAGCGTACTCTGGAGAACACTATCAACTTGCTCCGCGGTGAAACTGGTGAAAACTACATTTAAAACCAGCCCCTCAGAGTCTCTGCAAACGGCCCCGGGGGCACACAATAGATGAAGACATTCTACTGAAACCCACTGACGTGCAGCGACACCAGAGGGAGTCACGCGTCTGCGCCAGGACCTGGGACCAGGCAGACAGTAACACAGAAACTTCACTGGAGGAACAGAACGGTGTTTCACTTACTAGGGACCCAGTGAAATGACAGACGATGTCTCAGCAGAAACCAGGGCGGCCAAGAAGCAGTGGGGGCATCCCACGTGCCCAAAGGCTGGGGAACCCGGTCTCCAGCAAAGGGACATACTAAAGAAAGTTCCTCCAGATGGTAACTCAAATACAGAAAAACAAAACAGCAGTCGAGATAATTCTGTAACTCTGAAGGCAGTACAGAACGTCTCCTTGCCTCTCACAGCCTACGGAGCAGTACGTGTGGAACGCATCGATGGACCTGTCACCCTGTCGCCTGGAAGTACGGACTGCGCCACACACCGCCCGAACAAGAGGGCGGGACCCAGGGGACACCTCCACGCGACAGCTCACAGCCACAGCAACCAGTGACGAGAGTCCGAAATGGTAAGCTCAAATAACGAAGCTTTAAATCAATATTTATACTGTCATGCTGTACTCCCTCAGTTCCTTTCAAAGTCAAATCATATACAGTGACGGCGCATTGCTGAACCGATGACGTCTGCAGATACTACATGTATTATAATACTACCACAAAAGGATGAAGAGGAAACAGCTATTAGAAGTAACACTTGAACATCTCACTGGAATTAAGTTAGTATAAAACTGAAGCTGAAGATGTACGTGTATGTAGGGGTTCGGGGAAGTGGGGAGATGGTCAAAAGGTAGGAGCTTCAGTCATAAGTAAATTCTAGGGATTGGAGAACCGATGGAGAGCATGCTACACTGTGACTGTCATTGGCAGCAATACACAATGAAAGCTGCTGAGAGAAAATAAAAGTTACTAAAGAGGGATATTTCATAATAAAATGTCAAAGAGAGAAGACTCAAATTACTAAGAAAATCTGATAAAGAAAAAAAAAGACTATAAGGGAATATTATGAACAACTGTGCTCCAACAAATTAGCCCCGAGGAAATAGACAAATTCCTAGAAAGACACAAACTACCAAAAGTGATTCTAGAAGCAGCAGACAATGTGAATGGACTTACAACAAGAAAAAGAATCCTCTGTCAATAAACTGCCCACGAAGAGAAACGTGGGCTCTTGAGCCTTGGCCGCTGAATTCCAACAGACATCTAAAGCACTAATGCCAATCCTCCACAAACTCTTTCAAAATAGAGAAGGAACCCTTCCCTATGTATTATGATCCTATGACCAAGAAAGCTTTACACCAGGAATGCAGGCAAGGTTGGTTTAATGAATGAAAATCAAGCAGCAAAACTCTTAAAACCAGGATAACCCTTTATAACCTTGGATCTGTCCATGTGTTCTCAGACATTACACCAAAAGCACAAGCAGCAAAAAAGTTTTCATCAAAATTAAAAATTTTAGTGCATCAAATAATGCTGTCAAGTGAAAAGATAACATAGAATGAGAGAAAATATTTGCAACTCACATGTATCTCATAAGGCAGTTGCATCCAGAATATATAAGAACTCCTACTATTTGACAACAAAAAGCAAACAGTCCAATTCAAGAATGGGCAAAGGATTTACACATATTTCTCCAAAGGCATCCAAATGACCAGTAAGCAAATGAAAAAAGACTCCACGTATCATTCATCATCTGAGAAATGGAAAGACCACAGTGAGACAGTTCTTCATACCCACTGGGATGGCCAGCCCCAGAAACTCAGAAAACAGTCAACAAATACAAAAAAAGACAGGACCATTAGTCATTAGAAATAGAAACCAAACCACAGCACGGTACCAGTTATTTCCCACTGAGATGGCTAAAATAAAAAAAATACGGTGCCCTGGCTGGCGTGGCTCAGTGGATGGGGCGCTGGCCTGCAAACCAAAAGGTCACAGGTCCAATTCCCAGCCAGGGCACATGCCTGGGCTGTGGGCCAGATCCCCAGTAGGGGGCTTGTGAGAGGCAACCACATACTGATGTTTCTCTCCCTCTCTTTCTCCCCACCTTTCTCTAAAAATAATAATCTTTAAAAATAAAATGGAAAACAAGTTGGCCAAGACGCAGACAAACTGGAATTCTCATGCACTGCTGTGACAAAAAGAATGGCGGTCCTCAAAAAATTAAACCCAGAAATAACGTAGGAGCCAGCAACTCCATTTCTGGGTGTATACACAAAAGAACTGACACCAAAACTCAAAAAGATACTTGAAGACTTTTATCCCCATGTTCATAGTAGCATGAGTCACAATAGCCAAAAAGTAGAAACATCCCAAGTGTCCATCAATGGATAAACAAAATGAAATATATCCACACGGTGAAGGAGTATTCAGCCTTGAAAGAAAATCACCACTCATTCATATACGTGAATCTAGAGGACATGCTACTAACAAACTAGTCCCAGGAGGACCGATGTTGCACGATTCCTCTTCCGTGAGGCACCTACAACCACCCGATGCACAGACAAGGCAGGAGGGAGGTCGCCAGGAATAAGGAGGACGAGAATGGAGGGAGGTCACTGAATCAGTAAGGAGTTTCACTTTGCAGGGGTGGAAGTGCCTGAATCTAGATAGAGGTGGTGGATATGTAACACTGAACGTGCAAAATACCAGTGAATTGTTCATTTAAAAATGGCTTACTCTGTTACATGTATTCTACCTTGAATATTTAAAAAGCAAAGTCTGATAATAACGTGCCGATGAGAACGCAGAGCAGCCGGTGAGAGTGTATACAGCGCAGTGACTACTAACAGTCTGCTGGCTCCTCAGTGGCCAACTCAGAGCTACCCTATGACCTGGCAGTCCACCCCTAGACCCACACTTCCATGGAAACATCTGTGCAAAAACCTGTGCACAAATGTTCACGAATAGCCAAAAAGTGGAAATAATTCATTAACTGGAAAATGGATAATAATGCTATGCAGTCATATAATGGAAAATACACCGACTGCGGTGATGGCTGTACAGACTGCAAATGCCCTGAAGTCTACTGAGTCCGTCTGAATGAGCGAGTTACACGGGCTGGGACCTGTTATCTCAGCAAGGCTGTCAGAAATGCTCTGAGAGTGAGGAGGTGGCATCTTCTTTCTTTATCCCCGAGTACTCACTTTGGCCATCACGTAAATGGCGCACATCAACAACTGGTCCAGATGTCTGTCCATCATGAGTCTGGAACACTGCACTATGGAGAATTCAAAGCAGGTCCAGATTTTCATCCTCAGAGAGTCTGGAATATCCAGTTTAAGGCAGAGATCCCGAAGGCGGACCCCTGCTAAGTGGTACACCTAGCGGAGAAACAAATACATTTTGAACTTGGTTTATCTGACACAGTCCCCGAGCTCATGACCTGGCAGAGGTACGGGGACATTTACCTTCCTCAGGAAGAGTGATAACGAGCTGGTCTTCCGGGGCCTCCCGCTGCTGCTGGTCGGAGCCGGCCCCTGTTTCTGCTGCGGTCCGCCTGGGGGCATCTGCTGAATGGTCACCTGCCCTGCGACTTGCACGGCTGCCCCTGTCACCTGCTGAGAGCTCAGGCTCCCAGCCAGGGCCTGAGCACTGAGGGGCTGGATGGAGCCGGTCACGGCTTGGGCCTGTCCCCCCACGTTGACTTGGACGGGGAAGAACGTTATCCCTCCGTTTTCATTGGCGATGCCTGCAGTTGGTCACGGAGAGAACGGCACAGGGGATCGCTGACGGTACGGGGCTCTCCGGGCAGGGCTTCCCCTTTCCTGTCCCCCCAACACCCTTCCTGGCTAAACGCTTGTTTCATAGCCTCGCTCCAGCCAAATCTTGGGTAACTTTCTAGTGCATGCCACAGAAAAACTCATGAACCAACCCCGCCTTGCTCACCTTGGACAGGAATGGTCACAGTTTGTCCATTGTTGGCCGTGACAGTGGCTGTTGCCATGGTGACCAAAGTCTGCCCCGGAACCGGTGTGACAGGAACAGCCTCCCCCGGCACGTTCTGCACGGGGACGGCGCTGACCAGGGGCTGCGGAGCCGCGCGCGCCGGCGTCCCTCGGTCGGAGGGGCCGTCGTTGTTGTCCACAAACAGCCGTCTCCTGGTGGAGCTGAGCGTGGGCCCGCCGTGCCGCTCGTACCCCGCGCCTGCCGGCGCCACGCCTAGGGCGGAGAAAAGTTGACCCACTGAACTCGGGGAGGCAGAGCTGCCCTCCACCCAGCTGCTGTTAGGGTGCGTTACCGAGTGTGTGAAATGCTTCCTAATTTAAGAACAAACAAAAATCACAGGAGTCACATCATAGCTGCAGTCAAGTAGTAAAGATTCCAGTGCACGCTATTAGGAGCGAAATGTAAAGAGAGACCTCACTGTGCTCCCTCCTTCGCTCTGCCCTCTGCTAAGTCAAACCTGGCTTTGTCCTCCACTGCTCCGGGGTCTGGAGGGGTGGGGGCAATTTGACGTATTCTATTTCTTCATGATTATTTCCAACCGTCTTCAGTTTCTACCTAACACCCGGGTAAAATGTGACTTTACCAGAAACCCACTACTTGAGAAGGGGACTTGATGGCCTTGATATTCCTGTGGTGCCATCTGCAAGCATTTATTCCCCCAGTTTTATGAACCTTTGTCTTTGTCCACATACAGAAAATTACTAAAACTCGCTCTGGCTGGTGTGACTCAGTGGACTGAGTGCCAGCCTGCAAACTGAAAGGTCGCCAGTTCGAATCCCAGTCAGGGCATGTGCCTGGGTTGTGGGCCAAGTCCCCAGTTGGGGGCGTGTGAAAGGCAACCAGTCGATGTATCTCCTGCACCATTGATGTTTCTCTCCCTCCCTTATCTTCTAGGAATAAGTAAAATTAAAAAAAAAAAAGGAAATTACTAAAACTCAGTAATGTCTTCCAGAAAGAATGGACATAACTTGTTTTAGATTGAATTAAGCTTTGTTTCTTTTTTTAAACACCTTTACTGAGAGAGAATTCTCATACGTTTCACCCATTCAAAACTAATAATTCAATGGTTTTGGTAAATATATGTTTAAATTGTGGTAAAATAATTAAAAATATAAAAACATACCCTTTAAAAATAGGAAACAATAATATAGAGTATGCCTTTTAAAAAGACACTTGTAATACCATGCATTTCCCTGTGTTCTTAGAGTCTTCAAAAGCATTACATGGCACTGTAACATACGGGACATGTTCTTCTATCTAGGCCCTGTGAACTTCACTTGCAGATTTAGATGGACTTTATACCCTCAGATACTGGGCTTTCAAAGACATGCCCTGCTGTTTTAAATAGGACTCACTTCTCCCGAGCGCTCCCGCGTCGGCCCGACCGTCACCCCCCCTCCGGGGGTTCGCAGGGGAGCTGGCAGCGCGGACGTGCTCCTCTCTCTCCAGGCTGTGAGGCGGCATGACCTGCAGGGAATCGTTCACACGGAATGCCGGCATTCAAAAAAGCATCATAACAAAGAGTGCAATAATAATGTAAGGCAAAAAAACTTTCTTGGCTCATCAGTTATTCCACGTATCGCCTGACTTTTCCACTTTCACACTAAAGTTAAAATAAATTCCAGCCCTGGCTGGTGTGGCTCAGTGGATTGAGCGCGGGCTGCGAACTAAAGTGTCGCAGGTTCGATTCCCAGTCAGGGTGCATGCCTGGGTTGCAGGCCATGACCCCCAGCAACTGCACACTGATGTTTCTCTCTCTCTCTTTCTCCCTCCTTTCCCTCTCTAAAAAATAAATAAAATCTTAAATAAGTAAATAAGTAAATTCTGGAAGGCTTAAACATTTCAAAACCTAGCAAGTAGATAATAAACGTGAATCAACACTCCTTGCTGACTTGGAGAACTGGAAAAGCAAGCATTCTAAGATCCGTGAACCTGATTAAGAAATCGAGACAGAACCCGAGTCTCCCTCTGTCGCTGGAAACTTGGGGCGATCACAGGTTCTTTCTGACTCTTGTCCGAGCGGAGTCAGGGGTGACCGGACCGTGTGAACCCCGATGCTGCCCCCCCACCCCGCCCAGGGAAGACTCTAACCGTCCCCATGAACTCGGGTCCCGAAGAGACTGGGCACCGACGGACTTGCGCTGCAGAGAGACGGTAAGACGTGCTCACGAACCTCTTCGCACGTGGGAACTTTGTTGCCGTTGTCCCTGATCCTGTCCCAGAGCGGCGACTCGGCCTTCCACGCCAGATGGTCCAGGATCTGCTCCTCAATCCGGTTGAGGTGCTTCACCACCTCCCTGCAGAGGCCGTCTTCCGCGCGGATGAACACCTCGATCACCTGCGGAGCGAGAAACGCCCTGGGTTAACCGTGATTACTATTTTTTTTTACAAAAACTGTTTAAGTATAAAAAATGGGTAAATTTGATTTTTTTTACATGTAAGTACAACAGTTTATTAAAAAATTACAACTTTAAAGAATAGTGCTATTTTGAAACAGCTGTTCTTCCTCTCCTTTATAAACTCTTTAAATTTCATATTTAAAAACTGTAGCCCTGCCCGGTGTGCCTCGGTTGGTTGGGCATTGTGCCGCGAAGCAAAAGGTCACCCTTCTGACGCCCAGCTAGGCCACACACCTGGGCTGCGGGTTTGGTCCTGGGCGGGGTGCGCAGGGCAGGCAGCCGGTCGGGGTTTCTCTCCCACTGCGATGTCTCTCTCCCCCTTTCTCCCTCCCTTCCCCTCTCTAAAAATATGTAAATAAAAATCTTTAAAAAAACTGTGAACATTCAATATGTGCCATTATAAAAATGTTTTGACTGCTGAATCCGAAAAAAATTCATACACTAAATTAAGGAAACGACTACCCAATCAATGCCATAACTTTCACTGTGCCTCATGTGAAAGAGAATTTTTGTTTCTGAAAGACACATTCAATACTATTTAGCTTCCATAAAGCTAAAAAAAGAGATTGCGAGACAAGATTAGCTAGTGATACGTTGGCTAGTTTTTAAAAACCTCCCTGAGCTCATAAAACGAAAGCATTCTCAAAGCCTCTATGAAATAAAAGGAATCAAGTGAAGCTTCACTGAGAATAGGTCTTTGTAGGAGAGTTTACACAGTTCTCAAGACTCTACTTTTTCTCTGCTCCCCGAAGAGCAGAGGTTATTAAACATGTAATTAAAATGAGAAGAAACGCACTTAATATCAAAATGAACTAGATGGCTGACAACAGGCGTTAGTCTCATCTATGATTTCCTACTTAGTATCAGATTTTTAAAAATACCTTGTAAAAGTGATAAAACGGCACATCAAATACTTCAGTAATATACGGAAAATTCCCAGGAGGCTTGTAAGAAAAAGTGACGACCTCTAGGCAGCAGGCCATGAGTGATCTGTGGAATGCATCTTGTTCCAGAATGTTCTGTAAAACAGTTAACATTTGGAAACATTAGCCTACTCGAACAAAACGTTTCATACCCAGTCAAGTTATTCTCTGGGTTCATGAGACGTATGTGCTCATTTTCTTACAAAAGTTTTCTTAACTTGATGCATTCAGTCCATTTTTTAGCAACTTTCAAAGATCTCACATATTATGCAATACAGCTGACACAAGAGATCGCATCGCTGACTAAAACACACACAACACTCAGGCGCCCTGAGGAAGGATGATGGACGTGGAAAGGCGTCTCACGACAGTGCTCGCAGTGAAAGGCCACTGGCGTACGGAGACGGCTGGGAGGACGGCAGGTGACCTGGCCAGATGGTCGCGGACCGAAAGTCACGTTTACTCGGGGTAACACAATCACAGATGATTTTCACATTTCCCTGTTTTCCCCTTATATACTTTCCAAAATTGTACATATTTATTATTTTTGAATTAAAAATTTATGTAGACACGAAAACCATAGGCAATAAGAACAAAAAATAGGTAGATTTCATCAAAATTAAAACCTTTTGTGTATCAGAAAATACTATCAATGAACTGAAAATATTTGCGTATCATATTTCTGGTAAGGGACTAAGATCCAGAACATGTGCCCAAAAGAACTGAAAGCAGAGACTCAAGTGGATACTTGTATGCCAGTGTCCGTAATAGCCTCATTCACAGTGTTGTTCACAATGGCCAGAAGGTGGAGGACACTCAAAAGCACATCAGCAGAGGAATGGATCAACAGAATGTAACATGTGCATATATGTTGTATGTGGGTATATATTACTCATTCTTAAAAAGGAATAAAATTCTGATACATGGTATAAGATAGATGAACCTTGAAAACATGCTAAGTGAAATGGGCCAGACACGAAAGAACAAATGTCACGTGATTACATGATGTACCTAAAATAGGTAAATTCACAGAGAGAGAAAAGCAGAACAAAGGTTACCAGGGGCTGCAGGGAGGAGAGATTGGGAGTCACTGTTTATGGGTACAGACCATCAGTTTGGGGAGATGAAAAAAATCCTTAAGACAGTTAGTGAGCGGTGAGGGTTGCACAACATTGTGAATGGTGTTAGTGAATTCTGCACTTAAAAATGCTTAAGACAGTAAATTTTATGCAACTTTTACTACAATAAAATTTTTTAAAATAAATTTCTTAGGTGAGCATACAGGTATCCATTTACTATCAACTTCTAAACTAAAGCTATGTTTTATAATCCCTCTGTATGTGTTACAAAATTCGTCATAAAATAGCTTTTTAAATTTCTACAGCCCCATACACACACACACACACACACACACGTAAACAGGTACAAAGAATTAGAATAATTATTGGTCAATTTTATAGTTTTCTTTAGAATGTTATTTAAAAAATTAATTAAAAATATTTTCGAGCCCTGGCCGGTGTGGCTCGGTGGATCGAGAGCCAGCCTGAAGACTGAAAGGTCAAGTGGTTCAATTCCCGTCAGGGCGCAGGCCTGGGCTGCAGGCCGGGTCCCCAGTAGGGGGCGTGCAAGAGCAACCGAATGATGTTTCTCTCCTTTCTCCCTCCCTCCCTGTCTAAAAATAAAATCTTTAAAAAAAATAAATCTTTGATCCAATTAAAAATAAATATCACTTGTTTAAAATCAATTTACATTTCTCGACTAGTAAAATCTAGAAAAAATAATTACCTTTGCCAAAGAGGAATGGCTGAATATTTGTTAAAGTCCTACCTAAATATCTGTTACAAATATTCAATACTAACTAAAGAATAAATAGTCAATACTCAATGTAAGGCTACATAGGCTACATTTTGAATAAAATCTCTCTGCTATTTAATACCCTGAGTGTTTGAATCCTGGACGAGCGCTCCGCAGCCCATGGGAGCCGCTGCGCTAGAACACCCGGCCTGCCGTGGTGGCGCTCTGCGTGCCGGGGGCGGGCAGTGACAGCATGGGACACAGGCTTCCGCGGGCGCCAGTCAGTCCTCCTCCCTCAGAACCACGCATCATCGCCCTTCCTCAGTAAAGGCCTGTTTCGTTTGGGGCTTTGTTTTGGTGGCCAGGGCCCACAGAAAACTACACGGCACTGTGCTGATCGACACGTCGGTTATTTACTCACAGATAAATCCATGTCTCCCAGTCTTTTTTGTTCCTGCTCAATAACAGTTTCTAATACTTTATAGTAAAGCATCTCTGCAATACGAAACTGTCTGCTGGCAACTTCTGCACGAATAATAAAAAAACAATAATTACATGCAAAGAAAAGAAATAGTGTGAAAAACGAGGGTTTAGCTCATCCCCTCATCCACAAAATAAAATTTAAAACCAACACAACGTAGTGCATGCACTTTCTACTGCTGCCATTTCAGTCGCCTCTGAAATTCTTTACTTTTTTCACAATAAGCTCTATTTTTCTAAAACTGTGAAATTAAATTTTCACACAAAAAACTATAATATCATTCCATTAAGATGCACATTTGGGGGGAGGGTATGTTTGAACAGAGGCGCTCCAGGCCAGGAGGTTCACCGCCCACTCGTACTCGTGGTTTTAGCCGGTACCGTCAAACGGCCCCTAGCGCAGATCTGAGCGTGACAACAGCTGTCCTCTGTTCCCGTTCTTAATTTAATACTCGGAAGAATCACTATACCTCTCTATTTCATATCCGGTCTACAAATGAAAACTAAGATTTTCCAAACCAAAAAAGTACCAGATCAACACAATAAAGGTATCAGTCTAATATTTCTCTCATTGTGAAGGACACAGAAACCACTTGGCTGACAAAAACAATTAGCCATATTCTAGCCCTCAATCTAAAAGCATAGATCTTTCCTTCGTGTTTCCGACCCAGTTACCAGGGAAGGACTCGGGCAGTGAACCCTCAAGAGGAGAACAACGGAGACAGTGTCAGGCTTCACCTTTGGCAGCGTTACTGGAATCCTCATCTGGCTGGGAATGCTGAGAATACGTTTCAGACATTTCTCTCAGTCTGTTGGCAATAGCCTGGGTTGGATCCCTAGAACATGTCCTAGAAAAATAAGAAATGATCTAATTTAAAGGTCTTGCCAAGTTATGAAGTGATAAGCTGTTTACGACTCTGTGTTTTTACTAACCTGTAAATATAAAACACAACGACACAAACCACACACCCTGCAGGTTGATCCAGGGGGCCCCGTACCATCTCAGCTGAGGTGCTGGGATCTCCCCTCTCAGTGAGCAAAGTTTCTTGTGTAACGTCACACCTTTTACCGCAGCGAGTTGAGCAGCCCTAACCAGTGCCCACCTGGTGCCAGGACCGGCCCCCGACCCTACGCATCTGCAATCACCTAGGACAAAACCTCTCCCCACTGTCTCCCAGGGGCAGCACAACTCCCACTGAAACTCTGGGAGAAAGTAGGATGGAGGGGTGGGTATATGATCTATACTAGAGACTCATATAGACCATCACTGGTATTCTACATCCTTTCCTGCAAAACCAGATTTATTTCATTGGGTTTTTTTGTCTGGTGGTGGTAGTGTTTTTTTTTTTTTTTTAACTTGAAAAGCAATTATGTTCAATGCAGAAGTATTACACAGATTACCACCACGTGGACTTTTGTAACAACTATGTTTATCTTGATCATAAACATACATATTCAGTGCAAAAATGTAGTGAGTTTAGGAAATTACAAAGAAATTAAAAATCAGTTATAATCCTGCTGGAGATAGCTATTGAATATCATATAAAAGCACAATTTTATTTATTAACTTACACAGGTGCTTTTTTACAAAAATAGGACCTTTTGGTTTTTCCTAGTATCTACTGATATTTAAATATCACTAATGGCATTTAAAGTTAAAGAAGCTGCTACATCTGGTTAGAGATGGTAAAAAGATTTGCAAGATACAGAGACTATATCGGGCTTCTAAAATGTATTCATAAAGGGCTTCTGTGTTCTAAGTAAACAAGGCCCATTTTAAAAACATGACTTAGGAAAAGGCCATACAGACACAGCCCGTGGGGTGGTCGGTCAGCCTCCGTATGCAACGGGCCCACCCGTGAGCGGGGCGTCACGAACACGTGTAGACAGGGCCTCCACACGCCATTGTCGCCTGAGATCAAGTGGGTTCCCATGGGGACCGTGTCATCAAGTCACACTGTGAGGACTAAGGCCCTTTTCAGGATAAGGGTGTTTTACAGCGTTTACAAAAGTTACAGTGGTTTTAAATGGGTTATGAATATAACTGTCCATCTTTTGAAACACGACCCACCCTCCAGAAATCTGCTCAGGCACAGTCCTCTCTGTAAACGCCCTTGACAACTACCGTCGTACTGGCCCCCCTCCCTGAAACGTCAGGACGGAACACTTGGTGACAGACAGTCTGGTGCCTCTCTCTCCGGTGCCCGGTGCTGGGAGTTACTGGCTCCTGCGCTCTGCTCAGAACGCCTGAGTGCTGTGGGCTGCAGGCTCGTCTCCCCAGTGGCCAAGTTCATGTAGACACCCGACCCCCGGCGGGATGGGGCTGCAGCATCTGGGAACTGACCAGGCTGCGAGAGTGCAGGCCCCCGAGTGGAGGTGGTGCCCTCACAAACGACGCGCTGGAGAGACTCCTGGTCCCCTTCAGCCATGTGAGGACACAGAAAAAAGGCCGCAAGGAGGTGGTCCTCACCAGACACTGAATCTGCTGACACCCTGAACTTGAGCTTGCAGCTTCCTGAGCTGCGAGAAATTCATTTCTGTGGTTTGGAAGCCGCCCCGTCTCCGCTAGTCTGTCACAGCAGCCCGAACAGACTAGGACGCCGAGAGAAAACGATCGCCTTCTGGTCACACACCCCGTATAGCTATGTCATCTGCGGACTGACTACCGTCCGGCACTCAGCGGACACAAAACCATTAACGAGTAAACGACGGCACTAACAGGGAAAGACCACAACAAAAAAAGAGGGAGCAGGCCACAGCTAAATCTTGGCAGGCGGGAGAGGCTGAGGCTCACCGCAGGATCCGCTGCAGCTTCTCCCCGGGCACGCTCCGCAGGCCCACCAGCATGTTGTGGAGGCGGCCCAGGCTGTGCGCGGCCGTGGAGCCCGGGGCCGCGCAGGGGCTGCCGTCCTTCGGGTGCCGCCCGCCGGCGAGGGGCGCGGAGAGTCTAAGAGCTTTGGCCTGCGCGGGGGAGGAAAGAACACTGTTTTAGGTCAGAAAGACTTTCAATCCCTTCACAATTGGGAATCGAAGGCGATCAGACTCTATGTGTATACTACTAACAAGTCTCAGTGTTTCAAATATCGCCCTTCTTGGAAGGGAAACACGACGCCACGAAGAGGCCCGCTCTCCCGTGAAGACGCGTGGAAGGGCAGTCTGTGTTGGAGCTAACTGAACGTCCGCCTCTTCCAGGTCGAGTCGTTACGGTAAGGAGCATTTCCCTCCACTCCCTCCCTTAACACTTCAGCATGAAGGCAAAAATAAGCATTGAAAAATTAAGAATATCTTTAAGAAACAGCTAGCATCTATTATTTTTGTACATACCTGAAGACCAACAACAACAACAAAAAGCCTAAAATGAACCTGGCCCAAATGAAACCCGTGATCTAACGACAGTCCATGTAGGTGATCAGACCGGCGCCACAGACAGGGCAGAACACACACACTGCTGGGCGCAGGGCCCGGCCGCACGCAGGGGGCCGTCCCGACCCCCCGTCACCCGCAGTCCCTAACCTCTGCCGCAGCGCCTGCCCTCCACGTGTGGGTTTACGTCAACATTCTGGGATATAAGCATGAAAAATACATGACTTCATGTCACATTTAGGCATGACTATATACGTTAATAAAATATCTTGTCTAATTTTTCCAGCAAACTCTTAAAGGTTAAGATAGCTTAAGAGTGTTTTTACTATTTAAGATAAAGCACATTTCCCAATGGATTAAATGTTTTTATTCTAGAGACAGCTGTAAAAACACCTAGCAAAGATTTCGTCTGGCAACGGCACCATTCAAGTCTGAAATACAGAAAAGCACAGAAGTTAGCCATACAAAAGTCAGTCAACACAGGCGTCCCTCGCCATACCGAGGTTCACTTACTGTAAGTTCACTTATTGTTTTAAAAAGCCCGCGGTACAGTTGAGGCCACAATTAAGTGAACCGCAATACAGCGAGGGACGACTGTACACCTCACTGGTGAGTGCAGAATTTTCTATGTGGTGAAAATTACGCAGGTTTGAGAGTGAAGGCAGTGTTTAAGAGCATATGAAGTGTTTATGAGAGCGTGGGAAAGGTTAATGAGAGGGTGGGAAAGGTTTACAGGCGTGTGGGAAGGGTCTGTAACGCCTTAAAATATATACAAATAATAAACATAACGCCGCCACTTCGAGGGTTTCCACCTATCGCGGGGGTCTCTGGAACGTGACTCCCGCGATAGGTGAGGGATCACCGTGTGCTTTTTCTGTCACTTAAACAGTAGAGTCAAGACCTCCACTTTGTTTCAAAGAAATTAATTCTACACATTTTCTCGGTCAGTAAGATGATCTGGGGAGAGTAACTACATTCAGGAGGTTGCCCCCTGCCTCAGACCACTCTTCTCGCCGCCAGCTTCCTCCCTGCCCTGGAGCCAAGGCCTTGCTGGGAGGGCGTTTCCAGAAGCAACAGCAGCCAGCAGCACTTCACCGCCCGGCCTACAGGTGGCAGTGCTTCCACCAAGGAAACGAGGTACAAGGACCACAGTCCTCAAGGTCCCACCATGTCCGATGGCCCCAGGACACACACACACACACACACACGGCCCTCCCCTCTGTAGAGAACTTCATTCCTGCACATCTAAAGTGCCTACTCAACTTCTCCACTAAGATGCCTAAAAGACATCCCAAACTTAAGATGCTCTTAACCCTAACTCTCGATTTCTTCCCCCAGACTTGCCCTTCCCCCTCAAGAACTGCTAACAGTAAGTGTTCATGGAACGCCTACCTGCCAAGCACTGAATACAGTTCTGGTCATAGTCCCCGTGAAGCTTACATTCTCATGCAGGGAGACAACTAAACAGTTACCTCCATCTCTCTCTCCCCCCACTGTCAGACAATTCTTTTCTTTCTGCCTGCCTGCCAGCCACCACACGGTGACAAATGCTCAGAGTAAGAGGGAGAGGAAGTCTGAGGGGTGCGGAGGGCGCTGGCCATCAGCCCACACAGCAGCCAGTTACGGCAGCCGCTCCGTGCCCACCCCTCCGGCACGCCCATCGTGTCCCCACCGGGCGCCGTGGCGCCCGCCGCACTCCTGGCTCCAGACACGGTTTGCAGTTCTTCACGGACTCGCCCCCTTGCTCCAGGTCTGTTCACTCACTCTGCCTCCACGAAGGCATCGTTCCCCGCCACCCTACCTAGCGCCGCCCGAGGCCCACGCATTCTCCCTTCTCTGCAGTACTTCGTGCTGTTTCTCTGTTTTTCCTCATAAATAGCATCCACCTGATACACCGTGTATTTATTTATCTTGTTGGTCATGCACCGTCCACCTCCCCGCACTACAATACAAAATAGGGCATTGTTGGCTGTTCTGCTCCTCAGCATCCCCAGGGTGCAGAACACAATCTGGCCGGCACACGGAGTACGTCAAGAATATTTGTTGAACGAATAACCAAACCAGTCTGGAGCCTGACCTCACAGGTGAGTTACCCCGCAGAATTACCCACACTGCCTCTGGCGGCCCTGGTCAGAAGCTGCATGTTTTCCGTGAGACCGAGCACCAGAAGGGACACTCTCAGCCTTCGCCACCCTGAGTGTCTGCATGAACCAGCGCCACGTGGTCCCAAACCTCGGTTTACCAGGATCTCCAGGCCCATGGAGTCTCAGCTTCTCCACTCTCTTACACAAAGGCATCTGCTCAGGCCAACCAACATCTTCTAAACGCCCACTTCTCCCAACGTGTAAAGGCTCTTTGTGAATTCCTGCCCCATGTTTCCAAACCAACAATCATCAGCATGAAATGTTCACTTAAATTTGCATGAAATTCTCTTTTCTCTCAGATCTAGCCAAAAACTTTGAAAGTTAATGTCGACAGTAATTAAATCAGCACACAAAAATTGAGAAGAACTTTCTCACTGAAGGGGGATTTTCTTTTTCACAACGGAAACGGGTAAGACCCGCGCACAACCGCCGCACACACACACGCCGGGACCTCGGCGGCGGCGCCCCCACAGGCCCGGCCCGGCCACCCCACCCCGGCCCGGCCCAGCCGCCCCAGCCCGGCCCGGCCCACCCCACCTTGTCGTAGTGCTGCTGCAGGATGCTCTTCACCTGCGCCCTCTCGGCGGCCTCGGCTCCACTCAGACACCTGCAGAGCGTCCCGATCTCCTCTTCGGCATCCTCCCCAAGAAATATCCTTTCATCTAAGTTCCCAACGGATAAGACGTACTCCTCATAGGCCTTGTTGATGGCTTTGCTACAGGACGCGGGAAGAAAAGGCAAAACATACACTCAGGACTGGCATTTCAGTTCATGGTGTAGCCCACTTGACCTTTTTTTTTTTAATTTTTTTATTTTTGGGGAAAAGGAGGGAGGAAGAGAGGGCTAGGAACACCAGTTTGAGAGAGAGACATCGGCTGGTCGTCTCACACAGGCCCGGACCAGAGACCAGAAACCAAACCCGCCGGCCAGGCATGCGCCCGGGCTGGGAATCGAAGCAGTGACCTTCCCCTCTGCGGGGTGACGCCCAGCCACCCGAGCTACACCAACCGGGGCGATCCGCTTAATCCTTTCATATTTTTATTTCCTACAAGTTCTATTAATTTAGTGCAAGTTCGACGTTAGCGGGATCACTGTTGAGCGTGAACTCCGAGGAGCAGCCGCACTGGGCGCCCCCCTCGCCCAGAAGCACACCCTGCAGACGGGGGCCTGGGCGGGGCACCGCGTCACGCCCCCTGGGGAGTCACGCCCCCTGGGGAGTCACGCCCCCTGGGGAGTCACGCCCCCTGGGGAGTCACGCCCCCTGGGGAGTCACGCCCCCTGGGGAGTCACGCCCCCTGGGGAGTCACGCCCCCTGGGGAGTCACGCCCCCTGGGGAGTCACGCCCCCTGGGGAAGCGCAGCTTCCGGCGGGAAGCGTGGTTCTCTGCGCCGCGCGCCAGGCGGCTTTGAAGGCCTCCCTTCTCCCACGTCATTTTCCACCTGCACAGCTCCACAAGCATTTCTTTATTGCAAAAATGATGATCCAAAAGCTTAACTACTAAAGCTTTCAAGAACAGCGGCACACCTTTTTTTTAATCCTCACCCGAGGACATGCTTATGGATTTTAGAGAGGGAAGGGAGGGAGACAGACAGAAGCTGCAGTGAGAAAGAGAAACACGGACAGGTTGCCTCTCGTCTGCCCCCTACCGGGGAACGAACCTGGAACCTGGGCATGCGCCCTGACTGAGAAGCACGCCTGTGACCTCTTGGGTTTGTGGAACGACGCTCCAATCCACTGAGCCGCACCAGGCAGGGCTCAATACAATTTTTAATGAATAATTTAAAAATGATCTTAGAGTAATAGTTGATAGAAATTTTTATTGCTCCTTGTATCTCCCACAAAGTACATTCTTAATGTCCAAGGTACAAACTACAAAAACACTAAACCCTGAGGTTTTCCTAAGCACACAATTAAATATTAAGATAGTTTTTTTTTTTCCACAAAAGTACTCACAAGTTCTCTCCAAAGTTCGTAGGCTCTAAAAACCCAGTAAGATTTTCTTCTTTTCCTTTAAGCAGCTATGGATGAAAGAAAAGATCCTTAAGTCATCGTATTCAAATCTTTCCCCCAGAAAATATGTTCACATTATTCTTCATCAATTACAAACCTTTTTTTCGCAAAGCTTCCTTATATAGGGTTTCCAGAAATGCTCCTTGATTCCTTTCGCTTCCAAAACTAGGCCGTCGTGTAAGGAACAGAGCTTCTCGATGACACACGGCGGGTCAGAGGAAGGTTTAAAGTCTTTGGCGTGGAAGTCTTCAGACAGGCCTGTGATGCACAGAGTCACAGAACAGAGGGATCAGGTAGCATTCACCAGACCAAACTGTAATGAACTAAAATATGAAAGTGCGGAGTCCAATCAGCATGACTTATCACATGCATAGATAATGTGTATATAGCAAATAGTGTAGAAGGGCCGAATTTCACTCCAAATATACCTCAAAAATAGCAACTAGAAGTAAAGGGTACTACTACTCAAAAGATTAAGCTTTTCAATCATGTATCTAGAGATGGTTAAAAAACTAAAAGGTAATTTCAGTATTGTGCTATAAGATCTAAAACCTACAAATATATAACTTTGCAAGTGAACCGCATGTTCAACTAAAAAACACCACTTAAAAAATTACTATCCAAAGTACACAACCTGTTTATGTACTTTCACTGAATTATATGTGTTCACCATATGAACTTACAGCTAATCTTGGCCTAGTCTCGGAGGGGGAAAAAACAAAAGAGGGAAAATGAAGGAAAGCAGCTATATGGAAATACAAAATGGAGTTAGAAAGGCTATGGGAGAAAAGACAGAATACAAAGAACAATAAATTTACTAAACCAGGAGCAATTTAAGTAACTACTCCACTAACTTCAAAAACCCACTTTGCGAGTCAGACAAGCTGAAACTGTACATGATGGAACCACCCCCAAACCGACCACTGCTCACAACCCTACCACGGCAGTATTCAGATGGCAGCACCATTATACACTAGTTATAGTACAAATACTTCTTACATAAATAAATGCTTCTATTTATGTAAGTGCTTTTTAGTTTGTTTTGTAAATAGCGATTTGGTCTCTTCCTGTTTATCACCCATAGAAACGGCATACCTTAAAGCCTGCTAAGTGCATTGCCAAACCAGTTATTCCCATGCAGCTTTTTTGTGTGTGCAGGGACTTCCGTAGCTACACACGGCACCGCGTGTTCCAAGGGGGACGTAAATTACGTTGTGCAAGCACACTGACTGGCGGAGGTGAGCACACGGTGCCCCTCCCTCACGGCACCATGACAGGAGAGGCGCGGACACTTTTCAAAATATCTGCTGGTAAAAAATGTCCCCTCGAAAAGCCTACTGAGGTCTGTGAGGCTCACCCTCCACCGCGTGTCGCGGGACAGGCGCCCCCCACGGTGGCCGGGCAACGCTCCCCGCCTCGCTGCTGCTGGCCCCGGGCTTCCCCAGGTTGCTCTAGATGGCCCCCAGGGAGCCCGAGGTGCTCGGGACGTGCTGGTTCGGCTGCGCGTGGCTGAGATCATGGATGCGGCCCGCCAGGTCCTTGGCCATGGCTCCACCCCCGCTGCCTAAATGCACATCTCCTCCAGAACCTGGGAAAATCTAACGAGGTCCTGGTTCCTGTCCAGCCTCCCCTGGCGTTCCCGGCCACATGTCAGGGCAAGGATACTGATGATGGGGTCGGTGCTGGCAGGCTGGCCCTCCTGGCACTCCTGACAGTGGCAGGTGACTGTCCCATGAGCAGCCTGGGCCTCAATGGTCTTCCCATCTGGGCAGGCCAGCACAGATGGCGTTGGCCCCAGGGAGGCCAGGAGACCAGGAGGTCCGGCTGCAAACCTCCACCATCGCTCTGGCAGGCCCACACAACGCCGCCTACACGCTGGAGGGCCTGAGCCACCATGCCACCAACGAGCCGGTGCTCATACCACCAGATCACAGTCTTGCCTAACTCGGTCTTTTTTAAAATTTTAAAAAATTTTTACTGATTGTAGAGAGAGAGGAAGGGGGGATGAAAGAGATGGGGGGAGGGAGAAAGAGACAGAAGACAGAAAAAGAGAGATAGGAAAGAGACAGAGAGAAACATCGATGTGCTGTTCCACTCACTTATGCATTCGCTGGCTGGTTTCTCTATGTGCCCTGACCGGGGCTCTAACCTGCGATCCTCACACAGCAGCAGGACGACACTCGAGCCAACTGAGCTACGCAGCCAGGGCTGCCGAACTGGGCCTTACAGCGCTTCTCAAAGATCTCCCGGAAGGCATCCCTGAAGCACCCACCCTGGGCTTTCGGGGTGTTGTTCTTGGTGTTCAGGGACAGCGGCCACCTCTGCATGGCTACTAGGAGTGGCTGTGTGGAAGACCCGAGGTGGCCTCGTCAGTGCTGCACATGCGTGTGCCCACACCTCCTCGGAGAATTTGTACCCCTCCTGCTCCTCAGCCCTGCTGCTGTCCTTCAGGGCAAGGGCCATCTTGAAGG